>NC_064634.1:304120248-304745248 GCF_023864275.1 Schistocerca cancellata
TTTATTCTATGATTATATGATAGTGGAACAAACACTGGTAGCAGTTACTTCTGTAAAATATCTGGGAGTATGCGTGCGGAACGATTTGAAGTGGAATGATCATTTGTTGGTAAGGCGGGTACCAGGCTGAGATTCATTGGGAGAGTCCTTAGAAAATGTAGTCCATCAACAAAGGAGGTGGCTTACAAAACACTCGTTCGACCTATACTTGAGTATTGCTCATCAGTGTGGGATCCGTAGCAGATCGGGTTGACTGTGGAGACAGAGAAGATCAAAAGAAGAGCGGCGCGTTTCGTCACAGGGTTATTTGGTGTAAGCGTGATAGCGTTACGGAGATGTTTAGCAAACTCAAGTGGCAGACTCTGCAAGAGAGGCGCTCTGCATCGCGCTGTAGCTTGCTGTCCAGGTTTCGAGAGGGTGCGTTTCTGGATGAGGTATCGAATATATTGCTTCCCCCTACTTATACCTCTCGAGGAGATCACGAATGTAAAATTAGAGAGATTCGAGCGCGCACGGAGGCTTTCCGGCAGTCGTTCTTCACGCGAACCATACGCGACTGGAACAGAAAAGGGAGGTAAGGACAGTGGCACGTAAAGTGCCCTCCGCCATACACCGTTGGGTGGCTTGCGGAGTATAAATGTAGGTGTAGAAATAAAAAGTGCGTCACTGCCTAAACTCAATGACCGTCTTCGTGCACTATTGGAGAGTGCACTGTAATTGGAAGAGACTGCACTGATCTCGCCCCATATGCCTCTGCGACTACCTCGACGTACAGTACGGTGTAGCCTGCCGGCCTCCAGGGGGGGGGGGGGGGGCGTGTCACCTGTTGGCTTCCCGGCGCGTCGCTGCCGCCGCCGCCGCCGCCCCTTCGCCGGCAGCGACCCCCGGGCCTCCCCTATAGCGGGCGCTGAGAGACAGCACGTGCGCGCTCCCCCTCGCAGCCAGATATTAACCGCGGTCGCAGCCGCCACCACCGCCACGCGAATTAAACTGCATTTATTTGTTATTTAGATCCCCGCCGTGACGTCAGCGGCGGTTCGCCACGCCTCGCAGAATGGGGCTTAATTCTGGCCACGTGCGGAGGCAGGTGCGTCGCGCGAGTCTGCGTCGTGCGTAGTGCGGTGTCGTGCTGCCATTGATATCATCTCGAGGGCCCTTCCAGTCCTGGACGCTCCAGGGAGCACTGAGCACCGATTCTGCCGCTCTGCGGCTGAATGAACCCTCATCGGCACATCCACTGCGGCCAGGCCAATATTTTAAGCGACGATATACGCAGCTGCGTAACCCGCACGCTTACTATTCCGTTCTGAACGTTGATTGTGAACTTCTCTCAGCTGCTGGGTTGGAGGAGCAGTCGGCAAAAGTTTTGGAAATGGAGCGTGTAAGTTGGCAACTGCTGACGTTGCCTAATGAAAGGGAAAGCTCAGCTGACCACCCGTTCCGCACCACATAGGGCTACACTATATGATCAAAAGTATCCGGACACACTCAAAACACACGTTTTTCATATTAGGTGCATTGTGCTACCGCCTACAGCCAGGTACTCCATATCAGCGACCTCAGTAGTGCGTGTTCAGATGTGTGTGAAATCTTATGGGACTTAACTGTTAAGATCATCAGTCCCTAAGCTTACACACTACTTAACCTAAATTATCCTAAGGACAAACACAAACACCCATGCCCGAGGGAGGACTGCCGGGATCAACCACACAGTCCATGACTGCAGCGCCCTAGACCGCTCGGCTAATCCCCCGAGGCGACCTCAGTAGTCATTACACATCGTGAGAGGCCAGAATGGGGCGTTCCGCGGAACTCACGGACTTCGAACGTGATCAGGTGATTGAGTGTGACTTGTGTCATACGCATGTACGCGAGATTTCTACACTCCTAAACATCCCTAGGGCCACTGTTTCCGATGAGATAGTCAGCGTACAGGCCGAACTCGTCTGTTGACTGACAGAGACCGCCGACAGTTAAGGAGTGTCGTAATGTGTAACAGGCAGACTTATATCCAGACCACCACACAGGAATTCCAGACAGCATGAGAATCCACTGCAAGTTCTATGACAGGCGGGGGGTGAAAAACTTGGATTTCATGGTCGAGCGGCTCCTCATAAGCCACACATCACGCCAGTAAATGCCAAACGACATCTCGCTTGGTGTAAGGAACGTAAAAATTGGACGACTGAACAGTGGAAAAAGGTGTGGAGTGACGAATCACGGTACATAATGTGGCGATCCGATGGCAGGGTGTGGGTATGGCGAAAGCCCGGTGAACGTCGTCTGCCAGCATATGTAGTGCCAACAGTAAAATTCTGAGACGTTGGTGTTCTGGTGTGGTCGTGTTTTTCATGGAGGAGGCTTGCACCCCTTGTTGTTTTGCGTGGCACTATCACAGCACAGGCCTACATTGATGTTTTAAGCACTTTCTTGCTTCCCAGTGTCGAAGAGCAATTCGGGGACGGCGATTGCATCCTTCAAGACGGTCGAGCGTCTGTTCATAGTGCACGGCATGTAATGGGGCTGCCCTGCACAGAGTTCTGACCTGAATCTTACAGAACACCTTTGCGATGATTTGGAACGCCGACTTAGTGCCAGGCCTCAGCGACCGACATCGATATCTCTCCTCAGTGCAGCACTCCGTGAAGAATGGGCTGCCATTCCCCAAGAAACGTTCCAGCACCTGATTGAACGAATGCCTGTGACAGTGGAAGCTGTCATCAAGGCTAAGGGTGGTCGAACACCATATTGAATTCCAGCATTACCGATGGAGGGCGCCACGATCTTGTAAGTCATTTTCAGCCAGCTGTCGGGATACTTTTGATCACATAGTGTACTTTCCCTTAAAAGCTGGTCGTAAGTCCTCTTTTCAAATGCGAATATTTTTCCGGAATGCATAAATTCCTGCGATATTCTGATAGCTAGGGCACTGCTGATGGCGGTGTGTTATTTGCTTATTGTGCACTGATACGCGGCAGATATGGTCTGTAATTATATCTCGCTTGCAGTGCTTCTAAAGCTTCTCTACTGGGTTGAAGTCACTCTGGGTTTGCCAATTTGGTAAGTGTGTTTTTACTTGAAGTGTGACGGAAAGGGCCGGCCGCTGTGGCCGAGCGGTTCTAGGCGCTTCAGTCCGGAACCGCTCTGCTGCTACGGTTGCAGGTTCGAATCCTGCCTCAGGCATCGATGTGTGTGATGTCCTTGGTTTAGTTAAATTTAAGTGGTTCTACCTCTAGGGGACTGATGACCTCAGATGTTAAGACCCATAGTGCTCAGAGCCATTTGAACTATTTTGTGATGGAAAGGAATATGGATTCCGTACATCCGTGGACGTACCGTCATTTATAATTATTTTCAATCATATTATTTACTTTCTTTGACTAGTAATCATTCTTTTTGCTATAGTTCAGAGTGTTCCTTTGTGTATTTGTTAATACAGTGTGATAGTAAAATCTTTTCTCTGCAGGAAATTTAAAAAAGTAGCCGCTGAGAACCGCTGTTTGATTATGTACTATTCTTTTAAATTAATGAATTGCCAGATATAAGCATGTCATCTTCGAAATGAATTCTGAAAGCATTAGCAATAAGCACTTTCGTCTGTACAGACAAACGTTTGCCAGGAAATACTCAATGGAAGAATGCAATCTGGTCATAATAAACACGCTACTATTGACATCTGGTACGTTAGTAACAGGTTCAAATGGCTCTGAGCACTATGGGACTTAACTTCTGAGGTTATCAGTACCCTAGAACTTAGAACTACTTAAACCTAACTAACGTAAGGACATCACACACATCCATTCCCAAGGCAGGATTCGAACCTGCGACCGTAGCGGTCGCGCGCTTCCAGACTGTAGCGCCCAGAACCGTTCGGCCACTCTCGCCGACAGTAACAGGTATGGAACCGAAACCAAAGAAAACCAGCAAATCTTTCTTGAAAGAAACATTAAAGAAACATTCTTTTCAGTGTTCTCGAGCGAAGGATAACTAGGCAGGTCCCCCCAACTGAAAATGATGATGAAAGTCCAAAAAATGTTCAAATGTGTGTGAAATCTTATGAGACTTAACTGCTAAGGTCATCAGTCCCTAAGCTTACACACTATGTAACCTAAATTATCCTAAGGACAAACACACACACACCCGAGATGAAAGTCCCCAATAGAAACATGAACAAGACTGGGAGGCATCATCTGCATAATACTGTACATAGTATTATAGCTAAGAAATAAAGAATTTATTAATAATACTATAATTTATTTTATTTAATGTTACAAAGAATGTAAATGCATTATTATTCTACCAATATGTTCCACAGAATTAATTTTGGCAAACTTTTTGCATGAAATAGCCCTAAGCGTGCAGCAAATTTTATCATTTAAATTATATTGTAATTAATAATTCGACTTGTGTGTTGCCTGATGATCTTATACGTGGGTTGTCCAGAAAGTAAGTCCCGATCGGTTGTGAAATGGAAGCCAAAGTGAAAATCAGAAATGTTTTATTTGCAAAGGTCGGCTACACATTCCAGCCACTTCTCCACATAGTCACCTCTCCGACTTAAACGTCTGTCGTAGTGGTGTACCTACTTTCCAATAATCTCGTCACAGAAGGCAGCCGCCTGTGCCCTCTACCAATTCTCTACGCCAGTCCGCAGCTCGTTGTCTGGGCCAAAATGTTGTTTTCGTACCCAGCGGTTCATGTGAGAGGAAGTGAAAACCGGAGGGAACTCCATACGGCCTCTACAGTGCGCGATCAAACGCTTCCTATCGAAGCGTCTTCATTGCCCCTGTAGTGTCGTGCCGAGAATTGTATTGAACAAGGAAATACATGACAGTTATGTTACGTGGGATTGCATAAAATCAGGCGATATCTGTCGGCAGGAGGCACCATTTTCTAGGAGTCTTTAAGTGCTCACTGTGCTCTCAGAGCTGCCAAGTGCAATGTGGTGCCATAGAAGAGACACTGGCCAACAACTATGTGCAAAGTTTCATCGTATTTTGGCTGTAGCTTCCATTTCGCGACCGGTTTGAACTTACTCTCTGGACACCCCTCGTACATAGGGAGTCAAAAAAAAAACATTCCATTTTTTGAGAAGTGTTAGTGTGGACCAAAACAAGAAAGAAATGCGAAGTAAAAAAGGTCTCTAAAACGCACAGTCTACAGAGACTGCTTACACTACGCTTGTCTACCTTCAGGAGTATTGCTGTGCGATGTGGGACCCGCATCAGATAGGACGATCAGAGGACATCGAAAAAGTTCAAAGAAGAGCAGCTCGTTTTGTATTATCATGAAATAGGGGGGAGAGTGCCACGGTGGCAATCATTAATTTAGCAAAGGCGATTTTCTTTGCGACAAGATCTTCTCATGAAATTTCAACCACCAAGTTTGTCCTCAGAGTATGAAAACATTTTGTTGGCACCCCCCTAAACAGGTAGGATGATCCTCATAATAAAATAAGAGAAATCAGAACTCGCATGGAAAGATTTACGTGTTCGTTTTGCTAGCGCGCTGTTCAAGATTGGAACGATAGAGAAATAGCTTGAAGGTGGTTCGACGAAACCGCTGCCAGGCACTTAATTGTGAATTGAGTAATCATGTAGATGCAGATGTAGAAATAATATGCGCATTTATTAATCTTCTCTACAGTGAAACATATCTCTTCTAATTCAAGATCTTCGCTGTCACGAAAGGCTTATAAAATGCAGTAAACAAATAACGACAAAGCCCTGTGTTGTTGTGCATGGATACAGCATGCATTAAACATTTATTAGTGTTATTACTGTAAAGTGTATTCACAGTTCTGGGTGTCCGCCACCGGTAGCTGAATGGTCAGCGTGACGGATTGTCAATCCTCTGTGCCCGGGTTCGATTACCGGCTGGGTCGGGGAATTTTCTTCGCACAGGGACTGGGTGTTGTTAGTTAGTTAGTTAGTTACGTGTTCCATTGATCAATAGCACGGAAAAACCGTTATGATGTGAAACGTCCTGCTGTCCTCATCAGCATCCTATCATCCTCATCGACTGCAGGTCGCCGAAGTGGCGTCAAATTGAAAGACGGGCACCCGGCGAACGGTCTGCCCGACGGGGGACCCTAGCCATACGATTAAAAAAAATAAATAACAGTTCTGTGTGGTGCACAGTATATTTTAATTGTAATGGAACTATTTTGTGTTTTGATAAGTTTGTGCAATGTTTTTGTTTTCTAGTTCTATTTTTGGACTTACCAGCATAATAAAAGCCTATTATCCCGCACTAGAAATGCCAGACGTGATCTTTTGTTATGGTCTGGCCAATAGAAGCAGCCGTAGGGGCCGTGTCCTGTACGCTAAAAAATATCCACGACGCAGGGTACCAGCTACATAATAATTCAGCCGTCTTTTCTAGCAACTGGCAGACTCTGACTATGTAACACCAACAACGGCGACCGTGGCAGACTTTGCACCATCTGTACTCCTGTTGTAAAGAAGCACGTATTGCAACGAGTGGAAGATCGTGTAGCTGGTGTACGAAGAATTTCGATATATATCGGCGTTAGTAATGCTGTAGTCTGGGAGATCCTGATGTACAGTTGTTATACCGATATCATTTACAGCGTGTCCAGGACCATCGGTCACAAGATCAGCCCTTCCACCCAGAATGTACTTCTGCAAATGGCTGTCGAAAAGATGTGGAGAAGATCCATTTTTCACAACAAATACACTGTTCACAGACGAGCTGGTTTCGCACGAGATGCGATTGTCACTTTCATAATCAATGGAACACCCACAACATTGATGTAATATTCTATAATATTTATTATTTGTTACACGAACCGGTTTTCGGCTGTTATGCCATCATCAGGTACAAAGATAAATACGTTGTGCAGCAAATGTACAAAGTATCTCCATTTCCAGAGATGAGTATGTTAATGTTTCAATAAAACAAGCGAGGTCATTTCGGTTTAAATGCAGTGTAAGATTATTTAACTAAGATAAAATACGTGACGCATTAACTAATGACATATAGACAAGCTACAACAGTCGTGCATTCAAGAACATAACTGAACAATAACATAGCCGGTCGGGGTGGCCGAGCGGTTCTAGGCAGTATGTGTGTGATGTCCTTAGGTTAGTTAGGTTGAAGTAGTTCTAAGTTCTAGGGGACTGATGACCTCAGATGTTAAGTCCCATACTGCTCAGAGCAATTTTTTGAACAGTAACATAACACTTAGGCAAAAAGTATTCACAGCTCAAAAGAAAGTGGTTAGAACAATGTGTGGGGCTCATAGTCGCACATCTTGTAGGCATCTCTTTAAAAGGTTAGGAATTCTTCCAACAGTTTCTGTGGTGTCACCGCCAGACACCACACTTGCTAGGTGGTAGCCTTTAAATCGGCCGCGGTCCGGTAGTGTACGTTGGACCCGCGTGTCGCCACTATCAGTGATTGCAGACCGAGCGCCGCCACACGGCAGGTCTAGAGAGACTTCCTAGCACTCGCCCCAGTTGTACAACCGACTTTGCTAGCGATGGTTCACTGACAAAATACGCTCTCATTTGCCGAGACGATAGTTTAGCATAGCCTTCAGCTACGTCATTTGCTACGACCTAGCAAGGCGCCATATTCAGTTACTATTGATATTGTGAATCATGTACCGTCAAGAGCGACGTTAATCATTAATGGATTAAAGTTAAGTATTCCACCAGCTACGTCCGTTTTTCTAAATTCTAATTTCCTTGTCCTGTTCCAGACCTCACGCCAGCCTGCGTGAGCTAAAACGCGTGCCTTTCGGCCTCCTCTAGTAACTCGGTGTTGGCTCTCCTGCCAACCACAACATTGGCGACGAGGCAAAACCGCGTTCTTCTCTAAACTGCCCTGATTTACTTGTGTAATGGCTTCGCCACAATCTCCAGATGTACTGTCCGAATTTTATCGATTACAGTATCAGCAGACGCAGGCATTACTGGATGCCCTTGGACAGCTTGTCCAGGGTCAACGTGTGATGCAAAACGATGCGGCAGCAGCCGCTCCACCGCTAACGCAGCCACGACACGCAGTTGCACCAACTTTTCGACCTTTTGATGCTGCACTGGAAAGCTGGACGGAGTGGTCACGCCAATTTGGATTCCATCTCGCCGCCTAAAGAATTCAAGGTAACGAGCGGCAGCCTTATCTCTTATCATCGGTTGGCGTACAAACGTACCGTGTGATAGTCAAATTATTTCCCTGACGTGACGTAGCAACTCTGTCCTACGAAGAAATTTTGTCTGCATTAGATGCATATTTCAAAGAATCAGTCAATGTAATTGCGAAAAGGTATACCTCCTTTCGTAAAAAACGTACGGCAGGTCAGACTAATCGGGAGTGGGTTGCAACCTTGCAAGGCCTTACTAGGGATTGTGCTTTTGAGTGTCAGTGTGGACTCCCTTATTCAGATACTATGGTCCGTGATGCAATTTCACACAACTTTTCTGATGTTCGTATAAGGGAACAGATTTTGAAACTAGTCAATCCCTCCCTTCAACAAGTGATGGACATATTGGATCAGCAGGACACACTTGACTTTGCTCAGGAATCTTTTGAAACTTCGCCACCAATGTGTCAGGTTAACCGGCCCGCCGGGCGAGCTGCAAGGAAGAGTAAACAATCCTCGCGCCTGGCCGAGCCGCTGCCACCAGGCTCTCAACCATGTGTACCGCGCCGGCAAGCATGCCCGCGGTGTGCTACTAGACATTCACATGAGAATTGCCCGTCACTCCAAGCTATTTGCTTTTATTGTAATAAAAAAAGGACATGTTCATAGTGTTTTCCAGAAAAAGCTCAGATCGGAAGCTCAAAACCATTCCAGGCCCTTTGCTTCGCGCCGGAATCGGAATCGAACCAAGGATACTCAGGCTCGCGAAACTTCGCCCATGGAAATTCATGTAGTTCATTCCACTACGCCCATTGCCACTCTCTCTAACAGTGACTGTATTCATCCCACAAATAGTGTGCGTCGACATCGCCGGAACTCCCGTCAAGTCGCAAGTGATTATGTATCAGTGTCAGTTCACGTTGCACGAGACAGTCGCTCTTGTCGCCAGCAGAACAATAAACTTTTTGTAGACTTGGACATTAACGGCAAAGTGATACCATTCCAGCTCGATACCGGAGCTGCAGTTTCACTGATCAATCAAGACACATACAAACAGATGGGCACACCTCCGTTGCGTGCCGCAAATGTTAAGTTAACTAGTTATTCAGGTCAAGATATCCCTGTGTTATGCTTGCAACATACAAAGGACGCACAAAACTTGTGTCATTTTACGTCCTTCGTTCTTCTTCTACAGTGAACTTGTTTGGTTTCGATTTATTTCAGTTGTTTAACTTGTCCATAGTAAATCAGGTCCTATCAGTGAACCAGACTGTGCCTTCCGACAGTGTTTCTTGTCTATGTGAAGAATTTGCAGACATTTTTGCACCGAGCCTTGGTTGCGCTAAGAACTATAAAGCACATTTGGAACTGAAAGTAAACGCGCAACCAAAATTTTTCAGAGCCCGCAATGTTCCCCACGCATTGCGTCATAAGGTCGCAAAAACATTACACGATTTGGAATCACAAGGTGTAATTGAACGTGTGCAGGCTTCTCTCTGGGCATCACCCTTAGTAATTTTGCCAAAACCTTCCGGAAAGCCGGCCGAAGTGGCCGTGCAGTTAAAGGCGCTGCAGTCTGGAACCGCAAGACCGCTATGGTCGCAGGTTCGAATCCTGCCTCGGGCATGGATGTTTGTGATGTCCTTAGGTTAGTTAGGTTTAACTAGTTCTAAGTTCTAGGGGACTAATGACCTCAGCAGTTGAGTCCCATAGTGCTCAGAGCCATTTTTGAGCCTTCCGGAAAACTGAGACTGTGTGTGGACTTCAAGGCAACAGTGAATTCACAACTAGTGATTGCAACTTTTCCTTTACCCCGCCCAGAAGATCTTTTTGACAAACTGTGCCCGGGTAAATAGTTTTCGAAGTTGGACCTAGCAGATGCGTACTTGCAAATACCGGTGGACGAAGAATCCCAGCGCGTTTTGGTGGTTAACACGCATCTTGGGTTGTATCAATTCAAATGACTGATGACTGCCATTCGGGTGTGCAACCGCCCCTGCATTGTTTCAACAATATCTACAAACTGTTTGTGCGTCGGTCCCTGCCGCAGCAAATTATCTGGACGATATTGTGATTTCCGGAAAGACGGAAGAAGAACATTTGGCCAATCTCAGAACATTATTTCAGGTCTTGCGACAAAATGGTCTTCGCTTGCAGAAGGACAAATGTGTGTTTCTTGCTCGTGATTTGCCATACCTGGGACATGTACTCAATGCCCAAGGCATACATCCCAATCCCACGCACCTTCGTGCCATACAAGACTTGCCTTCGCCGCAGAATTTGAAGCAGCTACAGAGTGTGCTGGGAAAAATAAATTACTATAACAGATATGTGCCACATGCCTCTTTCATTTCAGCTCCACTTCATCGCTTACGCCGTAAAGGTGTTCCGTTCGTCTGGACGACGGAATGCGAACCCGCCTTTCGCCAGTTGACATCGGCGTTGCTTTCCAATACTTGCCTTACGCCATTCGATCCCCAGAAGCCCCTTTTGTTGATGGTGGATGCATCGGATTTCGGGATCGGTGCTGTGGCTGCGCACAAAGGTGGATCGCATGATCGCCCTATTGCCTTTGCGCCCAAATTGCGCTCGTCTGCGCAAAGCAATTATTCACAGATCGAGAAAGAAGCATTGGTTCTCGTATTTGGCGTTACAAAGTTTCATGATTTCATGTATGGTCGTCACTTTACCATCAACACAGACCACAAATCTTTGACACCGCTTTTTCATCCGAACAAGCCTGTACCTCCACGTACAGCGCAGAAATTCATTCGCTGGTCTATTTTCCTCTCGCAGTACCGCTACGATATCTTGTATCAGTCCACTGCTAAGCACGGAAACGCCGATGCGTTGTCCCGCTTGCTTGTTGCTGAGGACAGGGCATTCGATTCCTCCGAACTTGCTTGCATGTTCATTGATGCGGAAACCGATGACGTGGTCGAATCGTTTCCGATTGATTTTCGTCGTGTAGCTACAGCCACAGCTGCCGACCCTGTCCTTGCTACCGTTCTGCGTTTTGTTGCTACGCAATGGCCCTTATCAAAGACATGGATCAGGGATCCGTTGGTTCGCCGATTTTTTGCTCACTAGGAGAGACTTTTTGTACGACGTGGTGTTTTGCTGTTGCGTTCTGATAATAATCATTCCAGGGTCGTGGTACCACGTTCGTTACAGTCCTCTGTCTTACAGCTTCCCCACCAAGGACATTGGGGTACAGTGAGAACGAAACAACTTGCTCGTCAGCACTGTACTTGGTTTGGAATCGATGTCGCAATTACGAATATGTGCTCTTCTTGCATGATGTGTGCCGAACAACAATCAGCACCACCTCGGAAATTCTTTGCATGGCCAAAAGCCACTTCCCCTTGGCAACGCTTACACATCGATTTTGCTGGTCCATTCTGGAATGCTCGATGGTTGGTTGTGGTAGATTCATTCAGTAATTTTCCTTTTGTTGTCCGGAACTGCGCGAACTTCAGCACTACTCCGCGAACTTCAGCACTCAGGTGACCCAGTTAAGGACCTTAGAATTGAGTCTCTCACAGAACAGGTCAACAAACTCGAGGAAGACAACACAAAACTCGCTGAAATAAACCAAGATCTCAGGGACCAAATTAGGGATCTGACAGGAAAGGTTACTGAACAGGCACAGCAACAGGCCAAGACACTAACATACGCTGCGGCACTCTCCACCGCACCCAAAGAACATAAACGCACTGAGATGGCAAAATCCAAGCAGGCAACCACTCTCTTCATAAAGTCTACCAACAACCAAGACACGAAAACAATAAAACAAACGTTGACAAAAAACATCAACCCAAGACGAGACAACCTACACATTAAGTCAATAAGAAACACGAAGACAGCTGTGATTGTCGAAGCAGCAACACAGGAGGACTGTAGGAAAATAAAAGAAAAGACGAAAGATATTGAGAATATCGCGTGTGAGGGGCCTAGAAAGCGGCAACCTTTGGTGATAGTCTATCGAGTGACAGACACTATCTCGGATAGACAATTTCTTGAGTGTCTTTACGACCAAAATCTCAGTGACGATTTCACAAAAGACGAATTCGACAAAGACGTGAAAATCAGATTCCGCACAGGGCCCAAAGGAAAGGGATACAACCATCAAGTGTTGGAAATCACACCCATAATTTATTGGTACCTCACCAAAAAAAGAAGGGTGTACATAGACTTCCAATCCCTATCTGTCAAAGACTTTACGTCAGTGAGCCAGTGTTACAACTGTTGTGATCTTGGCCATACAACCAAAGCCTGCGCAGACACAGGTACGACCTGTTCAAGGTGTGGTAAAAAGGGCCACAAACGCGCGGACTGTCGAGCATCAGAGCCCATCGATTGCATTCCGTGCAGGAACAGAAACCGAATTTGCAATAAGAGCAGGGGTGGCGTCTGCCAGACCTACAAACAGCTGCTTGCTAGACTAATTGACAGTACTGACTATGGCAACTGAACACCCCCCTGAGTCAACCAACATGCTCCATAAATCAACCCCTGAAAAACCAAGATCATACAAGTCACCATCCACCAGGCACAGAAGCCATCTACGTGCAATACTCTGGCGTAAGAGGCAAAAACTATTACCTGACGACTACCCCAACAATGGTCACATTCCAGGCTTGATACACAATACAAACCTGGAGGATAGCCATCATGCAATCACTGAATACATAGACGACCTAACACTCACAGGACAAATGTCACCAGAAGCCGCCAAGCTAATCAAAAGACAAATAATGTACTGGATGACATTCCAGACGACCCTTATGAACAGGATAGACGAACTCGAAGACGAACTACTGCGAATAGACATGATAACCCCAAATCCTGATACCGACAGACCAGAAAACGATAGCACACATGACCAACCAAAGCAACTGCACAAAACAGCGTTGCTAACGACACAAGGTCACCCATCCACTCCAGCACAACGACGCACATACGACACTACAAAATGCGAAGGACGCATCAAACCAATCAAATTCATACAAGCTGAAACCTTGAACCCAACGGTGCTAAACACAACCGTAACGCAAGCCAGCAAAACTGGAGCCCAAACGGAAAACATGCACAAATCAGACACCTCAGACTGTAATCAAACCAAACGCAAAATAACTCTCTCTGACTCACTGACAGAGGAAGAAGACGACGTCTATTATTGCCCTTACGCCAGAGATTGTAGTGTTCCTAACAATCATATTCGAAACCATAATACCAACCTTGAACAGGCCACAGCGCCGGCAGACACCACGAATGCCACACAAAAAGCCGCAGCAACAACCGCAACAAAAGTCTGCGGAGGGTCTGGCAATAGAGGCGACAGTGCGCATAACATACCAAAAGCTGTTATGTCTGTCACAGATAGCGTAGACGAGCAGTCTAGTGGGAACCAAATCACGTCAAATCAATGCAGAATGGAGGCACAAACAAACAACACATCTGATACACATCAAGACTGCACAAACGAAACACACACAAAAAACAAACGAATCATCACAGCCTTTAGGAAACTAAAACCGCATAGAAAACCCAAACAACCTAAGAGAGTCAAGAAAGTGAAAGCGTGTGACGACCAATCGCGGCAATCGCAGGCTGCCTCAAAACCTAGTGATACGAAAGTGCATACCCCTGATGATACCAACACCTTCGCAACCCCCCAACCAACAACCTCAATGCCGACGCCCAAGGAAACCCCCACAACAACGAACGAGGAAGCCAATCCAGCGCCCCTGCAGAGGTGCAGAGCTACGCCACTACACCATCACGACACGTCACGGCTGCAGAGACGCCAACACACGCCATCGACACCGATAGTTTTAGTTACGACAAGCTAGATATAAATGTAAAATTAAGTAGGCTAGAAAAAAGAGACATCTTAGAGACGGCACAGCGGATGCTCATCCGCACCCTACACCCGTACGGCCAATCTGTTTGTTTCCGTACATCAGAGCAAACCGATAGACTGATTCTCAAAACGGAGAATATTCCAACAGATCCAGACAGCCTACTAGACCTGCTCATGCAGGTGTGCGCCCGCAGGGAGGAACCATTCGATATGGACAAGCTTTACGAGGATCACGTAAGGGCTCATGGGAGAACATACTTCGATTACAGTCAAACTGGCAGCAAGTGCTACGCCACCGTTAAACACCCAAACTGCTAATAGCACAGCTTAATGCTATGCGGAGTATACTTGTAAATTCGGAGCTCCCACAGGTCCTACGTGACCTAAAAAGTGACATTCTGTGCATACAGGAGCCCTACACTCGACTAGACAAGGGCATATCCCCAACTTTCCTCCAAGTGCGGTGACAGTTGCGGAGGGGACAGGCTGCATGGCATCTGTCATAATCCTAAACAAAGAAATACATCCAGTCAAAATTGCAGAACTCTGTTCCGAGCACCTAGTTACAGTTGAAGTCACACACAAGGGGGATACTTGGATCATCGCGTCGCTGTACGCCCAATTCTGTCATTGCATCAAACCATACGCAGACCTCATCAGATATGTTGCGCAATACGCTGGCAACAAAAAACTTCTCATCTGTGCAGACATAAATGCCAGATCAACCCTGTGGCATTCAGACAGAACTGACGACAGAGGTAGAATAATAAATGACATCATCCAAGAAAACAGACTACAAGTACTCAACAAGGAAGGACATCACCCGACTCACATCGGACACAACGGTCATTCATCAAACACAGACATCACCCTCGTTAATAATGCCGCCATCAACCACGTGCGAGACTGGACCGTACATGACCAGATCACTGCTAGCGACCACAACATCATCACACTAACCTTAAGTGGTACACCAAACGTCAACACAGAAACACTACCAAAAAGACTATTATTTGACAAAACAGACTGGGACAGGGTCAGACAAAAAATACATGAGCACATACCGCAAGACATCACCGGCAGTGTTGATTACAGAGCACACATGCTGACAGGTATCACCACACACACACAGAACACGTGCATACCCACACAGAGAATGACAAAACACCAAAACATTCCCTGGACTACACAATTAACACGACTCAAAACGTAAACGTAAGCTTTACCAACGAGCAATTTCAGATAGAGAAAGACAATTACGACTACACGACTACCGGCTTGCCAAGGACAAATATAAACTTGAGCTGAATAAGACCAGGAAAGACCATTGGAACACCCATGTAGCAGCACAACACAACTAAACATTTGGGGGGAACCATACAAAATCGTGACAGAGAAAATTAAGAGCCCACTGGTTCTGGGAACGCTGCGACAGGAGGATGGTGAGATGACTAAGGGCTGGAGACGCACAGCGGAGTTCACGCTGAGCAAACTCCTGCCTGACGACATCGCAGACACAGACACACCACAACATGCAGCACTGAGACGCGAAGTAGACACAGTATACACCACACCAACCGTCACCTGTCCATTTGCACAGGAAGAAGTGGCGACAGCGATCTCAGAACTCAAAAACAAAAAGGCGACTGGATCGGATGGTATCTACTCTGAGGTACTGAAACAAATTGCACCGCAGATCACCCCGTTTCTCACAGCGTTGTTAAACGATACATTAAGGCTGGGACGTGTGCCTGCAGTGTGGAAGACCTCGAAGGCGGTTATCATCAAAAAGGCTCCAGACAAAGACCCATCAGATCCCTAGTCATACAGACCAATTTGCCTTATCAATACACTCGGTAAAGTACAATAAAAACTGCTCTGCAAAAGACTACAAGCACACCAAACACTACGGGGACTGACACCACACCAATACAGCTTCAGGGAAGGGAAATCTATAGACGACGCAATTAACAGAGCACTCCAAATAGTACACGACACACCCTCCAAATACACACTTGCAGTTATGATAGACATCTCAGGTGCCTTCGACAACCTCTGGTGGCCGGCCTTGTTCAAGAGGCTCAGACACCTGCAGGTACCGGAGTCTCTGTATAATAGTTTCATGGACTACTGCAGAGACAGAACGGTCGTTTGGCAAATGGACAACCAGAAAGTGATTAAACGAATTACAAAAGGCTGTGCACAAGGGTCGATCTGCGGCCCCATCTTCTGGGACATAGTTATAGAACCGCTCCTACAGTTACTAGAGGAGCACATCTTGACAGATGGAGTTGTCGCTTATGCTGATGATCTACTCGTCGTAGTTTCAGCAAACAACCGTGCCCAGCTAGAAGAAAGAGCCAATGGAACACTTAGGACAATAACCCAATGGTCCACAGATAATAAATTAAAGATAGCAGAAACAAAACAACTTATACATTGCTAAGGGGATCCTGCGCAGGAACCCATTAGTCAAAATCGGGGACACAAACATAAAAAGACTAGCAGTCACACGCTATCTAGGAGTATACATTGATGAGCGATTGAACTTCCATGAACACATGCGAATATGCACAAACAAAGCAGAAAAGATACTACACAAACTGGCTAGGCTAAATTCGGAACAATTCAGACTACCCCTGTCAGTGACACGAACATACCATTGCGCTCTCTTCGAGTCAGTGCTATGCTTTGCTGCCAGTACGTGGGCCCACAGATTAAATCTCTCAACCAACAGAACCATTGTACGTCGAGGCCAAAGAAGTGTTCGACTAACAGGGGCATTCAACACAACATCAAATGACGCACTATGTGTCGTCATGGGATTCTTCCCCATAGATATCACCATCAGGTACCGCGCAGCAATGTGCTGGCTTAGGATGGGGAGAATAGACCAGGTTCGGCACATCACTGGTGTACCGATTGATACAACACGCCAGCTCAGAGCATGGCGAGTGGATACCTGACACAGCGAGTGGGCCAACAGCGATAAGGGCCGCCGTGTATACAACTGCTTCCCTGACATCCAGGAAAGACTAAAACTAAAACATATCGATCCCAGCCGCGGTATGGTACATTTCATCACAGGACATGGTCCTTATCCCACGCACCTGTACCGCGTGAGTCTGCAGCAGACTAATAGATGCACATGCGAGGAAGAAGGTTCCCCTGAACATACTGTCTTCTTCTGCGGACAACGCACGAACATAAGACACACAGTACACATAAATCGCCTGAACACACAGAACGAACTACATGCCATAATACGCGACCCGGAAAGGTGGACTGAACTCAACAAACTAACGGACGAAATCTCGAAGATCCAACAAATAGAATACTTGCGCAACAGACCCTACCGAAGGCAAGTCGGTCCAAACAGACATCACGATGCCCAGGGGGACACAGATATGATTAGCACCACGAAGAAGAAACAGATACAGACCAGGGCACCAGCACAGGTATTGAAGCGTCCAGCGCGGATGATCCATAGTGTCAACCAAGTCAAATTCAAAGAACAGAATGGAACAACCGACAAGAGGTGCACAAGTCATACACAATCCTAAAAACAGATAGCACCTTATATGTAAATAGTTAACAGCATCTCCATGTCTAATAAGAGCTTAAAGCTAGGTACCTGTTCAAGGGACCTACGCCTTCCGTTAAGAGACAGCGCACAGTCTGGATGGAATGATCTTAATTGTGGTCCCTCTCTTTTGAGCCCAACCCGACGGCTACCTATGGTAGATCGGGGAAAGCCACCGTTCAGGCTGTGTTGCTGGCGGGGCCGGAAGGTGCTAACTGCC
This sequence comes from Schistocerca cancellata, assembly GCF_023864275.1. Taxonomy (NCBI): domain Eukaryota; kingdom Metazoa; phylum Arthropoda; class Insecta; order Orthoptera; family Acrididae; genus Schistocerca; species Schistocerca cancellata. Next base: position 304,138,028 of record NC_064634.1, read on the forward strand.
ACACCACGTATCATTGTAAGTCTCATTGGCTCAGCGTGAATTGTTTGTACAACCAACCTACACAGCCTATACCTCAACCTCCACTATACTAATAACTTCTGATCTGAAGCTTAAAGTTAGGCACCTCTTCAAGGGACCTACGCCCCCTGGTAAGAGGCGGCGCACGTCCTTGATGGAAGGATCTTAATTGTGGTTCCTCTCTTTTGAGCCCAACCCGACGGATACCTATGGTAGATCGGGGAAAACCACCGTTCAGGTCGTGTTGTCGGCGGGGCCGGGAGGTGCTTGCGCCTGATGTACTCTACTAGGAGCCTTGTAGGTTCAACACAAACCGTTTGCGTCATTACCTTATTACTTTTACCACAAGTACCCTTTCATTAGCAACTTTGAGCCAAGCACAAAATCAGTTACCTCTCTATTGTATATCGTAAATAGTTTAGCAGGCTGGACATGGAGGTCTTAGTCTTAGTTTCTAGCTTTATCGTTCCCCAATCTCTTCTAGTTAAGTTAGTTTTTAGGATGGTAGATGTTAAAGGCATGGTGAGCAACGGCCAGCGTATTGAGGGTCATTCCAAGACCCGGGCCGCCGCCCACAACCAGGTGACGGGCAATATTATACCTATCCCTTCTCTATTCAGTTCTCTTCCTTCCTTCTTTCTAAATATTTAATTTCGTTTTGTTTATTAATATATTACTTGATTTTGTGTTAGTTATAAGTTTTTCTAATGCTGCACAAAAAAAGATATCAAATGGATCTAAGCAAATAGAGCCCGCCTCCACATGGCGGGACACGGGCAACGGTGTGAGTGGGGACGGGAGCCGGTGTGGTGTTACTTTCAGTCACTTCGGACCCCGGACCCAGTCACAGCGGCTAAGTGGCAACATACGACCCACCATAAGAAATTAGACGGTGGGTCATAACATATAAGCAGTTAGTGATAAAAAAAGTGTCCGGATGTCTTCTACGGCGTCATCTGCCACCATCCAAGCGTTATCTGCTATCTTTTGCATTGAAGGTCTTCCACAGACTATTGTTTCCGACAATGGCCCACAATTCATGTCCGCAGAATTCCAGTCATTCTGCAAGGCCAATGGTATTCAACACCTGACGTCCGCGCCGTTTTCGCCACAGTCAAACGGTGCCGCTAAACGATTGGTCAGGACTTTCAAGTTACAGATGTTGAAGTTGAAAGAGTCGTATTCTCGGGAGGACGCGTTATTGCTCTTTTTGTCTTCGTATCGCTCTCAGCCCTGAGATGGTCGCTCGCCCGCTGAGTTGCTCCACGGTCGTCATCATCGAACCTTGATGTCTTTGCTACATCCGCCGCATCAGGTTCCTGTGCAGCGGCAGACATCTGCTTTTGCTCCAGGCGACGTTGTCTACTATCGCCACTACCAAGGTTCACGGCGTTGGTTCGAAGGGCGCATTCTTCGCTGCCTCGGCCGCACTATGTATCTGGTTTTGGGGGCCTCTGGTGAGGTGCGTCGGCATCTCAATCAGCTGCGCCTCTGTCGTCGCACGGGATCTGCCGCTCCCCGTCTGCTTTCAGCGACGGTGCCGTCCGGTCAGCGCCCTGGGGACCCATCTACTGGCTCGCCTCAGCCCCAGGTGTTACCGACGCTGCCTTCCATTTCGCCGCATGGCGACGCGCCGCCGCCGCCGCCCGCAGTGGACGCTTCGCTGCAGCCGCCGGGCGCCTCCCTGAGTCACGCGCCTCCGATCGCTTCCCGGGACCAGTTGTCCTCCGACATGGAACTCTTGCCCGCTCCGGACCATGCGTCTTCTTCGCCCGTCGGGTGCCCCGGCCCAATGGAAGTCGACCCTTCGGGCTCTTCTGTCTCTCTACGGTCGCATACACCGCATGTTGACGTGCACCCTGAGGCAGGTTTTCAGGCGTTTCCTAGCTCCCTGCGGTGCGAATGGCAGGGTGCGGGTGGCACAGCCTCGCCTGTTGTTAGGCTCCCCACCACGTCGCATACGTCATCATGGGGTCCTCCCCACGCCGGGCGGAAGCCTTATACCACAACCGTACGCCGATTTGCGGAGGAATGTGGTGTCACCGCCAGACACCACACTTGCTAGGTGGTAGCCTTTAAATCGGCCGCGGTCCGGTGGTATACGTCAGACCCGCGTGTCGCCACTATCAGTGATTGCAGACCGAGCGCCGCCACACGGCAGGTCTAGAGAGACAATTCCTAGCACTCGCCCCAGTTGTACAACCGACTTTGCTAGCGATGGTTCACTGACAAAATACGCTCTCATTTGCCGAGACGATAGTTTAGCATAGCCGTCAGCTACGTCATTTGCTACGACCTAGCAAGGCGCCATATTCAGTTACTATTGATATTGTGAATCATGTCAAGAGCGACGTTAATAATTAATGGATTAAAGTTAAGTATTCCACCAGCTATGTCCGTTTTTCTAAATTCTAATTTCCTTGTCCTGTTCCAGATCTCACGCCAGCTTGCGTGAGCTAAAACGCGTGCCTTTCGGCCTCCTCTAGTAACTCGGTGTTGGCTTTCCTGCCAACCACAACAGTTTCACTGTACACTTACTCAGTAATGAAATTTGTTTTCAACAACACGGACCAGTTTAAAAACAACGGTTTTCATGGCAATAACACCAGAAGAAAGAAGGAATTAGACTATCGTCTACTTAACCTATCTTTGACACAGAAAGGGGTAAAATATGCTGCTGTAAATAATTTCGATAAATTACTAGATGAAATAAAATCTCTGACAGACAGCAGTAACAATTTTAAAAAGAAATTGAAATCATATCTCCTTGACAACTCTTTCTGTACCACGGATGAATTCTTGAATAGGAATAAATAAATCTATAGATATAATATATGTATTGTGTGCCTTTTAAGGAAATGGGTTAGGTAATAAAATTTTTAAGCATTTTTTTAAACACCTTGATTCATTTGTGCATTTCTTTGACACGTTCTACATCATAACGGTTACCCTGAGATTGATCTACAGAACACGTAACTGACAAAGCTTAAGTGACCTACCCAAGACTCGTACTGAATGACCAGACACAGTTTCCTTACCACTTCTAACTGCAAATACTATTCATAATACCATTCAGGCCATGCTGTAAATTACCCCTCTTACTCACAACTCCATTTCCTTTATTTCAGTTACTATACACTCCTGGAAATGGAAAAAAGAACACATTGACACCGGTGTGTCAGACCCACCATACTTGCTCCGGACACTGCGAGAGGGCTGTACAAGCAATGATCACACGCACGGCACAGCGGACACACCAGGAACCGCGGTGTTGGCCATCGAATGGCGCTAGCTTCGCAGCATTTGTGCACCGCCGCCGTCAGTGCCAGCCAGTTTGCCGTGGCATACGGAGCTCCATCGCAGTCTTTAACACTGGTAGCATGCCGCGACAGCGTGGACGTGAACCGTATGTGCAGTTGACGGACTTTGAGCGAGGGCGTATAGTGGGCATGCGGGAGGCCGGGTGGACGTACCGCCGAATTGCTCAACACGTGGGGCGTGAGGTCTCCACAGTACATCGATGTTGTCGCTAGTGGTCGGCGGAAGGTGCACGTGCCCGTCGACCTGGGACCGGACCGCAGCGACGCACGGATGCACGCCAAGACCGTAGGATCCTACGCAGTGCCGTAGGGGACCGCACCGCCACTTCCCAGCAAATTAGGGACACTGTTGCTCCTGGGGTATCGGCGAGGACCATTCGCAACCGTCTCCATGAAGCTGGGCTACGGTCCCGCACACCGTTAGGCCGTCTTCCGCTCACGCCCCAACATCGTGCAGCCCGCCTCCAGTGGTGTCGCGACAGGCGTGAATGTAGGGACGAATGGAGAGGTGTCGTCTTCAGCGATGAGAGTCGCTTCTGCCTTGGTGCCAATGATGGTCGTATGCGTGTTTGGCGCCGTGCAGGTGAGCGCCACAATCAGGACTGCATACGACCGAGGCACACAGGGCCAACACCCGGCATCATGGTGTGGGGAGCGATCTCCTACACTGGCCGTACACCACTGGTGATCGTCGAGGGGACACTGAATAGTGCACGGTACATCCACACCGTCATCGAACCCATCGTTCTACCATTCCTAGACCGGCAAGGGAACTAGCTGTTCCAACAGGACAATGCACGTCCGCATGTATCCCGTGCCACCCAACGTGCTCTAGAAGGTGTAAGTCAACTACCCTGGCCAGCAAGATCTCCGGATCTGTCCCCCATTGAGCATGTTTGGGACTGGATGAAGCGTCGTCTCACGCGGTCTGCACGTCCAGCACGAACGCTGGTCCAACTGAGGCGCCAGGTGGAAATGGCATGGCAAGCCGTTCCACAGGACTACATCCAGCATCTCTACGATCGTCTCCATGGGAGAATAGCAGCCTGCATTGCTGCGAAAGGTGGATATACACTGTACTAGTGCCGACATTGTGCATGCTCTGTTGCCTGTGTCTATGTGCCTGTGGTTCTGTCAGTGTGATCATGTGATGTATCTGACCCCAGGAATGTGTCAATAAAGTTTCCCCTTCCTGGGACAATGAATTCACGGTGTTCTTATTTCAATTTCCAGGAGTGTAATTCCTCTTGTTGTGTTACATAAAATTTTACTTTGTATAATCACAGCTGCATCACTCATCTGCTTAATATCACTATTACATCGTATCTGTTTGTAATTTCTGATCTATTAAAGACAAAAAAGATTATTTTGTTCAGCCACAGCTTTGGAATATGTAAGCAGAGCTTATTGTTCTGTTATTTCCTTCTATGTACAACTGTTGCAATTGTTCCATAGTCATTAGTTAAACTCTCTCATTCTTAATCTTAGTTAAATAATCTTACATCGCATTTACAGTGAAATAACCTCGCTTGTTTTATTCCTATCCTAACACGAACATTTTCATCCCTGGAAATGGAAATACTCCGTACATGCGCTAGTTTAAAATCATTGAAATTTTTACTGCACCACATACTTATCTTTGCACCTGATGCAGGCGTAACAGCCGAAAACCTGTTCGTGCAACAAATAATAAATATTGTAGACTATTACACCTGTGTTGTGTGTGTTACATTCATAACGTACAAAATACACTACCAAGAACAGACGGAACAGTCAGTCAGTGCAGTTTCATAAAGATACCTGTGTGTGGTCTGATCCAGATCAACATGCAATTGAAGAAGCAAGGGATTAGCGCACATTTCCAACATGTCTGGGCAGTAATTATTGGTGACAAACAGATAGGACATTACACACTGCCAGACAGGTTGACTGGTGCGAGGTATCGTCAGTTCCTAGCAAACGACTTGCGTGCCCTGCTAGGTGGGGTACCATTCCAACAATACACTTATATGGATATGGTGTCTGTTCTTTCGGATATCCATATCCATATAAGTATATAGTTCTGGCAATACCGGCCATGACTTTCTTCTTCTGTGCGGATGCACACATATTCCCCGAACTCTTACTGGACTTGGTATGAATGTCTTCCACGAGTAATAAGTGTGTTGGGGTGGGTAACTACGAATGTACTGTGTGGACATACAAGGTGAGAATGTGGATCACACGGGAGGCGTGCGCGAGATAGTCCCTGCAGTCGCGCTATTATCTTTGCCCTCGGTGGCTCAGATGGATAGAGCGTATGCCACGTAAGCAGAAGATCCCGGGTTCGAGTCCCGGTTGGGGCACACATTTTCACCTGTCCCCGTTGATATATATCAACGCCCGTTAGCAGCTGAAGGTATTAATACAATTCTGATTTCATTCCAACAGCGGCTGGAGATCTCGTTCATGCACGACGGAGAGCTAGCCCGTTTTCTCTAAAATGTCCTAGAACACTTCACACAGTCACTTAACGGACAATGGATTGGTCGAGGAGAGGTGGAGTAAATTGTCCAGCTCGTTTCCCCCTCCCTCTCCGCCCCTTGATCGTAATTTACTGGATTTTTTTCATTGTGAGGACTCTTGAAAGCTTTGCTGTACGCAGGCCTCATTAATGATGTACATTCACTGCGGAAACCCGTCATCAATGGCTGTCAGCTCATGCGTGACCGCCGGCCGCGGTGGTCTAGCGGTTCTGGCGCTGCAGTCCGGAACCGCGGGATTGCTACGGTCGCAGGTTCGAATCCTGCCTCGGGCATGGGTGTGTGTGATGTCCTTAGGTTAGTTAGGTTTAAGTAGTTCTAAGTTCTAGGGGACTTATGACCTAAGATGTAAGTAGTTCTAAGTTCTAGGGGACTTATGACCTAAGATGTTGAGTCCCATAGTGCTCAGAGCCATTTTTTTCATGCGTGACCAATCTGGAGTCCTCAGAAAGTGTGTGATTCGATAAGAAGTCGGGTAGAAGCATGACTTACTACAAATGAACGCCATATTGTGCACCTTTAGCGATGGTTCACAACAACAGATTGTATGTAACAGCAAGCAGATAATATAAGAAGCACTGCTGTCTCACAGTAATAGAGTAATGTGTTCTCGTCCGTTTACTCATTTGTTTATCACATTCCGTGGGTAATTCATAGTGGCAAAGAGCGTGCAGCAGAAGACACGTGTGTCGCACTAGCGAACATGAACAAGTGCTCGTAAGATATGCATTTTAGAGCCCATTTTGTACTGCACATTTTTTTTCTTGATTTGGTCCATACCTCCACTTCTCAAAATACGAAACATTTTTTTAACACCCTGTTTATTTAAGTAGCTAACTGTCCACCCTTTTCTAATAACTTAATTATCCTCTAAGTGCCCGCCTGCGTAGCTGGGTGGCAACGTGCTCGCCTCCCATGCAAGCGGGCCTGGGTTCGATTCCTGGCGGTTTTCGGGGATTTTCTTCGCTCGGGGGCTGGGTGTTGTGTTGTCCTCATCATCATTTCACCCTCATCAACGGCGCGCAAGTCGCCCAAAATGGCGCCGACTGACATAAGACTTGCACCTGGAGGCCGATTTTCCCCGAATGGGGCCTTCTGGCCCACGATGCCATACGCTCATTTCCATTTCTTTAATCCTCTAATTCTTCTGTTGGATCACAAAAAGAATTAAATCGATCTGTATTGCAAAAGTAAAGTTCATTTATGTGTTTTTAAGAGTATAAATACAGCACAGCAATTATTAAGTAAAATCTTGCACAACATTAAATTAACACAAAGATTGATTGTAGACGCACACATCACAGACGCAGAATAAACAGAGAAAGTATATTTGCAGACGGAAAGCAGTAAATATAGAAGGATTACAAGGGCGAAGCAGTAAGAGAAAAGGAGGACAGAAGAACCAAAACAAGAGACATGGCAAAAAGGTGGAAGAATGTTGGAGGAAAAGAAAAAAAAGACAGCGACAAGGAACTGAAATTATCGCGTGGTCACTAGCTGCCCAAAACGGAAGAAGGAAAAAGTAACTTTCATCTCCAGACGCACGAATAAATTTTTTCCCAAATCCATCCCAATACCTACAGGCTCTAGGGATGTCTGAACGAACAATATTTGTCTTCCGGATACTAAGTCATGTATGTACCATATCTGGCTGAAATCGTTCAGGGCGTGTTGTAGTTATGCTTAAATGTCATCAAATTATTTCATAGCACCACCCTCACGAACAGGGAGTCCAGGATGGTGTTAGTACCATGACAAGGTCCACCGGTGGCAAGTCTTACGTGTACAAAAGTTTATTAAAATAGCTCAAGACGTTCAGAGCTGAAGCAGCCCTGAGACGGTGAAAGATTTGGTATGTCAAAAACAAGGACAATCAGAGCGCACGTGCCTTCAGTTCAACAATGTACTGATTCTGTGTCAGTAGGATGCAGTTAGGAGACAACCTGCAAATTCATCTGTGCAATTTCTTGACGTACTCAGTGCCACTTACAGGGTACTGACAAAAATAAGGAAACATCACAAACAGAAAAATTGCAGTACCTAAGGCAGTGCAGCAAACCGGTTGGCGTTCAAAACAACTTCCAGTCATGTGGAATAATCGTGTCTACTGCCGGATGTTTGTGTCGCTCTGGCACAATATTTCGACCACGTAATTCGTTGCCTTCTTCAGGTGCTATCTGAGACTGCCGTATTGGAGGATCTTGTCCAGTATTTGTGCCCAGAGGGCGCTGGGTGCTCTCTTTGCCGTCCGCGCCCGCCTGGCGCTGCTTGTAATGTGTTCTCTCTTCCCCGGTGCTCCCTCGGACGTCCGCGCCCGACTTGGTCGCCATCTGTGGCAGCTCTCTGAGACCTGTCCTGTGTCGGGCGTTCCGTTCGCGGTCCGCGCCCGCCTGGCGCTGCTCCTGAGGTGTTGGCACTTCCCTGGTGCTCCGACGGTCGTCCGTGCTCTGCTCGTCGATCATCTGCGGTCGTGGCGGCTGTCAGAGGCCTGTCCTGCGTCGGGAGTTGCGTTCGCGGTCCGTGCCCGCATGCACAGAAGTAGCACCTGGCGGGTGCGGACCGCGAACGGAACGCCCGACACACGACAGGCCTCAGACCCATCCGCCAGTCGTATGTCCCAAGAAGAGGAGAGTAACACAGGATTTACCTGACGGCATTGCCTGCATTCGTCAGAGGAGAAAGGTTGGGTTGAACTTCTTTATTTGTTGTATGGCATCGGGGTATGCGGGATTATAAAAAGAAAATCATAGGGACGGAGCTGCAAGCAGCGTCCGCTTGGTGCACCCCCGGGTCTCAGCGGTCGAGGAGTGCAACAGGCCGCTGATAGCGGTCACGAACATCTTGAGGTGCGCCAACGTCTCGAATGAGGGGATTGGCAGAGGCGTGCGACCGTCGGTAAAAACGGCTGGCATTCTGCTGGATGCGGGGCATCACTTCCAGTTCATCAGCTGCATGGTGGAGGTATTGATGCGGAAACTGCGGGTGTACATGGAAGACCCGCCGGAGTATCTTATTCTGTTGCGCCTGAAGACGCTGAATATGCGTGGGAGCCGCATTGCCCCAAGCCTCACACGCATAGTCCACAATTGGTCGAATAAATAAGCGGAAGATGAGGAGGCCATTCCGGATGGAGAGGTCAGACCCTTCATTAAGGAACGGGTACAGCGCACCCATCCGCTGGTGGACTTTGGCACGGACGGCGTCGATGTGTGGCTTCCACAATAGGCGATCGTCCATGAGGACGCCCAGGTACCGGACGGTCTTCTGCCAGGGGAGGGCGGTCCCATAGAGTCGAAGTGGCGGGGCCGGCATCGTCGTCTTCCTCGTAAAGACGATGGCCTGCGTCTTCAGGGGGTTGAACCGGATGCGCCAGCGAGCTGCCCAGATCTCGAGGTCGTCGCACGCCTGCTGCAACCGGGAATACATGGCGGCATGCCACCGGCTCCTGGTGTAGAGCATCGTATCGTCGGCGTAGACGGCTTTCTCCACTCGGGGCGACGTCGGAAGGTCCGAGGTAAATATAGTATAAAGGACGGGGCCCAGGACGGAGCCCTGCGGCACCCCGGCGACGATAGGTCTGGCAGTGGAGAGAGCCGCGTCAACGCGGACAGCGAAAGTACGGTGCTGCAGGTACGACGCAATGAGGCGCACGTACGCCCGTGGAATGCCAAGGTGGTCCATCTTCCACGACAGGCCTCAGAGAGCTGCCACAGATGGCGACCAAGTCGGGCGCAGACGTCCGAGGGAGCACCGGGGAAGAGACAACACATTACAAGCAGCGCCAGGCGGGCGGGACGGCAAAGGGAGCACCCAGCGCCCTCTGGGCATAAATACTGGACAAGATCCTCCAATACGGTAGTCAGAACTGGGTGTTGCGCTTTATCTTACACTCATCCGCCCGCTCATCGACAACGCCGCTGTGGTTTGGGGCAATGCTGCAGCGACCCACGTCGACCGACTCCAGAGACTTCAGAACCGGATTCTACGTTTGGCATTGCACCTCCCTCGAGATTTCCCGTCGGACGACCTTAACCGAGTCTCCAACATCCCAACTGTTCGAGACAGGTTTCGTCAGGCTGCATGGCTCTTTCACGAGAAGAACGCGCGGTCCGAAAATCCGCTCCTTCGAGCACTGGGCCACTGGGTACAGCGTCTTAACGCAACCAGATGTCCCCACATGCTTCGCGACCACTGAGTTGCCAGCACGTCCAGAACACCATCCCAGCAGACTGACAGGACATAAACCAAGAAGTAAGGACACATCACACGCTCCGTCAGTTTGGAGGAATAGCCTTCCGGCTTAGACTCCACCGACCCACAGGGGCTCATCTGTCCCTGTCAGGCAGCAGCAGCAGCAATACAGCAGTCTCAGGTAGCACCTGAAGAAGGCAACGAGTTACGTGGCCAAAATATTGTGCCAGAGTCACACAAACAGCCGGCAGTAGACCCGATTATTGCACATGTCAAGATCTCGCGGGGAAAGCCATCGGGTAGAGAAGTATGGGCCTTATTAAGAAAACTAGGAGGCGGAACCATCACAGGAAGGAATAAGACAGCAGTAAATCAAAATGCCCTTGATTCACATCTAGTAGCGACACACAGGGCACCAAAAGACAACGTAAACACAATCAATGTGAAAAGAGAGCTCAGAACCCTAAAAGTAAAAGCCACAGAAACGCACTTATCCTTTCCCTTCACTTGCGAAGAAGTCTAAACAGCGCTTAACCATGTCAAGCTAGGTAAAGTTCCAGGGTTTGACAACATCCATCCTAAATTCCTAATAAACTGCGGTAAATACACAAAAGTATGGATTTCCCATTGCTTCACAGGTATTATGCAAATCGCTCATACATCATAAGAATTAAAAGCTCTAAGATAATCGTTGTATTAAAACCTGACAAACTCGCTGATAGTCCTTACAGCTGTACACCAATAGTCCTGCTGTATATGACATACAGACTACTAGTACAGCTTATCCATAATAGAATAAGTAGAAAATTACTCAAAGCAATTCTAGTCGAACAAGCAGACTTTCGGCAAAAAACAAACATGCATTGACCAAGTTCTGACACAATCTACATCGAGGCAGGATTCAAAAAAAAAAAAAAAAAAAAAAAAACAGCAACTGAAACTTGAAGTATGAGTGGCGCATGACAGTGTGGAGGGAATGCATGATGCGCAAGTTTCTTCACATAGTTTCTTGTAGACTAATCACTCGCCTAGTCGACAATATGCCAAACAACTGTTACAATTAGTCACGTGATCCAAGGAAAAAAAACGGTTTACCACGGGGATCAGTCCTCGTTCCACTTTTCCTCAGCTTGTACATTGCAGACATGCTGAAACTAAAACAAAATGAAGGAAGTTTGCTTACGCCGATGACTGGGTACTTACAACAATGTGTACTGTGGGGCGGCAGGTGGAATTTAATGGTTGATATGTGTAGAATGTTGTGCAGTAAAGAATGCATTTCCCGGCCGATTAACCATATGTGGGGCAGCGGGTGGAATTAATTGTTATAATTGTTATATAAATGTTCCTATTATTTATGCTGTCTTTTGCCGTTCTCAACACTGGCTCTCTAACTACAATATTGGCAACCAGAAAGTGATTAGCAAAACGTGAAGCCTGTAATTAGAATTCCTAGTGCCAACTTCATCTGAGAAATACACTTATAGCTACAGCTTATAGCTCTGAGGAATTAGGAGATTGTCTGGGATTCATAATCAAAAACGATCGTGTAAAGACGTTCGCTATATTCTGAAAGTCACAGATGAAAAAAAAAAAAAAAAGAATCCACACAATCTGACTAACAGAGCAGTTCAGAGTCTAATGCACTGATACAACTATAACTGTTCAAATTAAATGTTTAAGTGAATGCTCGCCATAATTTGACGATAATGTTCATCAAACGCCACGCTAAATAATGGTAGAATGTCTGTCCCGCGGCGGCACGTGAAAATACGACATACACTAACTGAAGATAGATCATTTCATGGTTACTCATATCCCGAGTAACTTATTACGGCATCCGAGGCTGTTTATAGCAATGATACCGACGCGACGCAACTCCCGACACAGATGGTGCGCTAATCAGCGTCTGGGGAGAACTGGGGCCTTACTCTCTCACGTGGATCTGCACGGAGATAACTTGTACTCCGATGTGTGATGGAGTTCGCAGCAGTTATTGCTTTGCCTCCCATGCATGCTGATGTAATGCGTCTTCATATGTGGATTGTCTTCTTGGGTGTCTGCAGAGCTAGCTACGTAGCGAGCAGGTGTGGCCAGTGGGTGGCGACGCTGCGCGGCAGTTTGCGGCCTAGCGTCCGGATTTGGGCGTTGTGCGACCGGCCAGCACGTTCGTAAAAGGTGCGGGCGGTCGTCTGGAAGAGGTCACGGAGCAGAGGTACTTCCGCGAGGTCGTGAAGATGAACGGTGGGGAAATCGTAAGCCAGGTGTAAGGCCAGCCAAAGGATGCGATTCTGCAGTGTCTCCAGCTTCTTCAGGTTCGTGTCGGCGGCGTTCCCCCAGACAACGGCGGCGTATTGGAGTACAGGGCGGAGCAGCGCCTTGTACAACAGGATGATGCCCAGCCGCGGTGGTAGTTGGGAACCGGGGTTCAGCACCGGGTACAGGATGCAGAGCCTGTTCCGCACTTTGGTCTTCACTTCGCGGATTTGCGGAACCCACGTGAGTCGGCGGTCGATGGTGACGCCGAGGTAATGCGCCGATGGACGCCACGGGAGAGGGCTTCCACCGACGGTGAGCGGTTGCAGACCTGCAGGAACGAGTCGCCTGGTGACGATCAGGAACTGGGTCTTGGCACCATTGAATTGTAGACGCCACTTGACTGCCCAGGCTGCCAGGGTGTCAACGGCGAGCTGCAGACGGCGGTGCATGACGGCGGCATTGAGGCTCCTCATATATAGAGCCATGTCATCTGCGTACAGGGCGAGCCGCACACGGTCGATCTTCGGCGCTTCATGCGTGCACAGCGAGTACAGGGGTGGCCCCAAGACCGAGCCCTGTGGCACACCGGCGTTGATGCGGCGGACGGAGGACAAGCCATGCGCGGCCCACACATGGAAGGTCCTATCGGCAAGATAGGAATGGATGAGACGGACGTGCGAAGTCGGGGCCCCAAGTTCAAAAAGTTTGAATAAGACGCCGCGGTGCCACACACTGTCGAAACCACGCGACACGTCCCGGAACACTGCGCCGAAGAACTCGCGTTGCTCGAGGGCGACGAACGCATCTTCCACTAGCCGAAGGAATTGGTGAACGGCCGAGTGGCCCCTGCGAAAGCCGAGCTGCTCTTCGGGCAGGAGGCCTTCCTCGTCAATGTGGCGCTGCAGCCGCCTGATGTACACCCTTTCAAAGACCTTGGAGACGGCCGGCAGTAAACTAATAGGTCTGTAGCTCACAGGCTTACGCAGATCCTTCCCCATCTTCGGAATCGCCACGATCTCTGCATGCTTCCAGGACTGAGGAAAACTGCAGGACCGGAGGATTACATTAAAGACGTCGGCGAGATGAGTGACAGTCACCGGCGGCAACTTCTGGAGTAGGGCGTTGGAAACTTCGTCTGGGCCCGCAGCTTTCCTGGGGTTCAGGGCACGCAGGATGGACGACACCTCCTCCGCCATTGTCTCTTCAATGACGTCATCGTCATCGCGTGCATCCAAGTAGCGTGGGAGCCGGTCAGCAACCAGGTCGTCGTGGACAGCGTCGGTCGGGTCTTCGATCAGCGTAAACGCAGCCTCAAAGACGTCTGCGAGGGCATCAGCCTTCGCAGCTTGTTCGCAGACAGCCTGACCATGGATCAGCATCGGAGGGATACGTTGCGTGCGGCGTAGGAAACGCTTCGTCGTCTGCCAGGCCGTGCCGTCGACAAGACAGAGGGTGGCGACCTTGTTATTCCAGTCGCGATTGCGATGGTTGTCAATGGCGGCCCGGATGTCCCAACGCATCCTGTTTAGGAGGCGCTTGGTGTCGGCATTTCTTGTCCTCTGCCACTCCCGGTAGACCCGGTTCTTCTCAGTGATGGCCCCAAGGATGTCCGGCGGCAGCTGTCGGGAGTAGTCAGGCGGAGGGCGAGGTCGAGGCGGCGTTGCTATAGTGGCAGCGTCGATTGTGGTTGCCGCGAAGTGCAAAAGTGCTTCGTCCGCTCCAGCTTCCGCAGGGGGCGGCGCGATGGCGAGTGAGTGCATCACGGCTGCTTGAAACCTGTCCCAGTCGATGCCAGCAAGTGAGATGCCTCTCCTGTGCTGTTGGAGGGCGTCTAGGTCGATATCAAAAACCACTGGGACATCATCAGAAGACAGTGCCGTCCTCGTCGTGGCGGTGATCTGATGAGGGATGCCCTTGACGACCGCGATGTCGATTATATCCGGGAGGCCACGGGCAGGGAAGATTGTCAGGTCATACGGCCCCACCACAAGCGCATGGTGATGTTCTGCTACTCAGAGCAGGCAGCGGCCAGCGGCATTGGTGATCCTGGAGTTCCAAGAGACATGTTTACTATTGAAGTCCCCAGCGACGAACACCTGCCCCCTCAAGGAGAGCAGAGCATTGATGTCAGCAGGGTCCACGGGACGAGACAGTGGCCGATAGGCAGCGACGAACGTGATGGTGCCCACCGAGGTGTGAACGACGACACCAGTGGCCTCCAGCGTTGCTAGTGGTTGAAGTTGTATCACGTGATGACGAATGCCATTGCGGACGTAAACGACTGTCCCACCACCCGCCGTCAGTCGATCGGTGCGATAGCTGGAGTAGTTTGCCGCCCTGACGTCGACCCCAGGCTTCAGGTGGGTTTCGTTGATAAGGCAGACGTCGACGGCTTCATCTCGAAGAAATTGGCGAAGTTCGCCAGCTCAACTGCGGACGCCGTTGGCATTCCACGCGACGACTGTGAGCCCTCTAACGCTGCCCACGGTGCAGCTGGTGAGTATTGACAGCGGGCGGGGCCAGAGAGGCCATCGGCACTGCAGCGGGTGAGTTGCTGCGACATGACTTCAATCAACTTCGTAGCACTGGTCACCAGGGCAGTGAGCTGCACGACGAGGTTGGCCAGGTCAGCGGTGGAGGCAGCCGGCGCGACCCCATCGCTGGAAGGGGGAGGCGTGGCTGCTTCGCTGTGAGAGTCCACCTGGGGCTGCTCGACTGACGGTGCTGAGCGCTGGGTACCCAGAGGGCGGTGACCCCCGCGCCGGCGGTTGGTGGGGCGCGGTCCGGCCGACGTCCCGGGAGAGGCAGTACCCGGGTCCGCCACTAGCAGCTGTGGTGGAGGCGCTGGAGCCTCAGGTGTCGGCATGGCCTCGGATGCGGCAGGAGCAGGAGCAGCCGACGCAGCCGGGACGGCGGAGGGCGCCCCTGACGTCACCGCCACGAAAGAGACGCCGGGTCGTCTCGTTGCTGGCTTCTTCGGACGTGGCGCTGGTGTTTGGCCACGTTGGCGAGCGATGGCACGCTTCCACACCTCACACCCACGATAACTGGCCACGTGAGCACCGCCACAGACTGCACATGTCGGCTTCTCGGTGGGCGGACGGGGCACGCACGTCCTGTGTGGGCGCCGGCGCATTTAACACATCTGTCTGGCATAGAGCAGTGGCGCGCGACGTGATTGATCCCCTGGCAGCGAAAGCACTGCACAGGGCCTCTCCGGCAGCGAAGATCTTCGGTCTGAACTGGAACGTCGGCGACCCGCGTCAATTGGTAGAGTTTACGGTTCTCCACGGTGTCAGAGCAGACGACCAGGAAGAGCGGCATATCATCGCGTGATTTTGGCGACTTCATCTTCACGACTGCCCGGATGTAGAAGCCCAGGTCAACGAGTTCACGATGCAGGTGATCGGCTTCCATGTTGAACGGGAGGTCGCGGATTACAATCTTCAAGACCTTGTCAGGTGCGGAAGCGTGGGTATAGAATGGGATACCACGCTCAGACGCCTCCTGAGTGACCCGGCGATAATCGTCAGCAGTGCGGAGTGTGACGCTGTACAGGTCATGCCCTGCAGGCTTCACGGTGTACACGGCCGTTGTCCAGCTGCGCAACAACTTCTGCAGTTCCCCATAGGGCGGCCGAAACTGGAGGACCACCGGCGGAAGATGGGAGTCTTTCTTCGGCGCAGGATCGTGCGGCAGCTGGTCCGGCGCGTCAGCGAGCGCGTCGAATGAGTTGACGACGGCAGTTGGAAGCGTCATCGATGACTGCATGCGTCTTGCAGTTCGCCGGACCGGGACAAAACCGTCGGCATCAGGGGCGAAATCTTGCTTGGCCCTCTTCTCGATCGGCGAGCTGCGAACAGCGGACATCGCGGCTGTTGCCCTCCTGTTTCCCGCTTCGTCCGCGTGGCTGAGGGGCGGTAGAGCTCTCATCTTCAGAATCGGGGAGCGGAGCAGACAGCGCCGTCTTCAAGGTTTCCGGAGCTGTGTCCATCAAATCCATAGCCATAGCACTGGTCGTCATAAGTGGGGGGCCAGATGGGGCCGGCGCGGCCGGACGGCGATCTGCCACACCCTTCGCGTCGCTAGCAAGCGCAGGTACGTCCTTCTCGCGGCTGCACATCTCAGCGACTGTGTGCGTCGTCGTCCTTACTCACTCGCGCAGCGTTCTTATATATAAAGCCGCGGTGCGGACGGCTAAGGGAACGCCTGATCAAATCGGCTCTCCCGACTAGCCGCTGGGCTAGTAATGCACCACTTTAAGTTATTGAATAAATCATCGCTTCCTTTGCTGATGGCCGATGAAGCTCTCAATTTAAATGTGCAATCGGCACACAGGTAAGTAATCATAATAAAAGTCTGACGTGGCTAAGTAAAATATTTTGGGCGAGAGAATTAATTTAATTACACTACACGCAGTAGACGAGCTCTGAACTTGCCCTTTGGAGGTACGCTATCGCTATAGTTATATAGTTATTCAGTTGCAACTTCTCACATCTTTATGATTATAGCGAATCTCCATTCTACTTAAATTTAAACATCCTAGCCGTATTTATTCGCCTACTTAATCTATCTTGCTTCCTTAATTTTTAAGACAAAAACCAGAAAATATTGAATTTCAACTAAAATATTAATTTGTGAGATCCAGAAGACTGTTTCTACTAAATTACTATGACAAAGGAATCTAAATATAAATTTTTAAGTCTCTAGCTCTTTTCTGTTGCGCCAATGATTTTTACAGAAAAACGTCCAAATTTTGAAAATGGTTAAAGTTATTGAACTGACATTCAACACATATTGATTTAGTATTACTCCTGACATGCTAGAAACGTTTCAGGTTATTTACTTGATTTTAAAAGTATTGCGCAACATTTATGACGTCAGAGCCAGTCACAGCGGACTAGGCTGGCACACAATGGAAAGACTGATGAGAATTTTATACTGCGTGAGTAGGCTGCTTCCCTACAGTACCTCAACTGAACAGTCAGAAGAAATCCTAATGGAGGACCTAGATGCAGTGGGAAAGTACTTTCGCAAATGTAGACTCCAACGAAACGCCTCCGAAACTCAAGTTGCCTACTTCCACCTACACGATAAGCTTTCTGAAGGAAAAATCGATTTACAGTTTTAAGACACTACACTCATTCATAACAAAAAACAAAAGTACCTAGCGGTAACCCTTGATGGAACTCTTCCAGAGAGCTTCTAACAAAGACGGCCGAAAAAGTGAAAACAAGGAAGAACATAATTCAAAAGTTATGTGGTTCAACACGGGGAGCATTAGCACTCACCCTACTTTTCCTCTGGGTCCTGATTTCTTAACCGCTGTATAGTTCGCTATGATAGCTGAGAGGTCAGCGAGACAGAATGCCATACAAAAGGGCTCGGGTTCGATTCGCAGCTGGGTCGCAGATTTTCTCCGCTCAGGGACTGGATGTTGTGTTGTCTTCATCATCTCATCATCACCATCGACGTCCAAGTCCGTTCTACCCGACGGGAGGCCCTAGCCACACGACATTTCATTTCAACCGCTGTATATTGTGTCCCAGTTAGGCTAAACTGTCCATATGCACAAGCGATAGATGTCCAATTAAAAAACGCCATGGGAATGATTGTTGCCGTTATTAAATCAACCCCTACAGGATGGCTCCCAATACTAAGCCACATTCTATCTTCTCAACTACGACGCATAAATGCTTTCACGAATGAGTACAAAAAAAGACCATGCATAATAAAAATCTACCAATCTATCAAGACGTCGATGATGCAAACCATAACCGACTCCACTCTAGACGAGCATCAACAGGAAGATCGCTCTGGAAGACGACTTCAACACTACTAATGCATAGATCCAAGAATGAACTGGACAAAAAATTATAATATGCCATGTATTACAAAAAAAAAAAAAAAACCACCGGGATTTGACTTACCACTCAAAACATGGTCAATGCTAAACAGAATTAGAACCCAGTATAGTAGAGGTGCAGATTTTTTACACAAACAAAGTAAGCAACCATTCGCACTTCGTGATTGTGGAGAACCACAGACCATCAGACATATCACAGAACAATGCCCCAGAACTTTATGAAATATGGTGAGCAATGAAAAACTGTTAACTCCATTTCATTAAATTTTAGAGGAGAAGGAAGAACAATTTCTTAAAAAATAATATAAAGTGATACAGATGAAGTTGCAACGTATGTAACTATATGGTATAAGCCTAGTTATTGACAGATTAGAGAAATCTACGCACTTTCAAATCTCTCTTTGATGAACGAGTTAATGGTTACAGGAATTACGAGGTTTTCACAGACAGATGGAGTTACAAGATTTTCATTGCCTAACGCAAGAATACTTCCTGCTGGTGACTCCAAAATCGGTAGATTACAGAAATGCTCTAAAAGTTTGTTTATAAAATTTTTATTGTGTATACATTATTATAGTCTACACTCTATATGTTTTTTTCAGTGTTTCAGAAAGCCGTACGATAAATAAACAAATAAACACACTTTCGCACACTTTCTGACTTGGTGGTTGATGTTTCTACGCTTTTCCTGTATGCGGTCTTTCTTCTTTATTCGTGTCAGAGGTAAACTAAAATGGACACATATGCAATTCATACAAAGAAAACTATACAGTATTCACCCAGAATTGGGGAACTTTGATAGCATTGGGTGCTGCAGACGTTTAGTCCTTCATGCTACAGGTGGTTGGGCATAAGTCACATTGGAAGAGATGACGGGTTGTCTGCAAGTCACCGCATTCACACAGTGTTGTGTTGGCATTTGGCAGTTGGAAGTTCCATTTACGGAGATAGTCCCTCGATCTTCCGACTTCGGTCCGTAGTCTGTACAAGGACTTCCAGATGACCCACTTCTCCGTGTGTCCAGGCGGCAGGGATTATTGTGGTGTCATCCAGTTTGACAGGTGTTGGCATCTTTTTTCCACTTGGTGAGTCGGGTAGCCGCAGCTGATCCTTCTAAGGGCTGTGAAGTTAGGAAACTCTTCCTGGACTTCAGTCTTGGCTTGGCAGGTTGATTTCGAAAGAGTTGATGTGAGGTCACTGTATTTGATTTGTGCCTCTCGATGTTAGCGGCGACCTCTCTTCTGATGTCATGTGGAGCAATCCCAGCGAGACATTGAACTTTGTCCATGAGGTTTGGTCTTATGCAGCCTGTAACAATCTTACAGCTGTCATTTAAGGCTACATCAACCTGCTTTGCGTGTACTGAATTGTACCACACTGGGCTAGCATACTCTCCTCCAGAACAGCATAAAGCAAGAGCTGTTGTTCTAAATGTTTGTGGATGTGTACCCCAGTTCGATACCACCAGTTTCTGAAGAAGGCAGTTCGTGGAGGATACTTTCTGCTTCAGCTTCAATGTTCCTTGTAGGTTACTGTACGGTCGAGAGTGACACCCAAATATCTAGGGTGGGAACAATATTCTAGTGCAACTCCATTCCAGAATATTTCAAGTTTCCTGTCAGCTTGTTTATACACTCCTGGAAATGGAAAAAAGAACACATTGACACCGGTGTGTCAGACCCACCATACTTGCTCCGGACACTGCGAGAGGACTGTACAAGCAATGATCACACGCACGGCACAGCGGACACACCAGGAACCGCGGTGTTGGCCGTCGAATGGCGCTAGCTGCGCAGCATTTGTGCACCGCCGCCGTCAGTGTCAGCCAGTTTGCCGTGGCATACGGAGCTCCATCGCAGTCTTTAACACTGGTAGCATGCCGCGACAGCGTGGACGTGAACAGTATGTGCAGTTGACGGACTTTGAGCGTGGGCGTATAGTGGGCATGCGGGAGGCCGGGTGGACGTACCGCCGAATTGCTCAACACGTGGGGCGTGAGGTCTCTACAGTACATCGATGTTGTCGCCAGTGGTCGGCGGAAGGTGCACGTGCCCGTCGACCTGGGACCGGACCGCAGCGATGCACGGATGCATGCCAAGACCGTATGATCCTACGCAGTGCCGTAGGGGACCGCACCGCCACTTCCCAGCAAATTAGGGACACTGTTGCTCCTGGGGTATCGGCGAGGACCATTCGCAACCGTCTCCATGAAGCTGGGCTACGGTCCCGCACAACGTTAGACCGTCTTCCGCTCACGCCCCAACATCGTGCAGCCCGCCTCCAGTGGTGTCACGACAGGCGTGAATGGAGGGACGAATGGAGACGTGTCGTCTTCAGCGATGAGAGTCGCTTCTGCCTTGGTGCCAATGATGGTCGTATGCGGTTTTGGCGCCGTGCAGGTGAGCGCCACAATCAGGACTGCATACGACCGAGGCACACAGGGCCAACACCCGGCATCATGGTGTGGGGAGCGATCTCCTACACTGGCCGTACATCACTGGTGATCGTCGAGGGGACACTGAATAGTGCACGGTACATCCAAACCGTCATCGAACCCATCGTTCTACCATTCCTAGACCGGCAAGGGAACTTGCTGTTCCAACAGGACAATGCACGTCCGCATGTATCCCGTGCCACCCAACGTGCTCTAGAAGGTGTAAGTCAACTACCCTGGCCAGCAAGATCTCCGGATCTGTCCCCCATTGAGCATGTTTGGGACTGGATGAAGCATCGTCTCATGCGGTCTGCACGTCCAGCACGAACGCTGGTCCAACTGAGGCGCCAGGTGGAAATGGCATGGCAAGCCGTTCCACAGGACTACATCCAGCATCTCTACGATCGTCTCCATGGGAGAATAGCAGCCTGCATTGCTGCGAAAGGTGGATATACACTGTACTAGTGCCGACATTGTGCATGCTCTGTTGCCTGTGTCTATGTGCCTGTGGTTCTGTCAGTGTGATCATGTGATGTATCTGACCCCAGGAATGTGTCAGTAAAGTTTCCCCTTCCTGGGACAATGAATTCACGGTGTTCTTATTTCAATTTCCAGGAGTGTATTTCAGATGGAATTAACACACTTGCGTTTCCTTAGGATTGGGTGCGAGCTGATTCTTTTTATAGTAAGTACCAAGCTGTTGTATTACGTGTGTAAGCATTATCTCTACATCTTCAAACCGTTTGTCCTGGGCAGCAAGAGCAAAGTCTTCAGCATATATGAAACTTTTGCATCCTTCAGGCTGTGGTTGGTCGTTGGTGTGCACATTAAATAAAATAGGTGACAGTATACTTCCTTGAGGGAGACCGTTCTTTCGAGTTCTCCGTCGGCTGTATGCGGTTTAAAGCTTAGATATGGTTCCTCTTGAAACACCAAACATTACAGCAACCTTTGTTACGGAAGCGCTCATCATACGAGCATCGACAATTTTCCCACGCTCGAATTAACTTAGCCCCGACATAGTGCTCTCACAACTACAGAGAGCACTGTTCTGGTCACGACAGACACTTGTACTCGAGGTCAGTGCCCTGGTGTTGTTCGTGGTCTCGTACAACAGCGCAACCTCTCAGCTTGGCTAGCATCGGCATTTATGTCCAAGCAGACATTTCATACGGTGTTCCCATATTATTGCCCAACTCTCATATCCCAGGCGTTAGATCGGAAGAGGAAGTTCAATTAGACGGTCACATCGCGCCCCCGATCTGAGGCATCTTTTTTTTTTGTGGCACATCAAAAGCCTCGTGTACGTTACCAATTCCCTAGGAAGAAACTCTTCTCGCCAACATCGCTGCAGCATGGAATGTGATGAGGCTTCTGTGGAGGGGCTGGGGTACACGGTAGATTGGGCCAGAGTTTGCTACAAAGATTTTATGTCTGCCCTAAATGTGGTGGACGACTTTTGAACACCTTCTCTAATTTACAACATTGTCTAGTAAACAGTGTATTTTCTTTGCTGAATTAAGGCGCGTGAGCATTGACTGTCCATATTATTCCTGACATTCGAAAGCTTTAATTGGTTCACAGTTACTCCCAGTACCATAATTTCCTGAAACTTCCTGGTAGATTAAAACTATGTGCCGGACCGAGACTCGAACTCGGGACCTTTCCCTTTCGCGGGCAAGTGCTCTGACTGAGCTACCCAAGCACGACTCACGACCCGGCCTCGCAGCTTCAATTCTGCCAGTACCATAAGTTTCCGCTCCAAAGGTGTATTTCGACTCCTATATCAGCTGCTTCAATTTATGCGCAGCCTTTGAATCACCCTATCTCGTCATCTTTACTAGAATGTGCTCAAGTTCTGGCTGCTAAGGCACGAGGGGCGTTCAGTAAGTAATGCAACATATTTTTTTCCTGACAGCAGGATGGTTTTATTCAGGATTCCAATACAAATATAACTCCCCACTATTCTGACTGTAATACCCTATTTTCCAACATAATCTCCGTTTAATGAGACGGCCTTACGCCAATTTACTGGAAGATCGTGTCAGTACCACGTGGTAACCCTTTACTGGTCGACGTCGGATCCACGTCTTGCTGCACCAATAACCTCTTCGTCACCCAAGTACTGCTTGCCCAAAATGGTTCAAAAGGCTCTGAGCACTATGAGACTTAACTGTTGAGGTCGTCAGTCCGCTAGAACTTAGAACTACTTAAACCTAACTAACTTAAGGACATCACACGCATCCATGCTCGAGGCAGGATTCGAACCTGCGACCGTAGCGGTCGCGCGGCTCCAGACTGTAGCGCCTAGAACCACTCGGCCACTCTGGCCGGCAATGTGAATCCCTCATAGGACCAAACAGATGGAAGTTGGAAGGTACGAGATCCGGGCTGTAGTGTGGGAGACGAACAACAGTCCAATGATGTTTTGTGAGCTCCTCTCGGTTGTGCAGACTTGTGGCAGGCATTGCGTTGTCATGGAGGAGGAGAAGTTCGTCTGCATTTTTGTGACGACGAACAGGCTAAAGTAGTTTCTTCAGTTTCCAGAGGACAGCACAATACGCTTCTGACCTGATCGTAGTAACATGAGGGAGAACATCAAACGGAATAGCCCTGTCAGGGTCCCAGAAGATCGTCACAATGACTTTAGCTGCTGAAAGTGCGGCTTTGAATTTTTTCTTAAGAGGAGAGGTTGTATTTGATTTGTGGGGCGCTCAACTGCGCGGTCATCAGCGCCCTTACAAAGTCCCAATTTTTATACAGCCCAATTTTTTCACAATCCAATCTAGCCACTGTCACGAATGATGAGGATGATGATGGAATGATGAGGACAACACAAACACCTAGTCCCCGGGCAGAGAAAATCCTTAACCAGGCCGGGAAACGAACCCGGGACCTCGTGATCCAGAGGCAGCAACGCCAGCCATTAGACCACGAGCTACGGACAAGAGGTGGTGTGGCGCCACTTAGTGGAATGCCGTATCGTTTCCGGTTCGAAGTCGTAAACCAATGTTTCATCGCCTATGACAATTTTCGACAAAAAATTGTCTCGATCAGCCTCGTAACTCACAAACAACTCAGCACAGACGGTCCTCCGTTGGTCTTTACGATCTTCTGTTAGGCGGCGAGGAACCCAGCGGGCTCACACCTTTGAGTACCCCAAGTGGTGGGCGAGGCTTTCAGCAGAAACAACAGAGACGTCCAGTTGTGCAGCAAGAAAACACACTAATAACCAACTACCTGTATAAAACACATAAGCACGTTGAGTAAAAGCCCTAAAAGGTATTGAACTGGAAAAACACACAATAATTTTTTTTGACTAGTAACAATATAAAAAAAATCCACTACGGCGTACATTAACAACCTTGCTTGATTATAGCCAAATATATATAAACACAAAATTTACGTAAGTTACGGCTTCCACATGAGCAGGAATTCGTTATGCAATTGACTAGTTCTTACAACGAGGCAAAAGGAATTTTTCTTCTATCCTAGAGTGCCTTTTACACGTGAGTCTAGTAATACTACTTACGGGAGGCGAGAGAATGGATCAGGTCTTAGTGCCTTGCATTTTCATCAGTACAGCCATTGGTGCCTTAGACTTTCACAGACATGGCAGAGGCTAACAGTCGAATAAACCCTTAGGTAAGCTGGGAGGGGAAAGTAGCAATCCGAACCACAGAATTACTCTGACTCCCACCCGTTTCGTCCTCAAAAGGGGACAAACGGAGCACCCTTTCTAATATTACCACCTTCCCGCGGATGGACAGACGAGAATGAATGGCGGGAAACCCCCAAAATATACGGCTGGTATAATTAACAAGAATAAGTAAATTGAATTCAATTAAACTTCATAAAATCTGTTAACAATCAATACTCAAGTCCTGTGCGTTACGACTCCCAGGACTGAACCAACACAGTACCTCCAAAATGCTGTGCCGAGCCGACCGCTGCCAGCCGTTTCAACGGACGCAGGAAGCCGCGCCGATTTTCAGAACCTCCTCGCCGGTCGACAGCATACGGCCGAACTGCAAATTAGGCCCCTTGCGGCCCCACGCTCAGGAAGATTCCTTTCGCGACGAGCAGTTAACGCCACATACCACGGAGCCGCTGCTCGCGTCGCTTACGCTGATGCCGCGGTCTGCGTGCTGTCCCTCTAGCACCGGCAGGTAAGTCGCTTCTTGATGCCCCGACTGCCAGCTCCCCACGAGAGTCCATACAGCCACTTCTTAAACCCAAGCGAACAGCCCACTTTTCCCCTTTCCCGCTAGAGGGAGACACCGAAGCCTTCAATTGCGACAACCGCGCCACCGCCAGAAAACGGAGGGCGACTGCTTCACGCTACGCGCTGCGGCGCGCTTTTCAAAGCTAACTTTACTACGGCTCAAGGCTGATGATATTCCCAATAAATTTTACGTTTTTTCAACCAAAATTGGTAAATAAAAAGAAATTATGTTGCATACTTATTGAACGGCTCTTGCGCGTTGTTGATGTGGATTTCTTCATTTTGGACAAATTCAACGGTATACTAAAAATTGAGCTTGACTGCAAAACACCTTTTTTCTTAAAAGGTATCTCTTGAACCGCGGCGTGCCAATGGAGCAATACCAGTGCTAGGCTTACGGACTATAACCCCCTACGGTCAGCTGTGACGGTGACAGCGACGTGTATCTCTAAACTAAGGCGCCCGCATCCAGACGAACAATGGCCCGACGAGGCGCGTGGCAGAGAGTGCATTAGCTGGGTCGCCTCCCGCCACAGTCGCTGCCCAGAACCAGGTTGGGGCTTTCGCCACGCGCCGGCTCCCATTGTGTGGCACGCCTGCTGCCATTAGGCCTTCATTGAGGCTGGGTGACTGCTGCGGCAGGCCAGTATATATCACTGCAGCGGTGCCAGGGGTGGGTTCGCACGTCGGTGCAGACACCACGGTAATCAGAAGCGCCCCGCGCTCTTATTGCACGTCCTGTTGACAGCCCAACTTGTATCCACCGCCTCTGTTACGCACTGGCATCAATAAAAGGTATTGGTATGGCACAGCACTGCCAAGATACGCGGCGATTCGGAAGTTCGATAACATTTTTAGGACCCAGCAGGTGATTACAGATTACTGGTTACATTCATAAGGCTACATACTCCCTTACTCTAAAGTAAATGTATGCTCGTACCACCAGAAAAATTACCATGTTATAAC
The DNA here is from genome assembly GCF_023864275.1 of Schistocerca cancellata. Taxonomy (NCBI): domain Eukaryota; kingdom Metazoa; phylum Arthropoda; class Insecta; order Orthoptera; family Acrididae; genus Schistocerca; species Schistocerca cancellata. The sequence continues at coordinate 304,163,829 of NC_064634.1, forward strand.
CAGCGCGTTTTTTAACATTTTTAATTTCCTGACACAACCACGCAGATATTTTTGTATAAATGGTTTCAGCTGTATAAAACGGTCCTTTTCAGCTCTCAGAATAAAAAAGAGGGAAAAATTTTACAAGAACTACATTTAGTATGATTGAAGAAAGTCATTGTAAAGTGACCATAGTAATCTTAGCCTCGTTTAGGACGATGTGTTATCCCGAACTTGAGAAGATGTTCTCCTCAGTTTCATGTAACGGAATCAAGGTAATAAAAGAGATTCAGTACAGCCGTCTGATAAAGATTATAAAGTGGTATATACACTGATGCGCTAAAGAAACTGGTACAGGCAAGCGTATTCAGATACAGAGATACGTAAACGGGCAGAATACGCGCTGCGATCGGAAACGCCCGTATAAGACAACAAGTGTCTGGCGCAGTTGATCGGTTCCTGCTGCTACACTGGCAGGTTATCACGATTTAAGTGAGTTTGAACGGGTGTTATAGTCGGGACACAGTATAATACTACAGATATTTAAAAAATAGTTTTATATTTCTTATGTATCGCTTCTGATGGTGGCAAAGCTTCTGAAGTGGTAAAATGGTGTATAGAATATTTTTAATTGCTTAGTAATGAATTTTCATTCCGCCATCCAGCATCAGATTCCCATCAGACCGACGAGAACGTTGACCGACGTCATTGTTTAGAGGCCAGTCACCGATCTCAAAACTACGCAGTTTGCATAATTACCTTGCACGGATACTGATAGAAAATATCTGTAAAAGAGATCTCAGGGACGGTGAAAGCCGCGAGGGATTAGCCGAGCGGTCTCGGGCGCTGCAGTCATGGACTGTGTGGCTGGTCCCGGCGGAGGTGCGAGTCCTCCATCGGGCATGGGTGTGTGTGTTCGTCCTTAGGATAAGTTAAGTTAAGTAGTGTGTCAGCTTAGGGAATGATGACCTTAGCAGTTAAGTCCCATAAGATTTCACACACATTTGAACATTTTTTGATTTCAACGCTCAAATAAAAGTGATAGAGTAAATTCAAATGGCCCTAAGCACTATGGGACTTAACATCTGAGGTCATCAGTTCCCTAGAGTTAGAGCTACGTAAACCTAACTAACGTAAGGACATCACACACATCCGTGCCCGAGGCAGGATTCGAAACTGCGACCGCAGCAACAGCGCGGTTCCGGACTGAAGCGCCTAGAACCGCTCGCCCACAATGGCCGGCATTTGATAATGTAAATCCCGATTGAACACTAGTAGTGTTCGGCTGTGGCCACCAAACAATTCGTCGGCAACTCTCCTTCGTTGCAGCCTGAAAAAGTTCTAAAATGCAGCATAATAAACTGAGAGGTGACATTAATGGAAGAGGAAAGTGAGTTTTTAACTCAAACAATGCTTTTACAATAAAATTAACGTAATTATTCTTAATGTATTTTAGCCTTAATTAAGCGTTTTGAGGCATACTCTATTTACTATTCAAAAAGCAACATTTCAACAGCATCTCCGAGGTAGCGATGAAGTGGGGATTTTCCCGTATGACCATTTCACGAGTGTACCGTGAATATCAGGAATCCGGCAAAACATCAATTCTCCGACATCTTTGCAGCCGGAAAAAGATCCTGTAAGAATGGGACCAACGACGACTGAAGAGAATCGTTCAATGTGACAGAAGTGCAACCCTTCCGCAAATTGCTGCAGATTTCAATGCTGAGCCATCAAAAAGTGTCAGTGCGCGAATCATTCAACGAAACATCATAGATATGAGCTTTCGGAGCAGAAGGCCCACTAGTGTATCCTTGATGACTACACAACACAAAGCTTTTCGCCTCGCCTGGGCCCGTCAGAACCGACATGGAACCATCTATAACTGGAGACATGCGCCTGGTCGGACGAGGCTCGTTTTAAATTGTAACGAGCAGGTGGACGTGCACGGGTATCGACATCCTCATGAATCCATGGACCCTACATGTCAGTAGGGGACTGTTCAATTTGGTGGAGGCTCTGTAATTGTGTGGAACATGTGCAGCTGGACTGATGTGGGACTCCAGATACTTCTAGATACGACTCTGACAGGTGACACGTACGTAAGCATCCTGCCTGATCACCTGCATCCATTTACGTCCATTGTGCATTCCAACGGACTTGGGCTATCCCAGCAGGACATTGCTTCCACAATTGATGTGGAGCAGCTTCAGGAACTCATCCCAGATATTAACATTATTGAGTATATGTGGGATCCCTTGCAACGTGCTGTTCAGAAGAGATCTCAACCCCCTCGTATTCTTACGGATTTATGGACAGCCCTGCAGGATTCGTGGTGTCAGTTCTCTGTAGCACTACTTCAGACATTAGTAGAGTCCATGCCACGTCGTGTTTAAGCACTTCTGCGTGCTCGTGGGGGTCCTACACGATATTAGACAGGTGTACCGGTTTCTTTGGCACTTCAGTGTAATAATATCTTAAGTAACGTTTGTTAAATTATACAGCGTGTAACAGGATAAGCGCAGATATTTCTACTGGTGACAGAGCACGGTGTACTGACCAACATCACCCAGCGATGTGGCGCAGTGGTTACACACTCGACTCGCATTCGAGAGGACGACGGTTCAAACGCCCGATAGACTATCCAGATTTAGATTTTCCGCGATATTCCTACATCGCTGCAGGCGATTGTCGAGATGGTTTCTCTGGAAATAGATGCCGATTTGCTTCGCCGTCCTTGACACAATCTGTGCTTGTGCTCCGTCTCTAATGACCCCGATATTGACAGGACGTTAAACCGAATTATCCTTCTCTCCAACATTACATCAACATTTACGTCATTTACTGACTAATAATTACGCAGTGAAACCTCTGTAGAAGACCACCCCTTTAACCTGACATCTTTCTAAACGACCATATTCTTAAGGAACGGAAATAAAGTTCCATAAGATGAATGCATCTTTATCCCCTTTGTAAATGTAAAATACACTCCTGGAAATTGAAATAAGAACACCGTGAATTCATTGTCCCAGGAAGGGGAAACTTTATTGACACATTCCTGGGGTCAGATACATCACATGATCACACTGACAGAACCACAGGCACATAGACACAGGCAACAGAGCATGCACAATTTCGGCACTAGTACAGTGTATATCCACCTTTCGCAGCAATGCAGGCTGCTATTCTCCCATGGAGACGATCGTAGAGATGCTGGATGTAGTCCTGTGGAACGGCTTGCCATGCCATTTCCACCTGGCGCCTCAGTTGGACCAGCCATCGTGCTGGACGTGCAGACCGCGTGAGACGACGCTTCATCCAGTCCCAAACATGCTCAATGGGGGACAGATCCGGAGATCTTGCTGGCCAGGGTAGTTGACTTACACCTTCTAGAGCACGTTGGGTGGCACGGGATACATGCGGACGTGCATTGTCCTGTTGGAACAGCAAGTTCCCTTGCCGGTCTAGGAATGGTAGAACGATGGGTTCGATGACGGTTTGGATGTACCGTGCACTATTCAGTGTCCCCTCGACGATCACCAGTGGTGTACGGCCAGTGTAGGAGATCGCTCCCCACACCATGATGCCGGGTGTTGGCCCTGTGTGCCTCGGTCGTATGCAGTCCTGATTGTGGCGCTCACCTGCACGGCGCCAAACACGCATACGACCATCATTGGCACCAAGGCAGAAGCGACTCTCATCGCTGAAGACGACACGTCTCCATTCGTCCCTCCATTCACGCCTGTCGCGACACCACTGGAGGCGGGCTGCACGATGTTGGGGCGTGAGCGGAAGACGGCCTAACGGTGTGCGGGACCGTAGCCCAGCTTCATGGAGACGGTTGCGAATGGTCCTCGCCGATACCCCAGGAGCAACAGTGTCCCTAATTTGCTGGGAAGTGGCGGTGCGGTCCCCTACGGCACTGCGTAGGATCCTACGGTCTTGGCGTGCATCCGTGCGTCGCTGCGGTCCGGTCCCAGGTCGACGGGCACGTGCACCTTCCGCCGACCACTGGCGACAACATCGATGTACTGTGGAGACCTCACGCCCCACGTGTTGAGCAATTCGGCGGTACGTCCACCCGGCCTCCCGCATGCCCACTGTACGCCCTCGCTCAAAGTCCGTCAACTGCACATACGGTTCACGTCCACGCTGTCGCGGCATGCTACCAGTGTTAAAGACTGCGATGGAGCTCCGTATGCCACGGCAAACTGGCTGACACTGACGGCGGCGGTGCACAAATGCTGCGCAGCTAGCGCCATTCGACGGCCAACACCGCGGTTCCTGGTGTGTCCGCTGTGCCGTGCGTGTGATCATTGCTTGTACAGCCCTCTCGCAGTGTCCGGAGCAAGTATGGTGGGTCTGACACACCGGTGTCAATGTGTTCTTTTTTCCATTTGCAGGAGTGTAATTACTACCACAGCCAACTTACATTTATGTAATCTTACGTATCACATTTTATTTGTATCTTAAACTGATATTTGAACTTTTGACATATGTTATTCCCCAAGTTCAGCCCTACTATCTCCCGATGAGATCACGCAGGAGACGAGGGGTGGTGCTTCCCCTTTACAAAGCTTTGAGTTTTGACGCTATTTAGCAGTTCTCGGAGGCGTCTTCCAACATTTGCCAGTGCTCCTATAGTCATCACTTCTCACCGCCTAATGGTACAAAAACCTTCCTATTTTATTATGATTGTGTTTCTATATTTTATTACGTACATTAAGTGTATAACTTCAGTACCAGTTACCTTATTTGGAGAATTATTTTTTGCATCCTGCAGACACGTTCTGATGATGACCTAGGTACGATCGAATCCGGTTACCACTGACTAGTGGTTTTTCAATAAATATTTGCGATCAAGGCTGATTATTATTTCAAATTACTTTTTGATACCCCCTCGCAGGAAATTCTGGTATAATTTAGATCGGTACCGTCCTACATTATATAGCATATCATCTAAATTCTTTTGTTTTATTATTTTTTTTTCACTTCTCGCTCTGAACGTCAGAGTGACGATACTTGGGGACTGTAACAATCTCATATTTTTCGTACTGTATATTCCAGCTTTGTCATTATTACGAACACTCACTCCCATACGGATGGGACAGTTGTTGTTTCATTTGTATGGCGAAGTTTCTTTTTGACTTGACGTCGTTAAAATCTTCTCTGTATTCGTTTGGTTTGCAAATTACGGAATATACCCACCAAAATACATAAATCTATTGTCTATTCTATTATTTTATTATTGGTTGAACTTTTTTTTAGCTCTCGACTTTTTTTTTCTAGTCATGGTAGTGGTCAGGGTAGCTGGTAGTTCACCACCCTCGGTGTGGTTGCAGTGGTGCAGTGGGAAGATGTCTGGTTGTTGCCCGACGTTCCGCCATGAAGACAGCATTGTTAAGCTTTCGTCTTATTCCATAGAAAACTACAATGGTTGTGACAGTCCTGGAAGGTGATCAGTGCTCCCAAGGTGGAGGTTAGGGTTAGCCGATAACAGCATACTTGTCTCAGCGACGGCCTATTAGGTGTGTACCGTCACGACAACATATCATTTAGATGCAATATAAAAATTTTAATTTTTTTTCTGATCAAGCTGTACATAATTGAGTGTCGATTTTATGGTGTTCGATTTTGACTTGTCAAAGAAGACTGTACCACTGTGGTACTATCGGCGAATTTAAAAAATTGAATGCATTACTTACATACTTAAATTTATTAATTGTAATGCAATTCAAAATAGATAACGTGCATTTCGTTTCAACTTCGACTCCCAGGTAATTTATATTATGGTAATTTCATATCTGTAGTAATCTCGCACGTAAATCGGAGGACTTCTGTGTTTTTTCCTTTGGCTCATTTTTCTTAATGACCCTGACGCGCTTAGCGGCCAAGGGCAGAACTGAACCGAAGACAGTGTGAGATTGTCTTGTAGGCAGTGAAGTCGTGCAGAGGTATTCTGAAGAATATAGTTAAAAATGTTCTTCATAGTGCGGCGAAACTGTGATCGAAGTTAGAGGAAGTGATGTCACAATAATTTGCACAATTGTAAGTCGTCTCAACAAAGTACTATTTTTGCCATGGATGTAAGAATTACCATACATAAATACCATACATACAGGGTGTTTCAAAAATGACCGGTATATTTGAAACGGCAATAAAAACTAAACGAGCAGCGATAGAAATACACCGTTTGTTGCAATATGCTTGGGACAACAGTACATTTTCAGGCAGACAAACTTTCGAAATTACAGTAGTTACAATTTTCAACAACAGATGGCGCTGCGGTCTGGGAAACTCTATAGTACGATATTTTCCACATATCCACCATGCGTAGCAATAATATGGCGTAGTCTCTGAATGAAATTACCCGAAACCTTTGACAACGTGTCTGGCGGAATGGCTTCACATGCAGATGAGATGTACTGCTTCAGCTGTTCAATTGTTTCTGGATTCTGGCGGTACACCTGGTCTTTCAAGTGTCCCCACAGAAAGAAGTCACAGGGGTTCATGTCTGGCGATTAGGGAGGCCAATCCACGCCACCTCCTGTATGTTTTGGATAGCCCAAAGCAATCACACGATCATCGAAATATTCATTCAGGAAATTAAAGACGTCGGCCGTGCGATGTGGCCGGGCACCATCTTGCATAAACCACGAGGTGTTCGCAGTGTCGTCTAAGGCAGTTTGTACCGCCACAAATTCACGAAGAATGTCCAGATAGCGTGATGCAGTAATCGTTTCGGATCTGAAAAATGGGCCGATGATTCCTTTGGAAGAAATGGCGGCCCAGACCAGTACTTTTTGAGGATGCAGGGACGATGGAACTGCAACATGGGGCTTTTCGGTTCCCCATATGCGCCAGTTCTGTTTATTGACGAAGCCGTCCAGGTAAAAATAAGCTTCGTCAGTAAACCAAATGCTGCCCACATGCATATCGCCGTCATCAATCCTGTGCACTATGTCGTTAGCGAATGTCTCTCGTGCAGCAATGGTAGCGGCGCTGAGGGGTTGCCGCGTTTGAATTTTGTATGGATAGAGGTGTAAACTCTGGCGCATGAGACGATACGTGGACGTTGGCGTCATTTGGACTGCAGCTGCAACACGGCGAACGGAAACCCGAGGCCGCTGTTGGATCACCTGCTGCACTAGCTGCGCGTTGCCCTCTGTGGTTGCCATACGTGGTCGCCCTACCTTTCCAGCACGTTCATCGGTCACGTTCCCAGTCCGTTGAAATTTTTCAAACAGATCCTTTATTGTATCGCTTTTCGGTCCTTTGGTTACATTAAACCTCCGTTGAAAACTTCGTCTTGTTGGAACAACACTGTGTTCTAGGCGGTGGAATTCCAACACCAGAAAAATCCTCTGTTCTAAGGAATAAACCATGTTGTTTACAGCACACTTGCACGTTGTGAACAGCACACGCTTACAGCAGAAAGACGACGTACAGAACGGCGCACCCACAGACTGCGTTGTCTTCTATATCTTTCAAATCACTTGCAGCGCCATCTGTTGTTGAAAATTGTAACTACTGTAATTTCGAAAGTTTGTCCGCCTGAAAATGTACTGTTGTCCCAAGCATATTGCAACAAACGGTGTATTTCTATCGCTGCTCGTTTAGTTTTTATTGCCGTTTCAAATATACCGGTCATTTTTGAAACACCCTGTAAATACCATACATAAACTTCGACATAAAGAAAAATGTTTATAGATAGCGTCATGGTGAGCCATATTTGTCTACATTAATAGAGATGTGAAGGAATTGTGTAACATTGTTCATCACCACAAATTATGACTGATCATCTTCTACAAGGCAAGAAATTTAATGTACTCACATATCCAGAAGTATTTAGGGAAAAACACTAATATTAGCGAGCGTATCTGAGCAATGAATTTTCGAACAATATAAATTATCATTTCTCACTAGTTGCTCTGTCTAAGACAGTCTACAGACAGTTAATATCTTAAATTTATCAGGATAGCCACAAGTCGCAATCAGTATATTTATTTTTACTGGATTCGCTTTATAATTTTACAAAAGCATCATCAGAAACTCTTGACTTTAATACAAAGAAGTGTGAGAATATGGAAGCATACATTGACAAAATTGTCAGAGCACGTACAGTGTCCAAGCTGTAAGAGTGTTTAAAATACCTGATAAATAACATTGTAATTTAAATTCCAATCGTACGGAATTGGGTGAGCATTTGTAAACAACTAACTACACTTTACGAGAGATCCAAGACAGCATGAAAATCAGCCACATGGAAGATAAAGCCCCTTTACTAAATGTCTTGGAAGAATTAGACATTTTCATGGGAAACAAGAAAACCCTACAGAATATATTAAATGAACAAAACGAATTTAAGCGCCAAGGGTTCATCCAGTTATTTGGTGAGGTGCTGTAGATATGTATTCAAGACATAATCTCAACTACCCGCTGTATTATCCTAACAGAATACTTTTAAGGAACTGTATTTTTGAATGTACATCTTTGGCGACATATTTTTGAAGATATTTTAAAGGGTGAATTTCAAGATGTATTTTTCAGATATTGTACCACAATGAAATTTTGTCCAGTGGAGGAATGACATCTCCAGGTACACGCCCATGAAAGATGAGGCTGAAATGTAAATTATTATATCCAATAGCAGTATGAACTTCGTAACTAATGGCAGTAGTGTATCGTATTTCGATGTTAGTGTAGCAGTTAAAATTTATTGGTTTTCGGTGGAGTAGATTCGACCCAATGAGAATATACATTATATACCAACATCGCCTAGACGGAAAGGCCGAACAACTGCGAGAACTCAAAGATGTGACGTCAGTAAGGAGCCGTGAAAGTAATCAGCTGTCTTGTGTTGTATCAACAACGTGTTGGGTGTAAAAATCTCGTGGTGCTACGTGATCGTTACGACAGTATTATTTAAGTACTCAGGAATCATACTGCGGTTTAGTAAGCTGTGTCAGCGTGAGTTTAACGAAAACAATATACGTTTATGCAATTTTATCTTCATTACGATTATGAAGTGTTGCGTGCCAAAAAGTAATGAAAATTACACAACAAGAAAGAAGGTTAATATGTTGAAGTTTCCTGTACACGAAATAATGAGACAGACATGTCTCTAATTATAGGGCAGAATTTCACAGTTGTTAATTATTCACTGGTAAGTTTTGTTTTGAATGTAAATCTCGTGGTCGTGCGGTAGCGTTCTCGCTTCCCACGCCCGGGTTCCCAGGTTCGATTCCCGGCGGGGTCAGGGATTTTCTCTGCCTCGTGATGGCTGGATGTTGTGTGTTGTCCTTAGGTTAGTTAGGTTTAAGTAGTTCTAAGTTCTAGGGGACTGATGACCATAGATGTTAAGTCCCATAGTGCTCAGAGCCATTTGAACCATTTTTTTTAAAATTAATAATGGATGTTTTAGTTTGTGGTTTATTATTGTTTGCCACATCACATTGTCTAAATATATTATGATTAATGTACTTCATTGCTCAGTTTTCAGGCATGGCGCAGGCAGACATTATCCGGGACGCTTCGCCTTAGACGGAAAAACCATAACACCCCCACTTTCAGAATCACGGCTTAACTGATATGTCGTGCCAGGCATTTTTCCAGTTTGTCCAGCATACCTATCTTCACCTTCAGGGCATCCACAGAAGGATCAGAAGCAAAATGGAGCACTTGCAGCTGTTAGTATTTAAGGAAAGCGTCAAGATTAGCGCAGTCATCCATAATGAGTATTTGAAAAGAATTTCTTATAAAAACCTTCAGGAGCTGGAAGGTAATGTAATATCTTTACAGAAGAACAGGACGAAAATGGTGAAAGAAGATTTTATTATTTTATGTGAACCGATCTATCTGTGCAGTCCCATTAATTAACGATATTGTGATTGATAATCATTTGAAAGTGGAGGTCGCTTCAAAAGGAGTTTCGTTAAACAAAATTCTAGTCAATGAACCTGTTCTTGAAGTTGTACCGGTAGCAGAAAATTGTGTGAATACAACCGACTGTGATGTTCCTCAGCCTTTCTATACAAAAATATTGTTTGGAAATTTGTGAATGTTTTACTGAGCAACTGCTTAACATTGTAAAAATGTCTCAGATGTTCCTAACAGTTCATACGCACGAAAATAACTTATTTTTTCATGACGTCAGCAGGTGTGTTTACAAACGTGGTAGCCGTGTTGTGTATGTTGTGCACGAAATGTATCGCAGTTATGCGATCTTAATTATTTATGTCTCATGAATTTGTGAATGTTTTACTGAGCAACTGCTTAACATTGTAAAAATATCTCAGATGTTCCTAACAGTTCATGCGCACGAAAATAACCTATTTTTTCATGACGTCAGCAGGTGTGTTTACAAACGTGGTAGCCGTGTTGTGTATGTTGTGCACGAAATGTATCGCAGTTATGCGATCTTAATTATTTATGTCTCATTTCCACGCGTGTTTTCTCTGTTAAGTAACCACACTCAAGTATCATTGCAAAAATTATTAATTTTACGAGCCACAGATTTGTTTTGGTGTTGGCTTCTTTATATTACTATCGCTTGGCTATGAAATCACAATACGGGTTTTTAGCCTTGTCTCTAGGTGGTGCTGCTTTATCTCGCTCAATGAGAATACAACATTTTCTTCGAGTATACGTTGCCAAAAACGTTGAAACACTGTTGTAGTGTCAGCTTAACCTCAGGTGCCGGCAATGTAACCAGCCAACTACAGCACTTTAAACGTAAGTTACCATGTTGTAAATGAAGTATGTGCTTGAATATCAATGTATGATTCCATATTATCGCAATTTGTTGTACTAAACTGCAGGGTTTCTGATAATGCTGTTGAAAAATTATACAGCGAATCTGAAAAAAATAAAACATACCGATTGTGAGGTGTGGCTGTCCTAATAAAGTTAATTTCAGGTGTCACGTTTCCCCTGTAGGCAATGACTGCTCCCGCTAAAGATGTTAACCTACTTCCTATCTCATCTTTAAAAAGAATTAATTTGTTGAGGAAATGTAATTTTGTAAATTTTATTATCTGAAACGACAATGGTAATATGTCGTTTATAAAACAAAGTACATTTTGTAATTGACTAAAAATGAGAAAATCTGTGTGGAGTGATCGCCTAAACTTGCAATGGTTAAATTCGTTTTGGTGTCAATTTTTCAAGTTTATTGTAAATAGTCATTGCTTGTGTCAATAGTAAAGATCTTGCTGGCATTCATCTTGATATCAAGTAACTTATCGATAATAAATAAAAGCTTTTATTAAAATTCTGTTTTGTCCATGTTGGATTCTGTGAACCCTGCGGTGTTAATGGTAGTTAGTGAAGGACGTAACCAGCCACAATACTTCCTAAAAAAGTTTTATTTCAGTGCAGTAACCCGTTTCAGACCATCATTACCATCTTCAGATGGCTAATATTTTCAGTTATATAGGTTGTTTGATCAGCAGCATGTCGTCTGCTCTTGCACTGGACAAGACTATTCAAAAACGTAGTGCCGATTTATAAGTTGTTTCATTAATAGCAACACGCTAAAGTGAAATAGTTCTATTCATTTACATAGGTTCCACAGGAACTATCCGATCAAACTGTAACAGTTAAAAAGGCAACTTCTTTAATGCAGAATTATGTTACTAAACGTTTACAAGAGAAAAAAAAAGGTTGAGGTACAACTCGGGCAGCACGCAGTGTCTGGAGCAGTGGTGTGGTCAGTGAGGCGGCAGAGGTGCTCAGTCAGGGCGGCAAGTGGCAGTCTCCAATGGCAGCCAAACATAGTAGGCATGAATACGCAACTCATGGTGGGGGACGCCAGATGGTGGAGAATCAAATTGTGGACCCAGCGCAGATGCTAGCAGTTCACAGCGGTGATATGTGCCAACACAGGCAGTGGCCAATGCCTCCAGCATTTACCTGGGTGATGATCAGTAACAGTGATTGCCTGCACAGCCGACGGCATCTGTGCACCTATGTGGCTCAGACTCGAGCCATGGACTTCCGGTGTCTGTAGCCAACAGCAGATGGAAGTTAACCAGCAAGTCCTCAGCCACATGGTAGGCACCAAGCTGGCAGCATTTACGCTTAGTGCGTAGAGCGGGCCCACAGCTAGTAGATCAAGACTTCCACATTCTCATGGAACTGTTTTACTATAACCTGAAAACCTAATATCACGGAACCTAGCGACTTTACATCATTAATCCGTACCCCACATAGCCTATAACATGAACAGTTCAACCACTTTTTACCCAAGAGGTCCAGACTCCTCGCAGACACATGAGCCCTGTGTTTAACAATAAGTTGTGCCCTGCTTCATTTACTTCATCTCTGAATATGTCTTAATAGTACTGAAGCTTACTGGGAACGCCGTCTGGTGGATTTCCCTCTTAGTGTTTACCGATGGATTTCTTCGAGTTCACCCACTTTGGTTTTTACTCCTACAGTCGTGCTCTTCGTGCCAAACCACTACATACTTCTTGCATTGTGGTTGACGACTCTGATTCTGAATGTGACCCGAACGTCCACATCGATAAGGCCATAGGACAGGAGAAAAGGCATCTCTTCAAGCGCTATGGTCACGTTGATGGCGGCAGCCAGGATTTTCGTGGTTCCTACACGCACCTTTTTTGACATGTTGGGTGGCAGATCCTTTAGGGAAGTATCCAACGTCCTATGTTCTACTGCCTGGGGAATAACTTCGCTCGTTTCGTCATTCCCTGTTAACTTGTAGGTGTTAGCACTGATCTTCCTTATCTTATCAACAAACATTTCCACTGCTTAATTTCGTTTCAGCGACACGCACTCAAGTGCTCGCAACACAATCTAGAGATATTTTAATCAAAATATCCACGGGTGTACTGCCGGTCTACAGTGTCCAACGGGCACGATATTTCGGCGATCATACATGTCGCCATCATCAGGTGAACTGACGGACTGAGCTCCTGTGAACGTGCCGGTACGGAGATCCGTACGCTATGGCTGCTCAGGGGGAACTGGGTTCCGCGGCGGCGGCCGATTTAAATACCCTCCGGCCGCGGGGCACTCCCTCCGCCGTCCGCGCCCCGCGCCACGGTCGCGCGGTGGAACAGATTGCGACGGCGTCTGAGATGACGTCGTGTGATGACTCTGTCCGCCGTGGTCGTCACAACTATACGTTTGCTCGGTTTACTCTTGATTAACCCAATCGCTGGTTCCCAAGCCTTGCTAAAATTATAGCCTCAGTCACGGTTTATGAGATCGTCATTGGTGCGAATTTCGATGGCCTCTCTAACAACGCTGTCCCAGTATCTCGACGTCTGTACCAGGATCCTCGTGCGTTCATACTCCATAGCGTGATTTTCCGACAAACAATGTTCAGCGACCGCCGACTTTCTCGGATACATCAGTCGAGTGTGCCTCTGGTGTTCACGGCATCGATCCTCGACGGTACGCATCGTCTGACCAATATACGACTTGCCACATTGACACGGAATGGTACACGCCGGCCTTCCTCAAACCGAGGTCATCTTTGGCGCTCCCCACCAGTGCACGAGTTTTATTCGGAGGACAAAACACAGTTCCGATCCGGTGTTTCTTCACAATGCGGACGATTTTCCCCGAGAGTGCGCCTGTATATGGAATAAACGCAGTGCCTACCTCCTCCCTCGTGATTTCATCCATCTCCACAGGTTGTGCTGTAGTGGTTGGGCGGAGAGTACGTTGAATCTGACACTCTGAGTACCCATTTTTTCGAAATACAGTTATCAGATGTTCCACTTCCTGGGGTAGACTCTCTGCGTCAGAGATAGTGCGCGCCCTATGTACTAGAGTTTTAAGTACCCCATTCCTCTGTGAAGGGTGGTGGCAGCTGTCTGTGTGCAAATACAGATCAGTGTGCGTTGTCTTCCGATACACCCCATGACCTAGGGTGCCGTCAGCCCTTCTCTTGACCAAGACGTCAAGGAAAGGTAATTTACCCTACGTTTCAGTCTCCATAGTGAATTTGATGTTGGGGTGTATGGAGTTTAGGTGTGTAAGGAAGTCAAGGAGTTTATCCATACCGTGTGGCCAGATGACGAACGTGGCGTCCACCTCCTCGCTTAAGATTCTTTAAGACCACTGCTGCCATGCTGTGCTACATGGTTGCGAGTGGTACGACGTTCCCTGTACGCATGTCCAACAGTCCACACAGATACACCAGCAAAAGGGGTTACTTCATTGACGGTATTGTCATGGACACTTTCAAACGTTATAGCTTCTTTCTGCCGTGTTGTTCAGTCTACAAGGCGATCCACCATACAGTGCTGATTCAATACAATCGACTGGCACGTACCAGTGTAGTCATGAAGTTGAAATTATCAACCACAATAAATCAGTTTACGACCATGAATCTTAATGAAGGTATTAGCCGTTCTCTACATTTTCATCCTTCAGTGAGACATACAGGGTGAGTCAATAAGTCTTTACATATTTGGAATGGCACAGAAATTAATTGAGATAAATGGCTCTGAGCACTATGGGACTTAACATCTAAGGTCATCAGTCCCCTAGAACTTAGAACTACTTAAACCTAACCAACCTAAGAACATCACACACATCCATGCCCGAGGTAGGATTCGAACCTGCGACCGTAGCGGTCGCGCGGTTCCAGACTGAAGCGCCTAGAACCGCTCGGCCACACTGGCCAGCTATTGAGATAACTTACAGAATATGTAGATGTGGTGTTTTATGGGAAGGAACCTCAAGTTTCATAAAAAAGTGCCGAGTGTCATTTTGATTAGATGTGACCACCATTTGTCATGGGGTAAACATATCACCTGTACTCTGTTTCTTCGCACAGTCTTTGCAGGAAATCTGGCGTAACTTGTGCAACGGCAGCGTAGATTCGATTTTTCAGGCTGGCTAAATTGTTTAGTAGGGGAGGAACATACACACTGTCTTTAATAAAACCCCAGAGAAAGAAATTCAATGGTTTCAAATCTGAGGAGTGAGGTGGCCATGCGATCGGCCCTGCACAGGCAATCCACCGACCTGGGAAGCTATTATCGAAGAAACCTCGAACTTCCGTGAGAAAAAAAAGGTGGCGCACCATCTTATAGGTAATAAACCATCCCATCTCGATCATATTCATCGACCTGTGGGATTAAAAAGTTTTCGAGCACACCCAGATAGACAATACCAATGACACATTGGCAACCTGGTGATTTATCATTGGACAGTGTAAAACCCATCTTAACGAAGTTCTTGTGCCAAGAGTAAATTGTAGGCCAGTCTGGAGGTTCTTTACTGAATTCGGTGCGAATTTATGCCGACCAGTTGTTGCAGAGTTCGTTTCATGAAACCAAAACATACAGCAAGCACGTTCCGCGACAGTGAAAGTAGCCATTTTAACAGTGCACGACGCTGGCGCTCCTGATGGCGAAATGCGATACTGATGTGCTACGTGAATAAAACTGTAAGCTGTTTGTGACATATTTACCGATTCTGTAAGTTATCTCAATAAATTTCGATCCATTCCAAAGTTGTAAAGTCCTCTTTGACTTACTCTGATTTTTCCTGACGATGATTGTCTTGGCGGAGACTTTAGTAGTTGTAAAAGTCTGCGTTTCAGCTGTTCCTTCATGATTTTCACTTTTTCTACTATCGCTGCGATTGTGATACACCTGTCTTCGAGAATTGGAACCTCCGATTCTCTTTTGATTGTCAGCTCTTCACAGAGAGATGTTCTGCCACTTCGTTATTCCTCATTCAGACATGTTCGACCATTCTTGAACGTCTGCGCCACGTTATAACATTGTTACATACAGTGGCGTAACATGGTGGGTAGGGGGTAGGGGTGGTGAGGGTGCTGTCGGCACTGGGTACCAGCCCCAGTGGGTTGAAAAGAACTGTTGTAGAATTTGTTACAAATCTGGTACAGTTGCAGTACATATATTTTGGCGACTAGTTTCGAACCAACTGGTTCATTCTCAAGCGTGGCCTACTGAGGGCGCACAGGACGTGTCTGATCTTAATGACAACCATCTAAAATTAGCAATACATGCATCACACAGTGACGGTGGAAAATGTTATAACATGGATACGTTCACTACACAGGAGTTCTATTCTGACTTTTGTATTGCCCAAATTTTGTATTATGACATTTTTCTACCATCGCTTTGTGATGCATGTGTTGCTATTTTGAGATGGTTGTCGTTAATATCAGGCACTTTCATTGCAGCCTCAGTAGGTCAGGCTTGAGAATGATCCAGTCGGTTCGAAACTAGTCGCCAAAATATATGTATTGTAACTGTGACAGATATGTGATTAACTTCTCACCAAATAAAAATATTACTGATTCCACTTCAAAAAGTGCTGAAATTACCAAACTTGTTACCTGTGTGACACGAGTAGTAAAACAATTTTTTTTGTTATTGTTTCGTTCCTGACACTTCTGGAAGCAAGCGGACTGCTGTGGAGATTATGTGCTGAGCCAGACCCTTCTGCATGCTTACGCGCACTTTACCGCTAAAATTGCGTGTCACATAATACTTGAGGCAATGATATTACTCTTCTTAGTTTGGTAAACATTTTTGTTGTAAAGGGGGCACTCTTAACTGTTGTCAGTCACTAAACTGTTTTTACAGTTTGGTTGTGCTTTGAAGATTTTCGTGCTATTATTACGATGGGAGTTTAATAAGAAATGCAACACATTTTTTCTCGATCAATAAAGGTTGACAAAATGCGGAATTTGTTGTTGAACATCGTGGAATATTCCAACTTCAGCCACTGTAGTTTCAAGAAGTTTCGATAGGTGGCGGCGCTGTACGTAGCCTAAAAAGTAACATCTCTAAAGCAGATGAGTTCCCAGCAGCGAGTTGTCACTGAGTTTCTTTTGGCGAAAAAACAGAGCATCACAGACGTACTTACAGAATTTCTGCGGAGGTCCGGCAGTGAGCGAACGCACGGTGAGTCGTTGGGCGAGGTGTGTCATCATTGCAACCATGTCGCGTAAACCGGTCCAATCTCTCGCGTGTCGCCTTGTGCACAAGCTGTGCCTCCGGCTATGTTGGAACGTGAGGACACTCTCATTCGAGGTGATAGACGGATCTAAATCAAACACCTCGCTGCTCAACTGCACGTCTCTGTTGGTAGTGCTCATAAAATTACACTATTGGCCATTAAAATTGCTACACCACGAAGATGACGTGCTACAGACGCGAAATTTAACCGACAGAAAGAAGATGCTGTGATATGCAAATGATTAGCTTTTCAGAGCATTCACACAAGATAGGCGCCGGTGGCGACACATGCAACGTGTTGACATAAGGAAAGTTTCCAACCGATTTCTCATACACAAACAGCACTTCACCGGCGTTGCCTGGTGAAACGTTGTTGTGATGCCTCGTGTAAGGAGGAGAAATTGAAACGTCCCCTTCGAAAAATCAATGAATTACTGTGCTGCTATCTTACATTATTTGATTTTCAAACAGCTGTGCAGAACTGAACGTACTCAGACATTTCGCTCTTTGCCTACTCTGATCAACACTAAACTGACACACAATGTTTTTAGCGCAACGCAATCTGACTTTCAAAAATCCCTACAAAAGAATGGCCCTGACTAACAATAATCTATACCTTTCATCAATCACTTACCTCACAAGAATCTTCGTTACTCGAACTACTGCAATACAGCGAGCGCCACTACTGCCAGCTAAATAAAATATTCAAATTACTGAAGGCACTAACTACTGATAGGCATAGTTAGCAAATGAAAGATTTTGATACAGAACAAACAATGTATTTACCTTAATAGTGTTCAAAAGTCATAATATATATATAGCAGTTCATGACATCCAGTCTTACAAATTTACTGACTCTGATGGACACACGGCCAGATCATCCACTCTCAAAACTCCGCCATTTCTCTCCCCACATCCACCACTGCTGGCGGCCCACCTCCTACTGCGCAACGCTGCGCGCTGTTAACAGCCAATTGCCCAACACTACTATAGCCACTATTCCAACAATGCCACCCAGCCACATACTGCACACAGCACAGCCAGTGATTTTCATACAGAGCCCTACGTGGCGTTACCAATATAAAAACCTAAACAGCCTACTTACAAAATGCGTACCATCACGTGTCCGACTTTGATAAAGGTCGGATTGTAGCCTATCGCGATTGCGGTTTATCGTATCGCGACACTGCTGCTCGCGTTGGTCGAGATCCAATGACTATTAGCAGAATATTGAATCGGTGGGTTCAGGAGGGTAATACGGAACGCCGTGCTGGATCCCAACGGCATCGTATCACTAGCAGTCGAGATGACAGGCATCTTACCCGCATGAATGTAACGGATCGTGCAGCCACGTCTCGATCCCTGAGTCAACAGATGGGGACGTTTGCAAGACAACAACCATCTGCACGAATAGTTCGACGACGTTTGCAGCAGCATGGACTATCAGTTCGGAGACCATGGCTGCAGTTACCCTTGACGCTGAATCACAGACAGGAACGCCTGCGATGGTGTACTCAACAACGAACCTGGATGCACGAAGGGCAAAACGTCATTTTTTCGGGTGAATCCAGGTCCTGTTTACAGCATCATGATGGTCGCATCCGTGTTTGACGACATCGCGGTGAACGCATATTGGAAGCGAGTATTCGTCATCGCCATACTGGCGTACCCGGCTTGATGGTATGGGGTGCCATTGGTTACTCGTCTGGGTCACCTCTTGTTCGCATTGACGGCACTTTGAACAGTGGACGTTACATTTCAGATGTGTTACGACCCGTGGCTCTACACTTCATTCGATCCCTGCGAAACCCTACATTTCAGCAGGATAATGCACGACGGCATGTTGCAGGTCCTGTACGGGCCTTTCTGGATACAGAAAATGTTCGACTGCTGCCCTGGCCAGCACATTCTCCAGATCTCTCACCAACTGAAAACGTCTGGTCAATGGTGGCCGAGCAAGTGGCTCGTCACAATACGCCAGTCACTACTCTTGACGAACTGTGGTATCGCGTTGAAGCTGCATGGGCAGCTGTACCTGTACACGCCATCCAAGCTCTGTTTGACTCAATGCCCAGGCGTATCTAGGCCGTTATTACGGCCGGAGATGGTTGTTTTGGGTACTGATTTCTCAGGATGTATGCACCCAAATTGCGTGAAAATGTAATCACATGTCAGTTCCAGTATGATATATTTGTCCAATGAATACCAGTTTATCATCTGCATTTCTTCTTGGTGTAGCAATTTTAGTGGCCAGTAGTGTAAATTGGATTTTTCTTCCTCATCCTCCCTAAAGGCCGGATCTCGCACTTTCTGCTGCCATCTGTTAGGCTCGATGAAGGATGCACTTCGTGGAAAGCAACGGGTGGATGAGTGGGAGGTTGTTGATGCAGTAAGATTTTGGCTCCGACGTCGACCAGTAGAGTGGTAGCATGTGGGCACGAGGCGTTCCCAGTAAAGTGGCGTAATGCCGTCGCACTGAACGGGGAATATGTTGAAAAATTGTGTTTTGTAGCCAAAAGAGTGGGGAATAATAAGGTGTATTCGAATCCTGAATAAAACCAAGCTTCTTTCAGAAAAGAAGTGTTGTATTATTTATTGGATGCTCCTGGTATTTTGTGATCAGTAGAGATCTGAGATTTTAAAACAAAGAAAATCTATGCTTTATTAGCGAAAGTAATGCGATCGTAAAAGGTTGATTAGGTTATGGGTGGAGGAAATATTCGGATTTGGGTCTCCTGGATTCAAAAAAGAGTTATTCTGCAGAATATCTAGCTGAATATATGCACCCAGGTAAGTACGTTAAAATATAGTTTTCTTCAAGATCAGATTTTCACAAGAAATCGAAACATTTTGCAACACTATGGAACGTATCTAAGATGATTTTGCTGTTTTAGATTATTTAGCTAGGATCAGTCTTTTTTACATCCTGTCGACAACGAATCACCAGGAAAGCGGTTGTGCCCTTTTAAGGGAACCATCCCGGCATTTGCCGTAAGCGATGTAGGGAAATAACGGAAAGCCTAAGCCTTGATAGTGGGACTGGGATTTTAATGCTGTTTCACACCCCTGCAATATGATGAAAAGCTGATGACTGGAACTTCCCACGTTTGTAAAATTTTAGTTGACAATTATGATCATTTCTGGAGATAGTATCCTTGCAGAAATTTCACGTCTAAGAAGATTTCTGCAAGCTGTCAATGTTTCAAAGAAGAGTCTCTTGGTTGGATACCTTTAACATTCTTTCAGTACGTGGTTGAGTACGAATTTTCAGGATATGCTCCCAATCAGAGACAACAGTATCGTTAGGAGTGTTCCAAGGTAGTATGATAGAACTTCTGTAATTTTATCTGTACACAAATGATCAGGCAGAAAGAATAAGCAACAGCTGCTGAATGCCGTGGTGTATGGGAAGGTGTCGAAGTTGAGTGACTGTAGGAGGATACAAGATGACTTACACAAAATTTGTAGTTGGTGTGATGAATGGCAGCTAGCTCTAAATGTAGAAAAATGTAAGTTAATGCAGATGAGTAGGAAAAAGAGTCTCGTAACGTTCGAAGGCAGCATTAGCAGTGTGCTGCTTGACACAGTCACTTCGATTAAATATCTGGGCGTAAAGTTGCAAAGCGATACGAAATTGAATGAGCATGTAAGGACTGTAATAGCGAAGGTCAAAGGTCGACTTCTGTCTGTTGGATGAACTGTAGGAAACTGTGGTTCATCTGTAAAGGAAACCTGTAGAAAGTTGTGGTACGTCGGTAAAGGAAACCGCATAAAGGACACTTGTGCGATCCATGGTTAAGTAATGTTCATGAGCTTGGAATCCGCATCAGGTCGATTTAAAGCAAGACATCGAAGCATTTCAGAGGCGGGATGCTTGATTTCTTCCCGTTAGGTTCGAACAACACGCAAGTATTACGGAGATGGTTTGGGAACTCAAATGAGAATCACTGGAGGCAAGGCGACATTCTTTTCGCGTAGCACTGCTGAGAAAATTTAGAAAACCGGCGTTTGAGGCTGACTACAGAACGATTCTATTGCCATCAGCATTCATTTCACGTAAGGACCACCAACATAAGAGAAATTAGGGCTCACTAGCAGGCACCTGCGAGTGAACAGCAAAGGAAATGACTAGCAGTGATGCAGGGTACCCTCCGCCACGCACCATACGTTGGTGGAACGGCTCACCAGCCCCTTGGACAACTTTAAGGGAAACCAAAGGGAAAGGATTGGGCTAAATTCAGCTTTATTTCCAACACCTTTCACGGTTTCCAATTTCTCAAGATGTATATACGAGGGCTGTTCAGAAAGTAAGCTCAGATTGATCGCGAAATGGGAACCGCAGTGAAAATTAGAAATGTTTTATTTTTAACAGTTAGCTACACCATCCAGCTACTTCTCTACGTAGTTGCCGTTCTGACTAAGACATTTGTCGTAGCGTTGTACCAACTTTCCAATACCCTCATCATAAAAGACAGCCGCCAGTGCTTTCCGCCAATTCTCTACGCTGGCCTACAGCTCGTTTTCTGTGCCAAAATGTTGTATTCATAGCCAGCGGTTCATGTGAGCAGAAATGAAACGCAGGGGGAGTCAATTACGGGCTGTATTGTGGGTAGTCAAACATTTCCAATTGAAAACGATGCAGGAGCATCTTCATTGCCCCTTCAGAATGCGGCTGAGAATATTGCCTTGTAGAAGAAACTGCACGACAGTTATGTAATGTTGGCTGTATAGCTTCAACGAAATTTCTCACCAGGTCCTCGTACTTGGCGGGAGACACTATTCTCTAGACAACTTTACGCGATCACTGTGAGCTCAGAAATGAGAGGAGTGACGTGATGCTATCTAGGGTCATACTAGAGACACTGCCCAACACATCTGTGCAAAGCTTTATCGGATTATCATAGTCGTTTCCATTTCGCGATCAATCGGAGCTTACTTTCTGAACAGCCCTCGTAATTTATCCAAACAATCTTAGGATTTTCCAACATACAAAACATACAATAAGCCCAATTATTACAAAAACCAAGGATTCCGTGAAACAGGTTTTCAGGTTAAATTATCAACAAGGGGAAAGTCTTTACAAATTCAAAATAAGTTAAATTAGGTTTTATGAATTCCAAAAATGAATCATCAGTCCGAACAACAATAAAACAGCGAGACTGTAGAATGGACTTCCAGGTTGAATTTTCAGCACGTAGTTCCTTACACAATTCCAAATTTTTTAAATTAACTTTTACAGGAATTTTGAAATAATGAGTATTCAGCGGGAGCAAAAATCAAACTGAGAGAATCTGTGACGTGAGTTAGCCAAAAGAGAGTTGATGGGATATGCGAACATAGCGTCTTGCAGCGCCGAATTAAGGGCGAAATTTAGCCTAGGTAAAGATACTTCGCACTTGTTCTGAGAGTTTCCATGAAAAATAATGGGGGTGTATTTAAGGTCTCAGTTGCCTCTCTCAGCAAAAGAAGACTGTGGGCGATAAGGGGTAGTTGTGATATGCCTAACGCCGTTCCCGAAACAAAATTTCCTAAATTCCCTCACAAGGATTTTGGTGGCCCAAAAATAGAAAAGATCTTCGACAAAAATATAAATATACAAAGTCGCTGTCACCCCTCGACTTGGTAGCAATCATATGAGAAACCGTCTACTACGATCATAATATAACGACCCTCCTTTCGAGTACAAGGAAGAGGACCCACATAACCAATAAAAAATTTATCCACAGCTGACTCTACGGAATCGATTGTAAAACACCGCTACGTATGCTGGTGTTGGGCTTTGCTCACACTCCCTCACCATGTGACGAACATCCCTATGCAGAGAAAGCCATATTACGTTTTGTGGAATCTTTGCAATAGTTTTATGGTCACCTAAATGGCCACCTACCACGGAATTATAGAATAATGACATATGGGGGGGGGGAGGGGGGTACCGCTTCCTTCAGTAAACAATTCGTATGGTCGTTGTCCACCTAACTCGTGTAACAAACAATGACCTTGTTTAAGATGTAGCCTCGCACCTGTTCCCTCTGGAGCAAATTAGGTCTAACCAGTAATATCAAGGGATCCTGCTCTACTTTCTTCCAAAGACTTCTGGGACCTTGGTTAACACTTCACACACACAAGCAACACACTGGTTCTCCTATCCTTCCCCATAACCCTCATCCTGAAACATTCGGCCGAAAGCATCCGCAGTCCTGTTATCCCGTCCTCTGATGAGCTTGACCTTAAACTGAAACGTGGAAATGCTGACCACCTAGAGTGTCGTTCTGCCAGTTTTTCTAGGGCGCGCCAAAACCCTGCTTAAAGACTGGTTATAAGTTTCCAGAACAAACTCTCCGTGCTCGAGGTAAAACCTTAACTTTTCTAAAGCCAAGAGCACAGCTAGGGCCTCCCACGGATACACCGAATACTTGAACTTGGGTGGTGATGTTCACCATGAGGGACAAGCTGCTGGACGCTACTAGAAGCCGCTCCCCAACTGGTTCTTGCAGGAGAGCAGCCGCTACCCGAATATTAGATGCATCAGTCTGAGCAACAAACGGGAGCTCAAATTCAGGACTAGTCAGGACTGAGGATTACTCAGAGCCGTCTTAATGGCTTCAAAGGAGGCTTTATGGCTTTCTCCCCAGTTAAATACTTCGCCATTTTTCCGCATGTTGTTAGGCGGAGCCACAAATTGGGCGAAGTTTGACACGAAATTTTCGGAAGAAATTTGCCATGCCAATTAATCTGGACATTACTTTTTTGTTTGTAGGGGAAAGCGGGGGGGGGGGGGGAACCTTCGTAAATCGTGAGTCCGTTCTTGGTAAATTCTCGCACGTCCACTGAGGCAAAATTGCCCAAGCAGGAAATCTGTTGATGATTCAAGATGTCGGTGAGGCCGTCTCCCCACAGGCGTGGTAGAAACTATGCTGCACATGTTTGGCAAATATGGTGATATAAACTACCACGTCATCCACGCAGTGACAAAGGAAACTTAAACTTAATAGCACTTGTAAGTAGGCTGTTCATGTTTTCTTATTGGCAACGTTACGTAGCGCTCTGTATGAAAATGACTGGCTGTGCTGTGTGCAGTCTGTGGCTAGTTTGCATTGTTGTCTGCCATTGTAGTGCTGGGCAGCTGGATGTGAACAGCGTGTAGCGTTGCGCAGTTGGAGGTGAGCCGCCAGCAGTGGTGGATGTGGGGAGAGAAATGGCGGAGTTTTGAAATTTGTAAGACTGGATGTCATGAACTGCTATGTATATTATGATTTTTCAACGCTTTTAAGGTAAATACATTGTTTGTTCTCTATCAAAATCTTTCATTTGCCAACTATGCCTATCAGTAGTTAGTGCCTTCAGTAGTTTGAATCTATTATTTAGCTGGCAGTAGTGGCGCTCACTGTATTGCAGTAGTTCGAGTAACGAAGATTTTTGGTGAGGTAAGTGATTTGTGAAAGGTATAGGTTAATGTTAGTCAGGGCCATTCTTTTGTAGGGATTTTTGAAAGTCAGATTACGTTGCGCTAAAAATATTGTGTGTCAGTTAAAACACAGTCACGTATAATTTTTCAAAGGGGACGTTTCATATGGCGACCCTGCCAGGATACCTCACTGGAATCTTCTGATTTCTTCTTGTAGTTTGTGCAATTAGTGCAGCCTTTGTTTATTTCTAGCGTGTAATTGTAGAGAGAATTTCCTTTGTAGTTGCAGTTTTTCATTCTTGTACAGTAAAACAGTTGTGGCATGCATGTAGATTTGCACCAAGTATTTCGCAGCTGCGCTTGCAATTAACGAGATATTATTTTCAGTGCTATGTTAATGTGTTCCCCTATTTTTCCTCTTCAAATTGTGTTTTTCTGTGTTGTCGTGTGAAATATTGTGACAATAATGGCGTGTGAAAAACGTAATACTAGGCTCCAAAGTAAACTGAGAAATGACAGTGAAGACGAAAGTAGTGTGTTAGCGCCACCGTGTAATGAATTAACTAATGTTCAACATAGTAATTTGGTAATTATGCATAGGGAAATGGAGCGGGCGGCAAACAATGGCGTAGGCAGTGAAACAATTAGTGAACAGGGAAGCATTATCGATCGATCGATCGGCAACAGCTCGCCTCAGGAATCCGAAATGATAGGACACAATTTTGCAAATACTGTAGATTCAGGTTTTGCGTCCTCACCGTTTTCTCAAATAAGTCAAGACACATTTTCTGCTTGTCAAAATGTGAATGTTGCCAGTGCAAAAGCACTGCCAAAAAGCGTAGAGGAAAAGATTCCAGACACTAATGCATTGTTATTACAATTAATGCAACAAATGGGACAAAATCTTCAAAAGTTAGACACAATGGAACAGAATCTTCAAAAGTTAGATGCAATGGAACAAAATCTTCAAAAGTTAGACACAATGGAACAAAATCAGAGACAAACACAGCAAAAGCTTCCAAAGTTAGACACAATGGAACAAAATCAGAGACAAACACAGCAAAAGCTTCAAAAGTTAGACACAATGGAACAAAATCTTCGGAAGTTAGACACCACACTTGAACAAACACGTGAAGATTTAACTAGTGAGTTACATAACATTGAATCGAAATGTCAAAAAGTCTGTAATGACGTAAAAACACAAATTTGTGAGCATTTTCAACCTATTTTTTCGCGGCATGAAAATGCATTACAGAATCACGAAGCAGCCATAAAAGAACTGCAAACCATTGTTCATGAAAATCATGAGACCTTGTGGGCTAAAATTGACTCAGTTGCATCTACCGATTCGGTTACGCAACTTGCAAAAACTCAGGAAAACTTAAAGGACACAGTAGATTCGATTTCAACACAAATGGACACTCTGAAACTTGGTTCAGAAAAACACACTGAGGAAATGTGTTCACTATCGGAGAAAGTAGCTGAACTTTCGGATCAGGTCACTAACTTATCTACAAAGGTAGATGATGATCTTAATGACACAAGACCTGTAGCCTTCACTGACACAGAAGAGTATGTACAAATTAGAAAATTCAAACAAAATCAAAATCAAATCAATACACAGTACAAAAGAGAAATCCGGGAAGTACAAGATCAGTTGACGTAGGTAATACAAGAATTACATATTTCAGAGGACACTCACGCTCCAGTATGGGAAGAGGGACATAGAAATACGGAACAACCACAAAATAAGAACACAGAACACTTCGGAAATTATGAAAGAAATTGGCAAGGCGCATTGGATTTTGAGATGGAACCGCCGAAACTACGTAACAATGACCGACATGTGACTCGCCGACATGATGATTTTGACTATAAGCTGTTCATTACTACACGTAAATTCAAAACATTTAAGAATTCTGGCAACGACATTCATCCACAAGCATGGCTCCATCAATTCTCTCATTGTTTTCCTCCCAACTGGTCATTGGAGCACAGGTTAGAATTTATGTGTGGCTACTTGGAGAATGAACCAGCTGTAAGAATGCGATCGGTCATTCACGATTGTCACAGTGAAGGAGAATTTTATTATGCCTTCCTCTCAGCGTATTGGTCTCAAGCTACACAAGACCGAGTAAAACATAGCATCATAATGATGAAACGTTTCGAACAATCTGAATTTTCCAGTCTTATGAAATATTTTGAAGACATGTTGCATAAGAATCAGTATCTTTCAAACCCATACAGCCCCTCAGAACTCATCCGCATTTGCTTAATGAAACTGCCTGAACATTTATGACATATTATTTTAACAGGACGTTGCAAAGACGAAATTGAAGCTTTTCAGGGACTGTTACAAGAACTGGAAATTGACACTGACAATCGCGGAACGCGAAAACAGGAGCACAACAATTACAGGTCACATCTGTCACAATTCTGCGGTGACAGAAATAATACACGACAAGGCTATTCTTATAACGTAAATCATGATCAAAACAGACACCACCCTATGACAACCGTTGGCAGAGTATTAATAATTACAGGGAAAGATCACCTCTCCATGGTAATGACTATCACAGAGACAATCAGAGAAACAGACAATATGGGAACCAAAATAATTATTATCAAGGGAGACAGAATAACTTTAGACGCAACGGTCCAGTGCGCAGTACGACTCAGGGAGAAATTATCCACCATGTGACCGACAAGAAAGAAACTATGGAATCTACCGAAATGACGACAGACGATATGATCGTAACGACAGACCTGAATTGCATCAGAATTGGCGGGATTTAAACAGGGCAGGGCCCTCTCGTCACGGTGAATTTGTAGAAGTTAGGTCTCCAAATCCCAATAACGACGCTCGCCAACAAAGAGACAATAGGCAATGACTCACACCGCTGGCAGCCACAAAACGTACTTATGAAACTGCCGACGCAGCTGCCGTAGCTAGTAATTACGTAAAAATGGAAGACATTAGGGACATCTTACTCCAGGAACACGACGTAAAACTTAACAACATTGCATATCCTGTGATTCACATTACTGTAAATGACGTAAAATTTACGGCAGTACTTGACTCTGGCAGTCCCATTTCAGTAATTAGTGAAACAGCTTTTAGCAAATGCAACAAATCGAACGATTGCCCCACACTTCCGTTATGTAAGATTAAATTACAAGGTGCAATCATTGGAAAAAGCGTAGATTCACGCCAACAAACCAACTTAGAATTCTTTTGTCAAAGCCACAGCTTCTCTATGAACTTTCTTATTGTTCCATTATTGTCGACGGAAATTATACTGGGAGTAGACTTTTTGAATGAATACAAAGCAATCTTAAACTTCCACGATGCTGAAATAAGTTTAGAGAAAGAAGTTAAGTCAATAGCTCTCAAACCATGACGAAGAAATTAATCGGCTTTACCTCCTGTTAGACAACAGTTCGGAATTTTCGACGGAACTTGACACTAACAATCACTCTGCAAGTACTGACAGGGATGATATCGACAGCATATTTGAAACTAATGAGTTAATTCAGAATAAAATTCAAACAATTGAGAATTGTAATGACACTGATAGGCAGGACCTTTTTGAGATTTTACAAGCACATTCCACAGTTTTTACTCACAAAACACGAACAATCAAGGGATTTCAATACCAATTTCGTGTTCGTGAGCATACTAAATTTTGTGTTAGACCATACGTAATTCCAGCACATTATAGGGACCGTGTTAGAACAGAAATGCAATCTATGCTTGACGAGGGCATTATTGAGCCTGCAGTAAGCTCATACAACAATCCATTACATGTTGTTGAGAAGAAAAATGGATCGATCAGGCTTGTCTTAGATTCGAGACAAATCAATACTATCATCATTCCTGAAACAGACAGGCCGCAAACGTTAGAAGAACTTCTTCAAAATTTTAATGGTGTAAAAGTGTTGTCTTCTATTGATCTCAGATCCAGCTTTTATCAGATCGAACTTCATCCAGAATGTAGAAAATACACAGCTTTCCTTTGTTTCGGCGTTTGTTATCAGTTTCGGAAACTTCCTTTTGGTTTGAACATTTCTTCAGCAGCATTCATTCGCGGGCTAAATTCCATATTACCTGAGTTCTTAAAACTCACATCACCTTATATGTGGACGATATTCTAATAGCAGAAGCTTCATGGGAACAACATAATCGCATCCTTAACAGTTTGTTACGTTTTTTGCAGAATCTGGAATTACAGTAACCTTGGAAAAGTCTGAATTCGGTAGGTCAAAGGTGAGGTTTTTGGGACATATTATTTCTTCTGAAGGCATTCAGCCGGATCCTGAAAAGTTAGAAGCAATCAGAGCCATTCCAGTTCCATCCACAAAAAGACAAGTCCGCAGTTTTCTAGGTCTAGTAAATTTTTACCATCGTTTTCTGAATATGCAAATTCTTGTTATACCGAAACTTTGTTCTCTCACTGGAAAAAATACTATTTGGAACTGGGACGAACAAGCACAGTTGGAATTCAATTCTTTGAAAGAATCGCTACTTAACGCGCCAATACTAGCTCATCCAGATCTGTCACAAGATTTCTGCCTTAGCACGGATTCTTCTAAAGTCGGTTTTGGTGCCCATTTATTTCAAGAAGCCATAGAAAATGACACTACCGTTCAGAAAACCATTGCTTTTGCTAGCCGAGTGCTAACAAAATCTGAAAAATTTATTCCGTTACTGAACTAGAAGCTTTAGCTATCGTTTGGGCATTTAACAAATTCCGTTTCTTTCTTTCTGGTAAGCACGTAAAAGTATACAGTGATCATCGTGCATTACAATTTCTTATGTCTTCAAAATTAAATCATGATAGGTTAAAACGTTGGGCATTGTTTCTGCAAGAATTCCACTTCACAGTAGTCTACATTCCCGGCAAGGAGAACATTGTTGCGGACGCACTGTCATGCGCACCGGCTGGGCTTGAGAAAAGTAACACAGAAGGCAGCCTCGTGAAAAATTTCAGTATTCTTTACATTCAGAAAGTCGCCTTTGAAAACTTCATCACCACATCTTTAAATGACATTGCTCATGAACAAGTTAAAGATCCGATTTGGATTATATCACGACATTACTAATGAGTGACAATTTACAATGTTGCTTTTGCGGTGTATCTGTTTTATATCTGCACAGTTTTTCTGAATTATTCTGGAAAGTAAAACATGTTTTAGTAGTAACTTTTGTGGTATAGCTACAATGAGACAGCCTTTTCCGTAGCACAACAATACGTTACAGCACAGTCATTTTTTCATCACAACAATAAGCGTAATAACTAAGACATCTATACGCAAAGCATTTCACTTTTGTTTATCATGAGGTAAGTACATTGGCTTCTGCAGAACTTAGCTTTCGGAGGAAAATAACTACGACACTTCCACAGAGATTATCTTACAACAAGATGCACATTTAGCGCTACAGGACACGCATTTCAGTCATTAATTTTGTACTTAAAACATTTATTTTTTAAAGATTTTTGAATAACAAAGAAAGTTTTCAGTGATACATTTCATTCCACTGCTGTAATCTGTAACACCTGAGGGTATAATTACATTAATCCTCAGGGGGGTACATGCCTACTTTGTGTACCATGTGTTTGGCAAGCACAAGGAGCCCTAGCTAATATGGTATTTGCTTATACAACTTTACACATCGGTACCATATTCCTCTAACACATAAATTACACAGCTATCTGATCATTTAACTGAGAGATAAACTGTTTTTTTTTTACTACATCAGTGACACATGTTTGCACAATTACACAGTTGGATAACTTCACACTTATGAAACTGTATTTTGTCTGTACTGTGTGAACTGTTCATATTTTTTCGGTACCATTGTGATACTATGAGAGCTTCGAATGATGTATTTGGTATGGGTTAATGATTTTTAAAGTACGTTTGAGGTAGATGACACTATTGAAATGAGCAGAGAATCTTTTTTAGGTTTTGAAATTATTGCAGAAAGTTACGACGTTTTTGAGATTTGGCTGAGGTGTTATGGTGTTATTATTACGACGACGATATGTATTATGCTTTTGAGGTATGTTTATGATCAATAAGCTGATGCTATATGAGGAATTTGATTATGCTATGTATTTATTATGATGAAATATTGAAGTATCAACGAATATGTACATAGGTAATAAGGTAAGGAATAATGAGTAGTGGTTAGGCACTCTGACTTGAGAAAAAGGTTGCTGGAAACCAAGAATCGTACTTTAAGAGTTATGAAATGTGTGTAAATGCGTGAATGTATCACAATGCCGGCAAAAATTTTTTGGACACTGTTATATTTATAGGATTTTGTTTCTACAGATTTGTAACGCAAATTCTTGACCTGTGAAATATTTTTATATGAGACTGTCACTGTAGCGGAAACTGCTGTCGTAAATATTTCCGTAAGAAAGTTAAGTGACCACCTGCACGTAATGCATCGTGGGCACCCAGCTGTGTCAGACGCCTGGAGAAAAAGCCTTTTCAGAGGCACAGGTAGAAAAAAAAGGGAGGCCATTATCCTCGCTATTGACATTCCTTTGTAGAAAGCATCGCAAATACGACACACTCCAACTTGAAAACATATGATTACACTGTGGAGCTCTTAATTTATGATATTTACTGAAATGCCTAATGAAATGATGAGAAACATTTTACATCTATTGTCTTTGTAGTTGAGAGATTGCTCATTTTGTTTAACATCTGGTTTCCAGCTGTCTTGCAGCATCGGTTTTATAAAATAAAATTAAATGCATTTGCTAATGTGAACACTTTCTGTCAACAGATCTATTAAATAATTATTTTATGATCCACATTCTTCGAAAAAGGAGCTCTTGGAATGGAAAGAACAATAAGAAGGGACTGATAACAATAACTGCATATATAATTTTCTTTCCAAGTACTTGGTAATTTTTTGTAGAATTAGTTTTTGTGGTGCACCACTTTAATTACATAGACATTAAGATGTGAATATACATTTCCCTTATCTGCATTGTTGTCTTTAGTGTAATATTTTTCTGCTTGAGCTTTGTCATGTTTAGGTATAAGTTATTACATTTGCTGCTGCTGTTTGCCAGGCATAGTGCTACTAAATTTCACTTTCTATTACTCGATTAATCTAGTTTTACTACCGATTTATTTTTCTTGTTGCTGCACATTGGTTCATATTAGTTGTAATGTCGCATTGCTTGGTAATTTAGATTTATTGCAGCTTGCTTTGACAATTTCCATTTTTTTCATTGCTGTTTGTATTAATTGTTTTGTGCTGCTGCATTGCCTCGTCCCTTAGTTTAGCATCTGAGCTCAGTAGATTTAAGTTAGCTTAAGAGGGGGTAGACTATATAAGAGAATGACTTGCGATGAATTGGAAGAAATGCATTGAGAAGTTTTACGAAAAAAGTACAGAAAGCAGGTATAGATAGCACTTTTTGAAATAATGAAGAACAAAGGGAGATCTCCAAGAAGTAAAGAAAGTTTTATTTGCAAGATACTGCAGTAAAACAAACCCTGTCCTTTCCCTTTCTGTTATTCCGCTATGTGTTTGTGTTCTCTTGTATATTTGTGTTCTTCCTGTCTTTATGTGTTTATCTGATGAGAGTTTCATTGTAGAATTTTTCTGATAATATGTTATTTACTTTGTAAAGATGTTTAGACCTTATTTATTCTGTTTTGTTGCTCGTATGTGAAGGTGATGTTTCAAAAGTTATTCTGATCTTTATGTATGTACTTATGTCACAATTCCTGTGACACTGATGTATCTGTTTATTTCTATTCTTTTGTAAAGCCTGTATTACTACAAATGTTATCTGTATTGTTATGTTTTTAATGATGTCTTTTGTACCTTTGTAATTGTATTCTTATGTTACAAAATTGTAATTGACACCAGTTCATCATATTAGTAACTTGTAAGTTACATTTCACTGCACACGTTTCTGTTGGTCATAGTATATGGACAATATGTGAGAAATAGGGACTGTTAGTGTTTGCATGTGTGTTGATAATTCAGCAAGGGACTGGATAACAGCATTGCTGGTTCTAAGGACAATTCCAAAAACTTTGTGAGTGTGCAAGTGGTGGTTTATGGACTTGCTATATTCTCTGCAAGACACTTCGATGGTGATTGTGCACTTGCACAGTCGCAACAGATGGCTGCTAGCTATCTCTACAAGGACTACAGTGGGTCTGCATCTTTGATGACCCACCAATACCAATATTTCTACAAGGACTGCAGTGGGTCTGCACCTCTGGTGGCCCACCAATACCAATATTTCTACAAGGACTACAGTGGGTCTGCATCTTTGATGACCCACCAATACCATTATTTCTACAAGGACTACAGTGGGTCTACACCTTTGT
Source organism: Schistocerca cancellata (assembly GCF_023864275.1). Taxonomy (NCBI): domain Eukaryota; kingdom Metazoa; phylum Arthropoda; class Insecta; order Orthoptera; family Acrididae; genus Schistocerca; species Schistocerca cancellata. The sequence goes on from NC_064634.1 coordinate 304,196,562, forward strand.
TCACTCACCAGTACCATTATTTCTACAAGGACTGCAGTGGGTCTGCACCTCTGGTGGCCCACCAATACCGTAATCTCTACCAGGACTTCAGTGGGTCTGCTCTGTGATGACCTACCTACCAATATTCTTCAAAGCGTCGAATGACTCTGCTGTGGGTTTGCTCTGTTGTGGCCCATTACCTGTCAGCATGTCAAGAGTCAGCACTGTCTTTCCGTTGGAAGGACAACACTACTTCTTCAAGACTGCATGGAAATCCACTACTTCTGTGTGCATTGTCTTTTACTGCTCAAACTTTGAGAATAGAAACGGCAGTTTGTCTGTGATGAATGATCGGGGCTGTCTTTATGGACTGTGAGAAAATTTTAGGTTTTGACCAACATTGTATCAATAAGTGTGTGGATATGATATCTTTGTTATTGTCATTATGAAAAACTTTATCAAATCGTTATTGGCCACTGCCCAAAACAATTTGTAAAATTTTTTTGCGGGGAGCATGGGGGCTATGTAAGTAGGCTGTTCATGTTTTCTTATTGGCAACGTTACGTAGCGCTCTGTACGAAAATGACTGGCTGTGCTGTGTGCAGTCTGTGGCTAGTTTGCATTGTTGTCTGCCATTGTAGTGTTGGGCAGCTGGATGTGAACAGCGCGTAGCGTTGCACAGTTGGAGGTGAGCCGCCGGCAGTGGTGGATGTGGGGAGAGAAATGGAGGAGTTTTGACGTTTCACACTGAAAACAGTATCTAAGAGGCGAGACAAAACAGCAGTCTCAGTAGAAAGACCAAGAGGTACTCTGGTAAACTCGTACACATACCAGTCCGTGCGGAACGCGGTAACATTCTTAGAGCCCACGGTCAACGGAATGTGATAACAGGCTTGATTCAAATCGAATAGAGTAAAGAAACGCGCAGTGGTACTAACTCAAGTATGACCTTTCAGCACACTATAGTCCATCACCGGAACAGTAATCTTCGCCTTGTCCCTTAGGCACAAGAAATATGGGAGAGGCCTATGAGGATGTCGAGATTGTAGTCACCTCAAACGGAACATCATCTGTTAGTCAGAAGTTATACTGAGTCGTATTACTCACCCCAGCTTGTTGGTAAATATGTCAGGGGAAGACTCCAAAATTTCTAGAAGTTGCGTAGTCTCTCCGGATCCCAAATGGCTAACATAGAATTCCGATGGTTGATCTTGCACAAGGTTGACCACCCTGGAATTCTGACACGAATACAATGCTATCCGTTCACATGGGTGAAATTTAAAGAACATCCATGGGCAAATCAGCCTGCTGTATGAAATCGCACCCCAGAGAGAGGTTTATGGACAGATTCTTGACCACTAACAATCTAATAGCCCAGGAGAAATTCACCATACTAAGTTTGCCCCGGAACTCAGCTACCAAAGGTAACACTTACCCATTGTCCAACCGATCTCTCATGACTGACTTTCGTAACGGAGGCAAATTACGGACTCCCCTAAATTCAAGGTATCTGTTACGATTTAACAGAGAAACAGCACTTCCTGAATCAAGAAGGGCGCATACAGATTCCTGATTAAGTTGCACACAGGCGTAAGGCAGGAACTGATCTATCGCGGCCCTGAGACGAACGCATTGCTTCGGCGGCTTGGGGTAAGCCCTATCGCCCGTTTGTGATGGCGTTAGCTGATGGGGGGGTGGCCCGTACTTATTGAGGCATCCCCGAACCAACTGCTCGGGGTCCCCACATCGAGAACATCCTTTAGGTGTAGACTGTCTCAGTTGGCTACTCGTAGCTACCTCCTTCCTAACCTGAGAAAAACGGTAAATATCACCCTCCTCCCGATGTTGTTCGTCAGTGAATGTAAGTGCTTCGATGTTAGAAATCAAAGCATCCAACTCGGAAACAGAGGTATGTTTACCTGAAAAAAACCCGCAAACGATCCTAGTGCTTCATGCTGTCTAATATATTCTCAGCCACTCCAACTTCTGTGACCCATAATACTAAGGTGGCAAGTGCAGTGCGAATCTCCTATGTACAATTCCCCAAAGGTGTCTGCGCTCAAGATTCGTCTAATTCGAGACGGCAGCTAATGACCCTTGCGCCTGCAAAATCTCAAAAATATTGTACTCAAGAACCTGCAGTCTAAAGGATATAACAGATGTAGAATCATATTATGTGATATACCCAAGGCAGCAGCATGAATTTGAAAACGAACTGTCAACCAAAGAATAAACTCCACCTGGTCTACCTTCTCCACTGAAAGTTCGGTGATTCCTTGTAGTAAATGAATAACAGGTTTCGGTAACCCAGCAAACTCTTCTACAACAGGTCTACTCGCCATCCCTTCTTCCACATGGTTACAATGTTGAGTGAGCTTATTTCTCACTGTTTCACCCATTTCAGTCACTTCCGCCCAATCATCAATACCTAAGACACTTACGTTCACTTGCAATTATTTTGCTTGTATAAGAAAGTGATTAATTGAATGGTCCTCTTCCACACTAACCTGAAGCTACTTTGGATCGCCAAGGGGGAAGGATTGGGCCCCAAATTCAGCTTCATTTTCAACATTTTTTGCCGTTTCCAGTTTCTCAACCAGAACATTGTGACCACGACCTACTAATGGGAAAACTGTGCCTGGACCCCGTAAACCTGTTTACGAGTGGATTGAGTAACCAAAAGGTGAGTTCTGGACGTACCTCAATAATGGCATCCGGAGTGAGGCTTAAAGTTTTATCCAGAACGGAGCGTAAACGTATTGCCAAGGTCGCTACGCTGCCACCAACAGCTTATTGCCGAATCCGAAGTTCTTACTCCAGTTGCTCGAGACTAAGCAAAGAAATACCGGGACAGTTCATGGCCTCCATGTCTTGCAATGACCTCCTGCAGCACAATAAATCAATAATAAACACAAATGGTTCACAAATAGTAACCTAATATGCAAATTGATAACCTAACAGCAAATCAACAATGTAACAAACGGTGAATGGTGCTGTTGGAGACATTACCCCACCCCCTGCCTGTAGATCGAGAACCACAATTTGGACTAAAAGTTGCAGCGGCTCGCCAGCCCCTTAAACAAATTTAAAGAAAACCAAGGGGGAAGGATTGGGCCCCAAATTCAGCTTCATTTTCAACATTTTTTGCCGTTTCCAGTTTCTCAACCAGAACATTGTGACCACGACCTACTATCGATAGCAGCATCACGTGGCGAGGAGTGACTGCTAGACAGACACAAGCATGGTGCGTATAGTACGAGGAAGTACCGTTTTGAAATTAAAAAAAGACGTGCTAAGATATCTCAATAATTTTATTTTTACATGAAGGTTCATGGTGTGGGTTCCTGTAGTTATGTCCTAGTTCATGAACCACGGGCAACGTATGAGTGGCCAAGTAAGTGGTCCCGACAGTCGGGATACCAGTTACTTTGGAATAAGGCTGGGCATCTCGGAAATATTCTGAGTCGTGGTCACCTTTGTGCTCATACGGCAAAGACTACCAAATCCACCGGTTAGTCCTTCAGCCGTTAGGGGTAAAACCCAATGGGACTCGGGGCAAGTAAGGCTAGCAACCTGCTTCCCTGGTACTTTAAATATGATGCTGGCAACAATCAGAGCAAAATACCTCGGACATTTGGAGGTGACGGAGTCCCACCTCTAACTGACAAACCAGGGACTCCTAAGATACGACTTGGCAAACAATTGGTAATGAGATGGGGAGCTATTAATATCAATGGGGGCTACTCTGAAAAGAAGGTAGTGCTGGCAGAGGCTGCAAGTAAGATGGGGCTGGACGTCTTAGTTGTTAGTGACATTCGGGTAAGGGCTGAGAAACAAGAGGAAGTGGGAGAATACAAAGTCTACCTGTCAGGAGTCAAAGCAGGAATAGCACAATGGGGTGTAGGGCTTTACATCAGGAAAGAAATGGAACACAGCGTAGTTGCAATAAGGTATGTAAACTAACGACTGATGTGGATAGATTTGACAGTGTCTAGCAAGAAAATTAGGATTGTGTCAGTATATTCGCATTGTGAAGGGACAGACAAGATAAGATGAATAGTTTTTATGAGGCACTCAGTGATGTAGTTGTTAGAGTAAAGGACAAGGACAGTGTTCTGCTCATGGGTGATTTTAACGCCAGGATTGGAAATCGAACAGAAGGGTATGAAAAGGTTATGGGTAAATATGGAGAGGATATGGAGGCCAACAGGAACGGGAAACAACTCTCGGATTTCTGTGCCACTATGGGCTTAGTAATCACAAACTCCTTTTTTAAACATAAGAACATTCACCGGTATACTTGGGAAGGCAGGGGAACCAGATCTGTCATTGACTATATAATAACAGATCAGGAATTCAGGAAGGCTGTGAGGGACACACGTGTATTCAGGGGATTCTTTGATGACACTGATCATTATTTAATCTGCAGTGAAATTGGGATTGTGAGGCCGAAAGTGCAGGAGGTCAGGTCCATATGTAGGAGGATAAGAGTGGAGAAACTTCAGGACAAGGAAATCAGGCACAAGTACATAACAGCGATCTCAGAAAGGTACCAGTTAGTTGAATGTAGTCAATTACAGTCATTGGAAAAGGAATGGACAAGGTACAGGGACACAGTACTAGAAGTGGCTAAAGAATGTCTTGGAACAGTAGTGTGTAAAAGTAGGATGAAGCAAACAGCTTGGTGGAATGATACAGTCAAGGCAGCCTGTAAAAGGAAAAAGAAGGCGCATCAAAAATGGCTACATACCAGAACCCAGGTAGACAGAGAAAGTCATGTTGAAGAAAGAAACAAAGCCAAACAGATAATTGCAGCATCCAAAAAGAAATCGTGGGAAGACTTTGGAAACAGGTTGGAGACTATGGGTCAAGCTGCTGGAAAACCATTCTGGAGTGTAATTAGCAGTCTTCGAAAGGGAGGTAAGAAGGAAATGACAAGTATTTTGGACAGGTCAGGAAAACTGCTGGTGAATCCTGTGGATGCCTTGGGCAGATGGAGGGAATATTTTGAAGAGTTGCTCAATGTAGGTGAAAATGCGATCAGTAATGTTTCAGATTTCGAGGTAGAATGGGATAGGAATGATGATGGAAATAGGATCACATTTGAGGAAGTGGAAAAAATGGTCAATAGATTGCAGTGCAATAAAGCGGCTGGGGTGGATGAAATTAAGTCGTAACTCATCAAATACAGTGGAATGTCAGGTCTTAAATGGCTACACAGGATAATTGAAATGGCCTGGGAGTCGGGACAGGTTCCATCAGACGGGACAAAAGCAGTAATTACACCAATCTTTAAACTTGGAAACAGAAAAGATTGTAACAACTACAGAGGTATCTCTTTAATCAGCGTTGTGGGTAAAATCTTCTCAGGTATTGTTGAAAGGAATGTGCGAGTATTAGTTGAGGACCAATTGGATGAAAATCAGTGTGGGTTTAGGCCTCTTAGAGGTTCCAGATCTTTAGCTTACGGCAAATAATGGAGAAGTGTTATGAGTGGAACAGGGAATTGTATCTATGCTTTATAGATCTAGAAAAGGCATATGACCGGGTTCCTAGGAGGAAGTTATTGTCTGTTCTACAAGATTATGGAATAGGAGGCAAACTTTTGCAAGCAATTAAAGGTCTTTACATGGATAGTCAGGCAGCAGTTAGAGTTGACGGTAAATTGAGTTCATGGTTCAGAGTAGTTTCAGGGGTAAGACAAGGCTGCAACCTGTCTCCACTGTTATTCATATTATTTATGGATCATATGTTGAAAACAATAGACTGGCTGGGTGAGATTAAGATATGTGAACACAAAATAAGCAGTCTTGCATATGCGGAAGACTTAGTTGTGATGGCAGATTCGATTGAAAGTTCGCAAAGTAATATTTCAGAGCTAGATCAGAAATGTAAGGACTATGGTATGAAGATTAGCATCTCCAAAACGAAAGTAATGTCAGTGAGAAAGAAATATAAACGGATTGAGTGCCAAATAGGAGGAACAAAGTTAGAACAGGTGGACGGTTTCAAGTACTTAGGATGCATATTCTCACAGGATGGCAACATAGTGAAAGAACTGGAAGCGAGGTGTAGCAAAGCTAATGCAGTGAGCGCTCAGCTACGATCTACTCTCTTCTGCAAGAAGGAAGTCAGTACCAAGACTAAGTTATCTGTGCACCGTTCAATCTTTCGACCAACTTTGTTGTATGGGAGCGAAAGCTGGGTGGATTCAGGTTACCTTATCAACAAGGTTGAGGTTACGGATGTGAAAGTAGCTAGGACGATTGCAGGTACTAGTAGATGGGAACAATGGCAGGAGGGTGTCCACAATGAGGAAATCAAAGAAAAACTGGGAATGAACTCTATAGATGTAGCAGTCAGGGCGATCAGGCTTAGATGGTGGGGTCATGTTACACGCATGGGAGAAGCAAGGTTACCCAAGAGACACATGGATTCAGCAGTAGAGGGTAGGAGGAGTCGGGGCAGACCGAGGAGAAGGTACCTGGATTCGGTTAAGAATGATTTTGAAGTAATAGGTTTAACATCGGAAGAAGCACAAATGTTAGCACTGAATAGGGGATCATGGAGGAACTGTATAAGGGGGGCTATGCTCCAGACTGAACGCTGAAAGGCATAATCAGTCTTAAATGATGATGATGATGATGATGATGAAAGCCTGTACCTTAATCTACTTTTCTACATAATTTCTGCCAATACTGAGGCACTTGTCATAACGTTGTACCAGTTTTTGAATACCCTCCTCATAGAAGTCTGCCTCCTGACTTGTCAACCACTGCATCAGCTCTGTCTTCACTTCGTCATCGTCTTGAAGACGCTGACCACCCAGGTGTTTCTTCAAGTACAGGAACAGATGGTAGTCACTGGGCGCAAGATCGGGGCTCTACGGAGGACGATCTAGAGTTTCCCATCGAAAAGATGTGATGAGATCTTTGGTCTGATTCGCCACATACGGACGGGCATTGTCTTGCAGCAAAACGATGCCCTTGCTCAACTTCCATGGACTGTTGCTTTGATTCTGGTGTGACGTAGCCCACCCATGTTTCATCGCCCGTAACAATTTGGCTTAAGAAATCATCACCGTCGTTGTGATGCCGCTCAAGGAAAGTCAATGCACTGTCTAAACGTTTGGTTTTGTGCACATCCGTCAACATTTTCGGTAGCCAACGTGCGCACAATTGTCTGTAATTCAAGTGCTTGGTCACAATGCCATACAAAACACTACGAGAAACATTAGGAAAGTCATCCCTCAAGGAGGGATTGTCCACTTCCTGCACCAAGGACTCCCACTCCGTTGTTCATCATGCACATTTGTGCGGCCATCTTTAAATGCTCTCACCCACTTTCTTACCATTCCATCACTCATAATGTTTTGTCCGTGAACTGCACAGATCTCACGATGAATATGGATCGCTTTTAGGCCTTTATCGCTAAGAAATCTTATAATAGCCTGTACTTCACAGTCGGCGGGAGTCTTGTCGGAGGCATCTCAAACACTCAGTACACAACGTAAACAAGGAAGAATCGGACTGCAGTGGCGTCAGTGCGTAGATTAAGGTACAGGCTTTCACGTAAAAATAAAATTATTGAGATATCTCAGCACGTCTTTTTTTAATCTCAAAACGGTACTTACTTAAAAAAACACGCCTCGTATCAGTGAGCGTGCTATCCGAGGGTACAATGTGCAAGGTGCGCGATCTATCTGAGTTTGAGCGAGGGCAGATAGTGAGGGCCCAGAAACTCGGTAAGAGCATTTTGGAAACTGCACGACTTGGCACGTGTTCGAGGAGTGCTGTGGTGAGTGTCTTCAGCACGCGAATCCAAGATGAAAACACTACCAGACGTCGTGGGGTTGGGTGGCATTACTCGTTACGGATGTCGGACGTTGCAGGCTGGGCAGACTGTTAAAACAGGTCAGGCAGCGAACTTTGGCGCAACCAGAATTTTATGCTATCCAGAATTCAAGTGATGTGTGAACACAACCCACAAAACACTCCTACCGTTGGGACTCTGCAGCTGACGGTCTATGCATATGACAATGTTAACATCACGCCGGCCGGAGTGGCCGAGCGGTTAAGGCGCTACAGTCTGGAACCGCACGACCGCTACGGTCGCAGGTTCGAATCCTGCCTCGGGCATGGATGTGTGTCATGTCCTTAGGTTAGTTAGGTTTAAGTAGTTCTAAGTTCTAGGCGACTGATGACCACAGCAGTTGAGTCCCATAGTGCTCAGAGCCATTTGAACCATTTGAATCCATGAAACGGGCTTTCAGGTTAAATTTTCAACAAGTGTAAGTTCTGTACATAATTCAGTTTCACAAACTGCAGAAATGAATAATTAGCCAAACAACAATTAAAATGTGAGAACCAGTGGTATGTGCCTTCAGGTTAAATTTTCAAAACAAATTTCCTTACATAGTTACAAACGTTTTACAGAAATTTGGAAAGAATGAGTACTCTAACTGTGAGAATTTTCGTAGCGGACTCGAGCTCAAATTTTCGGCGCAGAGTTCCTTACACAATTTTAAACTTGTTAAATTTAATTTTACAGACATATTAAAATAACGAATAATTAGCCCAAGCAATCATCAGACTGTGAGAATCTGTGGTGCGGGGTCACCGGGCTAAATTTTCAGCACAAGGTTGCTTACAGAGTTTCAGAGTTGATAAGTTCATTTTTACACATATTTTAAAATAATGAATGATCAGTGGAATTACTGTTGAATAGAATTCACAGAGGTTCACAACATTTTCAGCCCTGAATAATCAGGTGCAGACTCCTTAGGAAACCCTCTGTATAAATTTGAACCCCACCGGAATAGTTCAAAACAGCTAAAATTAAATACAGATCCCTGGAGTGAGAGAGTTCTAAACAACGTTTAATTACGGCACCCAAGTACCAATCATGATCTGAAGACAGAAACACGATGTAGGCTCTAAGTGGAAAGGTATTGTAATTGGCAGTAGTGATTACTGAAACACAAGGTAACTTAACCCAAGTATAAATACGGCGAGCAGTAAACACACAGGCACAAGCTATAGCGACATGCACCGTGCCCACTCGAATAGGCTGCCAAGGGGTAACCGCACCGACGAAATACGACACAATGCGTGGTCACGTTGTTTGGCCAACTCGGAACGTCTGTGCCATAGCGGTGGCGGCGTGCCCATGGTACCGATTGCTACAGCAACCGTTAAATAATGGTTCAAATGGCTCTGAGCACTATGGGACTTAACTTCTGAGGTAATCAGTCCCCTAGAACTTAGAACTACTTAAACCTAACTAACCTAAGGACATCACACACATCCATGCCTGAGGCAGGATGCGAACCTGCGACCGTAGCTGTCGCGCGGCTCCAGACTGTAGCGCCCAGAACCGCTCGGCCACACCGGCCGGCAACCGTTAAATACAAATTACCACAAGAGTACGAGGCAGTCAAAATTCTAGTAATTACAGCAATATATTGAACTCTTTTACAACACTGGTAAAGCCACTAGTAACAATAAGAACTAAGGTGACTGAAATGGCTTAGAAAATTAAGACCAAGTAGAACAAAATGGACCGCGTTGGACACAGGTCACACACAATTTGAATCACTACTTACAATTCATCATACACATCTACATTGTCACTTTCAACCGGCGGGTACCGCGCCCGTCGTGCAGGTCCACTATAGCCCACATATAAGTTCACAGTATACCTTAATGAGGGCGAAGGTTTGACAGTAACTAATACAGTTTAAAACAACACATTAGACAAGGTACAAAATCATACCCGCAAAACTTTTCTTAGTTAAATGCAGGGCTGCTTGACATTAAATGCAAGGTTTAATATCACATTTGCCAATCCAAATCTTTAAATGTCTTGCTCATATTTGCGTGATTACCCTACACAGTAACAAAAATATTGGTTCTGTTCTCTCTTATATCTACAGACCATTCAGAAGATGGTCGTTGCAGCTTAGCAGAAGGGAAGGTGTCTTGCCCAGTAAAAGTTACAATAGGCATTGCAACTTATCAGAAGGCAAAGTGTATTGCCCATTAAAAGTTACAAAAAGAAATCTCCACGTTTAAGCGATCCACACCACCAAAGCTGCAAGAAGATGAACTTTGCACCATAGGGAGGGCCCGCACGAGCCACAACTGGACGACACTTGGACCAGCTAATCGCTAGGACGCAACGGCAACTTGCTGTAATGGAACGCTGGGCGCTGCAAAATAAGATAACGATCAACCCGACGAAGACGGCAGCCGTTATGTTCACACGGAGGAAACCAGTTCTGAACGACGGACTACAAACAGCTGATCAATTTATCCCTTGGTCGCCGAGAGTGAAGTGCCTCTGTGTCTAACTTGACAAAAATTACTCTTTACGCAGCATATTGACAACAAGAAGACGGCAGCCCAGAAGATGGCCAGGTCATTGATTCCGTTCCTGAAGAGTAAGGATCTCAATGCTAAGACTAAACTCCAGTTGTATAAGGCAACGGTGGAACCCACAATGTTCCATGGCTCCACCTCGTGGGGAACTACGTGCGTCTCCAACTACCACAAACTCAATCGCTGCAAAATATTTGCTATCGATGGATCACAGGAGCTCCATGATGACCAAGAAAAGTCGACATACGCACCGCACTCCACGAGACCACTATACAAGAGAAGGTTCATAACAAGGCTCTACGAGATTTTGACAAAATCGATGCTCTTAGGGACGAAGTACGATAATTAGAATCGGTAGGAACGGTAAACCATGCAAGATGGCACAAGGATCAAGTACCGAAGTCAATAACGTTTCATCCCCCCATAGGCAACCTGTTATAACACGAGGAAGCAGTCACACATAACAGCCTAGACACATCTCACCCTCTACAGCAGATGTTGTTGTTGTGGTCTTCAGTCCTGAGACTGGTTTGATGCAGTTCTCCATGCTACTCTATCCTGTGCAAGCTTCTTCATCTCCCAGTACCTACTGCAGCCTACATCGTTCTGAATCTGCTTAGTGTATTCATCTCTTGGTGTCCCTCTACGATTTTTACCCTCCACGCTGTCCTCCAATACTAAATTTGTGATCCCTTGATGCCTCAAAACATGTCCTACCAACCGATCCCTTCTTCTAGTCAAGTTGTGCCACAAACTCTTCTTCTCCCCAGTTCTATTCAGTACCTCCTCATTAGTTATCTGATCTACCCATCTAATCTTCAGCATTCTTCTGTAGCACCACATTTTGAAAGGATCTATTCTCTTCTTGTCTAAGCTATTTATCGTCCACGTTTCACTTCCATACATGGCTACACTCCATACAAATACGTACAGAAACGACTTCCTGACATTTAAATCTATACTCGATGTTAACAAATTTTTCTTCTTCAGAAACGCTTTCCTTGCCACTGCCAGTCTGCATTTTATATCCTCTCTACTTCGAACATCATCAGTTATTTTGCTCCCCAAATAGCAAAACTCCGTTACTACTTTAAGTGTCTCATTTCCTAATCTAATTCCCTGAGCATCACCCGACTTAATTCGACTACATTCCATTATCCTCGTTTTGGTTTTGTTGATGTTCATCTTATATCCTCCTTTCAAGACACTGTCCATTCCGTTCAACTGCTCTTCCAAGTCCTTTGCTGTCTCCGACAGAATTACAATGTCATCGGCGAACCTCAAAGTTTTTATTTCTTCTCCATGGATTTTAATACCTGCTCCGAACTTTTCTTTTGTTTCGTTTATTGCTTGCTCAATATACAGATTGAATAACATCGGGGATAGGCTACAACCCTGCCTCACTCCCTTCCTAATCGCTGCTTCCCTTTCATGCCCCTCGACTCTTATAACTGCCATCTGGATTCTGTACAAATTGTAAATAGCCTTTCGCTCCCTGTATTTTACCCCTGCCACATTCAGAATTTGAAAGAGAGTATTCCAGTCGACATTGTCAAAAGCTTTCTCTAAGTCTACAAATGCTAGAAACGTAGGTTTGCCTTTTCTTAATCTCGCGTCTAAGATAAATCGTAGGGTCAATACTGCCTCACGTGTTCCCATATTTCTACGGAATCCAAACTGATGTTCCCCGAGGTCGGCTTCTACCAGTTTTTCCATTCGTCTGTAAAGAATTTGCGTTAGTATTTTGTAGCCGTGACTTATTAAACTGATAGTTCGGTAATTTTCATATCTGTCAACGCCTGCTTTCTTTGGGATTGGAATTATTACATTTTTCTTGAAGCCTGAGGGTATTTCGCTGTCTCATACACTTTGCTCTCCAGATGGTAGAGTTTTGTCAGGACTGGCTCTCCCAAGGCTGTCAGTAGTTCTAATGGAATGTTGTCTACTCCCGGGGCCTTGTTTCGACTTAGGTGTTTCAGTGCTCTATCAAACTCTTCACGCAGTATCATATCTCCCATTTCATCTTCATCTACATCCTCTTCCCTTTCTATAACATTGCCCTCAAGTACATCGCCCTTGTATAGTCCCTCTATATACTCCTTCCACCTTTCTGCTTTCCCTTCTTTGCTTAGAACTGGGTTTCCACCAAAGCTCTTGATATTCATGCAAGTGGTTCTCCTTTCTCCAAAGGTCTCTTTAATTTTCCTTTAGGCAGTATCTATCTTCCCCCTAGTGAAATAAGCCTCTACATCCTTGCATTTGTCCTGTAGCCATCCCTGCTTAGCCATTTTGCACTTCCTGTCGATATCAATTTTGAGACGTTTGTATTCCTTTTTGGCTGCTTCATTTACTGTATTTTTATATTTCCTCATTTCATCAATTAAATTCAATATTTCTTCTGTTACCCAAGGGTTCCTTCTATCCCTCGTCTTTTTACCTATTTGATCCTCTGCTGCCTTCACAATTTCATCCCTCAAAGCTAGCCATTCTTCTTCTACTGTATTTCTTTCCCCCATTCCTGTCAGTTGTTCCCTTATGCTCTCCCTGAAACTCTGTACAACCTCTGGTTCTTTCAGTTTATCCAGGTCCCATCTCCTTAAATTCCGACCTTTTTGGAGTTTCTTCAGTTTTAATCTACAGGAGATAGACATCACCAAAGACAGCAGGCTAAAGGACCCATTGAGTGCCCAAGCCTAACTGAATGTATAATAAATAGTTTTCCTTTTATCCTTTCATCCCATCCTAGAAGAATAAGTCGAGCCCACACTACACAGATAAAAAAAGTAAAAAAAAAATTAAAAGAAACGCACGACCCGTTCTTCACGTCGGTCCCGTTTCAGGGCGACAACAGCAGCAGAGGCTACCACGCCTCCCAAGCGACCAGTCACCTCCCGAGCAACTCCACACACTCCGTCGACACAGCCCATAGCCGCCCTACGCGCGCCACAGCAAGTTTCTCTCGCCGCAGGCGACGCCTGTCCAATCGGTCGCGGAAAGCGGGACAACCTTTTGCCGTCGAAAATCGACCGCATCGAGCCGCCACCGCTCAGGTGGCTTGCGGGGAATGTATGTAGATTTAGATGTAGACCCTCATTATGGCATTAAGATTTTTCTTAATACTGTGTGTTTTGGTAACGTCATAAGAGAGGAATTTTTCAAAAACTCAGACTAATTCAGAATCATCTACGTCCGCTATGAGTCAAGTACGACTCTCTAATTTGACAGTTTTGTCAACGGAAAGTAGTGTAGCTGAACCTATCGACTTCGACGCATTTTCAAAATTTGTAGAGAAAAATGTTACAGAGTAAAGCTTCAGAGCTGCATGTGAAAGTCACCTATGATTAAAAAAATTCGTTTCCTACCCCCATGAACCATGGACCTTGCCGTTGGAGGGGAGTCTTGAGTGCCTCAGCGATACAGATGGCCGCACCGTAGGTGCAACCACAACGGAGGGGTATCTGTTGAGAGGCCAGACAAACGTGTGGTTCCTGAAGAGGGGCAGCAGCCTTTTCAGTAGTTGCAGGGGCAACAGCCTGGATGATTGACTGATCTGGCCTTGTAACGCTAACCAAAACGGTCTTGCTGTGCTGGTACTGGGAACGACTGAAAGCAAGGGGAAACTACAGCCGTACTTTTTCCCGAGGGCATGCAGCTTTACTGTATGGTTAAATGATGATGGCGTCTTCTTGGGTAAAATATTCCGGAGGTAAAATAGTCCCCCATACTGATCTCCGGCCGGGGACTACTCAAGAGGACGTCGTTATCAGGAGAACGAAAACTGGCGTTCTACGGATCGGAGCGTGGAATGTCATATCCCTTAATCGGGCAGGTAGATTAGAAAATTTAAAAAGGGAAATGGTTAGGTTAAAGTTAGAAATAGTAGGAATTAGTGAAGTTCGGTGGCAGGAGGAACAAGACTTTTGGTCAGGTGAATACAGGGTTATTAATACAAAATCAAATAGGGGTAATGCAGGAGTAGGTTTAATAAGGAATAAAAAAATAGGAGTGCGGGTAAGCTACTACCAACAGCATAGTGAATGCATTATTGTGGGCAAGATAGACACGAAGCCCATGCCTACTACAGTAGTAAAAGTTTATATGCCAACTAGCTCTGCAGATGATGAAGAAATTGATGAAATGTATGATGAGATAAAAGAAATTATTCAGGTAGTGAAGGGAGGCGAAAATTTAATAGCCATGGGTGACTGGAATTCGAGAGTAGGAAAAGGGAGAGAAGGAAACATAGTGGGTGAATATGGATTGGGGGAGAGAAATGAAAGAGGATGCCGTCTGGTAGAATTTTGCACAGAGCATAACTTAATCACAGCTAACACTTGGTTCAAGAATCATAAAAGAAGGTTGTATACATGGAAGAAGCCTGGAGATACTGACAGATTTGAGATAGATTATATAATGGTAAGACAGAGATTTAGGAACCAGGTTTTAAATTGTAAGACATTTCCAGGGGCAGATGTGGACTATGACCACAATCTATTGGTTATGAACTGTAGATTAAAGCTGAAGAAACTGCAAAAAGGTGGGAATTTAAGGAGATGGGACCTGGATAAAGTGACTAAAACAAAGGTTGTACAGAGTTTCAGGGAGAGCATAAGGGAACAATTGACAGGAATGGGAGAAAGAAATACAGTAGAAGAAGAATGGCTAGCTTTGAGGAATGAAATTGTGAAGGCAGCAGAGGATCAAATAGGTAAAAAGACGAGGGCTAGAAGGAACCCTTGGGTAACAGAAGAAATATTGAATTTAATTGATGAAATGAGGAAATATAAAAATACAGTAAATGAAGCAGCCAAAAAGGAATACAAACGTCTCAAAAATGATATCGACAGGAAGTGCAAAATGGCTAAGCAGGGATGGCTACAGGACAAATGCAAGGATGTAGAGGCTTATCTCACTAGGGGGAAGATAGATACTGCCTAAAGGAAAATTAAAGAGACCTTTTGAGAAAGGAGAACCACTTGCATGAATATCAAGAGCTTTGGTGGAAACCCAGTTCTAAGCAAAGAAGGGAAAGCAGAAAGGTGGAAGGAGTATATAGAGGGACTATACAAGGGCGATGTACTTGAGGGCAATGTTATAGAAAGGGAAGAGGATGTAGATGAAGATGAAATGGGAGATACGATACTGCGTGAAGAGTTTGATAGAGCACTGAAACACCTAAGTCGAAACAAGGCCCCGGGAGTAGACAACATTCCATTAGAACTACTGACAGCCTTGGGAGAGCCAGTCCTGACAAAACTCTACCATCTGGAGAGCAAAGTGTATGAGACAGGCGAAATACCCTCAGGCTTCAAGAAAAATGTAATAATTCCAATCCCCAAGAAAGCAGGCGTTGACAGATGTGAAAATTACCGAACTATCAGTTTAATAAGTCACGGCTACAAAATACTAACGCGAATTCTTTACAGACGAATGGAAAAACTGGTAGAAGCCGACCTCGGGGAACATCAGTTTGGATTCCGTAGCAATATGGGAACACGTGAGGCAGTATTGACCCTACGATTTATCTTAGTAGCGAGATTAAGAAAAGGCAAACCTACGTTTCTAGCATTTGTAGACTTAGAGAAAGCTTTTGACAATGTCGACTGGAATACTCTCTTTCAAATTCTGAAGATGGCAGGGGTAAAATACAGGGAGCGAAAGGCTATTTACAATTTGTACAGAAACCAGATGGCAGTTATAAGAGTCGAGGGGCATGAAAGGGAAGCAGCGGTTAGGAAGGGAGTGAGACAGGGTTGTAGCCTGTCCCCGATGTTATTCAATCTGTATATTGAGCAAGTAGTAAAGGAAACAAAAGAAAAATTCGAAGTAGGTATTAAAGTCCATAGAGAAGAAATAAAAACGTTGAGGTTCGCCGATGACATTGTAATTCTGTCAGAGACAGCAAAGGACTTGGAAGAGCAGTTGAACGGAATGGACAGTGTCTTGAAAGGAGGGTATAAGATGAACGATTATAATGGAATGTAGTTGAATTAAGTCGGGTGATGCTGAGGGAATTAGATGAGGAAATGAGACACTTAAAGTAGTAAAGGAGTTTTGCTATTTGGGGAGCAAAATAACTGATGATGTTCGAAGTAGAGAGGATATAAAATTTAGACTGGCAATGGCAAGGAAAGCGTTTCTGAAGAAGAGAAATTTGTGAACATCGAGTATAGATTTAAGTGTCAGGAAGTCGTTTCTGTAAGTATTTGTATGGAGTGTAGCCATGTATGGAAGTGAAACATGGACGATAAATAGTTTGGACATGAAGAGAATAGAAGCTTTCGAAATGTGGTGCTACAGAAGAATGCTGAAGATTAGGTGGGTAGATCACATAATTAATGAGGAGGTATTGAATAGAATTGGGGAGGAGTTTGTGGCGCAACTTGACAAGAAGAAGGGACCGGTTGGTAGGACATGTTTTGAGGCATCAAGGGATCACAAATTTAGCATTGGAGGGCAGCGTGGAGGGTAAAAATCGTAGAGGGAGACCAAGAGATCAATACACTAAGCAGATTCAGAAGGATGTAGGTTGCAGTACGTATTGGGAGATGAAGAACCTTGCATAGGATAGAGTAGCATGGAGAGCTGCATCAAACCAGTCTCACGACTGAAGACAACAACAACAACAACAACATTTGTTTCCATTCCTGAACACTGCTTACAATATAGTTAACATTATACTTTGCTTACTTAACTACTGTATTAGTATCAAGAAATTGCTTTCCCACAAAAATTATTTGATTTTTTTGTAGAGCTGGTGGTGGTGAGGTGGGACTACAGGGGGGTGGGGGAAGTGGGGAGGGCGTTACTAAACTCCGCACTGGGCGCCAAACTACCTAGCTGCGCTACTGTTCACATTATGGTGCGTTGTCGCCACACACTCCCATCAACTCAACATGGATTATTACAACGGTGTTTCTCTTCAAATACAGAAAACGAATTACTACAGATTACTCTATTTTATCACCTGGCTGAGTCACTCTGTTTTGTCTCCTCTGATGGCCTGCTACGATAATGTCCGCATTTTGGTCTTGGACGGGAAATCGGGCCGTACTGGACGTCGTGTAATCCTCTGGGTATGGCATCAGCGGATACGGTATGGAGGGGCATGTGGTCAGCACACCGCTACCACTACTAGGTCAAATAGCTCCTCGGTTTGGCTCACAAGGCTTAGTGCGACCCATTCCAGTCTCCCTCCCTCTCCCCCCCCCTCCCCCCGGCAGTATCGGGAATCGAACCCGCGTCCCCCGCATGACAGTCAGCTGCACCGAACACTCAGGTATGGACGAGGACGCTACGTTATTGGTCTGCAAGGATTTAAATACTAGGACTGCAATCATGTTCGTGCAAACAAACAAAAAATTAATCACATTTTTTATGGGGTGGTTGAAACTTTATAATTTCCCCTCGTGTACACTACTGTACTGTCACCGTTGGAGAGTCATGTGTCCATCTGATACCAGTTCTACACCGCTTGAAAGCGACAACTCTGCTCTTTTAAAGGGATGACTAATATTTACTACCGCGAGCTAATGTTTGCAAGCTGGTGTGGTCATGTAGCAAATATGTCATGAAAGTTATTGGCGGAGAAGGTGAAGTGGCATCTTCCACAACTTCGTCAACTAAGAAGATTTTACTTGGACTAAGGCTACTGTTGTAGGCAGTTGTTGGTCTAGACCCTAGAGGTAGTGGTTTTCACGAGTAACCCGGATTTGATCCCAGCCACCTCTAAAGTTCTGAATAAAAGTCATCAGTAATGGCGGATTCCTCTACATAGGGAGACTATCATTCTGGAACAGCGGACAGAAGATCAAGACAGCCTCTTACCCTTGGATTAGGGAACTGCCCCTAAATGCGGAAGAATCAGCAGCGATCAGCGGTATGATGATGCAGAAGGCAAAAGAACCCACTGCATTAAAAACACACAAAGAGTAACCACAGGGAATACGGACTGTAATTGAACAAATGTCATGGTGATCTCTCCGTTGGCAAAAGATTTCGGGTCCTTTTGGATCTACGAGAGGGTACTGCCAAGGGCGAGGTGACCATGACAAAAATATGCAGTAACGAACGAAAGGGTAAGATTCTACGAGGTAGAGCAAGGAATGTCGGAAGTTTGAACGAGGTAGGGAAGCTGAAAAATCTGAAATGTTAAATGTTAAAACTCGGTATGGATATAGTGGGGATCTGTGAAGTGAAATGGAAAGAAGACGAAGACTTCTGGTCCTACGAATATAAGATAATATCAACAGCAGTAAAAATGGTATAACTGGAGCAGGATTTGTTATGAACAAGAAGGCAGGGCAAAACTGAGTTATCGTGAACAGTTCAAAGACATGATTATTCTCATCAGAATCGACAGAACAATAACTCGAACATCAATAGTTGAGGTATACATGCCGACATCACAAGAAGAAGAAAAAATAGAGAAGTGTATCTGACTACTGATTAACTTTATTACCTGAGGAACGTTGTTATTATCAATGTACTTTATGTTCCGGCGTAACCACAAGCGCCAGCACGAAGACGAAGAACGCAGGAGCAGAGAAAGCTGTGAGGCGACGTCAGCCAATAGCCCGCTGACTAGGACCGCAGAAGGAGAGAGGCGGCCTCTACATGAAGAGAACATAAGCGCCGCTCGTACAGCCTCGGCCGCTCAGTACCAGACCGGTCCTAGCAGACCAGCTATTAATGATCCACATCCATTGCTTATATGGATATTGCATATAGTGAAGGACATTTATTATTTGCATGTCGCATATCGCTCCCTACACGTTCTTGTAAATACAATGTTAAGTATTGTCAATCTTCTTTATTGTAATAAAGACTGTTAATGTGACTTGCTTGAGTTGTTGCAAAGCTATCCGAGAAGGCAGCATCCTTTGGGCGCCCAACAAGCGACGAGTGGGCAGGACCCCACACATTAATAGCATAAAATCATAAGTAGTAAAACACAATTTCAAAAAATATTATTTCAGTTCGCAAGACACGCAAAATCAAAACTTAAGATAAGTTTCAGTCCGGAACCGCGCTGCTGCTACGGTAGCAGTTCGAATCCTGCCTCGGGCATGGATGTGTGTGATGTCCTTAGGTTAGTTATGTTTAAGTAGTTCTAAGTCTAGGGGACTGATGACCGCAGATGTTAAGTCCCATAGTGCTTAGAGCCATTTGAACCATAAAATTTCATACATTCTTCAGGGATATATCGTAGGATTTTCTGAACATCATCCATCTTACTCAGTTTTATATGAATTTCATCCTCTTGATATAATGATTGAAGTGGAATGTGTGTGTAACAGCTTTTCCTGACTGAGACAGACGAAAGGTGTGTTCGATCAATCCACTAATCCAAGTGCATATTACATCACACCCTTCTTTTTTGACGAATACTTGAAATAACTAAACTGAGATACATTGAAGTAATGCTTTGTCTCTCTAGAACCATGTGATGTTTCTAGGGATAGCGTCACTTCTTATAACATTGAGTCCTTAATATCACTATTTCAACAATTTTCAAATGAATTCGCCGATTTTTGAAGATGCAACAATAAGCACGCAGTATTCATAGGGTGTGTAAATCCTGTCAAGTTTTTGTCATGCCAAACTTCCGATCACATGACAAGAATGAATGTCCTTTTAATGGATAAAAGTGGATAATAGGTTCAAACTGTTCCATATTAGTTAAGCAAAGCAAAACCTTACAAGAGTGTTATTCTTATTCTGTCTTCTACAGTTGTCGCTAAATAAGTATAATTCTGATATATTCCTTGAGACAAATTCGTCAGTATAATCATTAAGAAATGACACCACTTTATCTGTACCTTTTCTCCCTTGCCTAACGTAGTATGTAGAAATGTGTTTTTTTCTGGCTTCAAATTGTGAATGGAAAACACATTGACGGATAACTGTTTCAAACAGAGGATATCTTGAGCTAGTATTGCTGGCAGGTATAGGTTTTGCATGAAGTCAAGCGCTAAGGCCACAGTGTTTTCATTATTCATACATTTCTTCTTCTTGCATTCCTTTAAAGCACTGTAAAATTTATTATTTCTCCTTTTGTGAATTATTAGTTCAGCTACTGCTGCTCGTTTGGCTGTTTGATTCAAATTGGGGTTTTTAATTTTATTGTTTAATTCCTCACAAACACAGCACACAACTACTTCCAACATCCAAACCTCAGTGCAAAGTTTTCATTGCAGCATTTGCCATAAAACTTATATTTTATCTTAGTATTTGGATGTGTCTCTTTAAAGAGTGAGTACATCTAGCTCACAGACAAGAATGCATATAAATAGTGGATTTTTTTTTACCAGAATAATGGCTTTGCTTCCCTGGAAACATTTCAGTACGTTCCCAGATAACCCTCAGTTGCTCTACCTTTATAGCGTTTCCACTGAATCCCTTGCCCCTTGCATCATGTGATTGTCCCAGAAGTAGGAATTTGCAGTGTTCTTATGCTTTTATCAGAGACACTACATACGGAGAAGGTGGTTTCCCTGCAAACCTGCCCTTTTTTCGCACGCAAAAATGCGTTGTATGTAAATGTTTTGTTAACTGGTTTGAGAGATAACAAACATATTTACCTGCATTTTGAGTCTATTACTCGGTGAGGTACTGTCTTTCCACTGTAGGAATTGTGTGCTTCACCACAGACACGTGTTTTCAAAAAATGGTTCCAATGGCTCTGAGCACTATGGGACTTAACATCTGAGGTCATCAGTCCCCTAGAACTTAGTTAAACCTAACTAACCTAAGGACATCACACACATCCATGCCCGAGGCAGGATTCGAACCTGCGACCGTTGCGGTGGCGCGGTTCCGGACTGAAGCGCCTAGAACCGATCGGCCACACCGGCTGGCACACGTGTTTTCTTAAGCATTTGTTTTATGTTCTTCACTTCGCACTACACCCTCCTTCCTTTTGTTACGAGAAACATCAAGCACAGTCACGTTTTCGGCCATATTACGGATTTGTGAATTACTAATGTGAAGTTGTCTGTCCTTCTCAAGAAGACGGATTTAGATCCACCGAAACCGTGGTGAAGGTTATTTCGGAACGACCTTTTTTTCCAGATGGTTGACTGCCCTTTACTCCTACAGTTTTGTGAATGTTTTGGTGATAGTAGCGCTCACGCGTGAGAAAGCAGATAAGTGGAATGTTTTGGTGATACTAGCTGTCACCCGTGGGAGAGTAGAAAAGTACCCGTCAGTGACTTAGGAACCTTTCTGCAGTGCAGCTTATTTTCGTGTAGGATTTGTCATCCTCACGATATCAATGACATAGGCATCTTTCTGTTTAGAATGCGTGCCTATGTGCACGGTTTCCGAAAATCGTTATAGCTCAGTCCCCCCCTTCCTCCACTAAGTGACCTAGATACCTTTCTGCAATGACACATTCAACTGTGGATAAATGAAACGTTTTAGTACCGGAAGAACCAGAAGACAGAGTTACGGGCGAATATGAGCTTAGTGTCACGGATGAGACACGGCAATGAAATACTGAGTTATGCGTTAAATTTCAGATGTTAATAGCGAATATACTGTTTAAAAGCCATAAAGGAGGAGAAGTATATGGAGAAGGACTGGAGACACGGGACGATTCCAGCTGGGGAGTACGCTGAAGGTCTCTACGGGGGGGAAGGACCTGACTGATGACGTGATAAAAGCAAAAATGGGAGTCGATTTTGAAGACACAGGGGATTCGATATTAGAGTCTGAGTTGTGTGAAGCTTTAGGAGACTTGCGATCAAATAAGGCAATTTATAAAATCATTGGAGGAACTGGAAACCAAACGACTATTGAAATTTGTTTGTAGAATCTATGATAACGGAGACGTACCATTATATTTTCAGAAACATATCATCCCTAGAATCTCGAAGATAGCAAGGACAGATAAGTGCGATAGCTGTAACACAATCAGGTTAATATCTCACGCATTCGGGTTGCTAACAAGAATAACATACAGCAGAATAGAGAAAAAAAGTTGAGGGTCACTTAGATGACGGTCAGCTTGGCTATAGAAAGGGTAAAAGCGCCAAAGAGTCAGTTCTGAGGTGCTCTTGGTAATGGTAGAGAAGCTTAAAAAAAATCAAAGCACGTTCATAGGATTTCTCGACCTAGAAAAAGCTTTCGAGAATGTAAAATGACACAAGATTTAGGAAATTTTCAGGGAAGTAGGTGTAAGCTGTAGAGAAATATAGGTAATATGCAATATGCACAAAAGACGGAAATAAGAATGGAAGACTCAAACCGGAGTGCTTATATTAGAAAGGATGTAAAACACGAACGTAGTTTTGCGTTCCTGCTGTTCAAGTATACAACGAAGAAGAATGGTGAAAATAAAAGAAACGTTCTGAAACGGAATTACAATTCAAGCTGGAGGATGTAAATGATAAGATGCGCTGATGGCTCTACAATTCTCAGTGAAACTGAGGAAGAACTACAGGATTTGTTAATTGGAGGGAACAGCTTTTCGTACACACACTATAGACTGAGAGTAAATCGAAGAAAGACGAAAGTAATGAGGAGTAGCAGAAATCAGATTTGTGATAAACTTAGCGTTAAAATTGGGGACCACAAAGTAGGCGATGTTAAGGAGTCTGCTACACTGTAAGAAAAGAACTTATGACGCACGAAATAAGGCTATCATAAGCAGACTAGGCAGGCAAAGGAGGTATTCCTCGCCAAATGAAGTCTAATGGTATTGATCACAGATATTAATTTGAGGAATAAATCAGTGAGTATAGTACGTACGATTGGAGCGCAGCATTGCACGAGATCTGTTCATAAGTTGCGGAACATTCGTAATTTCGTGCAAGTGGTGAGTTGGAATGAAATGCAGTTGGCATCCCTGCACAAGCCTGTGTTTAATGTGTAACTGCCGGAAGTTATTGTTCAGTGCTGTATTAAGTATAACGTTGTGTCGCACAGTTTGTGTCTGCACGAAATTTTGCATTTAACTCATGAAAACGCTTGCAACAGAGCCACACCAAATGATGCAGGAAGCCTACGGTGATGAGTGTTACGAATGGTTCACGTAGTTTAAAGATGGCTGGACGGACGTTAAAGATGACCCTTGTACAGGACGTCCTTCGACGACTACCGACGACGCTCATCTCAGGAACGTCAACGAAACTGTGCGTGCCAATCGAAGACTGACTGTCCGACAGATTGCAGAAGAATGTAGCATTTCAGTTCGATCATGTCACGAAATTCCGACAGCTTATTGGAATGCTTCGTGCTGCCGCCAAGTTCGTCCCACGGCTCACGAGTCGAGACCAGTAAGATCTTCGCCTCGCAATCTGTGAAGAGCTTATGGGATGTGGAAATGGGAATGTGATGTTCAGTTAGAGAATCATAAATGGTGATGAGACGTGGGTCTGCGGTTGTGATGTTGAGTCCAAGTTTCATTCTTCACAATGGGTCGGGAAGGGTTCTTCAAGACCAAAGAAGCTTGTCAGGTCAAGTCAAACGTCAAAGCCATATTGATAGTTTTCTTTGACTCTGGCATCACGAATTCGTGCCACTTGGACAAACTGTTAATCGATGGTACTATCGGGACGTGTTGCGACGCCATCGAGAAAATGTGAGGAGGAAACGGCCTGAAATGAGGTGAGACAATTCATGGCTCTTGCATCACGATAATGCACCCGCACATTCATCGCTGCTGGTGCGCGACTATTGCACAAGAAACAAAACCACAGTGTTGCCTCACCCTCCGTTCTCTTCAGACCTGGCCTCTGCGGACTTTTTTCTTTACAAAGTTGAAAACCCCATTGAAAAGATCAAGATTTGCAACGATAGATGAGATAAAAGAAGATTCACGGATGGCGCTTCGCGCGATCCAGCCAGAGGCGTACTAAGACTGCTTCCGAAAGTGGAAACGGGAATGGGAGCGGTTTATGATAGTACTTGTACAGCATTAAGGCATCATGGAATAACTTGCAAGCATGAATAGTATGGGAGAAGACACAAGTTGGATCAGTGGCGGCGGCAACGGGGGAGGGGGGGGGCGTTATGGGGGCTACAGCACCTCCCCCCCCCCATGGGGTATCATATTACACTGGATAAAATGACTTCAGTGAAAATATTACTTCAATAGATTCAATCATTATTTTAATAATTATGTAGAAACATAGGCTGCAATATATTTCAAACACATTTTAACAAAAGAATAGGAGCGGCAAATAGCTTATTATCTAAACCAATAAATATTATTTAACTTAAAATGGGCGTCTTATTATTTATTGATATGCATTGGGTGTGTATTAATGTACGAGTATCACAATAATCAAGAAAGATACGCCTACCAACACTTAAATTGCTGACCCCAGACAAAAACTTCGAAATATCTGGACATCTGGGTCAAATCGTATTATTTTCCTGGGCACACACATTCTGTAGACACGTTTTTACCCTGATCTCCAGAACAGTGACCAAAAACTACTTTAAGCAACACCAAATTTTACCAATCTGTCGGTGGAGGAAGTGATATTCCATTCCCCCAAACCCCTTGCCCCCCACCCCCCTTGACCGACTTCTAGAATCGCCCTTGGCTGGAATATTTTTTTTGGTCATCAGTCTACTGACTGGTTTGATGCGGCCCGCCACGAATTCCTTTCCTGTGCTAACCTCTTCATCTCAGAGTAGCACTTGCAACCTACGTCCTCAATTATTTGCTTGACGTATTCCAATCTCTGTCTTCCTCTACAGTTTTTGCCCTCTACAGCTCCCTCTAGTACCATGGAAGTCATTCCCTCATGTCTTAGCAGATGTCCTATCATCCTGTCCCTTCTCCTTATCAGTGTTTTCCACATATTCCTTTCCTCTCCGATTCTGCGTAGAACCTCCTCATTCCTTACCTTATCAGTCCACCTAATTTTCAACATTCGTCTATAGCACCACATCTCAAATGCTTCGATTCTCTTCTGTTCCAGTTTTCCCACAGTCCATATTTCACTATCATACAATGCTGTAATCCAGACGTACATCCTCAGAAATTTCTTCCTCAAATTAAGGCCGGTATTTGATATTAGTAGACTTCTCTTGGCCAGAAATGCCTTTTTTGCCATAGCGAGCCTGCTTTTGATGTCCTCCTTGCTCCGTCCGTCATTGGTTATTTTATTGCCTAGGTAGCAGAATTCCTTAACTTCATTGACTTCGTGACCATCAATCCTGATGTTAAGTTTCTCGCTGTTCTCATTTCTACTACTTTCCATTACCCTCGTCTTTCTCCGATTTACTCTCAAACCATACTATGTACTCATTAGACTGTTCATTCCGTTCAGCAGATCATTTAATTATTCTTCACTTTCACTCAGGATAGCAATGTCATCAGCGAATCGTATCATTGATATCCTTTCACCTTGTATTTTAATTCCACTCCTGAACCTTTCTTTTATTTCCATCATTGCTTCCTCGATGTACAGATTGAAGAGTAGGGGCGAAAGGCTACAGTCTTGTCTTACACCCTTCTTAATACGAGCACTTCGTTCTTGATCGTCCACTCTTATTATTCCCTCTTGGTTGTTGTACATATTGTATATGACCCGTCTCTCTCTATAGTTTACCCCCTACGTTTTTCAGAATCTCGAACAGCTTGCACCATTTCATATTGTCGAACGCTTTTTCCAGGTCGACAAATCCTACGAAAGTATCTTGGTTTTTCTTTAGCCTTGCTTCCATTATTAGCCGTAACGTCAGAATTGCCTCTCTCGTCCCTTTACTTTTCCTAAATCCAAACTGATCGTCACCTAGCGCATTCTCAATTTTCTTTTCCATTCTTCTGTATATTATTCTTGTAAGCAGTTTCGATGCATGAGCTGTTAAGCTGATTGTGCGATAATTCTCGCACTTGTCAGCTCTTGCCGTCTTCGGAATTGTGTGGATGATGCTTTTCCGAAAGTCAGATGGTATATCGCCAGACTCATATATTCTACACACCAACGTGAATAGTCGTTTTGTTGCCACTTCCCCCAATGATTTTAGAAATTCTGATGGAATGTTCTCTATCCCTTCTGCCTTATTTGACCGTAAGTCCTCCAAAGCTCTTTTAAATTCCGATTCTAATACTGGATCCCCTATCTCTTCTAAATCGACTCCTGTTTCTTCTTCTATCACATCAGACAATTCTTCACCCTCATGGAGGCTTTCAATGTATTCTTTCCACCTATCTGCTCTCTCCTCTGCATTTAATAGTGGAATTCCCGTTGCACTCTTAAGGTTACCACCGTTACTTTTAATGTCACCAAAGGTTGTTTTGATTTTCCTGTATGCTGAGTCTGTCCTTCCGACAATCATATCTTTTTCGATGTGTTCACATTTTTCCTGCAGCCATTTCGTCTTAGCTTCCCTGCACTTCCTATTTATTTCATTCCTCAGCGACTTGTATTTCTGTATTCCTGATTTTCCCGGAACATGTTTGTACTTCCTCCTTTCATCAATCAACTGAAGTATTTCTTTTGTTACCCATGGTTTCTTCGCAGCTACCTTCTTTGTACCTATGTTTTCCTTCCCAACTTCTGTGATGGCCCTTTTTAGAGATGTCCATTCCTCTTCAACTGTACTGCCTACTGCGCTATTCCTTATTGCTGTATCTATAGCGTTAGAGAACTTTAAACGTGTCTCGTCATTCCTTAGTACTTCCGTATCCCACTTCTTTGCGTATTGATTCTTCCTGACTAATGTCTTGAACTTCAGCCTACTCTTCATCACTACTATATTGTGATCTGAGTCTATATCTGCTCCTGGGTACGCCTTACAATCCAGTATCTGATTTCGGAATCTCTGTCTGACCATGATGTAATCTAATTGAAATCTTCCCGTATCTCCCGGCCTTTTCCATGTATACCTCCTCCTCTTGTGATTCTTGAACAGGGTATTCGCTATTACTAGCTGAAACTTGTTACAGAACTCAATTAGTCTTTCTCCTCTTTCATTCCTAGTCCCAAGCCCAAATTCTCCTGTAATCTTTTCTTCTACTCCTTCCCCTACAACTGCATTCCAGTCACCCATGACTATTAGATTTTCGTCCCCCTTTACAAACTGCATTACCTTTTCAATATCCTCATACACTTTCTCTATCTGTTCATCTTCCGTTTGCGACGTCGGCATGTATACCTGAACTATCGTTGTCGGTGTTGGTCTGCTGTCGATTCTGATTAGAACAACCCGGTCACAGTAACACACCTTCTGCCCTACCTTCCTATTCATAGCGAATCATACACCTGTTATACCATTTTCTGCTGCTGTTGATATTAACCGATACTCATCTGACCAGAAATCCTTGTCTTCCTTCCACTTCACTTCACTGCCCCCTACTATATCTAGATTGAGTCTTTGCATTTCCCTTTCCAGATTTTCTAGTTTCCCTACCACGTTCAAGCTTCTGACATTCCACGCCCCGACTCGTAGAACGTTATCCTTTCGTTGATTATTCAGTCTTTTTCTCATGGTAACCTCCCCCTTGGCAGTCCCCTCCCAGGATCCGAATGGGGGACTATTCCGGAATCTTTTGCCAATGGAGAGATCATCATGACACTTCTTCGATTACAGGCCACATGTCCTGTGGATACATGTTACGTGTCTTTAATCCAGTGGTTTCCATTGCCTTCTGCATCCTCATGTCGTTGATCATTGCCTTTAGGGGCAATTTCCCACCCCTAGGACAAGAGAGTGCCCTGAACCTCTATCCGCTCCTCCGCCCTCTTTGACAAGGCTTTTGGCAGAATGAGGCTGACATCTTATGCCGGCAGTCTTCGGCCGCCAATGCTGATTATTTATCAAAATTTAGGCAGTGGAGAGGATCGAACCGTTTTTTTTATTTTTTTTATTTTTTTATAAGAAATGAAATGTCTTCTTGAGGTGTTTAGGTGTTTTTTTTATTTTTTTTTATTTTTATTTTTTGGTCCAAATAGTAAACAGAAATTTTTGTGGTGCACAAAGGACTATCACTTCATAAGTGAAGGTAAGTTGCTCCGCTGCTCTGCGAGAGAAGGGAAATTTGAAAACGAAAATGGGAAAGAAAAAAAAATGCCTTCTGCATTGGTGAGCATCTGAATAGTATCGTAAATTTCCGACAAGTAGTGAAGTCCCAGGAATCAAATGGGATTCATACATACAGGTCACTGGCAACCTCTGCGATCCGAAATATTGTATTTGAAGCATTTAACCGTTAATTATGATGTTTAGCATATTTCCAAATATCCTCCTGTAGTCACAATGTTGTCTCATTTTAAAGTGTTCAGTTTCTATGTAAGAATAATAGTCGAGGAAAGTAGCATGCCTATTCTGCATAATAAACGATGCTGTGTGGCCCATGATCCACGTTGCAGCGTTGTTTTTGGCTCGTGGATATCTCAGTTTTTGTGGCTGAAAGACCTCTAAAGGATCTACACCACAGGGTGTCGTACGGTCTATCACCGACAAACGTTGACGAAGAAATGTAGTAATTTCTGCTGCATGTCCGCACGTGAACCTATGAAGAAGCGTATCGACCCTTCCGCAGGCGTCACAGTTGGGCGTTGGATGAAGGCCAATTTTATGTAGCTTTTCATTCGTTGCTACTTTATCGTTGACTGTTAGATACCAGTCGGCTATGACGCGTGACGGTAACACGTCACTGTGCACATTCCGCCATACTATACTCCAATGTGTATGTGGATGTTTTTCTTCGAGACGATTCCTGTGGTTTGTTGTCGTGAGTAAGCCATAAAGCTTCCTGTTCGTCAGGCTTCCGTTATCGACGATGTTGTGTCGAATGTAGCTCATTTCCATGTAGTACAGTCGCACATGTCGGTAACAAAGTGGAATGCCGGCGATATTAACGGGTGGGTCAAGGCTATGAGGCTTCCACCGCTGAATGAGGTTTGTGATGATACTGGTCCTCCGGGTACGGAACTCCTTCCTGATGCGATTTAGGAGCAGGGTGACACATTTTTTGTGTACTTTAATGAGGTTAAGGCCACCTTTGAACGAAGGTAAGGTTAAGGTATCGAATTGAACTTTGAAAATGTGCCCCCTAAAAAGAAACCAACATAACGCTTGTTGTATATTCTTGGCTAGATGGTCGGAGATTGGAAGAATTTGCGCCAAATAAGTCATCTTGCTCGTGATGGCGATCTCGATGGTCTTAACTTTCTGTAGTATGTTCAAGTCACGGTCGGAGTGAAGTATCAAAGCAGCACGTAATTTATTAAGCATGTGTGACCAGTTATTCATCAGGAATTTGTCTGGTTTGGCCTCAAAGGTAACACCGAGGGTTGTGTGAGAATCCTTGACCTTGCACCAGGTAACATGGGAAATGTCTCCGATACCGCCACCGATCTGCAAAGCTATGGTTTTAGTTCTGTTGAGTATTGCTCCTGAAAGAAACGTGAATGTTTGTAAAAGAGTTTCCGCTGACAGAAGTTGTTGCGATGATGACACAGTTACGCATATATCGTCAGCATACGCAGTGCATGGGATAGTGACAGACTCGACGCTAAGTCCGATCCCGCTATGCGCCAAGTTGTTCAGTAGCGGCTCCACTGCAATGGCGTACAAAATCATTGACAGAGGACATCCTTGGCGGACGGATTGCTCAATGGAAACCTCTTTTGTAAAATGGCCATTAATGAGAATCCGTGAGGAGGCGTTTGTAGTAAGTTTGCGAATTAATTCTATGATATGAAGTCCAAATCCTAGTTTCTTCATGCTTTTAAAGAGGAAGTCATGACGTACACGGTCATAAGCCTTCTCAAAATCTAGAAAGATCAGAGCGCCCTGTCCTTTGGTTACAGCATACGAACAGATGATGTCCCTCAAATCGCAGGCTGCCGAAATTGCACTTCGGCCTTGCACTGCACTGTACTGGTAACGGCCCAAAACCTTGTGCATAACGGTTTGCATCCTTAGCTTAATCGATCTGGTGATGATTTTGAAATCGGCATTCAGGAGTGTGATGGGTCGCTTGTTTTCGACCTTCCTGCTGTTCCCTTTTTTCGGTAAGGGCAGGATGATACCTTCCGTAAATGCCAGAGTTCATTCGCTATCTGGAGGAATGTCGGACCGAGGAGGTTCCAGTAACGCTGATAAAACTCAGCGCTGAGACCGTCGGGTCCTGGTGACTTCCCTTTCTTTGCACTGTGGACCGCCAGTCGGATTTCGTCCTCTGTGAAAAGAGATTCCATATTTTCATTATCCTGTTGTGACAAGCGACAGTTCAACGTCCTAAGAAAATCGTCGCACGAGTTTTCATCAACGGCTTGCTTCTTGTAAAGTTGACTATAATAGTCGTAGACGTGCGAGATGATGTCACGTTGCTTCGTGATGGCATTCTCAGCGTCATCAACGACGGCTTCAATCAACAGGGCTTTACACCGTTTCGTCGTTCTCAGGATGTGGTACAGAGAGGCCCGTTCGTCGGCGGCAACGTCCTTGGGGTGGGCTCGCACGATGATGCCTTGCATTCGTTGGTGCTGTATCGCCGTGATTTTCGCTTTATATCGTTTGATCTTTATGTCGATATCGCGAGAAGGATTGGTAGCGCGACTGTACAGTTCTCTCAAACAGCGATAATAAAACTCAATAGTCTGTTTCTGCCAAAAGCTTTTTTGTCGGGCGTAACTCATGAGGGTGAGGCGTAATTTAGGCTTAGCACACTGAGTCCACCACTGGAGAGCGCTATCGTAACGACGACGTTGCCGCTGGAGCTGTTGCCACGTTATGTTCACCTCCTCTTCAAGTTGGGCATCCTGCAGAAGGCTGACATTCAATTTCCAGTAGCCTTTCCCGCGGTATATTTGCTGGCGGTGTAGGTTAAGGTAACACTGATACGCACAATGGTCGGAGATGTTGACAGGAGCTATGTCACAGTTCACAGCGTGTCGCTGGAGGGCCTCGGACACATAGATCCTATCCAGCCGACTGGCAGAATGACTGGTTACGTAGGTGTACGCTACCCGTTCACCGTGCAGTTGTTGCCATGTATCGTGAAGACGCATGCCATGAATTAAATGTTCAAGTTCGATACATCTGTTCGTGTTAGGCGTTTGGTCTCTATCGTTGAGCACACAATTGAAGTCACCACCGAGGATGAGATGTGCACGATAAGCGCTAAGAAGAATGGGAACCTCGTTTTTATAAAATGTTGAGCGATCCCTCTTATGAGTGCTACCTGAGGGGGCGTACACGTTAACAATCTGCACACCATTCACTCGAAGAGAAATGCCACGACCACTAGGCAGCCGCTGCACATCCGTAAAGGGTATACCGTCGCGCAGAAGTATGGCAGTGCCTACAGCATCCTGGAGATTGATGTTATCAATGAGAACGTAACCGGGCACTTCTAAGACTGTGACTACCTCCTGTAGGAGGGCAATGTCAAAGCTGGTACCGTACAAGAAATCAGTTAGCGAACGGAGTTTCACCGCACTTTGAATTCTATTGACGTTAAGTGTGGTAACGTTGTAGGTTTGGCTATCGCACATGATGGTTCAGAGGACAATGAGCTCTGTGTTGGATCGTCCTTCTCGACGGCTTTGAATCAAACTCGTGGGGAACGTCTGGAGTACGAAACGAAATGTCAAAACCAATAACGGGTCAGAGAGTGGAAATGTCGCAGCGCGACGGTCATGCGCGAGAGCAGCTACTGCTGCATCTCCTCGTCCTGCCGCCACCACGGCTCATTGCTGTCGGGGGTGCTGCGCGGTGCGCGCACCGCCCTGTCCGCCACCGCCGGCTGAGTCTGTCAGCGTGGTCGCGTCCGCCTGGCCACCACGCGGGGCTGCGACTGACGTCAGCGAGTGCCTGCGGGAGCGCTGCTGCAGCTGCTCGCTACTCTGTTCGCTCTTCCTCTTAGCCGTTACAGTGCTCTGTTCCCTCTCAGCACTCAGTAGTGCCTTCAGGTGTTTTGTTTGTTCGCGAATGCGTGCTTGCCTCGCTGTGTCCTCGCAGCGCACGGAGCAAGAAGATTGAGGTTCAGACTCGCTGCCACTTTCTGACACGTGTACGGGTCTCAAATCATCCGTCTTTTCCTCTTTTCTGCTATTCCCTTTGCTTCTCCTTCGACGGCCTTTCTTCGATTCTGCTGCAGTCTCTACCGATAGGGGTGGCTCAGGCAAACTGATCTGCACCCGCTCCTGTATCTCAGACGGCTTAGTTTCAGAGGTGGCTGGGGCATCGTTGGTGTCCAGCGGTAACTGCCCCGGTGAGGATGACGGTGCCGGATCGACATCCGTCCTACCGCGAATGTCTTTGGCACTGCATTCCACCTGAACTGGCATCTCCGCATCGCTAACACGTTCCGGCTGCCGAGGTGGTGGTACCGTCACCGCGACGACCTCACTCAATAGCGGAACAAGCTTTTCACTAGCGTCTGCAGGATGTTTCCGTGGAAGTTGAAATGGACGTCGACGTGTACAGTTCATCCACAGATGTTCCGTTGAATGGCAGATGGAACAGGTAGGGGGTTGTCCAATGTAAGTTACCTGTGCACGACAGCCGCCAATGGCAACATACGAAGGCATATGCTTTTTTTAAGTCGACACGTACACTTCGCACCCCGCTGTTAACTTGGTAGCGATATGCACTCGACCATTTTTCATTGTTAACTGACAAAACAGCGCCGTACAGTGACAGAGAACGTGCAATCAGATCATTAGGGCACTCGGGCGGCACATTAAATACCCTGACGATTCTCACTCCGTATCCCGAAGGCACGATTTGGAAGTTACTAATACTGCCATTATTATGACGAAATGGTCTCACACCAGCATGCTCCTCAACGAATTTCTCATAAGTGTCACTCGAAATAAATTTGATAAATAACGAGTACTGCACAAAGTCCAACTGGAACGTGTCGACTATATCTTCCGGCAATTTCAGATCCTCAAAAATCCACTCATGGGTTTCAAAAGCCGTCGGTCGCAAGGCAGCACGATCGAAAACACATTGAACGCTGTTCGCTCTGTTAATTGTCGACATCTTACTTACAACAGTGGTACAGAAACAAACGTTAACAGCGCTCGCACACGCTGCTCAGCTCTCCACCGCAGCACTGCTCGCGACGTAAACACTGGCCCGCGCTACCGCCCGTCACCGCGCGATGTGCGACCGTGGAACGTAGACGTTTTGATGATGAATCAAAGACGCTACCCCTAGACCACAGGTATATATCCAACACATAACCGAGGTTGTCGGGTGTAAGTGCTACTCTGAGATAATGGTTTAGGCACTAGAAAGGAAGTCGTGGCTGCCTGTGTCATCTAGTCCAACTGATGATAAAAAACAAAACAGGGACGTTTTAAAAACTTAGGAGAATCCCCCCCCCCCTCTCTCTCTATTATACGAAAGGCGTTCTATAAGTAAAACAACATTTCAAGAAAAGGCGCCTAACATCCAGCGCACTTTGGTCTATCGATTCTTCACATGATTTTGAAACGAGCCCCGTTAGTTTCTTAACATTTTCGAAAACATTCTAAATTGATTTGTGAACGAATCATAAGCCGATTTTGGAATGCGTGCATAGTATACGTGACGTCACTGTCAGGGAATCCCCGACGCATCTAGAAATAAAAAAAACTTCCCCGCAGACAAAAATGGACGGGGCTATACCAGCTGAGCCAAATAAACCCGAACGGGTGAATGCCAAATAGCTGTTTGTTTATATAGTTGATCTGGTGTGCGAATGATAAGCATTTTTATAATTATCAGCAAAATCCATAGATTCAGACTACCAGAGTGGAAACAAACGATTAAAACGCATGTCAGGTAAGAAAGATAACATATCTTCTCGGTGCATTCAAGAAAAATGAAATTTTGACAGAAAATTTTTGCCAGAGAGCCAGTTGTACAATCCCCGGCAGTAGCCGCTTAAGATCTATTCTTGGAATAGCGCGGAAAGCGCGTTGTATGAACACGTAACAACGCCTAACTGGAAAATAAATGCCGGATAACTAAACAGGTGATTCTGACAGCGTTAGTGAAGTTAAACGGAGAATAAGTTTTGACAATGGCAGGAAGAGTTACAGAATTCGTGATGACAAAATTGTTTATCAGAACGAGGAAGGAGAAGAAACGGAGACATCACGCAAATTACACTGAAGAGCCAAAGAAACTGATACACCTGCCTAATATCGTGTAGGGCCTCCGAAAGCATGCAGAAGTGCCGCAACACGATGTGGTATGGATTCGATTAACTATATGGAAGATAGTATCTGTTCTTTGGGACATCTCCGAAAGGACGGATACCATTGGCGATCTTGCAGGTCTCGAAGAACGAAATTCAGACCCTTAGCTGCTTACTGGTTTTGGTAAATGTCAACGGGGACAGTTGAAAATATGTTGTCCCGACCAGGAGACCAACCCGGGATATCCTACTTATACGGCAGACGCTCTATTCATCTGAGCCACCGAGGACACAGAGGATAGTGCGACTGCAGGAACTTATCTCTGGCACGTTCCGAGTCAGATCCACATTCTCAACGTACTCTCCACACACTACAGATGAGGGGTCAGACTCAATGCGAGCAGTAACTGAGCTGCCCACTGGTTCAGACCGATCGGCGGACTCGTGGGTCGTGCTGGATGTCCCTTGAATCTCTACTGCTGGCCCACAGCGGCGATGCCCATCCACTGCAGCTTTAACCTGTGTAACCAAATCGCATCCACACACAGCAGTCACAGTTCGTATCCATAATAAAGACAGTGGGAGACGGCACTACGCAGACAAACAAAGGACTATGGAGACGCACTACGAAACTCTACTGTAGATACTGACGAAAGCACAAGAAGTGTGTCTAGTGGATTAACTAGCAGAGAAACTTTACAGGGTGGTCCATTGATCATGACCGGACCAAATATCTCACGAAATAAGCGTCAAACGAAAAAGTTACAAAGAACGAAACTTGTCTAGCTTGAAGGGGGAAACCAGATGGCGCTATGGTTGGCCGGCTAGATGGCGTTGCCATATGACAAACGGATATTCAAATGGTTCAAATGGTTCTGAGCACTATGGGACTTAACATCTGTGGTCATCAGTCCCCTAGAACTTAGAACTACTTAAACCTAACTAACCTAAGGACATCACACACATCCATGCCCGAGGTAGGATTCGAACCTGCGACCATAGCAGTCGCGCGGTTCCGGACTGAGCGCCTGAACCGCTAGACCACAGCGGCCGGCAACAAACGGATATCAACTGCGTTTTTTAAAATAGGAAACCTATTTTTATTACATATTCGAGTAGTACGTAAATAAATATTAATGTTTTAGTGGGACCATTTTTTCGCTTTGTTACAGATGGCGCTGTAATAGTCACAAACATATGGCTCACAATTTTAGACGAACAGTTGGTAACAGGTAGGTTTTTAAATTAAAATACAGAACATAGGTACGTTTGAACATT
This sequence comes from Schistocerca cancellata, assembly GCF_023864275.1. Lineage (NCBI taxonomy): Eukaryota > Metazoa > Arthropoda > Insecta > Orthoptera > Acrididae > Schistocerca > Schistocerca cancellata. The sequence continues at coordinate 304,232,304 of NC_064634.1, forward strand.
TTATTTCTGTTGTTCCAATGTGATACACGTACCATTGTGAACTCATCATTTCTGAGGACGCATGCTGTTACAGCGTGATTACCTGTAAATACCACATTAATGCAATAAATGCTCAAAATGATGACCGTCAATCTCAATGCATTTGGCAATACGTGTAACGACATTCCTCTCAACAGCGAGTAGTTCGCCTTCCGTAATGTCCGTACATGCATTGACAATGCGCTGACGCATGTTGTCAGGCGTTGTCGGTGGATCACGATAGCAAATATCCTTCAACTTTCCCCAGAGAAAGAAATCCGAGGACGTCAGATCCGATGAACGTGCGGGCCATGGTATGTTGCTTCGACGACCAATATATCTGTCATGAAATATGCTATTCAATACCGCTTCAACCACACACGAGCTATGTGCCGGACATCCATCATGTTTGAAGTACATCGCCATTCTGTCATGGAGTGAAACATCTTGTAGTAACATCGTTAGAACACTACGTAGGAAAAAAAGCATACATTGCGCCATTTAGATTGCCATCGATAAAATGGGGGCCAATTATCTTTCCTCCCAAGGTCGCTGACGTGCTACTTGTCGCAGCCATCGGGGATTTTCCGTTGCCCAATAGTGCATATTACGCCGGTATACGTTACCGCTGTTAGTAAATAGAACGCGTGCAAAAAGTCTGTCATCGTCCCGTAATTTCTCTTGTGCCCAGTGGCAGAACTGTACACGACGTTCAAAGTCGTCGCCATGCAAATCCTGGTGCACAGAAATATTGAACGGGTGCAATCGATGTTGATGTAGCATTCTCAACACCGACGTTTTTGAGATTCCCGATTCTCGCGCAATTTGTCTGCTACTGATGTGCTGATTAGCCGCGACAGCAGCTAAAACACCTACTTGGGGATCATCATTTGTTGCAGGTTGTGGCTGACGTTTCACATGTGGCTGAACACTTCCTATTTTGTTAAATAACGTAACTAACCGGCGAACGTTCCGGACACTTGGATGATGTCGTCCAGGATACCGAGCAGCATACGTAGCACACGCCCGTTGGGCCATTTTGATCACAATAACCATACATCAACACGATATCGACCTTTTCCGCAATTGGTAAACGGTCCATTTTAACACGGGTAATGTATCACGAAGCAAATACCGTCCGCACTGGCGAAATGTTACGTGATACCACGTAGTTATACGTTTGCGACTATTACAGCGCCATCTATCACAAAGCGAAAAATGTGGTCCAACTAAAACATTCATATTTACGTACTACACGAATATGTAATAAAAAATGGGGGTTCCTGTTTAAAAAAACACAGTTGATACCCGTTTGACCTATGGCAGCGCCATCTAGCGAGCCAAGCATAGCGCCATCTGGTTTCCCCCTTCAAGCTAGACGAGTTTCGTTCGTTGTAGTTTTTTCGTTTGACGCTTACTTCGTGAGATATTTGGCCCGGTCATTATCAGTGGACCACCCTGTATAATTCGTTCCTGGTTAGGAACTCGTAAAATGTCACAGATCGGTTGCTTCCCTATTGCTCCTGGTGTTTATCGGCGGCCGCCTGCAGACGCAGGCCTTACGATCATCGGCAAGTGGCACCCCCCGCCCGACTCGGCTGTCAGCGTCAGGTGGCGGTCCCGGCCGGCCCGGCCACGAGGAATTGGCCACGGTCGCGCTCCCTCCAGCGCTGCCGGCCGCCACCATTACGGCTGGAGCTGACTCACCAGCCCCGCGCTGCCCGTATCGCAGACTGGCTGCTCATGACGCACCGTACCCGGGGTCATGCAGCTGCGAATCTGCGCTGCAGAGTCAGAAACGCGAGGAAAACAAGAAACGAAACTCATCCATCGACGCGGAGTGAGTGTAGCGTCTACCTCCCTGTGCATGAAACAATAATTTAAGATGTGATAGGCCATCTTGAACCACATCATCTGGGGACTTGTAATGGATTACCGAGAGCAAATGGACTGGATCCGTGATTTGCTGATGCCACAGATGGTAGTGATTGACGGGAAGTCACCGAATGAAACAGAAGTTATAACTGGGCTTTCCCAGCACTTATAGGCTTTCTTCTGCTCTTCATTTATACACCGTGAACGTTTAGGAGACGATCTGAGCAGCACTCTCAGTTTTTTTTGCAGTTTTGTCGTTCACTGTCTAGTGAACTCGTCAGAAGGTCAAGATGAGTTACAAAATGATTTACACAAGATATCTACATGGTGCAAAAGCGGCACCTGGCCCTGAACTTTAAACAGTGTGAGATCACACACATGAGTCACACAAGTTGAAAAATAAAAGTGATGGTCCCGGCGGAGGTTCGAGTCCTCCCTCGGGCATGGGTGTGTGTGTTTTTGCTTAGGCTAATTTAGGTTAAGTGGTGTGTAAGCTTAGGGACTGATGACCTCAGCTGTTAAGTCCCATAAGATTTCACACACATTTTTTTTAATAACGTGATGATCAGAGGGACTGTTAGAAAGAAGTCTAGGGATACAAGTGACTGTATACTGGCCCCTATTTCAACTGTAAAGGAGGTGGGAGTCTCCCTATATGTCAGTCATGGGGCTTCAAGATAGCGTAATGTAACGCTGAAACTGGTAGCAAAAGAAAAATAAAACTGGAAATTTAGATGGCTGAAGGTGTTTTGATTTGAGATCTTATACTGAACAGCCGAGGTCCCACAACCATTCTGTGTAAAGACTGACTTGCAGAAATTAAAAAATTGTCGAATCAACTACATACCGAGGGATTACAATTAAAAACACTTTAAATTCAAGCCATTACCCACAAAATGTTGTAGGGAAGACGGACCAAGACCGCTTGTATTTGGCAGAGTCTGTATACATTACACTTGTCGGTACTTGGGATCAGAAGTTCCGCCTTATGCAAGAAACCTTTTTTCTTTTGTTTCACCCATACATGTTTCAGCACTTTTGTGCTATCATCAGTGGGTTCTATTTTTATTTTTAACTGTAAATTTGTTGTTAACATATTAACATTTCCGTCGTTTACAACATTATGTAAAAGTTGCATTTATAACTTAATTGGCGAAAAGTAATATACCTTACATTATGTTATTGTCCTCTTGTTTTGGTAGCTGTTATGCTACACAATATACAACATGTCATCTGCAAACAGCAAAACGTAATTTATTTTCTATTTGTTATGTATTTACGAACGGAAATAAGACTGTATCACGTTTTCTTTCTGTAACTTACAGTTTTGAAGTTGTGGTACGTTTTCCTGTTTTGTTGGCGAAGTAAATAGGCTTACTTCTTTGCCTGTGTTCGCGTGGCAATGCAGTTTTTCGATTACTCAAAACATAGGCGGAGTTTTCGCTGCCATTACGTGTTGTTGTGGCTGTGTGGCGTTCATTTGTTTCGTGACGTGTTCTGCTGGGTGAGGCGCGCGAGTTTGAATTGTTTTTGGTGTTAGTGGTGTGTGGTTTATGCGGGTTTGCGTGTGTGTGATGAGTACTAGGGCAGAGAGAGAGTGTGTGTGTGAGAGAGGGAGAGAGAGACTGAAAGAAAGAAAGAAAGAAAGAAAAGAGAGAGTATTTGTGTGTGTGTGTGTGTGTTTTACTTGTATAGCTCTTCTATTGTGGCGAAGAGAGTTTTGTTGCACAGTGATATGTATTCATTGAGTACTTTCTTTCCTTGGGCTATTGATTTTTGGATGTGCTAGTTTTCTTCTATAGTTAATTTTCGGTATAGGCTGCTGCTAGTTTTTAGGATGTGAAGGTAAGTTTCTATGTTTGTTGGGTGGAGGTTGTGTGCTACCAGGTGGTCTGCAAATGTTGAGTGTGTGCTATTGCTTTTCAGTGCTCTGAGGTGTTCATTATATCTGGTTCTGAAGGTCCTGCATGTTTGGCCCACATATACAGATTGACAGCAGTTGCAAGTAAGTTGGTAGATGCCAGACTGGCTGTATTTGTCAGTGTTGGTGGTAATTCTTCCGAGTCTGCTCTGTATTGTGTTGTTGGTTCTGTACGCTATGTTGAGTCCTTGTTTCTTTAGTATATTACCCACCCTGTGTGTGACTTTGTTGTTGTAAGTCATTATGTGCCATTTGTTGCTTACTGTCTGCTGATTTGTTGTGTGATGAGTTGTGTTTGTATGTGTGTGTGTTTCATTGTTATGTGCTGTTTGTTTTTGTATTTTGAGGTTTATTTTGTTTACTCTCTATGCGTCATATCCATTCTCCTGTGCAATTTATTTTATTGTGTTCAGTTCTTGTGTGTAGTCATGCTTATTCATGGGTATTTTGTTCAGCCTGTGAAGTAAATATCTGAAGCTGGCTTCTTTGTGGGTTATGGGGTGATTGGATTGGTTATGAATAATGGTGCTGGTGAGTGTGGGTTTTCTGTAGATTGTGAATTCATGTTTGTTATTTCTCTTATGTATAGTGAGATCTAAGATATTAAGTTTTTCATCTGTTTGTGTTTCTATGGTGAATTGTATTTGTGGGTGGATGGAGTTTATGTTATCATGTTTACAAATCTTTAACATATTGCAGCGTGTCAGCAACTGTGAAATTTACAGCAAATAAACAATGTTTTCAGCCTTCAGTTGCAAGGTAATTTTATTCGAATAAAATTACCTTGCAACTGAAGGCTGAAAACATTGTTTATTTGCTATGTTATCATGGCCTGAAAGTAGGCGCGCTAAAAAGGAATGCCCCCGAATTTTTTATTCTCTTATCGGTTCAGCTATAACATGTCATGCATATAACTTGGCCAGCTTCCCCAACCTCGCTGACGCTAGTTGCAAGCTTCTGGCACTAGAGGGCTCCGAATTGTAGTGTGCAACATGGCGGTGTGCAACGTAGCTATATCGGTGTGTGAGAAACAGAGTGCTGCAATCCAATTTCTAACCGCAAGAAACGTGCCTCCAACTGAAATACATAGGAGAATGAAATCTGTCTATGGTGATTGAAATCCATGCAGAATGAGAGCTGTGTACGGTGGTTATTGTATCGACGTCGGAAATGTCCGATGTTAGATTGTTCGGTCTCATAATGAAGAAGCGGTGGTGCTAACCTCACCTAGCTCCATCCGGTTTCCTTCTGTTTCCAAAACTTAAAGAATACCAAATAAATTAACTAACGACAGAGCTGACCCTCCCTGGTACACAAAGCGGGTCAGAACACTGTTGCATAAACAACGAAAAAATGCCAAATTTAAACGGGTGCAAGATCTCCAAGATTGGCGATCTTTGACTGAAGGTCTGCCCAATTAGCTGAGTGGTCAGCGCGGCGGAATGCCACGCCAAGGGGCCCGGGTTCGATTGCCGGCTGGAGCAGGAGATTTTCTCCGCTCAGGGACTGGGTGTTGTGTTGTCCTCATCATCATTTCATCCCCATCTCCGGCGTGCAAGTCACCCAATGTGGCGTCGAATGCAATAAGTACTTGCCCTCGGCGGCCGAACTTCCCCGAATGGGGGACTCCCGGCCCGCAATGCCGTACGCTTTCATTCATTTGACTGAAGTTTGAAATTTAGTTCGGACTTCAATGCGAGATGCTTATATTAGTTTCCACAACGACACTTTGTGTCGAAACCTGGTAGTAAATCCAAAGAGATTCTGGTCGTACGTAAAGTACGCTAGCGGAAAGATACAATCAGTCCCTCCTCTGCGCGATAACAATGGAAATACTATCGACGACAGTGCTGCTGAGTCTAATTTCAAACACTTACCCAGTTGGAACAAATATAGCTGGTGGTGGCCTCGATATATTAGCGAAATACAAGTTTAAATCCGAAAGTACGCATAAAGCATCAAACGAATTTTTTTTAAATGCATTCTCTAAAAATTATTTCGAGCTGTTGTTCATGAGACCACTCGAATAGCAAATGGTTTTAAAGACGCACTTGACCTCTTACCAACAAATAATCCTTAGTTAATAACGGATAACTGGACTAGCGAACACTGGGTTGTCGTTGGGAGACTTAATATCGTAACTCCCAAATCATCCAAAAATAAAAGAAAAATATACCTATTAAAAAAAAGATAAAAAGTCGTTTGACTCCTTCCTGAAAGTGCCGTCTCTGCGCAATGGGAATCTAAATATTATATATGTCAATGCTGTTAAAGCAGAGTTACTAAACAAAGCCTTCTGAAATTCCTTCACCAAAGAAGACGAAGTAAATATTCCGGAATTCGAATCAAGAGCAGCTGGCAACATGAGTAACGATGAAGTAGATATCGTTGGAGCACTGAAGTAACGTAAATCACTTATCAAAAAGAAGTCTTCCGGTCCAGACTGTACGCCAGTAAAGATTCCTTTCAGAGTATGCTGATGCAATAGCTCCAACGTAATCATATACAACCGCTAGCCTGACGAAAGATCGATACCCAAAGACTGGAAAGTTGCATTGGTCACACCAATATTCAAGAAAGGTAGTAGGAGTAATCCACTAAATTACAGACCCGTATCATTAACGTCGATATGCAGCAGGATTTTGGAACATATATTGTGTTCGAACATTATGAATTACCTCGAACAGAACTGTCTATTGACACATAATCAAGACGGATCTAGAAAACCTCGTTTTTGTGAAACACAGCTAGCTCTTTACTCACACCAAGTGTTGAGTGCTATTGACAAGGGATTTCAAATTGATTCCGTACTTCTACATTTCCAGAACGTCTTTGACACAGTACCACACAAGCGGCTTGTAGCCGGCTGCTGTGACCGAGCGGTTCTAGGCGTTTCAGTTCGGAACCGCGCTGCTGCTACGGTCGCAGGTTCAAATCCTGCCTCGGGCATGGATGTGTGTGGTGTCCTTAGTTGGGTTTAAGTAGTTGTAAGTCTAAGGCATTGATGACCTCAGATGTAAAGTCCCATAGTTCTTAGAGCCATTTGAATTTGAAGCGGCTCGTAGTGAAATCGCGTGGTTAAGGACTATCGTCTCAGTTATGAGACTGGATTCGTTATTTTCTGTCAGACAGGTCGCAGTTCTTTGTAACTGACGAAAAGTCATCGAGTAAATTAGAAGTTGTTTCTGGCGTTCCACAAGGTAGAGTTATAGGCCCTTTGCTGGTCCTTATCTATATAAACGATTTAGGAGATAACGCGATCAGCTGCCTTAGGTCGTTTGCAGATGATACTTTCGTTTATCAAGTAGTAAAGTCATCGAAAGATCAAAACAAACGATTCATAAAATATCTGTACGGTGCAAAAATTGGCAATTTACCATAAGTAACGAAAACTATGATCTCATCCACATGAGTGCTAAGAGGAATCCGTTAAACTTCAGTTACGTGATAAATCAGTCAAATCTAAAGTCCGTAAATTTAAGTAAATATCTAGAAGTTAGAATTACGAACAACTTAAATTGGCAGGAACACATTGAAAACGTTATGGGGAAGCCTAACCAAAGACTGCGTTATATTGACAAGACACTTAGAAAATGTAACAGATCTACGAAACAGACTACCTACACTACGCTTTTACATCCTCTTTTAGAATAATGCTGCGTGGTGTGGGATCCTTACCGGATGGGTTTGACGGAGTACCTCGAGGAAATTCAAAGAAGAGGAGCACATTTTGTATCATTGCGAGATGCCGCGGCTAGCAGTGTATTTAACATTAAATTCTTCTCGAATCTTCATATGGAAATGATGCTCTAAGCCCCCCTCCCTTTTCTAACTCCTACTTTTGCTATTGCACATGGATTAAGAAGAAACGCGAACTGACTGTAATCGACCCTGCAAGTGGAGTAGAAAAGAGTTTGGCACCTGCAATAATTTAATTTGATAGAGATTAATTAAATAAAGGAAAGTTTCAGTAACGTAGTGAGAAATGAAAGGGTTGCTCTACCGATTAACAGAATGGAAGTCCTGTCCAAAATAACAATTTGATTTATTATGACTAAAGTCAAAGTCATAAACAAAACACATGAAACATTTACAATACATCAAATTGGATACTCAAATAAATGCTGTGACAGTGAAGTTGTCCATAAACTAGATTGTGACATTTATGGCGAAGTGGTATGTGGAGCCAATCCCTTGCAACTCAAATTTTAAGAGAAACACCCAGCCAACCCAACATTAATTGCTGCTACAGTAGTGATAACTCAGACAATGAACATCCAACACAGAACCACGTAAGAAAAGACGGGAACAGGCGCGCTCTGCTGAGCTCTGATTATCACAGAACAAATTCCCTAATCTGCCAATGCTGCAGACATACATTACCAAGCTGTCTTCTTAACTGCAGGGACACGATCTGGTGTACCGGAAGCGATGGCTGGTTGCTTCGACGTCCCGTCGTGGTGATGATAATGTCGCGAGTATAGCCCGAAACAAATTATCCTGGTCTGGTTGTTCCAGACTAAAGACTTCCTATCAATACAAATGCGCCTCCGAGGGAGATGAAGAAGGCTCGTCACACAATCACTGATGGTACAGTGATTGATTTTAACATGCGAAGTCACACAGTAACTCCGATACAGTCAACTTTAGCCAAAACTGCTCAAGACAGACAACATAGGCCACGTATACGCAGAACGCTCAATTGCCAACTGTACTCGGAAAGTTACGTTGAAGTCGAAACTTCAGCAACTTCGTCAAACAGTTACAATTAAATAAAAGTATATTAGACAGCCAACGGAAGGCAGGCTGTCCAGAGCAGCGAGAGCTCAGTCTTGTAACTTACTCCGACCGAAAGGCGAGAGCCGACCCTCTCAAGAGCACCTGTACAAGCTGAACACAGAGATAGTGGCCGTGGTTAAACGCTCCGATCAGCAACTCGAAAACCGGCGGAAAATTCCACTCTGTTGCCGAAGCACTACCATTCTATCAATGGAGATTCTTGGCACCAATTTCTGCGCCGAGTTTGCTACGTCACGGAGCTATGCCCTGAGCAAGCCAATCACAGTGACGATTTTGCAGAAAACGCGGGAATTTGCCCGCCAAGACTGACTGGAAACACAAGTCATTCCCACGCCTCGCCGGTAGCCCGCCAGAAAGTGTTTTCACTAAGTTTCTAAAAAAATGGCTCTAAGCACTATGGGACTTAACTTCTGAGGTCATCAGTCCCCTAGAACGTAGAACTACTTAAACCTAACTAACCTAAGGACATCACACACATCCATGCCCCAGGTAGGATTCGAACCTGCGACCGTAGCGGTCGCGCGGTTCCAGACTGTAGCGCCTAGAACCGCACGGTCACTCAGGCCGGCCACTAAGTTTCTGCGAAGTAACGGAATCTCTAGCGCAGCCGCCCCTTCCGGCGCATCTGGGCGTGTCGCTCCCGCTCTTATGACAATGTCGGCGTCTGGAAAGCATCCACTTGACTCCCTCCCACCTGTCGGCTTAACCCTTTCAAGCTGAGCGGAACTGGCCTGTCACCGGACCACCCGGATGACGAGAGACGCTGTGTGGGAAGTCCGCGTGTGAAGAAATAGCAAGTTTTCACCGCATGCAATTAGAGAGAAAATCGAATTACTCAGACTAAGATAGAAATATAAGAGGGGGCTACTGCTACCTCTCATCATCGCGAAATAGGGACGAGAGTGTCACTGAAACGATACAGGATTTGGGTGGACATAATTAAATCAAGGCGTTTTTCGTTGCGACGGAATCTTCTCACGAAACTTTCTCCTCCGAATTCGAAAATATTTTGTTGATGCCGATCTACGTAGGGAGAAACAATCGTCATAATAAAATAAGGGAAATCAGAGCTTGCACGGAAAGATATAGGTGTTTGTTTTTTCCGCGCGTTGTACAAGATTGGAATAATAGAGAATTATTGTGAAGGTGGTACGATGAACCCTCTGCCAGGCACTTAAACGTGATTTTCAGAGTATTCATGTTGATGCAGAACACCTTCGAGGACTTCACTTTGACAGTGTGGTGTCTTCCCAAGAACGAGATGGCAAATCAAGGTAGGCTCATTGCAGGAAAACCACAGAAGGGTATAGTCACAGCATGCCGCAACGACGAACGAGAAACGCCGGCGTAGCCACGCCTCCTGGAGTTTCGCTACGCCACAGCAGTCGACGGTCTACTTACAGACGAGCACAGGAACGCTCGGCCCAGTTCGCAGCCACCAGTCAAGACGACAGCATCGTCTTAGAGAGACCGTCTTAAATGTCTTAGCTAGAACTTTACGTGAACTAAGTCAATGATAATTCAAGGGACGAATCTTGTAAATTTGTCTGTATCAAGTGATACATTTATATTCCGTCATCTGTAAATACTCAGAAAACTCCTTTGTGGATGGACTGTACAAGTTAAATATACCTTCATTTCTATTTTGTAATAAAGTTAAATAGTATTTTAGGCATTACAATTCCACTCGACCTCCTCCCGGACCAAACTAGAGAACCAACTGTTGTACCGCCGAGTGTAAGTTCGAAATTTAGTGTCCCTTTTGCCCGAAGTGTCCAGTAGAACAGACATCACTTCTGATACAGCGTCCGTAAATAAACTGTATTACGAAAAATTATGAAGTTGCCATTTATAGACATTGAAATAAGTCAGTGATGAAAGCTCTGAATTTGTGCCAGACCAGGACTCGCTACCGGTTGCTGCGCTTCTTCAGAATAGTTGCCTTAACTGCCTCAGTCAACTGGAAACGCTTTCCGTCCAGTCCGAATTCTCATCCTCTCATGCGCACATAACCCCCTTCCCCCCTCCCATCCATTTGTCCCACTGATCGTAACAATTACTAAGTCCCGCAAGGGTTCAGAAAATCTGTCCTCGCTTACACAATATGTGATCTAAAGTATCTGGACACCCCCAAAAACATACCTTTTTCATACTAGGTGCATTTTGCTGCCACCTACTGCCAGATACTCCATATCAGCGACCTCAGTAGTACCACTGCAAGTACTGTGATAGTCAGTCGGGAAGTGAGAAAACTTGGACTTCATGGTCGAGCGGCTGCTCATAAGCCACACATCACGCCGGTAAATACCAAACGACGCCTCGCAAGGTGTAAGGAGCTAAACGTTGGACGACTGAATAGTGAAAAAACGTTGTGTGGCGTGACGAATCACGGTACATAATGTGGCGATCCGATGGCAGGGTGTGGGTATGGTGAATGCCCGGTAAATGTCATCTGCCAGCGTGTGTCGAGCCAACAGTAAATTCGGAAGCGGTTGTGTTATGGTGTGGTCGTGTTTTCATGGAGGGGTTTTGCAGTCCTTATTGTTTGGCGTGGCACTATCACAGCACAGGCCTACATTTGTGTTTTTAGCGCCTTCTTGCTTCCCACTGTTGAAGAGCAATTCGGGGATGGCGACTCAATCTTTCAACACGATCGAGAACCTGTTCATAATTCACGGCCTGTGGCGGAGTGGTTACACGACAATAACATCCCTGTAACTGACTAGCCTGCACAGAGTTCTGATCTGAATGCTATACACCTTTGGGATGTTTTGGAACGCCGACTTCGCGCCAGGCCTCACCGACCGACTTCAATACCTCTGCTCAGTGCAGCACTCCTGAAGAATGGGCTGCTATTCCCAAAGAAACCTTCCAGCACCTGACTGAACGTATGCCTGTGAGAGTGGAAGCTGTCATCAAGGGTAAGTGTGGGCCAACACCATATTGAATTCTAGCGTTACCGATGGAGGGCGCCACGAACTCGTAAGTCATTTTCAGTCAGGTGTCCCGATACTTTTGATCACATAGTGTATGTATACTGAAATGAGGTGTCTATTCTATCGGACATGTCCGACAGAACAGTCATCAATGCCGGCACAGCGGCCTTAAAGGAACTAAATTACGAAAAATAAGGACTTCCGTCGCCTACAGGCATTGAAATAACTCAATGGTGAAAGTTGAAAATTTGCTCCTGACCGGGACTCAAACGTGGATGCTCTGCTCTTCTAGAACGGTTGTCTTAACTGCCTTTTTTTAAAAAAAATGGTTATTTTTTTTTCTTCGTTCGTTTTTATTATTTTTTCTCTCTGTCTCACTCAGCTGCTGATTGAAACTGCACAAAACAGGTCCATTTGCTACCGCCATTTTGACCTTAAAAAAGAAAAATGTGCACCTCTTCAGGGGTTGGTCCCTAACTACGCATGTCTCAATAGTTACACCTAAATCACGAAAGGAGGAAAGAAAATGGGGGAGGTTATCATATGTATATAACAGAGAAGAATTCTTTTTTTTTTTTTTTAAAAAAAAGGAAAAATCTATGGGGTAAAGCCCGTGATGCTGCCCACAGCCACGGAGAAATCCATGCACGCCGTCTCTAAAATGAAGGGGAATGTTGTTGGGGATCAAAGTATCAAAAATTCAAAAATAGTGCATCAGATCAGATCAACTGCTCATTGCAGAGACGTTTCAGCTACGCGGCAGGTTGTAGAAAGTACTCCAAAGGAAGCTGGGACTGTATTACCTGTATTTCGTATTAAGGACAATGGCGCAATGTCGTTTTTCGGCGTAATTCGAAAAGTCGAGAACAGTCTTCTTGCCAGTTACAAAAAAAAATATTGACCTGCAAGGCCGCGGAACCAATTCACAGAGTGAGTCTTCAACTGCGGGTAGAACGCTTCTTCTGGAGGCTATATCAATTGTATTGTCATTCAGTCGGGAGTGGAACTATTGAGAAAGGCCAGAATTCTCTGGACCTAGCGCTAGATGTCTATTGCTTGGCTACAAAAGAAATTCGTGTCTGGCACCCTGCACGTGGTACAATGTGGGGTGAGTTGAACGATCTGGTTCTTTCCCGTTGACGGTGGCATATCACGCGGAGCGTGCAGTAGTGTCAAGGAAATGGGTGTTCGCCGTCCGCCATATATTGCGCCACCTGTAGCGTAGGTACTTCTACTTTATCACACTGGGGCACGGGGCAGTTGTATCTCAATATATAACGTCTTCATCGACAAGTGCACAGGCAGAGTAAAGAGGCGGAAAGATTGGTGTACTCCAGAAAAAAGTGAAGTGTCGGCAAAATTGCCAACACTGTTTTTAGAGGAGACCGAAATGCACGCTATAAGCTCACGCAGGCTGGCGTGAGGTCTGAAACAGGATACGTAATGAATGCTATAAAGAAAAGTACGTAGCTTCTGGAATACTTAACTTTAATCCACATTTATAGAACATTGCTCTTGATGATACAGAAATATTATAGCAATTTAATACGGCGCCTTGCTAGGTCGTAGCAACTGTAGCTGAAGGCTATGCTAACCATCGTCTCGGCAAATGAGAGCGTAATTCTCAGTGAACCATGGCTAGCAACGTCGGCTGTACAACTGGGGCTGAGTGCTAGGATCTGTCTCTAGACCTGCCGTGTGGTGGCGATCGGTCTGCAATTACTGACAGTGGCGACACGCGGGTCCGTCGTATACTAGCGGACCGCGGCCGATTTAAAAGCTACCACCTAGCAAGTGTGGTGTCTGGCGGTGACACCACAAAAAGAGTATGATGTAATAATAGGGCGCTGGGTGTCTGACAATGTCAGCCGAGAGTCTAACAAGACAAGGCGCATGCATCAAGCAATAAGCTGGTAAGACATGTCGGGCAACCCCATCACATTATCGACTGTGAGCTGAGAAAAAAAAGGGCTGGAGCTCTCACTATCCGGAACATGGTAAAGACCAACACCCCTCACGTTTGGGGAAGAGTGAGGGACTCATAGCTGACTTTGGCTAACAAGTGAAACCATTGCATCAGACATGTGGCGAGTTAGGGTGTGCCGGACTGAAAGAGTTCGCGTCACGTGAGGGATCCGCGACGCTAGGAGCTGCTGACATAGCGAATACGTTGCAGGAGGTCAAGGAAGCAGAGGTGATGTTCAACGAGTCCAAATCTGGTCTTTTGCAGTAGCTGTCTGCAGCTGACGGCCGCAGTGCGCTACAAATTAGGCGCTAAGTCGACGTCAAGGCAACTTAAAGTATCGGTCCCTTTCAGCGGATCAACACGCTCCTCAGGTAGAGCTGCACCGATACCTCGCGATTTACTGACAATAAGGGAGGTGGTACACCCGTGGTCTTGGGTAGCGTCTCCGATTCATAATAAAAAAAAGTCTTCGGTCCACGGTTCGAATCACGCAGCTGCATAAATTTTGATTAATAATCAGCATTGGCGGCCGAAGACTTCCGGCATAAGGAGTCACCCTCATGCTTCCAACGGCCTTGTTAAAGGGGACGAAGGAGCCGACAGTGGTTCAGCGCACTCTCTTATCCCAGAATCGACAAAGATCAACGGCATGAGGGTGCAGAAGGCAGTGGAAACCATTGCATTAAAAACACGTAACATGTATCCACAGGACATGTGACCTGTAATTGAAAAAGTGTTATGATGGTCTCTCCTTTAGCAAAAGATTCCGGCATATTCCCCCATTCGGATCTCTGGGAGGGGACTGCCAAGGGGAAAGTTACCGGGAGAAAAAGACTGAATAATCAACGAAACGATAACATTACGAGTCGGGGCGTGGAATGTGAGAAGCTTGAACGTGGTAGGGAAACTAGAAAATCTGAAAGGGGAAATGCAAAGGCTGAATCTATATATAGAAGGGGTCAGTGAAGTAAAGTGGAAAGAGACAAAGATTTCTAATCAGATGAGTATAGGGTAATATCAACAGCAGCAGAAAACGGTATAACGGGGATAGGATTCGTTATGAATAGGAAGGCAGGACAGAGAGTGTTTTACTGTGAGCAGTTCAGTGATAGGGTTATTCTTATAAGAATCGACAGCAACGATAGTTCACGTATACATGCCGACGTCGCAAGCTGAAGATGAAGAGATGGAGGAAGTGTATGAGGATACTGAAATGGTAAAACAGTATGTAAAGGGAGATGAAAATCTAATAGTCATGGGGGCTTGGAATGCAGTTGAAGGGCAAGGAGTAGAAGAAAAGGTTACAGGAGAATATGGGACTGGGACAAGGAATGAGAGAGGAGAACGACTAATTGAGTTCTGCAATAAACTTCAGTTAGTAATAGTGAATACTCTGTTCGAGAATTACAAAAGGCCGGGTGATACGGGAATATTTCATTTAGATTATATCTTGGTCAGACAGAGATTCCGAAATCAGATACTGGATTGTAAGGCGTACCCAGGAGCAGATATAGGCTCAGATCACAACATAATAGTGATGAAGAGTAGGCTGAAGTTTAAGACATTACTCAGAAAGAATCAATACGCAAAGAAGTGGGATACAGAAGCACTAAGGAATGACGAGATACGGTTGAAGTTCTCTAAGGCTATGGATACAGCAATAAGGAATAGCTCAGTAAGCAGTACGGTTAAACAGGAATGGACATCTCTTAAAAGGACCATCACAGAAGTTGGGAAAGAAAACATAGGTACAAGGAAGGTAACTGCGAAGAAACCACGGGTAACAGAAGAAATACACTCCTGGAAATGGAAAAAAGAACACATTGACACCGGTGTGTCAGACCCACCATACTTGCTCCGGACACTGCGAGAGGGCTGTACAAGCAATGATCACACGCACGGCACAGCGGACACACCAGGAACCGCGGTGTTGGCCGTCGAGTGGCGCTAGCTGCGCAGCATTTGTGCACCGCCGCCGTCAGTGTCAGCCAGTTTGCCGTGGCATACGGAGCTCCATCGCAGTCTTTAACACTGGTAGCATGCCGCGACAGCGTGGACGTGAACCGTATGTGCAGTTGACGGACTTTGAGCGAGGGCGTATAGTGGGCATGCGGGAGGCCGGGTGGACGTACCGCCGAATTGCTCAACACGTGGGGCGTGAGGTCACCACAGTACATCGATGTTGTCGCCAGTGGTCGGCGGAAGGTGCACGTGCCCGTCGACCTGGGACCGGACCGCAGCGACGCACGGATGCACGCCAAGACCGTAGGATCCTACGCAGTGCCGTAGGGGACCGCACCGCCACTTCCCAGCAAATTAGGGACACTGTTGCTCCTGGGGTATCGGCGAGGACCATTCGCAACTGTCTCCATGAAGCTGGGCTACGGTCCCGCACACCGTTAGGCCGTCTTCCGCTCACGCCCCAGCATCGTGCAGCCCCCCTCCAGTGGTGTCGCGACAGGCGTGAATGGAGGAACGAATGGAGACGTGTCGTCTTCAGCGATGAGAGTCGCTTCTGCCTTGGTGCCAATGATGGTCTTATGCGTGTTTGGCGCCGTGCAGGTGAGCGCCACAATCAGGACTGCATGCGACCGAGGCACACAGGGCCAACACCCGGCATCATGGTGTGGGGAGCGATCTCCTACACTGGCCGTACACCACTGGTGATCGTCGAGGGGACACTGAATAGTGCACGGTACATCCAAACCGTCATCGAACCCATCGTTCTACCATTCCAAGACCGGCAAGGGAACTTGCTGTTCCAACAGGACAATGCACGTCCGCATGTATCCCGTGCCACCCAACGTGCTCTAGAAGGTGTAAGTCAACTACCCTGGCCAGCAACATCTCCGGATCTGTCCCCCATTGAGCATGTTTGGGACTGGATGAAGCGTCGTCTCACGCGGTCTGCACGTCCAGCACGAACGCTGGTCCAACTGAGGCGCCAGGTGGAAATGGCATGGCAAGCCGTTCCACAGGACTACATCCAGCATCTCTACGATCGTCTCCATGGGAGAATAGCAGCCTGCATTGCTGCGAAAGGTGGATACACACTGTACTAGTGCCGACATTGTGCACGCTCTGTAGGCTGTGTCTATGTGCCTGTGGTTCTGTCAGTGTGATCATGTGATGTATCTGACCCCAGGAATGTGTCAATAAAGTTTCCCCTTCCTGGGACAATGAATTCACGGTGTTCTTATTTCAATTTCCAGGAGTGTACTTCAATTGATCGATGAAAGGAGGAAGTACAAAAATGTTCCGGGAAACTCAGGAATACAGAAATACAAATCGCTGAGGAATGAAATAAATAGGAAGTGCAGGGAAGCTAAGACGAAATGGCTACGGGAAAAACGTGAAAACATCGAAAAAGAAACGATTGTCGAAAGAACAGACTCAGCATACAGGAAAGTCAAAACAACCTTCGGTGACATTAAAAGCAGGGGTGATAACATTAACAGTGCAACAGAAATTCCACTGTTTAATGCAGACGAGAGAGCGGATACATGAACGGAATACATTGAAAGCTTTTATGAAGGGGAAGGTTTGTCTGGTGTGATAGAAGAAGAAACAGAAGTTGATTTAGAAGAGATAGGAGACCTGGTATTAGAATCAGAATTTAAAAAGCTTTGGAGGACTTAAGGCCAAATAAGGCAGAAGGGATAGATAACATTCCATCAGAATTTCGAAAATCGTTGGCGGAAGTGGCAACAAAACGACTATTCACGTTGGTGTGTAGAATGTATGAGTGTGGCGACATACCATCTGACTCTCGGGAAAACATCCACTCAGTTCTGAAGACGGCAAGAGCTGACAAGCGCAAGAATTATCGCACAATCAGCTTAACAACACATGAATCCAAGTTGCTGACAAGAATAATATACAGAGGAATGGAAAAGAAAATTGAGGATGCGCTAGAGGACGATAAGTTTGGATTTAGAAAAGGCACGAGAGAGGCAATTCTGACGTTGCGGTTAATAATGGAAGCAAGACTAAAAAAAATCAAGGCACGTTTATAGGATTTGTCGACCTGGAAAAAGCGTTCGACAATGTAAAATGGTGCAAGATGTTCGAAATTCTGAGAAAAGTAGGGGTAAGTTGTAGGGAGAGACGGATCATGTACAATATGTACAAGAGCCAAGAGGCAATAATAAGAGTGGACGACCAAGAACGAAATAATAATATATTTCTTTAAAGTCAGTACCGCCATTAGACTGTTGTTTATTTACAGTGTTACATTTACACTTACACAATCATGATTTCGGCTTCAAAGTGCCATTATCAAGTGTTTTAAGTGTTATAAATTGCCTGGGGTGGCTTCTTTAAAGCAAGAATGAAGTGCCTGTATTAAAAAGGGTGTAAGACAGGGATGTAGTCTTTCGCCCCTACTGTTCAATCTGAACATCGAGAAAGCAATGATGGAAATAAAGGAAAGGTTCAGGAGTGGAATTAAAATTCAAAATGAAAGAATATCAAAGATGCGATTCGCTGCTGACATTGCTATCTTGAGTGAAAATGAAGAATAACATGATCTGCTGAATGGAATGAACAGTCTAATGTGTACAGAGTCTGGACTGAGAGTAAATCGAAGAAAGACAAAGTCCGTCAGTCTTTGTTTAGGCCACATAACAATGGTTCTAGGGCGAAGGTGTACAGCAGCACCGACAGGGAACACCCCTATCGCACTGAGCATCTGATCAGCAACGGTTGTGTGAGCCTACCTACACACTGCACCTGGAATGTCGCACCGCGCAGAAGATGTAGACCATGTGAACAGTAGTTTCTGGATATCCCTAATGAAGGAGAACAGTGCTAAGAAAAGGATGATCGATCCGATCGAATGCCTGGCTGAAGTCTACGGACGCCAAACCATGGGCAAATGTTGACCTCGGGCCGGCCAGAGTGGCCGAGCGGTTCTAGGCGCTACAGTCTGGAACCGCGCGACCGCGACGGTCGCAGGTTCGAACCTGCCTCGGGCATGGATGTGTGAGATGTCTCTAGGTTAGTTAGGTTTAAGTAGTTCTAAGTTCTAGGGGACTGATGACCTCAGAAGTTACGTCCCATAGTGCTCAGAACCATTTTGTGATCTCGAGCGCGGGCAATCAGATCCCTGTAGTGGCAGAGTGCCATTCGAACATGGTGCGCTCCGCCTAGCAACACCTGATCGTAGGACGCGACATAACTGGTTGTCATTTGATTCGCGCTGGTAAAATATAAGTTAAGACCTTCTTGTTGGTATTTAGCAGGATCAAGGGGCGATAATCAGTGATGTGCAGACCTCCATGTGGTTTGTGAATAGGGACAATGAGACCCTCTAGAATGGTATTTAGGACCTTCACAGTGGCGGAAATCAGTTCCCTGTGGTCAGAAAAAGCGACAAACCAAATCTCCGCCAGTCAGGTTCGTTCCACCAATACGAGTGAGATATAAAAGCGATCAAGGCCACTGGAAGAATGTGTGGTGTAGTGCGTGCAAGTGGGACAGTCACCATGAACGTGCTCCCACATGTCCACAAAGTGGAGACGATCGAGAATCATGGCAAGGTCTGGGCAAGGTGAATGACATGGCAGCTGGTCTTTGGGGTGGCTGGGTGGAATCAAAATCACCACTCAGGTCCAATGCATCTTGCCGCCCCACAAAAAGAGGTAAGACCGTCTCCGCAAAGAAGGTAGGGCGTCCCCTTCGCCTCCCTGATCATGAAGGAGAGTAGGCATTTATAATTCGGACGCTGAAGACTGTGAGAGCCATGCAGCATACATCCAGAAGGTATTGGACGTCATCGACAGGTAACCCTACACACATAAGGATCGTCACACGACTACTAGTATGCTACTCATGGATGACAAAAGAGACATATCTAAATAGTTTAAGAAAACTATCAACACGCACTTCTTGTAAGAGGGCTATGTCTAAATTCGCAGCACAAAATGTATCAGAGAGCATCGCCAGTTTATGTGGGGCATGGATAGAGTTGACATCGACCGTAACTAGGCGATATGTCTGTTCCGGCACTCCTAATGTCGAGACATGGGGTCCACAAGTGGCATCCGGCCGGGACAGACTGCACAAAACGGTCGAAGCCACGGCGTTCGCTGTGATGAGGTAGTGTGGGGCACAACTGGTGGAATGCGCCCGCCCACAGGCTGTTCCGATTTCTGCTCTACATCGTCCTCTCAAGAAACATCACCAGTGCTCTGTCCAGGCGTAAAAAATGAAATGAGCATACGGCATTGTTGGCCGGGTGGCTCCATCCGGTAAAGTTCGGCCGCCGAGTGCAAGTCTTATTTGAGTCGACGCCACATTGTGCGATTTGCATGCCAGTGATGAGGATAAAATGATGATGAGGACAACACCCGCTCCATGGACGGAGAAAATCTCCAACTCGTCCAGGAATCGAACCCGAGCCCGCTGGACGGGAGGCAAGCACATTACCACCGAGCTAAGCAGGCGGACATAGAATCATCGAGACGCCACTGCATGTTGGCGTCATCCAAGACGGCTTGTTAAGGAGCGCTCAGACGGAGGAGCGATTCTAGGCGCTCCAGTCCGGAGCTGCGCTGCTGCTACGGTCGCAGGTTCGAATCCTGCCTCGGGCATGGGTGTGTGTGATGTCCTTAGGTTAGTTAGGTTTAAGTAGTTCTAAGTTCTAGGGGACTGATGACCACAGCAGTTGAGTCCCATAGTGCTCAGAGCCATTTGAACCACTTGATTCAGACGGAGGAGACGGAGATGTCACAGGCTGGAGAGAACAAACTGCTGAGGTAGGTGGGAAAGACACACAACAGCAGGCCTTCCGAGATCGATGCTTCGTCCGACTCCAGTTCGCCTCCTACGCGGTCATCCTGAGGAGACAATCGTCAGATGGCGTACTACTAAGTTTCTTGCGCTTCCTTGGTGAGTTCAGTTTCCGAACGTGTTGTTCCGTGTTGGTGTGGGCTCAGCCGTCATCAAACACCGCCCCAGCGGTAAGGAAAGCAGAGGTTGTTACGACGCCCAAGTCGATGTTGGTCGATGCTGTAACATCGCTTCTCGGGTTCTGACGGGAGTTCGCGTCTGACGTTTCCGCCAAAGATGAAGGACAGGGAATCTGAATACTCGTCACCCCGTCAGTGTCCGGAAACGATGGCAACTCGGATGGGATCACCTTCGCAGCAGTGGAGTAGGTGATAGGCAACAGTATAGGTGTCACGGGTGGTGCGACATCTTCTACCGGCGTCTGAGTTACACCCATGTACATAAAAAACAGAACACCTCGAATGACTATAGACAAGACGTTCAAGGACGTATATATTTTGCAGAAATAAATAGCATGTCAGTCACCTCTGTCCTGCATGTGCCGTGTTGCCTAGTAGGCAGATGGTCCGCCATGAGTCCTTGAACTTGTTGTATGCGTGATGGCATCGAGGCATATAAGGTGCGAATGGCGTCCTGTGGTATAGCCATCCATGCTCCATTCAACTGATTCCAAAGCCCATTTGTGGTGGCTGGCATTGGGCCACAGTGCTGCACCCGTCGTTTCACGATGTCCCACACATTTTCGATTGGTGACAAGTCTGGTGATCTGGCGGGCTGTGGTAAAAGGCTAAAATCCTGTGACACCAAGAAGGCACGTGTTCGTGCAGAAACATGTGGTTGTGCGTCGTCTTGCTGAAAAACGGCGCCTGTGGTGTTGTGCAGAAAGGGTATGGTTACTGGTCGCAGGATGTCATTCACATAGGTCACGCCGGTCACAGTGTCCTGGACAGGCACCAACTGTGATTTGTGGTTTATCCAATAGCACCCCACCATAAGGCCTCGAGATTGCGCTGTATGTATTGTACGAATGCAGACAACACGGTAATGCCGTTTCCCCTGTCTGTGGCTAACCAAAATGCGGCCGTTGTTTCCAAACAGAACCTGGATTCGTCCGAAAACACTATCTGTCCCCAGTGACGTCGTTCTCTACACTATTGCCGTCTGACATGTTTATACACATTCGCCGAAGGTATGTGGAGAAGTGGACGACACTCGTGTAACGCATGCCGTAATAAACGGCACCGGACTATCTCTCCTGATAGTGTGCGATGTGTTATATTGTTCCACTGCTGCGACAGAGCCGAGGAGTGCCCAGATCTGCCCTGAAATGGCATTCGGATGAGGTGTCGATTTGCTCGGGGGGCGGTCTGTGTGGTGCGACATGATCTATCACGTCGTGTTCTGCATGTATCAGTTGCACTGCCGAAACACTTCGTCCCACATGAGCAGCAATTTCCCAGACACATCCATTACATTCGCCTATGCCAATAATGAGCCCTCCCAATGATTTGACAGTACAGTTCGCTCGTACGTCTACGAGGCATCCTGCACGTCTGCTTACGTCACATTGATCCATTACCTTCGGTTTGTAGCGAGAACGAGAGCCACAGGCACATTTTACCGCTAGATGGTTCTGCGCCGCGATATCGACGTTGACCTTGATCCCACCTGCTAACATGGTTCAAATGCTAATCATTTCTGTAGAATATACTGATGTTCATGTCCTGTGAATATGAAAGTCCCATCTCTAGTCGTTCAAGGTGTTCTGTTTTCTTTTTTCTGAACATGAGTGTAGATGCTTGCAAACATTCTGACGTGACATGACCCTCCTGATCACAGCCCGCACAACTTCATAGCTGATCGTCGTACATGACGATCGCCAACGCGCCGCCCATCATCTAATAAGAAAGCACGTGCTTCGTGAGTTGAAATTTGATATGACGCACTCCATTTAAGACGCGGTAGGTCTCGAATATGTGCCATTTTTCTGCGTTGTGTCTAATGACATTTTCGTATGATCGAAAGACAGATATGGCCGTGTCTTGCGGCACCTTAAAACGAAGTTCGAGAATAGGCAGGGTACGGCGGCCGAACCCTTTATGACCAACCGAAACAGATCCGATGTGGGCATAAGGGTCTTTAAATTCCAGTCCCTGGGTCGAACGTCACACAACAACAAGAGCGCAAATTTCTTCGACTCCCAGTTTGATATACTCGACGCTGCTCGTGATGAAGAAGTGAATTCCTACATCTCGAGGTGCGAGATGAAGTTCGTCCCGTATGAACTGTTCTACGTCGTGTGCTCGAGATCGTGCACGTTCTGCTTGAAAGTTGATCTTCATAGTCGCACAGTGGTAAGATAACGGCACGGCAGGTCAGAATGTGAACGAATATAGCGTCATGAGGAGTACAGTGGAACAGGGCGGAGGTGCCGGTGTGTGCGGCAGAAGACGGGGAGGTGACAGCTAGGGCAGGTGCTGGCCCTGGTTAGCATGACACTGACGCCGCGCCGCCCCTGTTTGCAGATTAAGGGGCCCTCTGGTAGGCCCTCCTGTCCTCTCCACAGGGAAGTGGAGCACGCCAGATCCGGCTGGCTCCACGTCCAACACCGGCCGATCCACGCACCAGTGCTCACTCGAGGGTGGCCTCGCGCTCAATCTGCTCGCTGGGCACAATATCTCCTCACCCATAGACGGCGCGGCGACCAGGGAAACAAAGAAGAAAAAAACACTTTTGCTCCTAAACACAAAACATAAATAGATTACAAGGAAAACATACATATAAAATTAAAAAATTTCCCTAAGAATCCGGCATATTTATATCCGAAAAAAATAGTATTCCCCAGTCTGCTGTCTTATTCGAAGTCATTTAGCAATTCAGTGTACCAGCGATTCTACACCGCTAGTGTCAGGGATATAATCGTCGATAACATCATTGACGTATCGTATTAAAGTATTCCTTTATTCATGATTTGTCTTTCTTTTGCTTTTTGTTACTTTTCAAACAGTGACGGCATTAAACGCGAACATTTTAGGCTAGGCTTTATCGTGACTGTTAATGACATCTAATGAAACAACAACTTTGCTGTTGCCAGTCACTGTTTATTTATCTCCACAAAGAGTTTCAAAATTTTAAACCTCCCTCATCAAGTAGATTTACATTTGTTACTATGACATAGGCGTGTGTTGTGTTACGATTTTGGGGGAACTTATGGCACTGTCTCCAGCGCTCACACTTTCCTTTAACTGTCGTAGCACATTACGTGTAACCTGCTACATTTTATAAACAAAGCTCTTTGTTTACAAAATACGACAGTTTACAAGTGAAGTGCTACGTCCGACAGCGAAAGAAACCTGTGACCACTAGAGAGCCGGCCGGGGTGGCCGAGCGGTTCTAGGGGCTACAGTCAAGAACTGGAACCGCTCGACCGCTACGGTCGCAGGTTCGAATCCTGCCTCGGACATGGATGTGTGTGATGTCCTTAGGTTAGTTAGGTTTAAGTAGTTCTCAGTTCTAGGGGACTGATGGCCTTAGCAGTTAAGTCCCATAGTGCTCAGAGCCATTTTGAACCATTTTTGAACCACTAGAGACAGTGTCACAAGTTTCCCCAAAATCGCAACACAACATGCACATATGTCATACTACCAAATATAAATCCACCTGACGATGGTGGTTTTAAACTTAGAAACGCGCCGTGGAGATAAATAAACAGTGATGGTAACAATAAACTTTTTGTTTCATTCGAAATGTTGATATCTGTAACATAAGCTAAGTAGTCACAGCTATCTTGCCTTAAAGCTATTAACATCTAATTATTGACGTACTGTTACTGCTCTTAATACTCCTCTAATATCTTCGGGTTGCTTTTTTATCATAAGGATTTCTTATGAAAGTTATTTTTAACCTCTAAATACTAGCTTATCTGCGTAATATTTAATGGTAAATTGATCACGAGAAAACTTTACTTTTTCCTCAATACAAATTATTTTTCTTGTGTTTATTGCCTCTTTTTTCTTTAACGTGAGAATAACTTTTTCTCTGTCTATTTTTATTATTCTCATTTTACCCAATTTAGCTGGGGGGTAAACTCAGAAGTCGGGAATTATTTTGATTATGAAGAACACAAACAATCAAAACTTCCCGGTAGATTAAAACTTTCCCGGCGGGGTCAGGGATTTTCTCTGCCTCGTGATGACTGGGTGTTGTGTGATGTCCTTAGGTTAGTTAGGTTTAGGTAGTTCTAAGTTCTAGGGGACTGATGACCTCAGAAGTTAAGTCCCATAGTGCTCAGAGCCATTTGAACCATTTTTGATTAAAATTGTGTGCCGGTGTAATATCTCTTCTATGAGTGAATTACGTTTCCTACTTGACCATCTATATACTCGCAGAATCGATGCGCAAAGGAGTACAGTACTATTACTCTTCCATGAGCGCATAATTACATTTGTAATATTCTCTCTGGTGTGTTGAGAGGACTTCTAGGATCCTCCATGCCGAATAGCCGCATTGAATAATTGTAATTTTGCTATCGAGATTACTGGAAGAAAGATATTGAAACTATATTGTATGCTACTCAATAAAATATGTACTGAGCATTTACATCAAAGGTGTGCAACGAATTACATTATATAAGTATTCTCTAATTGGAAATTTGCAAGGATATGTCGTTTCGTTGGTAATTAGAAGGGAACTTCCGATGAATTGGAAACGAACCTGCAATTATTAGATCCAAGAGCTCCATTATTTCATCGGATAATTAAACTCTATCAAAGCAAACTTTCCCCTTGATCTGAGGTTCACGGACATGCCACGCAACGCAAGAAAACAAGACATTTTATTTACACAGGATTGAAGATCGCTTCGAATCATCGAGACTGCGGACAAGGAGAGTCATCGTCCGATTCTGGTTAAACAGGTAATGCTTCATTATAACTTTCATGGGCGACTGTGATGACTGTGATATGGCTGCTTATGAATGAGATCATAAAAAAATACTAATAACTTAACTTTCTTCCTCAACAGCAACCAGTATAAACACAATATTAATTAAAATTATACCGGACCGAGCCTTGAATCCGGGAACTTTGACTTTCGCCGGCAAGTGCTCTATCGTCTGAGTACCCAAGAATGACTCCCGGCCTGTCCTCAGAACTGTACTGCTGCCAGTACCTCGTCTCCGACCTTCCAAACTTCTGGGAGGAACACAAACAATAGTTTAATTGCGGATAAAATCAAGAGTCGGGACTTATTTTGATTATCAAGCACATAAACAATCGTTTATTTTTGAAACGTAAAATACTACAACGTACTTAGTAGGGGTGCAAACGCCAGTGTTCCCCACGAAGTAATATTAACAAATTTGCCTATTTGAAAATAAAGAGATATTGCCACCGCCACTTCTTTCCATTTGAAAATATTTCAACGAAAACTTGACTACTTCAGACGTTGTCTCCCATTTAACTGAACCTTGCTAAAATTGCAGAAAATTTTGGCATCTCAACACATATTTTTCTTGAAGAAAAGTATGACGCTTTCTTTGTTAAGTTAATGGTTTCAAGGAGGGGCTTCCTTCTTTCACCCTTTCTTGCCGTAACTCCAGAGCTCGCGGACATAGGCACATCATAGCAGGCACAGGCAGCGAAGATCTACGTAACCGTTAAGAAATACTCATGACACACATTAAAGAAAAGAAATAAAAACTACTCTAATCATAATTTATGTTGTTTATTATTGTAGTTTCCATTCAGAAGCCTCGTTTGATGCAGCTCTGCCGCCCGCGGTGGTCTCGCGGTTCTCGGCGCGCAGTCCGGAACCGCGCGACTGCTACGGTCGCAGGTTCGAATCCTGCCTCAGGCATGGATGTGTGTGATGTCCTTAGGTTAGTTCTAAGTTCTAGGTGACTGATGACCACAGCTGTTAAGTCCCATAGTGCTCAGAGCCATTTGAACCATTTTGATGCAGCTCTGCATAACAGCTCTGCATAACAACTGAAACCTGCGCCCGTTTGAACCTGCTTACTATATTCAAGCCTTGCTCTCTCCCACTACAGTTCCCGGCGACCCCCTCCCCCCCTTCGCCCCCTCCCTTCGCCCCCCCCCTACACACACACACACACACACACACACACACACACACACACACACATACTTGCCTCCATTATGAAGCTGTTACTTTTAGCCTGCTTGTTCCAAAAATTTCGTTTTCCCGGATCGATTCAGTGCCGCTTCATTAATTATCCAATGTGAAAGGTGTCTACGGGTTCACACTTGTATGTGGCACCAGAATAAGATCAGAATATTAATAAATTAAAATGAAACTAGTGTACTACAAACAATGAATATCTCTGATAGGCTCGATAATGTGAATCGCTGACAGTGCGCGACCACAGAGCCAAAGATACTGTACTGCTCTGTTGGAGTAAGAGAGCGCCGGGCGCTCAGTTGTAGGTAGCGGTCTGTGAGGGAAAGACGATGGAGTAGGCACTTTCTGTAGTGTCCTGTGTGAAGTCGCCAAGAGTTTGATTAAATTAGGTATGTCAGTATTGTTGAACATGGAAGCAGAAGTCTTCATGTAAGCAAGGTAAAGATTTAAATAAAGATTTCTGTTTTTGCAGTTCGAAGCAACTCAGAGGAGGGCAGGGTTGGGGTTGTTTGGGGGAGGAGACCAGACAGCGAGGTCATCTGTCTGACCCGATCAGGGAAGGACAGGGAAGGAAGTCGGCCGTGCCCTTTCAAAGGAACCATCTCGGCATTTGCCTCGAGCGATTTAGAGAAATCACGGAAAACCTAAATCAGGATGGCTGGACCCGGGATTGGTGGTGGTGGTTAGTGTTTAACGTCCCGTCGACAACGAGGTCATTAGAGACGGAGCGCAAGCTCGGGTTAGGGAAGGATGGGGAAGGAAATCGGCCGTGCCCTTTCAATGGAACCATCCCAGCATTTGCCTGAAACGATTTAGGGAAATCACGGAAAACCTAAATCAGGATGGCTGGAGACGGGATTGAACCGTCGTTCTCCCGAATGCGAGTCCAGTGTGCTAGCCACTGCGCCACCTCGCTCGGTCTTTTTTTTTTTTTTATCTGCGCGTTAGCATAGATGAGTTGGCTGATAATTTCTAATTTTTGAGTAACCTCACAATGTACATAAATGGTTTTGACAAAAAGGCTAGTTAAATATTTCATTTTTGTAATGCTTTTAAGATTTTTTAACAGAGCTATGAGTAATCTGATGATTTGCATTTACGTTGGATTAATGAAGTTAGATAATACCTGCTGTTTAAATCTTATTGTTTGTGAATAAATTGTGAGTAATTTAACTTCAATTGTCAGATGTTTTTGAAAAGACAGACTTAACTTGTAATATAATTTTGCTAAAAAACTGAGTGTTAGTAATTCACCATAATCAGTACCGCCTCCCAGTCCAGGTTATATAATTTTCAAAAGAATTTGAATTTTCCTAAATGTTCTCGTTTATCAGGCAAAAGAATTTCAAGTGCAATTCAAGTACGCTCCTGGAAATTGAAATAAGAACACCGTGAATTCATTGTCCCAGGAAGGGGAAACTTTATTGACACATTCCTGGGGTCAGATACATCACATGATCACACTGACAGAACCACAGGCACATAGACACAGGCAACAGAGCATGCACAATGTCGGCACTACTACAGTGTATATCCACCTTTCGCAGGAATGCAGCCTGCTATTCTCCCATGGAGACGATCGTAGAGATGCTGGATGTAGTCCTGTGGAACGGCTTGCCATGCCATTTCCACCTGGCGCCTCAGTTAGACCAGCGTTCGTGCTGGACGTGCAGACCGCGTGAGACGACGCTTCATCCAGTCCCAAACATGCTCAATGGGGGACAGATCCGGAGATCTTGCTGGCCAGGGTAGTTGACTTACACCTTCTAGAGCACGTTGGGTGGCACGGGATACATGCGGACGTGCATTGTCCTGTTGGAACAGCAAGTTCCCTTGCCGGTCTAGGAATGGTAGAACGATGGGTTCGAAACGGTTTGGATGTGCCGTGCACTATTCAGTGTCCCCTCGACGATCACCAGTGGTGTACGGCCAGTGTAGGAGATCGCTCCCCACACCATGATGCCGGGTGTTGGCCCTGTGTGCCTCGGTCGTATGCAGTCCTGATTGTGGCGCTCACCTGCACGGCGCCAAACACGCATACGACCATCATTGGCACCAAGGCAGAAGCGACTCTCATCGCTGAAGACGACACGTCTCCATTCGTCCCTCCATTCACGCCTGTCGCGACACCACTGGAGGCGGGCTGCACGATGTTGGGGCGTGAGCGGAAGACGGCCTAACGGTGTGCGGGACCGTAGCCCAGCTTCATGGAGACGGTTGCGAATGGTTCCCGCCGATACCCCAGGAGCAACAGTGTCCCTAATTTGCTGGGAAGTGGCGGTGCGGTCCCCTACGGCACTGCGTAGGATCCTACGGTCTTGGTGTGCATCCGTGCGTCGCTGCGGTCCGGTCCCAGGTCGACGGGCACGTTCACCTTCCGCCGACCACTGGCGACAACATCGATGTACTGTGGAGACCTCACGCCCCACGTGTTGAGCAATTCGGCGGTACGTCCACCCGGCCTCCCGCATGCCCACTATACGCCCTCGCTCAAAGTCCGTCAACTGCACATACGGTTCACGTCCACGCTGTCGCGGCATGCTACCAGTGTTAAAGACTGCGATGGAGCTCCGTATGCCACGGCAAACTGGCTGACACTGACGGCGGCGGTGCACAAATGCTGCGCAGCTAGCGCCATTCGACGGCCAACACCGCGGTTCCTGGTGTGTCCGCTGTGCCGTGCGTGTGATCATTGCTTGTACAGCCCTCTCGCAGTGTCCGGAGCAAGTATGGTGGGTCTGACACACCGGTGTCAATGTGTTCTTTTTTCCATTTCCAGGAGTGTATTATGGCCAGCATTTCACACTGCTGACCCTGTAGTTAGCATTCACATTTTTTTAGGAGATAGCAAAATATATCGTGTTACTTCTTTGCTGCTTCAGAAGTAAGACAATTTAATTAAGCTGCTATATGCACAGGAATTAAAGTCATCAGTTTTGAACAGGGCCAGATGATTCGGTGCCTAAGGGGCTGAATGTATTTTGCAGTGATTGTATTTCTTTATTGGTATTGGGAGTTGCATTGCCCAATCGATTCATGTAAGGCTTTCCTAACAGTTACACAGAGTACGCACACCGCTTGCAGTTACAACACGCAACACGAAAATTCGAGTTCTGTACCCATTCCACAGATCAGTCTTCATTCAACGTAATATTTCTATTTCACGTTAGTATTAGAACGTTACAAACGTACTTATCAAAGCTTCAACATCTTCTGTAGACTACATGTCAAAAGCTTCTATCCTATTCTGTTTAAACGTCTTGTCGTCCACGATTCACTTCCGTACAAAGTTACAGTTCAGACAAGGCTATACTCCACACAAGGCTATAGTCCAAACAAGGCTACACTTCAGATAAGGCTATATTCCACACAAGGCTACACTGCAGAAAAGGTACCTTCAGAAAAGTCGTGTTGTTGTTGTTGTGGTCTTCAGTCCCGAGACTGGTTTGATACAGCTCTCCATGCTACTCTGTCCTGTGCAAGCTTCTTCATCTCCCAGTACTTACTGCAACCTATATCCTTCTGAATCTGCTTAGTGTATTGATCTCTTGGTCTCCCTCTACGATTTTTACCCTCCACGCTGCCCTCTAATGCTAAATTTGTGATCCCTTGATGCCTCAAAACATGTCCTACCAACCGATCCCTTCTTCTAGTCAAGTTGTGCCACAAACTCTTCTTCTCCCCAGTTCTATTCAGTACCTCCTCATTAGTTATGTGATCTACCCATCTAATCTTCAGCATTCTCCTGTAGCACCACATTTCGAAAGCTTCTATTCTCTTCTTGTCCAAACTATTTATCGTCCATGTTTCAGTTCCATACATGGCTACACTCCATACAAATACTTTCAGAAACGACTTCCTGACACTTAAATCTAAACTCGATGTTAACAAATTTCTCTTCTTCAGAAACGCTTTCCTTGCCATTGTCAGTCTACAGTTTATATCCTCTCTACTTCGACCATCATCAGTTATTTTGCTTCCCAAATAGCAAAACTCCTTTACTACTTTAAGTGTCTCATTTCCTAATCTAATTCCCTCAGCATCACCCGACTTAATTCGACTACATTCCATTATCCTCGTTTTGCTTTTGTTGATGTTCATCTTATAGCCTCCTTTCAAGACACTATCCATTCCGTTCAACTGCTCTTCCAAGTCCTTTACTGTCTCTGACAGAATTACAATGTCATCGGCGAACATCAATGTTTTTGTTTCTTCTCCATGGATTTTAATACCTACTCCGAATTTTTCTTTTGTTTCCTTTACTGCTTGCTCAATATACAGATTGAATAACTCTTACTGACATTTAATTCTATAGCAGATAACAAGTTCCTCTTTTTCCGATATTTTCTTCTTGCTATTGCCAGTCTGCATCGCTTATCCTGTCTACTTTAGATATTATCATTTATTTTCCTGCCCAAATAACGAACTCATCCATTTATTTTAGTTTCTCATTTAGTTTCTGGTACCCTCAGCTACGCATCATTTAATTCGATTACATTCCATCATCTTGGTTTTCTTGCTGATCTTCATCTTACAATCTCTCTTCATGACACTCCCGTTCCGTTGAAAAGCTCTTGCAAGTCCTTTGACGTAATGACAGTGAAACCTGATAGTCAAGGGAAGGTAGGATTCGGTTACGTTTGTGGACGGGGTTGTAATCAATTACTATTAGTTGCCTTTTACAGTTACAAACAATTTATTTTAAACCAGTAATTCCAGACTCAACGATAAATAAAAATACCACACTTTATTAATAAAGCAATAAACAACTGTGTAAATAATAGTGTTTTCAGTGAGTTACAATTTAGCAAATCATCATTTAAATACAGATACAGCAGATAATGTTTTAAAAGCAAGCCAGATCTGGGCAGAAGGCCTTACACTCCAGGAATGACAATAAATTAAGAATTGTCTAAAATTAGCAGCAACTTACAAATTACAGGTATTGAAACATTAAAGGCAAGTCGCCACAAACACGGCAGAAGGCATCAGACACCAAGAATGGCAGTAAATAAGGTTTTAAAGACTTACTGCATAAATACAAATACCAAATTAGAATTTTAAGGCAAGTGACCACAATCACGGCTGAAGGCCTTACACGTCAAGAATGGCAATAAATTAAGAATTGTTTAAGAACTAGCTGCAATTTACAGCTTACAGGTATTGAAATATTAAAGGTAAGTCGCCACAAACAGAGCAGAAGATATCAGATGCCAGGAATGGCAGTAAATAAGGTTTTAAGGCTTACTGCTAAAATACAAGTATCAAATTAGAATTTTAAGGCAAATGGCTACAATATCAGCTGAAGGCCTTACACGCCTGAAACGGTAATAATATAAAAAATTTAGAAAGCTGCTGTAAAGCAGCAAATACAATAGCAAAGCTTAATTAAGAAAACAAGCAACTGATCACCAAACGGGTGAAATAAGATGATGGTAAACTTTGTAACACAACCCTTAATATCAACTGAACACTACACAGCTAGATTTATTCCAGAAGCGACCACAACCATTAACTAGACATATATAACTTTTAATGTAGACATTACAAGGTATTGTAATGAATAACACAATAATAAAACACAAGGACCAGTACATAAGTTCCTAAAAGGGTACTGAGGTAGATTATACCCGCAGAAGGCGTGGACTGAAGGAGCGTTACACTGAACTACTGGCCATCAGACCCCCTTTTAGAAAACACATGTCTTACAAGAACCACTGAGTCACAGACGGTCTCTAAGAATCGACCTCTGAGAAGGTCTGGCAGCAAACACTTTTGCGAGCGATGAGATAAGCAGCCAAGAGTTACATTCACTTCACAAGATGGTAACTCAGACTAGTGGCAGTCTAACGAGTGACTAATGATAACCTTGCTGAAGCTTCCTGACGTCCAATAAAACAAATGCAACGATGGAGCAATACGTCAAAGCCGGAACCGGCGGTCTGCGATACGTCCTCAGAATACTGTGTCTAAGAGTGCCCGGAACGAGAAAGGAATCACTACCACCAGAGTCAAAGAATCACCCAGCGGCCTACAATCAAGAAAGCTGTCAAAACTACACGTCTTATCGGACAGCAGTGGCAAGACGAGGAAATGTACACTGCCGTTACATGTACTAACCTCCAGGGCAGGTAACTGAGGAGTTAGCGGCCACCAGGCAAGAAAAATTACCGCTGGTTGAATTTAAGAAATTGTAACAAGTTGAACGCAGTAAACAGTAATAAGAAGTCGATGAAAGCTAATCAGATCCGCCTTCCCCAAGCACTCCACTCGCTGCTCTACGAGCAGCAACACGAACCCAAATCACTGGAGAATCGCGAGATATCACAATGGTGGAGGTTTCTCTACCTGGATTGAAATGCACTCGTCTTAAAGCTCGCTGGATCCGGTTTACGATGAGGTCGTCCACTCTTCTGTCCACAGCCCTTCCATCTGGCAGTCCATGCGTGCCACCAGCGGCCCCGGCGTGTTCTGGCACTGCGCGGACCTGGCTCCTCCTGAGTCCCCAACCGAACTCACACACTCACACGACCCGGAAAAAACAACGACATCGCCCCAAAGCTAGGGCAACAGTTACTACATATCGACAACCGCCGCTGCTGCCACTAGCGGACAGGCAACGCTTGTGAAACCGAGTGGCGCCAGTCAACACGAGAAAAAGACAAACAACCGTAGCCATGCCAACTAAACGATACCGTCTGGCCTCCAACAGAAGGCGGAAACCTACAAACAGCACCAACGCGAGCCGCAGCATAGCTCAGACAGAATTGCCATGTCATCCTAAACCCTCAATATTATTATTTCTTCTCCATGAACTTTAAATCCCTTTACAAATTCTTCAGCCTTGCCTCACTTCCTTCTCAGCCACGGCTTCTTTCTCGCCCTCTTAGAATCTAATTGCTGTTTGGTATCTGCACATATTTATAAATATTTTCTTCCTGTGATTTATCTGTGCTACTTTCAAATTTCAAAGAGTGCAGTCGAGATAATTTCCGTTGACCTCACTTCAGTTGGTCCAAAGAAAGTAATTATTTTTTTTTTATTTTATCACTCAAGAAATTTGTTTACTTCTCTAGAGCACTGCTATATGAGGATGATGTGGGCTCTTCGTAACTGTATTTGTAAATGCGTATCTTTATCACACAAATTTTGCATTTCACCATCAACGGTTTCTGTTACAGCCGTATTCAGACTGTAAAATATTCTGATGTAGGTATCAATGTCAAAATCCATATACACTACTGGCCATTAAAATTGCTACACAATGAAGATGAGATGCTACAGACGCGAAATTTAACCGACAGGAAGGAGATGCTGTGATATGCAAATGATTAGCTTTTCAGAGTATTCACACAAGGTTGACGCCGCTGGCGACACCAACAACGTGCTGACATGAGGAAAGTTTCCAACCGATTTCTCATACGCAAACAGCAGTTGACCGGCGTTGCCTGGTGAAACGTTGTTGTGACGCCTCGTGTTAGAAGGAGAAATGCATACTATCACGTTTCCGACTTTGATAAAGGTCGGATTGTAGCCTATCGCGATTGCGGTTTATCGTTTCGTGACTTTGCTGTTCGCGTTGGTCGAGATCCAATGACGGTTAGCAGAAGATGGAGTCGGTGGGTTCAGGAGGATAACACGGAACGCTGTGCTAGATCCCGACGGCCTCGTATCACTAGCAGTCGAGATGACAGGCATCTTATCCGCATGAATGTAACGGATCCTGCAGCCACGTCTCGATCCCTGAGTCAACAGATGGGGACGTTTGCAAGACAACAACCATCTGCACGAACGACGTTTGCAGTTCGACGACGTTTGCAGCGGCATGGACTATCAGCTCGGAGACCATGGCTGCGGTTACCCTTGATGCTGCATCACAGACAGGAGCGCCTGCGATGGTGTACTCAACGACAAATCTGGGTGCAGAAATGGAAAAACGTCATTTCTTGGGATGAATCCAGGTTCAGTTTACAACATCACGATGGTCGCATCCGTGTTTGGCGGCATCGCGGAGAACGCACATTGGAAGCGTGTATCCGTCATCGCCATACTGGAGTATCGCTAGGCGTGATGGTATGGGGTGACATTTGTTACACGTCTCGGTCACCTCTTGTTCGCATTGACGGCACTTTGAACAGTGGACGTTACATTTCAGATGTGTTACAACCCGTGGCTGTACCCTTCATTCTATCCCTGCGAAACCCTACATTTCAGCAGGATAATGCACGAACGCATGTTGCAGGTTCTGTACGGGCCTTTCTGGATACAGAAAATGTTCGACTGCTGCCTTGACCAGCACATTCTCCAGATCTCTCGCCAATTGAAAACGTCTCGCCAATGGTGGCCGAGCAGCTGGCTCGTCACTATACGCCAGTCACTACTCTTTATGAACTGTGGTATCGTGTTGAAGCTGTACCTGTACACGCCATCCAAGCTCTGTTTGACACAATGCCCAGGCGTATCAAGGCCGTTATTACGGCCAGAGGTGGTTGTTCTGGGTACTGATTTCTCAGGATCTATGCACCCAAATTGCGTGAAAATGTAATCACAGGTCAGTTCTAGTATGATATATATGTCCAATGAATACCCGTTTATCATCTGCATTTCTTCTTGGTGTAGCAATTTTAATGGCCATTAGTGTATGTAGGTTCATAGTAAGCTGATGAGGGCCTGGATGCGTCCAATATTTGCAGAAACAACTGAGGCCTTCAGACGGCTCTATAGCCAGGGTACATAAGTAACCAGTTTTAATAGTTAAAATGCAGTACGCGTAATCATTAATTGAATTTACTTCATATGGCAAAACCAAAGTCTGACAATAAAACATGTACTGACATAGAATATGTGGAATTTGATCGATGTTTAAAATTCACATTAAATGTGTAAGGAGCAAAAGTGGGAATCCCATAGCCCGTCAAAGTAAATAAGACAACTGTGTAAAAGTCAGAATAGAAAGTTTAGAAGTAACATCACATCTATTAATCGAAGCCTTTCAGGATGACAAAACAATTCAATATAACCGTAAGTGTAAGGTAATTAACAGAACAGTGACTATTATTTAAAACCATGGTAGTCGATAACACATCGAGACAGGAATCTCAGTGGCGCCGCCTCGTGGGTTCTTTGTATGATGTTATTTTTCTGCGGCGGAGCTTGCGCAACAAGGCCCAGTCCCATCAGCACTGGTGGCCCGAGCACACAGCAGCACGCCTCACTGCTGTGGCGTTCTACACTGCCCAGAATAGTAGGTTTCTGAATATATTGAAATAAGCAAGCAATTTACTCCTATTCTTTTCAATCAGTAGTAACTCCGGTTCCCATTTTCTGTGTACGTAAATTACCATTTCTTCGAGCACGTTCAGTAATTGTACTTTTGGTTAGGCGTTGGTATGTTGTGTGGAAAGGGCTTGGGATATCTATGTTGGAAGAATCTGATAGGTGGCATGTAGGCATTTGGAAATGAATGGGGTGCCAACTGGGCAACGAATCTCTTCATTTGGAATGGGTGACGTTTGGGAAAGATAGGTCATGGTTCGAAGGAAGGATGGATTTTAGGAATGAGTTCCACTCTGGGACTGGTTGGCGATTGAAATTACACTGGGAAAAGACATGGAATGCTTGGAGATGGAAGGAAGGTCGGGAGGTGTATAGGTGCGGAAGCAGGTAACGTTGAAATCAGTAATATAGGATAAGTAGTTCTGTAGTTGAAATTAAGGTCGACAAACGACGAAGACGGATTTGATTGTGTTTATGTAGCAGTTACGCTGAGGTGAACTGGGCACCTAAGGAATCGTTTGAAGAGTGTGAGGACGTTCGAAAGGATAGATATTTTGGAGAACTATAGTTAAAAGTGTATCTTTGATGTAGTAGTGGGACAGAAAGTAGACAGGGTGTAATGGTATATAAACTGAATGCATTGGGACAGGCGTTTTAGGTCTCTTCAGAGGGTTGGTAGGTTGGTTGATATGGCAGAGGGGACCACACAGCGAGGTCATCGGTGCCTTCAGGTTAGGGAAGGATGGGGAAGGAAGTCAGCCCTGCTCTTTCAAAGGAACCATCCCGGCATTTGCCTGAAGTGATTTAGGAAAATCATGGAAAACTTAAATCAGGATGGCCGGACGCTGGTTTGTACCGTCATGCCCCCCGAATGCAAGCCCAGTGTCCTAACGACTGCTTTGAGAGGAGCTTTGGCTTTACACTTACGCGAGTTTATGGGACGCGGCTATTGCAGATGCTACAAACCGAGGGATTTTTTTGGTTAGGACACCCTCCGTGTTGGTGACTCATCTTGCAGTGGGGATAGGATTGTACGTTGGTTTGTGTGGTGATCGTTGTACTGGAAACAAAGGATGCAACGGAAGGTCTGAGGTTCTGCTTTGGAGAGTACGACTTCATGGCGTTGCAAGTAAATGGGGGCCTCACACTCTGTTACGAGGGCTATTCGGAAAGTAAAGAACGATAGGTCGCGAAATGGAAACCACAGTGACAATCAAAACTGTTTTATTTGCAAAGGTTAGCTACACCTTCCAGCTACTTCTCTACACAGTCGCCGCTCAGACTTAGACATCTGTCGTAGCGTTGTACCAACTTTTCAATTCCCTCGTTATAGAAGACAGCCACCAGTGATTTTCGACAATTTTCTCCTCTGGACTGCAGCTCGTTGTCTGTGTCAAAATAGTGTCTTCATAGCCAGCGGTTCAGTCGAGCAGAGACGAACCTCAGCGGTAGCTAATTAAGGGCTGTATTGTGGGTGATCAAACACTTCCCATCGAAAACACTGCAGGAGGATCTTAATTAACCCTGCAGAGTGCGGCCGAGAACTGTCGTGTAGAACGAGCCGCATGACAGCTGTGTTATGTCGATTGCATAGTTTCAGGAGAAATCTTTCGCCAGGCCTTCTTACTTGGCGGGAGACGGTAATTTCTAGCCATCTTTACGTTCTCACTGTGAGCTCAGAACTGAAAAGAGCGCCATGATGCGATCGATGGGCGTACTAAACACAGTGCCTAACACATTTGTGCAAAGCTTCATCAGATTTTCTCTGTATTTTCCATTTCGCAACCGATCGTTCCTTACTTTCCGAATAACCCTTGTAGATAATAAGTGGTAGTTGGACATCCTGTGAAAAAACGGACTTGAAAGGTGATATCATGATTGTTATAGATACGATAGTGGTTCAGATTAAGATGGAGCTGAATTACTGCACGACATGCTCCTCCATTCTCTTGGGTTTGGCACACGTGACCTTGGCAGTGAGGGCTGGCAGGTGGAGTGAGAGATGTGGTTGTCTGAGGCAAAGAGAGGACAGAAGGATGGTAATGGTTCCAAAGGCAGGAAGGTGGTGTAATAGGTGGGTCTTGAGGTATAAATCTATGGACTGGATAAGGGTTGTGTCTTTATTTGGGTTGATCTGGGATATTTATAGCTTTGGAGAATATTTTCTGATTTCCTGGTTTCCTGTGACCTGATTACATGGGATGAGATTTGTGGAATATTAGGTGGAAGTAAGTGGTTGTAGCTAGGATTATTAACTGGGGTTTATGGTGACAGCTTACGTGGCTATAACTACTGCTACTGGCAATGGTGCAGGCGATGGTGTTGGTTGTGCTGATGGTATGGTCTTGGAGATGGTGCTGATGGTCAGTATAGCTCCTCACATATAATTTATCTTACATGCAAGAAATGGAGTACCGGTATGAGCATATTCTCAAGTTAAAGGCTAAGAAACATAACTGAGAATGTAGAAGGAATTGACAGAGCTCAATAAAAATAACAAAGCAATAAGATCATATGAGCATATGTTACTAGCAGGATGCACACTGATCAGTCAGAACATTATGACCACCGACCTACTATCGATATAAACCCGTCCTGGCGATAGCAGCGTCATCTGGCGAGGAATGACTGCTACTCAGACACACGAACGGTGCTGGTAGTATTAGTGGGCGTGTTAGTCTTGTATAGAATGGAGAAGGGGCACGATCTATCTGAGTTTGACCGAGAGCAGACTGTGATGCCATGGAGGATCGGCAAAAGCATTTCTAAAAGTGCATGACGTGTCGTGTGTTCGAGGAGTGCTGTGGTAGCTCTCTTCAACACGTGGCAAAACCAAAGTTAAAACACGTCCAGTCGTCGTGCGATTGGGCGGCCACCCTTCATTACAGATGTCGGCAGCATAGGCTGGGCAGACTCGTAAAGCAGCACAGGAGGCGAACTGTGTCGGAACTAACATCAGATTTCAATGCTGGGCAGAGTACAAGTGTGTCTGAACACACAGTCCACCGAACACTCCCAACGATGGGCGTCCACAGCCGACGACCCATGCATGTGCTGATGTTAACACCAAGACATTGGCAACTACAGTTGAAATGGGCACGTGACCATCGTTGCCTGGTCTGATGAATCCCGGTACCTCCTTCATCATGCCGATGGGAGGGCGCGAATCGTCTTCTAGGGGAATAGCTCCTTGAGAATTGTACTGCAGGACAGACACAGGTTGGCGGCTTCTCCATTATGCTCTGTGCAACATTCACATGGACATCCATGGGTCCAGTGGAGCTCGTTCAGGGCACCATGACGGCCAAGAAATATCTTACATTAGTTGCGGATCACGCACATCCCTTCCCGAAGGCTGTGGAATTTTTCAGCAAGCTAATGCGCCATGTCACAAGGCTGGGAGTGTGATGGAGTGGTTCGGGGAAGACAGTGGCGAGTTCCAGTTGATGTGCCGGCCGGAGTAGCCGTGCGGTTCTAGGCGCTACAGTCTGGAACCGAGCGACCGCTACGGTCGCATGTTACAATCCTGCCTCGGCATGGATGTGTGTGATGACCTTAGGTTAGTTAGGTTTAATTAGTTCTAAGTTCTAGGTGACTGATGACCTCAGAAGTTAAGTCGCATAGTGCTCAGAGCCATTTGAGCCAGCCAGTTGAAGTGCTGGCCCTTTAACTCGCCAGGTCTGATCCTCATCGAATACATCTGGGATGTTATTGAAAGTGGCATCAGAGCTCATCGCCCCCTGCCAGGAACCTACGGGAATTAGGTGACTTGTGTGTGCAGATGTGGTGCCAACTTCCTCCAGGAACCTACCATATGGTCTCATTGCTTCCCTGCAATACCGTCTATCTGGTAGGTGACAGCGGTGGCGGCTGGCGCCAGGGAGTTCTGCTTGCATCGCTTATTTCGATATTCGGCTGCCTTACTATCTTTGACTGTTCCCCCCGGCGGGTTTTCCGGGTGAACGTGTGACGGAGTGTCTCCGGTCGGCGTTCATCGAGCCAACTTGTGTTGAAAGCAAGCTGGTGTCCCTAACCTTGGAGCTGCCGTGCTCGCCGCCCTTGTCTTTTGTCGCGCAGGATGTACCGTGCCGATCATTGGTCGTCTTGACGTGTAAAATTGTGGTGGGTTCGTCGTCTCACGCTGAATAGCTTCCCAGCTCGTAATTTGCAAGCTCCAAGTTATTCTGTGTTTAACTAAGAAGATTGTTGAAACTTATTGTGTCATGGGTAGCTGCCGGAGATGGTTCTGAACTTGGTTCCACAGTGGCTATTTTAAGGAGGCTGATATTCCTCATTTCGTTTCTCATCATTTGTGGAGCGTGTATTTTAAGTGGTTTCCATGCAAGTTTCAACTTGTTTTAGGACATATTGACCGCTTGGGGACTGGTTGTCGTTGTGCACGCGCCCGGCAGCCGTAGAGTTAATGGTTTAATCATTTGTCACGGCAGGATTTGATATGTTTATTTAATGTTAAAAGTGCCTTAAGGCAACTGCAAGTGATCTCTAAGTTTCCTGCTAATTTACTAGGAGACGGGTAATGTTAGAGTATTGCTCCATAAGAACGTGGGGCATGCTTATTATACACTCCTGGAAATTGAAATAAGAACACCGTGAATTCATTGTCCCAGGAAGGGGAAACTTTATTGACACATTCCCGGGGTCAGATACATCACATGATCACACTGACAGAACCACAGGCACATAGACACAGGCAACAGAGCATGCACAATGTCGGCACTAGTACAGTGTATATCCACCTTTCGCAGCAATGCAGGCTGCTATTCTTCCATGGAGACGATCGTAGAGATGCTGGATGTAGTCCTGTGGAACGGCTTGCCATGCCATTTCCACCTGGCGCCTCAGTTGGACCAGCGTTCGTGCTGGACGTGCAGACCGCGTGAGACGACGCTTCATCCAGTCCCAAACATGCTCAATGGGGGACAGATCCGGAGATCTTGCTGGCCAGGGTAGTTGACTTACACCTTCTAGAGCACGTTGGGTGGCACGGGATACATGCGGACGTGCATTGTCCTGTTGGAACAGCAAGTTCCCTTGCCGGTCTAGGAATGGTAGAACGATGGGTTCGATGACGGTTTGGATGTACCGTGCACTATTCAGTGTCCCCTCGACGATCACCAGTGGTGTACGGCCAGTGTAGGAGATCGCTCCCCACACCATGATGCCGGGTGTTGGCCCTGTGTGCCTCGGTCGTATGCAGCCCAGCTTCATGGAGACGGTTGCGAATGGTCCTCGCCGATACCCCAGGAGCAACAGTGTCCCTAATTTGCTGGGAAGTGGCGGTGCGGTCCCCTACGGCACTGCGTAGGATTCTACGGTCTTGGCGTGCATCCGTGCGTCGCTGCGGTCCGGTCCCAGGTCGACGGGCACGTGCACCTTCCGCCGACCACTGGCGACAACATCGATGTACTGTGGAGACCTCACGCCCCACGTGTTGAGCAATTCGGCGGTACGTCCACCCGGCCTCCCGCATGCCCACTATACGCCCTCGCTCAAAGTCCGTCAACTGCACATACGGTTCACGTCCACGCTGTCGCGGCATGCTACCAGTGTCAAAGACTGCGATGGAGCTCCGTATGCCACGGCAAACTGGCTGACACTGACGGCGGCGGTGCACAAATTCTGCGCAGCTAGCGCCATTCGACAGCCAACACCGCGGTTCCTGGTGTATCCGCTGTGCCGTGCGTGTGATCATTGCTTGTACAGCCCTCTCGCACTGTCCGGAGCAAGTATGGTGGGTCTGACACACCGGTGTCAATGTGTTCTTTTTTCCATTTCCAGGAGTGTGTATTCCAGTGTGGCTGTGATTTGACCTTGTTTTCATTGCAATCTATTTGTGCTGCAGGCCATACGTTAAGTCTGCTCGTTTCTTGGCGTCGGTGCCGTTATGGATTCTTGTGAGGACCGCGCATTGCGAGGCCGGTCGCACTATACATACCCCCCGCCTGCTCGCGGGCCTGTGCACAAGCCATGGGGAGTGAACGCTCGTATTGCCTGCCGGCCGTAGCGTTATTGCTTCCAAATACTGCTGTGGGCCTTAACGTTGTTCTATAAAGTTAAGTGGGCCACTTTGTTAATATTAGCATTTCTGTAAGTGATTTTACTGGTTTTTACTAGCCATTCTTATTTAACACTTATGTTAATCATTTGCGCATCTTTAATGAACGTGCAACTTGTTATTTTTCCTGTGTGCCTGTTTTGCGACCTTGGTTGGCCCACTTTGCATTTTTAGTATAATCATGTTTCACTGTGGACCTTTATGTGGGCAGTTCGGTTTTATTAAGCTTTAAGATTTTTTTTTAATGAAGTTGTAGTAATATGTTGCTGTGTAACGTTGGGTTGCAAGTGTATAGCGTTACTAGTCTTTTGAGATATGGTTAAACAAGAACGATTGTTTATGATTGATTATTCACCGTGTCTACTATATATGATTTTGGTTGCGGATGCAAAATATTATTCTTATTCGTGTTTATGTAATTCAATTAAAATGAAAATTTGTGTTTTGCATCAGTAAGAGAGCAAATGTCCGAAATGAAGCTTATAAAAAAGTTTGTTTTGATTCAAATTAAAATTGTAAAACAGTCAGAAGCTTGTCCATCACCAGTGATCCTGCCTTCTTATTTGCTTTAATTAACTGTGGCGAGATTGTAATTTCGATTTTCTAAAGAATTGAGTAGTACCACGGTTCAGTGATCATAATGTTCTGGCTGATCAGACTAAGTATTACAATAAAAAACACGTCCTATGGCACCCTTAAAATTAAACTTTGCTGAAACCTAGCAACTACCTGAAAGATTGTGGCATGATATTGTAACACAAAGCTTCACAGGAGAAGTGCCACATGGAGCCAAGTGTGTCTAGGGGATCCAATACTTTCGCCATCGGAATGGACAACGTTTGAGTGGCCGCGTTGTGTAGATGCAATACCACCTTTATTTTTACTTCCTAATGTCAGATGTTTATGTCACTGCGCTATCAAAAATCCAAAAACACTGTATGCTAAGAGCAAAGCAAAGCTCCGCGTTGTGGCCCTGATCGGCCAATAGAGGGCGACGGACCGACCTGTCATCCTCTGCCACCGGCGTCATCGGATGCAGTATGGAGGGTCACGGGGTCACCACACCGCTTCCGGCCATTTTCGGCTCTCTTGACCTAGGAGCTGCTACTTCTCGCTCGACTAGCTTCTCTACTAGCCTCACGAGGCTGAGTACACCCAGACCCAATTCTCCAGAAGGAAAAATCCTCGGTAATACCAGGAATCGGAGTCGGGTCCTCTGCACAGCAGCCAGAGTCTCTGACCACTGAGCAAGTCAATATTTTGCCCTTTCAGATAGTCCCAGAGAGTCCCGTCGACAAAACGTCATCGGTCGTCATCAGGGCTCATTACAAAGCGTGACTCATCACTGAAGACAATTTTACTCGATTCACTGAGGTTACAGGCCGAAGATGTGTCTAGAATCGCTCTGGAGAGAGGTGGGATACCAACCTGCCTGTCGCCCATCGTACGGCCCCACAGTCTGGAGCGATGGCAAGCCGTCTCTTTTCGTAGCAGGACCCCTTTGGTTGTCATCCACGACACCCTTACAGCATAGTGGCAAGTTACGATATTCCACGCCCCCGTTCTTGTCCTTCCTTTGCTTACATTTCAGCAAGATCACGCTGTGAGAGTTTCCACTGCTTGTCTTAGTGCTTGTCAAACCATACCTTGGCCAACAAGGTCGCCGGATCTCTCCCAAAATAAGAACAGTTGAAATTCGAAACCGGACTGCCACAAATAAAAAGGATTTTAGCTGGCAGAGTCCAGTTCGTATTTACGTGTCAGCTAAGCGGCAGTTTTCGTGTTGCTGCTTTTCCATTTAAGCAATACGGCACGTGTGTAATAACAACAGTTCAATGAGGCCGAACACGTCAGCTGCGACACTGCAGTGTCTCGCTTATGGCTCGTTCCTGTTTGCATTTAAATACCGGTGCGGGGTGTTCATGAACGTCCTTGAACTCTATTTTTGTCTGGGTCTACTACGTCACAGTGTGACACAACGATCCTAGTCGACTTAGCCACGTATTGAGACATATAGATGTGCGTTCACGAGAGACCACCTAAAATAATTAAAACCCATGTATATTTGTACGGAATTTGGACCTGTTCCTTGGAACTAAGACGCTCCTTGCGGAAAAAAAATGTATTGGAGAGAAAGGGAATAATACAGTAAGAGTTCTTATGTACTAGAGAACATAGTTCCGAAAACTGAAACTGAAACGATAAAAACGACAGGATTTACTTAATTCCTCAAAATAGCGACTACCCTTGAAATCTACTAGAAATCTGAGCTGCCCCTTCTTCATGAAGGAAGCGCAGTGATACAAAAAACGTCCGAATCTGCTTCGGTTGGCCCCAATTAGGATGAATAACATGTGTGCACAGAAAACATTCTGTGGATCCTGCTTCCATAAAGGAAGAACTTGGCCACTGGCCTTGGCAACATTTGGCACGAGACCAATTTTCGAAGCTGGAAGTGTACTCAAAAGGAGTTACGCCGAGGTCATAATATTCTGGTTCATGACCGCCTCACCCGACTTCATCCGAATCCAGCAGTAGCGATTAGTTGTTGCACTTAGAAGACGCCGATGGAAATCGACGTCAGCTTCTGACTAGGGCTTCCATGAGTCATAATACGATTTTACTGTCCCTAATCTTGGATGGAAGCTCATAATGACACCATTTTGATAGGGTTAGCGCAACCATATCCTGCAAGAGCCGTGGGAGAAGGAAGGAGGGAAGATATACAATATACATAAATGACCTGGTGGATGACATCGGAAGTTCACTGAGGCTTTTTGCAGATGATGCTGTGGTGTATCGAGAGGTTGTAACAATGGAAAATTGTACTGAAATGCAGGAGGATCTGCAGCGAATTGACGCATGCTGCAGGGAATGGCAATTAAATCTCAATGTAGACAAGTGTAATGTGCTGCGAATACACAGAAAGATAGATCCTTTATCATTTAGCTGCAAAATAGCAGTTCAGCAACTGGAAGCAGTTAATACCATAAAATATCTGAGAGTACGCATTAGGAGTGATTT
The DNA here is from genome assembly GCF_023864275.1 of Schistocerca cancellata. Lineage (NCBI taxonomy): Eukaryota > Metazoa > Arthropoda > Insecta > Orthoptera > Acrididae > Schistocerca > Schistocerca cancellata. Next base: position 304,277,129 of record NC_064634.1, read on the forward strand.
AAAATGGAATGATCATATAATTTTGATCGTCGGTAAAGCAGATGCCAGACTGAGATTCATTGGAAGAATCCTAAGGAAATGCAATCCGAAAACAAAGGAAGTAGGTTACAGTACGCTTGTTCGCTCACTGCTTGAATACTGCTCAGCAGTGTGGGATCCGTACCAGATAGGGTTGATAGAAGATACAGTATAGAGAAGATCCAACGGAGAGCAGCGCGCTTCGTTACAGGATCATTTAGTAATCGCGAAAGCGTTACGGAGATGATAGATAAACTCCAGTGGAAGACTCTGCAGGAGAGACGCTCAGTAGCTCGGTACGGGTTTTTGTCAAAGTTTCGAGAACATACCTTCACCGAAGAGTCAAGCAGTATATTGCTCCCTCCTACGTATATCTCGCGAAGAGACCATGAGGATAAAATCAGAGAGATTAGAGCCCACACAGAGGCATACCGACAATCCTTCTTTCCACGAACAATACGAGACTGGAATAGAAGGGAGAACCGATAGAGGTACTCAAGGCACCCTCCGCCACACACCGTCAGGTGGCTTGCGGAGTATGGATGTAGATGTAGATAAGGGGTTTCACATCCCGTTAACAACTATGTCATAAGAGTTGGAGCACAAACAAACTCAGATAATTTCAAGGATAGGTAAGGTACCATCATGACATTTACCTAGGGCGCTCTAGGGAATCACGGATTGTCTAGATCTCGACGGTCGTACGCGGATTTGAAACGGCGCCCTCCCCATTGACCCCATTGTGCTAACTACTACGTCATCCTACTCGGTAGGGGTGAAGGGGACAGCCTAGCTTATCAGATGCTGCAAACTGAAGTCGACATCGCCATGTGGCAAGAAATATCCGCAAACCCTCCCACCACTGTTTCATTGCTCGATCGTTCTCTTTCCGATATCTCTTATGCTTCGCGAAAATGTCTCTGATGCTTCGCGAAATCATCCACCTACAGTATGACCAGTGTAGGAGTAGAGTCTAGCCACCAGCGCGACGGCATTTTGTTTGCTACTCTGTGTGACAGGCGTAAAAAGCAGATTAGGACAAGCAAAGAGTGCATTCCCGGCCACCAGAAGAGTTCCAACACAAGCGTTTTCATCGGATTCGTCGTAAATGGTTTAGAAATCCTGAGTAAGCATCTAGTGTATATGTCTGACAATTAGCTCACTTTATATTGTCTGCGACACTTCCGAATGAATGTACTGCGCTACCGTCCATCTTCAACCGCAGTCCTGTGAAAATTGTCATCAAACTTACATTTTAGAAATACTGAGTGACCGAAATCACGAACAGAACCTCTATGTCAATGCTTTCATTGTCCTAAGCAAGACAGTACGGCAAATCCACTCTTACGTTTTCTATCCGAGAAATACCTAAATTCATCTTCCTTAGATGGCTTTGATCTTCTGCTAAGCTACAAACCTTAGAAAAAACGACTGCGTATACTCTGCAAGCCGTCATACAACACATTCTGGAGTATATCTTATAGCACTGCTGGAAGTCTACTGGTATGAGACATAGTCCTTATTTTGAGAAAGAAGTTTCTGAGAACGTAAGTTTGGAGTACAGCCCTGTATGGCACTGAATTATGGACCGTGGAAAAACCAAAACAGAAGCGAATCGAAGCGTTGGAGATGTCGTGCTACAGAAGAATGATGCAAATTAAGTGGACTGATAAGAAATACGAGGTTCTCTTCAGAAACAATGGACAACACTGACAAGAAGAAGAAAGAGAATGATAGGACATGTGTTAAGACATCAGGGAATAATTTCCATGGTACTAGACGGAGCTGTAAAGAATAAAAACTATAGGGGAAAACGGAGACTCGACCACATCCAACAAATACACTACTGGCCATTAAAATTGCTACACCACGAAGATGACGTGCTACAGACGCGAAATTTAACCGACAGGAGGAAGATGCTGTGATATGTAAATGATTAGCTTTTCAGAGTGTTCATACAAGGTTGGCGCCGGTGGCGATACCTACAACGTGCTGACATGAAGAAAGTTTCCAACCGATTTCTCATACACAAACAGCAGTTGACCGGCGGTGCCTGGTGAAACATTATTGTGATGCCTCGTGTAAGGAAGAGAAAAGTGTTCCACCACGTTTCCGACTTTGATAAAGGTCGGATTGTAGCCTATCGCGATTGCGGTTTATCGTATCGTGACACTGCTGCTCGCGTTGGTCGACATCCAATGACTGTTAGCAGAATATGGAATCGGTAGGTTCAGAAGGGTAACATATAACGTCGTGCTGGATCCCAATGGCTTCATATCACTAACAGTAGAGATGACAGGTATCTTATCCACATGGCTTTAACGGATCGTGCAGCCACGTCTCGATCCCTTGAGTCAACAGATGGGGACGTTTGCAAGATAACAACCATCTGCACGAACAGTTCGACGACGTTTGCAGCAGCATGGACTATCAGCTCGGAGACCATGGCTGCGGTTACCCTTGATGCTGCATCACAGACAGGAGCTCCTGCGACGGTGTACTCAACGACGAACCTGGGTGCACGAATGGCAAAACGTCACTTTTTCAGATGAATCCAGGTTCTGTTTACAGCATCATGATAGTCGCATCCGTGTCTGGCGACATCGCGGTGAACGCTCATTGGACGCGTGTATTCGTCATCGCCATAATGGCGCACATCCCGGCGCGATGGTATGGGGTGCCATTGGTTACACGTCTCGGTCACCCCTTGTTCGCATTGACGGCACTTTGAATTCTGGATGTCCCATTTCAGATGTGTTACGACCCGTGGCTCTACCTTTCATTCGATCCCTGCGAAACCCTACATTTCATCAAGATAATGCACGAACGCATGTTGCAGGTCTTGTACGGGCCTTTCTGGTTACAGAAAATGTTCGACTGCTGCCCTGGCCAGCACATTCTCCAAATCTCTCACCAACTGAAAACGTCTGATCAATGGTGGTCGAGCAACTGGCTCGTCACAATACGCCAGTCACTACTCTTGATGAACTTTGGTCTCGTGTTGAAGCTGCAAGGGCAGCTGTACCTGTACACACCATCCAAGCTCCTTTTGACTCAATGCCCAGGTGTATGAAAGCCGTTATTACGGCCAGAGGTGGTTGTTCTGGGTACTGATTTCTCAGGATCTATGCACCCAAATTGCGTGAAAATGTAATCACATGTCAGTTCTAGTATAATATATTTGTCCAATGAATACCCGTATATCATCTGCATTTCTTCTTGGTGTAGCAATTTTAATGGCCAGTAGTGTAATTTGTGCTACTCCGAGATGAAGAGGTTAGCATGGAGTTCGTGGAGGGCAACATCAAACAAGTGATAAGAGCGATAACTCAGGTGAAAAGAAGAACCAGTCGCAGGTTTCCACAGGATGTGGATTTAGGTGGTTAAAGAGTAGATGCGGATGAAGAGGTGCGCAGCATGCACGAGAGTGATTCAGTGAGTAGTGAGCCTGCCGCTGTCACGGGGCCCTTGTTATTGCATGTCTCGTCGCCTTGCTGTGGGTCAGGGGAGCAAGCCGGCCCTCAGCCCTAAGCCCTGAGCAAACAGTCGGCAGCTGCTGCGGATATAGGGCCCAGGCCGTGGACAGGAGGCGCGTGGAGAGAGAGCAGCGAGGCCGTCCTGCAGGACGAAGTAGAAAGAAACTTACCCCTTTCCTCGTATTACACAACGAGATGATCATGTTAATTAGAACAATTTAATGACCGCGTGATCAAATGGTGACCTGGTCTCGTTACGTTACACGGAATGAACTTCAGTGTTAGTGAAGACTGATAACTCCTCATGAGAGATTCTGCAGTACAAAGAATGGAATTAAATTTACTGTCCAACTCAAAATCAATGAAGGTGTACTAGCTCACAAGTAAAAAGGAGAATGAAGAAAATTAAATAAACGTCGTTTTATGACGTTGAATACTCACGTCAGAAAACAAAACGTAACACCATGAACGACTAGAGATTTTATTGTTGTCGTCTTCAGTCCTGAAACTGGTTTGATGCAGCTCTCCATGCTACTCTATTCTGTGCAAGCTGCTTCATCTCCCAGTACCTACTGCAACCTACATCTTTCTGAATCTGCTTAGTGTATTCATTTCTTGGCCTCCCTCTACGATTTTTACCCTCCACGCTGCCCACCAATACTACATTGGTGATCCCTTGATGCCTCACAACATGTCCTACCAACCGATCCCTTCTTATAGTCGTTGTGCCACAAACTCCTCTTTTCCCCAATTCTATTTAATACTTCCTCATTAGCTGTGTGATCTACCCATCTAATCTTCAGCATTCTTATGTAGCACCACATTTCGAAAGCTTCTATTTTCTTCATGTCCAAACTATTTATCGTCCATGTTTCACTTTCATACATGCTACACTCCGTACAAATACTTTCGGAAACAATTTCCTGACACTTAAATCTATACTCGATGTTAACAAATTTCTCTTCTTCAGAAACGCTTTTCTTGCCATTGCCAGTCTACATTTTATATCCTCTCTACTTCGACCATCATCAGTTATTTTGCTTCCCAAATAGCAAAACTCCTTTACTACTTTAAGTGTCTCTTTTCCTAATATAATTCCCTCAGCATCACCCGACTTAATTCGTCTGCATTCCATTATCTTCGTTTTGCTTTTGTTGATGCTCACCTTATATCCTCCTTTCAAGGCACTATCCATTCCGTTCAACTGCTCTTCCAAGCCCTTTGCTGTCTCTGACAGAATTACAATGTCATCGGCGAACCTCAACGTTTTTATTTCTTCTCCATGGATTTTAATACCTACTCCGAATTTTTCTTTTGTTTCCTTTACTGTTTGCTCGATATACAGATTGAATGACATCGGGGATAGGCTACAATCCTGTCTCACTCCCTTCCCAACCACTGCTTCCATTTTACTTCACCCGACTCTTATAACTGCCATCTGGTTTCTGTAAAAATTGTAAATAGCCTATCGCTCTCTGTATTTTACCCCTGCCACCTTCAGAATTTGAAAGAGAGTATTCCAGTCAACACTGTCAAAAGGTTTCTCTAAGTCTACAAATGCTAGAAACGTAGGTTTGCCTTTCCTTAATCTATTTTCTAAGATAAGTCGTAGGGTCAATATTGCCCCACGTGTTCCAATATTTCTACGGAATCCAAACTGATCTTCCCCGAGTTCGGCTTCTACCAGTTTTTCCATTCGTCTGTAAAGAATTCGCGTTAGTACTTTGCAGCTGTGACTTATTAAACTGATAGTTTGGTAATTTTCACAACTGTCAACACCTGCTTTCTTTGGGATTGGAATTATTATATTCTTCTTGAAGTCTGAGGGTATTTGGCTTGTCTCATACATCTTACTCACCAGATGGTAGAGTTTTGCCAGGACTGGCTCTCCCAATGCTGTCATTAGTTCTAATTGAATATTATCTACTCCCGGGGCCTTGTTTCGACTTAGGTCTTTCAACGACTCGAGATAGGACGTCCAAATTCACATGAGATATACGTTCGTATGTCCAGGAGAAATGATCAGCATTTGAAATATGTCAGCCGGCGGGTTCAAGTTCAACATCGACATCGCGGCCAAACTCCATCTACAGCTAAAATGCGCCTGAGGTTCTCGTCATCGCTATAAACCGAAGTATTTGAGCAAAGTGCAGGATGCCTTACAAACTTATGCGCAAATCGTACCGTCAGATCAGTGAATCTGAAGGAGGGCGCATTATTAGCATGAGAGAATGTGGTACATCAATCCGGGCAGTGCAGCGAGTGTGTGCCGAATGGTTCACGGAAGGCCGTAGAAAACGACGAGATGGGTCAGGTCGCACAACCCAGACGACCCCCCGAGAAGATCGATACCTCATCAGAACACCATTGCAGGACAGATCTGCGTCCTCCTTGGCTCTGGCGCAACTGTGGAACAGTGTAACACATCGCACGCTATCAGGGGTGACAGTCCGTCGCCGTGAATCAGGGCGTGGCTCACATGCGCGTTGTCCACTGCTCTGCCTACCTTCCACGAATGCTCAGAAACGTGTTAGACGGCAATGGTGGATGGGACTACGTCACTGTGGACAGGAAGTGCATCAGATAGTGTTTTCGGACGAAGCTAGATTCTGTCTGTTTGAAAATGATGGCCGTATTTTCGTTCGTCGCAGACAGCGGTAGCGGCGTCACAGTGTCTGCATTCGCACAAGACATACAGCGCCAACACGAGTCCTTATGGTGTTGAATGCTAAAGGATAAACCAAAAATCACAGCTGGTGCGTGTCCAGGACACTGTGACCGGTGTGACCTATGTGAATGACACCCTGTGACCCGTAGCCCTACCCTTTCTGCACTACACTCCAGACACCATTTTTCAGCACGACAACGCACGATCACATATTTGTGCACGAACACGTGCCTTCTTGGTGCCGCAGAAAGTCAGCCTTTTCTCCTGGCTCGCCAAATCACCAGACTTGTCGCCAACTCAAAATGTGTGGGACATCGTGAAATGACGGGTGCAGCACTGTGACCCAATGCCAACCAACGCAGACGAACTTTGAAGTCAGGTCAATGCAGCATGGATGGCAATACGACAACAAATGCTACAGGTCACCATCTATCCTACTTTGCAGAGCAGACAAGCGTCCGAACCGCAACTTCTGTGATGAGTTCGTGGACGTCCAACCGTTTAGCGCCTAGAGGTAGTTTCGCTCGCCTGCCTCTTTCCTTAGATGCTTTCGGCAGTAGTACGTGAACATTCAATCAGCTTCGCCGTTTTCGAGATACTGGCTCTGCGTATTAATAATTTGCCCTTTGTCAAAGTCGTTTATCTCAATGGATTTCCCCACTTGCATCCCATAGCTTTGCTTGGGTGATCCCCGTCCATACCTGCTCCGATTACATATTTTGCTACCATATCACGTGCTCACAACGCCGCCAGGCTGCATCCAACCTCTCGGTGTGCAGTGGCAGCACCCGCTGAAGAATTTAGGGGGTGCTGGCAGTGGTCGTAAAGTTTCGGCCCATCAGTGTGTGCTACAGAGGCATACTGGAATCTTTTTTATGATGATTAAAAAACGTATATGTTACGAGCAGACGAAACTACAGTCGTATGGCCATAACTGTGGGTTCTTTGATTGCTCTGGGAGGTAACTCAACGAACTATACCATATGAAATATTAATTAACTTTATTACAGGAATTACTAAAAAAAAATTACTTAAGTTGATACAAGCCTTTGCTACAGGAGTGTGTAGAATATTTACAACTATCTTTGACTATTAGCATCATTTGATGCACTAATTAACACCCTTCTCTCGAAGTACAACGTTCAGCATTTACAAAAGATGTAAATGCTTGTTTCATGCCATCAAGCATGGAAGTAGTTTCAGGATCCATGACGGACCTGTTCCCATTCGGCAACGGACGCTTGCTGAACCGAGATGACTGAAATGCTACTCATTCCTGCAGAAAATACTAATGTATATGTCCTTTGACTAGGAGCGTCCTACCTCTAGTCGTTCAAGGTGTTCTTTTTTTCTGAACATGAGTACATATGTATAGTCTCTCTAGCGGAGCCCTAAGAGCAACAATGTGCGCTGTACGGTGTGTTCCGGCAAGCTTTCGCCCCTACAGGAACTGTTCTCTGTAGTCAATTCGCCTCTGTGGCTTTCCGAAGGTGGGGTTTCCGATCCTTTTATAGGTGCATTTCCGACCAGAGGTTCCTCCCTGTGGTAACTTCCTCTGACGCAGCAACAGAGCGATGAACCGTCATTGCCGCTGGTTTCACTGGCTGCCTGTTAAGATGTGTCCTTGCATTCCTGCCCAACAACATCCTCAGAAACCGCTATACAGGGTGTTAGAAAAAGGTACGGCCAAACTTTCAGGAAACATTCCTCACACACAAATAAAGAAAAGATGTTATGTGGACATGCGCCGGAAACGCTTAATTTCCATGTTAGAGCTCATTTTAGTTTCGTCAGTATGTTCTTCCACCTACGTTCAATGGAGCACGTTATCATGATTTCATACGTGATACTTTGTGCTGCTAGAACATGTGCCTTTACAAGTACGACACAACATGTGGTTCATGCACGATGAAGCTCCTGCACATTTCAGTCGAAGTGTTCGTACGCTTCTCAACAACAGATTCGGTGACCGATGGATTGGTAGAGGCGGACCAATTCCATAGCCTCCATGCTCTCCTGACCTCAACCCTTTTGACTTTCATTTATGGGGGCATTTGAAAGCTCTTGTATACGCAACCCCGGTACCAAATGTAGAGACTCTTCGTGCTCGTATTGTGGACGGCTGTGATACAATACGCCATTCTCCAGGGTTGCATCAGCGTATCAGGGATTCCATGCGACGGAGGGTCGATGCATGTATCCTCGCTAACGGAGGACATTTTGAACATTTCCTGTTACAAAGTGTTTGAAGTAACGCTGGTACGTTCTGTTGCTGTGTGTTTCCATTCCATGATTAATGTGATTTGAAGAGAAGTAATAAAATGAGCTCTAACATGGAAAGTAAGCGTTTCCGGACACATGTCCACATAACATACTTTCTTTCTTTGTGTGTGAGGAATGTTTCCTGGAAGTTTGGCCGTACCATTTTGTAACACCCTGTATGTTCGTAAATGAATAACAAAATACTTGTGACCAGCAAAAGTATAAATGTCATTGCTACACGTTTCACTTGCAGCAATTGAAGCTGTACTCTTAGTTTCCTGCCTAACCACACCGTCAGAGATTGTGAGATATCCGGGGCCCTGATAATTGTTCCATGCGTGATGGCATTGGACAAGGATTTATAACTTTTTTACTTCAAGAGAAGTATTTGTTAATTAGTGCATCAAATGATGCTAATAGTCAAAGATAGTTGTAAATATTCCACACACTCCTATGGCAGTAAATCTTTTTATTAATTCCTGTAATAAAATGAATTAATATTTCATATGTTATAGTTCGAGGAGCCACCTCCCAGCGCAATCAAAGAATCTACAGTTATGGCCACACGGTTGTAATTTCGTCTGGTCGTAACATATGTGTTTTTTAATCAGTCTAAAAAAATAAAATAAAGGATTCAAGTATGCCTATGTAGCATACACTGATGAGCCGAAACATTGTGACCACTGCCTAACACGACACTGGATGCCACCTCGTGGCGTTGCGAATATGTGGCTACAAAATATGTGAATGGAGCACGCACGGGTGCGGGATCACCAAAGCGAAGATATAGGATGCAAGTCGGGAAATCCATTGAGACTTTGACAAAGGGCAAATTATTATCACGCAGAGCCTGTGAACTAGTATCTTGAAATCGGCGAAGCTGGTCGAATGTTCACGTGCTACTGTCGTGAGCATATACGGAAAGAGTTAGAAGGACAGTGAAACTACCACGAAACGCTAAATTGTTGGACGTCCACGACTCTTCACAGAAGGTGAGGTTCGGACGCTTGTCTGCTCTGCAAAGTAGGATAGACCGTGTTCTGTGGCATCTCTGTCGAAAGAGCGTAATGCTGGTGCATGCAAAATCGTTTCGGAGCACACCGTTCATCGTACATTGTTGAACATGAGGTTCCGCAGCAGACCACCCATGTTGACCCAACGACATCATTAATATCGATTGCAACGGACACTGGACCATCGGGATTCGACCGTCGATCAATGGAAATGTATCGGATCTTCTGGTGAATGACGTTTTTGCTACATTAGTTCGAGGGTCGTCTCCACACAAGCCGTCATAGAGGTGAAAGCTTGTTCGAAACGTGCAGCACGTCACGGTCTCAGCGGAAGCATTTTCTTGCGCTTGCGTGGGTGGTTATCGAAGACGCGCTGACCGTCAAATATCGTGTTAAAAACAAGATATCTGTACCCCACAAATATAAACAATATTCCAGGATGGGTTGCAAGAACGTTTTGTAAGCACTCTTTTTGTAGAGTGATCTCATTTCCTTACTGTTTACTGGCCGGTGTGGCCGAGCAAATCTAGGCGCTACAGTCTGGAACCGCGCGACCGCTACGGTCGCAGGTTCGAATCCTGCCTCGGGCATGGATGTGTGTGATGTCCTTAGGTTATTTAAGTTTAAGTAGTTCTAAGTTCTAGGGGACTGATGACCTCAGAAGTTAAGTCCCATAGTGCTCAGAGCCATTTGAACCTTACTGTTTAACCAATGAACCGAAATATGCCACCTATCTTACTGGCGACTGAATCCATCGTCCCATTTCATAACCCTACAAATCGTTACACCCGGGTTTTTATATGAGTTGACCGATTCCAATTGTGAATAGTTGGTATTTCAGTCATGGGATACAACATTTTTTTTCGTTTTACGTTTCTGTACATTTTAAGCAAGTTGTCAATCTTTGCAAAAATTTGGAATTTATCACGTTCCGACTGAATATCTGTGCACCTTTCTTCCGACAGTACCTTATTGTAAATGACTGTATCATCTGCAAATAACCTAAGGCTGCTATTAATATTGTCTGGAAGGTCGTTAAGATGTTAATACAACATAAGCAACACACTTCAGTGGGGTACACCTGATGTTACTTCTGAATCTGTCGATGACTCTTTACCCAATATAACATGTTGTGTCCCTCCTACCAATAAATGCTCAGTCCCATCAATTTTTTCTCTTGATGTCCCATACGAACGTACTTTCGATAACAAACGTAAGAGTGGTCCTGAGTCAAATGCTTTTCGGAAATCAAGACACACTGTATCAACGCGACTGCCTTTATCCATTGTTTTCAGGACACCATGTGAGAAAACTGAAACACTGGTTTCGCGTGATCGACGTTATCGGCATCCATACCGGTTACCAAGAGGGAGGTCATTCTGTTCGATACTCCTCATTACGCTTTACCCCAGAATATGTTCTACAATAGATGGACGTCATGAGTACTGGACGGTAGTTTTTGGATAGCTTCCGCTACCTTTCTAGCAGACGGGAGCAGTCCATGCTTTCTTCTAACTATTGTGAATGGTTTGTTATTTGAGGGATCTACGGTATATTATGGTTAAAAGAAGGGCTATCTCAGCCGCAGGTTCGATACAGAAAGTGATAGGGATTCCATAGGGTCCTGGAGCTTTCTTCAATTTCAGCGATTTCAGCTGTTCCTCAACAACACTGACACTAAAATCTACTCACTTATCTTTTTAGTTGTGCGAGATTTAACTAGGGCAAAACTCGTGTATTATGAATTGTAAAAGAAGATTTGAAAACCTAATTCAGAATTTTTGCTTTTGCTTTGTTAACCTCAATTTCAGTTCCCGTCTCGTCAATGAATGTCTGCACACTAATTTTGGTGCCACTAATAAGACTTTACATATGACTAGAATATGACTAGAGATTTTTCGATAATATTCTGCTACGGTAGTGGTTGAATGCTTCATGCATTGTCCTCTTGAGACAGTATGGTAGGACGTTCTGATACCGTGGCTGGTACTGGACATATTTTCAACATATTCCTATTGATCCCGTATCAGTTAACTTAATTATCAGTTTCCTTCAGTAACACCATATCTCAGACACTTCGATTGTCTTCTTGTCCAGTTTTCTCATTTTTCCATGATTAATTTCAACAAAACCCTGTGCTCCAAACGTAGATTCTCAGAAATTTCTTTCGCAAGTTCATACTTTTCATTGTGCTTCATTTTAGTAACTACATGTTAGAAATATCGAATGCTTAAATGGTTAGAAAGGAACACAAAAGTTGCAGATCAAAATATGATTCATGCCAGTAATTTGTTTCCGCAAGACTTGCTTGTGTCCGCCTAGTCTGCTTCTTACATCTCAAGAAATGATTTGGTTCCTGACGATCTGAATGGAGTGAACCACTGAAGATTCAAGTTTTAAGGTGATGTCCCAGGCGGCGCAACTACAAGATAAGTTTTTAAACAACAGCATACCAGAAAACCAGAAGTGTTTGGTCGCTTTGTAAAAAGATACGTAGATGGTGTATGTGTTTGAATATTTTGATCTACGTCTTTTGTAAACATATAAGCTTCCGATCTGTAGTTTCTAAAATGCAGTCCGATGGAAAAATTCAGTTATTCCCAACACTGGTGCCCTCGGTGCATATGGCAACAAACTGTGAAACATTATTCCCAGTTGTCTTTCATGATTTTGTCATAGGACTATTTCTCCCCTTCCCTTTAACACGACTTCATCCCTTCCGAAACTAATTACACATGACGAATTGTATGATTAATTTTTTTTACTGTAGATTCCGTCAGAACAGACTACAAGCTGGTAGGAGCATGTTACGATGCGACATTTTAAATACAGTTATTGTGATCGTTTCATAGCTTTGGTTACTGATAATAACTTGACACCAGTGCCTATGAGTTTAATTTGTACCCCATAGCACCGGCCGGAGTGGCCTTGCGGTTCTAGGCGCTACAGTCTGGAACCGACGACCGCTACGGTCGCAGGTTCGAATCCTGCCTCGGGCATGGATGTGTGTGATGTCCTTAGGTTAGTTAGGTGTAAGTAGTGCTAAGTTCTAGGGGACTGATGACCTCAGAAGTTAAGACCCATAGTGCTCAGGGCCATTTGAACCATTTTTTTGTACCCCACAGCATTGAAAATGATCACTATGTGATTGAAAATCGATTTTGCTGTCAATAAACCATCTCTATTACGGCCAACGCTGACCTTCCTTCTAATTTCACGTACATGGTCGTTGTCCACACAGCATTCTATGGAGTCGCCAATCAATTACCTATTGCATAAACAGCTCTGTCCACGACCAGGAAACACACTGATCTTACATTTACCAAGAAACAGTAAAATAAAACTGAAAACAGCATTCTCTGCCAAGAAATAGAAATGTACAATAAATTACCCAAGGACGTTAAAATGACTGCTAAAATGACCTAATTAAAGAAGTTTTTAAATGAAAAGGTAGTTCAAAAATACATGTAAAGCAGTATATCCTATAAAGCGAATGATTACTTGGATAAGACAGAGTAGGGGTTTGGTAAAAAAAAGTAACAAAAGTACATAATAACAATATTAACAATAACAAAACATCTACCATTTCACGTAACACTTCAACACTAAAGTTTTCTTTCTTTTTCTTCTTATCTTTATTTTTCCTTTTCTGGAAAATTTTTCTTCCAAATCCATCCAGTGTGTAATACTAATACCTTATCCTTTTCTGAGCTAAACATCTCACTCATTATAGGGGAATAATGACTCAATTTTTCTGGCTAGCAATGGGAAGTTGCGGCTCACAGAAAGGAGACCAATCATCGTCGGTGTGGTCCCGGTATCAGCTAGTAGCGTTTGTAGTGATACATTACGGAACTGTGTGTGTATAGTGTGTGCATTGAGTGGGAGTGGGAAATGAATGAACAGCGTAGCACTAACCTTTTCATTGCACATGAGGGAGTACTGTTTTCAACAGACGCCTTGTATTATGCATGATAGAGGCACCAATGTTCGTCCAGCTATACTAGTTTGGATTCTCCGTTGTTTCTCTAAATTATTCCACGTAAATCGCTGGGCGGTTCCTACCATTAGGCCTTGGCCGACTACCTGTCCCATCCTTTAAAAGTAGACTTGTAACTGTGTAAACGCTTGTGTATATGAATTACGTTACTTTTGTTGCTCTTAAATACGAATTACATTAGTTTTGTTCTTAAATTATAATACCACGACATGTCAAGTATTCTAGTAAAAGTGAACTGCGGATGAATGAAACCACACTAGTGTGCAAAACTTATGGACAAAGATTACGTAATTTTCGGGTGATGTGTCATTGCCGAGTAACATAGATCGATGAAATTTGGCCGGCCGCTGTGGCCGTGCGGTTCCAGGCGCTTCAGTCTGGAACCGCGCGACCGCTATGGTCGCTGGTTCGATGTCCTTAGGTTAGTTAGGTTTAAGTAGTTCTAAGTTCTATGGGACTGGTGACCTCAGATATTAAGTACCGTAGTGCTCAGAGCCATTTGAACCATTTTGATGAAAAAAACCTAACTAACCTAAGGTCATCACACACATCCATGCCCGAGGCAGGATTCGAACCTGCGACCGTAGGAGTCGCGCGGTCCCGAACTGATCGCCTAGAACCGCCCAGCCACAGCGGCAGGCTTTTGATGTAATTTGGAGCGTACATTGAAAGAACTGCTACAGCATAATACAGAAGGTATCTCGAAGAAATACACAATGAGACGAATAGATTTGACACTGTTATCCAAACACAATAATTAACCTATAGTCAACGCGATTTCTGACGGTCCACTGGACATCACAAGGTGTGGGACGGGATTCTTAAAACGGACCACCACGGACGACAGTACGTGCTCTGCAACGTGCTGCCATGCTGTCCACAAGGTCGGCAAGGAGTTCCATTCCTCCACCAGCTCGGTTGACAACTAATAGATTGTCATTTGTGCATGTGAACGTTCTGCAATACGTCACCCGACGCATCCTTTACGTGCTCGATGGGATTAAGTTGGGGAAGAGGTAGGCCATTGGCTGAATACCCTCTTGTTCCTAGACTTCCTTCACCTGTACGCTTCGATGAGCTTGTTCATTGTCATTCATGAAAATTAAGTCAGGGGCGAACACATCCCGAAAAGAAGCGCGTTGGTAAGGAGTACAGTGTCACAATAACGATGAGCGGTGAGTGTGTCATGTTCAAAGATTCGGTGCTCAGTACACCCATGTAACATTATTCCTCCTCAGACCATAACACGTGGACCACAAAAACGATCATGTTTGGCATGTTCCAGAGTACATTACGTGTTCTCACTTCTCGCCATATGAGGATAGGTCCAGAATCTCCAGCCAGACGGAATTTTCCTGCATCGGAGAGGATCACGCGACGCCACTCCTTGATGGTCCAGTCCCTACGCCCTTGGCAGCACCACAGTCTTTGCCGCTGATCAGCGACTGTAAACGGGACATAACATTCTGGTCGTCCGGCAAAGAGATATAACCGCTCTTTTAATTGAGAACGATGTTATCGGGCTTATTCTCGTATAGGGGACAGGTGATCGATAATATCGGAAATAATTAATAGCATTGAAAAAGTTTTCATTACAAATATCGATATCTCATCAGAATAACGCCCGGAGCAATGTAGCACCTCAGGGAAATCAAACGCGACGACTTTTGTTTCTAAATTCTACTATACAATCATGCGAGGGTATTGTCATCTCTCTTATCTTGTTTTCTGCGCTCTGAATAAGGTTACGTAGCTGCGGCGTGTGAAATGCGAGGATTGGAACTTTAATAGTGGCAACTATTTATTTACAGATCGTAGAAAATAGATACGCGTTTCAAAGTTTTACTGTCCTTTAATGTAGTCACCAGCATTGTGTATAGCCCGTTGTCAACGATGTGGAAGTCGTAGGGTGCTCTTAGCAGTGCCAGTTGTGTTGACAGTCCGAGCGACACAGCCTATTGCTCGACGAATTTGTAGCAGTTTTGAAGCGAATGCCGTGAAGTGTTTACTTCAGTTTAGAAATCGAGTTGAACTTACGAGGGCTTAAGTTAGGGGAGTGCAGTAGGTGGTATAGCACTTAGCAGCCCCATCAGTCAAACAAATCAGTAACAGCTTACACTGTACGTGCTTGAGCATTGTCCTGCAAAATGATGGTCAGGTCCTGCAGAAAGTGTCATCACTTCTGTCTCTATGCGGTTCATTTTTGGAACACAACCTACGGCCAGCTTAGAGACAGAAGTGATGACACTTTCTGCAGGACCTGACCATCATTTTGCAGGACAATGCTCAAGCACGTACAGTGCAAGCTGTTCCTGATTTGTTTGACTGATGGGGCTGCTAAGTGCTATGCCACCTACTGCACTCTCCTGGCGTAAGCCCTCGTGAGTTCAACTCGATTTCTGAACTGAAGGAAACACTTCGCAGCATTCGCTTCAAAACTGCTACAAATTCGTCGGGCAATAGACCGCGCCGCTCGAACCGTCAACACACCTGGCACTGCTAAGAGTATCCTACGACTTCCACATCGCTGACAACGGGTTATACACAATGCGGGTGACTACATTGAAGGTCAGTAAAACTTTGAAACACGTATCTATTTTGTACGAGCTGTAAATAAATAGTTGCTACTATTAAAGTTCCAACCCTCGTAGTTGGCATTTCCGTGTGATATGCTACTAAAGGGATACGGGCACTTTTGTCAAACTGCAACTATAGTTCATTTACATGGGACAGATTTTTGCCGTAAGGTCACTGACTAAGAATATCTGAGAAACTGTGTGCGCGAGAAAAAGTAGTGTTCAGTATTAAATTCTATTATATGCCGAATAACCGATAATAGAATCTGTGGACTATACGAAGGGACGTTAAACTGAATATAAGAACGGAATTGGACATTTAGCTTTGTGAAAGTAAAAGCCTACGAAGTTTGAATTACTGTATCGAAGTATAGTAATGGACTATAGTCCTTGTTACAATATCCTTTAGGGACGAACTACAAAAATCACGGACATTTTAGGTGCCGTAATTGTTGAGAGTAATTCTAGGATCGAACCTCCTTTTCCCTATAACCAAAACGCAATTATTCATGAACATGTGTGATTATTATTATTAAAGGTTTTAATAGAAAACAGAGACGATACAGAGGAAGACCCCAACAGAGATGAGTTCCGTAATAGGTAATTCCTGCCTAATACCCGAGGAGAAGATGAAGACGATTAATGAAAATCTAAAGTGATTTTCACAATAGCGTATTTGTCAACGATAATCATAGGCAAGCTGCAAACCGTATCTCTGGATGACGAAATATTCGATTATGAAATATTATGAAGCTTAAATTGTGGCTTAAAAGCAGTTTAACATTTCATTTCCAACTGGACGGAAATAATACAAAATCAGAAATAGTGCGGATATGTAGTAACGTCGCAAATAGCAAGCTGATATAAAAACTTACATCCAAAGACGTTATTAACTATCTTGTCTTCGGTAACGCAGCAGCAAATGAAGGGTGATCGACTATGCAAAAAGTCAACATTAACTATTATGATGAAAACCCTAAATTTAGTCGCCGTTACAGTGAAGTTGTTTCTGGCTGCTCCATCTGATACGTAGGTATAACTAACAGTCTGGCATATACAGTAGATAACAACATCAATATCTTACGTCAGAGAAGTCGGGTCTAGTGCAGCAGGGGATACAACCCGTCGGCTTTGAACAATGACGCCATTCCTTAGTCATAGATCGTAATGTCTTCACTTCGAGGCATAGATAATAGCGATCGCTTGATATTCGGTACATCATTAAACGTGAGATTTAATTAACTTAATTCTTAGTTTTTTATTCGGCCGGTACTTAATATTTTTAGTAATGATATTGAGGTAATGTGGATTGTGTTTTTTGGCTTTTGAAAAAAAATCTCACGAGATAGAATAAACTGATCCTACTTTATTAAGCAACCAATAAAAAAAACTAAACTAAAACATAACAGCTTTTGCTGTTATGTTTCAATTTCGTTTTTTTACTGATTGCTTAATAAAGTAGGACCAGTTTATTCTATCTCGTGAGATTTTTTTTTTAAAAAGCCAAAAAACACTTTATCACCTACTGAAGGCAGCTACAACACTACGAAGAATCGCTTCTCGGGTTTTGACAAGATATTGCTTAATAAAGTAGGATCAGTTTATTCTATCTCGTGAAATTTTTTTTAAAAAAGCCAAAAAACACTATTGCTTAATAAAGTAGGATCAGTTTATTCTATCTCGTGAGATTTTTTTTAAAAAAAGCCAAAAAAACACTTATTGGCTACTGAAGGGAGCTACAACACTAAGAAGAATCGCTTCTCGGCTTTTAACAAGATCAATGTTTATCTCTCTCGCATTCCTTTGTTTCTCAACATTCTCCTCAGCTCTTTCATCTTTGTAATACATGCTCTCTGGCGACTTGTGACGTCATTGTTCAAAGCCGACGGGTTGTATCACCACCACCTAAAGAGAAGGCCGCGGCGCGCTCTTGTGACGTCACGCAAAGCGGGCTAGGGTTGGCTTGGCGCTGCGCTAAAAGAATCGAGACGCACGGCCTGCAAATCTTTGTCAAACGGTTTTACAGAACCTATTCCGTAAAAAATAATTAATTTCTGAAATACTTTTAGCTTTATATGGCAGCTTTATGATGAAGTGCCAATCATTTCGATAATGGTCATAACTATTGTGGTATTTCACAGATGAGTATCAAATTTGAGAACGTTGCCATCAAAATTAGGGATCGCTATGAATTTGTGTTTGATGCATATTACACATTATATTGCTGAGTATGAAATACAGATGCGGTTTTTGTAATTTTCGTAAAACTTTGGATCAATATCTGCTTCCAATCTCGAAAAAATTGAGCATCTGCAGCAACTTCACTTCCGATCGCAACGCGCGGGAATGAAATATTCATAACGCCTGTCATATCTCGTAAACCGCTGGAGATAACGAAACGAGATCTTGGCAAATGATACCACGCAAAGAGGAGAGTACTTTGCCGAATGGTTAAAATAAGTAACTTTATCAATCGCGATATAGCAGAAACTATAGTTTATAATTCTTTTTTACCGGTAATGTAATTGCATAAGACTTATCAATAGCCAGTGAAAACGTACGAGTGCGGGATGTAAATAATATTGCGATATACATGATAAAACAAGGTACATTTGTGAAAAATGCACTGTGATAAAGTACATTCTTTCTGGACCAGACAACTATTATTTACACTCACTTGAAAAATTCTGCACTAATACAGTGTATAATATTAAATTCCTCTGCCTTTAGTATCCTAAATACGTATTGTGTAGCTGTTTATAGAGCTCCCTCAGGAAAGCTGAGTACATTCCCCAAGCAAACAATCACTTTTAACTCACCTCACATAAACAATTATGCATTGTTATTGTAATGTAAATTTTCTTTCCTGTAAAAATATGGCAGATTTTGAGCATAAGTCAACAGTGAAAATCTACAAACCTTGAGCAGACATTTGCAGCAGTTGGAATGAGACAATGTGTCAAGCTAAAAACGTCAATAACAAATTTAACCTATTTCTAGATTAATTTGTTCCATTGTTTGACACATCGAAAAATAAAACAGATATGCTTCATACAGAGAGATCGCTTTTAAACATGAAAACAGCACTTTCAACATTCGTTAGCACTCATGCTAACTAATGCGAGAGTGAAAAACAACACCCACTCACAAATAGAAAATAAAGCGTAACGGTAATGCGTAACAAAATACTAACTGCAGAGAAATTTAAACACGAATAAAAAGTAACACGAGCCACAAATTTATATTTTGTTTTCAAAATCAAAATGAAGCCACTTGATAACGAATACTAGGCCTAATTACTGCAAACTTTTGCTCACAATTTTAGTCAAATGTATCCAAAATGCAAGATATTCCACCAGAAAAAAATAATAATTGTACTAGGTATATAGTTTTTACGTACCTTCGTGTGCTCAGTGGGTTGGAAATTGCCCCGCTGAATCGCCGAAAGACATTTCCAACGCAGATTCGCATCTTTCGGAAAGGAAAACAACATTACTTTCGGTCGAGTTCCGTAATTCCCACGACACCTTGGCACACAACACTTGTAAACCATGTTCACAGTAGCTTCACTACACGTAAACACTGTAATCGCTAGTTTTAAGCACGAATATAGCTCTCGATCCAACAAACGTGTAGATAAACAAACGCTTCGAAACACAACATGGTGGCCCGCTTGGAGTGACGTCACGACCTGCTATGAATTTCGCGCAGCGGCCTTGTCTCTAGGTGGTGGTGGTTGTATCCCCTGCTGCACTAGACCCGAGAAGTCGACGACAGCGGATCGAGGGAGAGCGGCTACAGCGATAACCGCCATGTTGTCGCCGGGCCATTGTAGACGGTGAGACTGCGTTCCTTGCTGTCTTGCTAAATGCGGTTGCAATTGCATCCGCTGCTTTACGTGGGTATCATCTCGTGGGTCTAGTTTAGCAGGGGATACAACCCGTCGGCTTTGACCAATGACGTCAGAATTGGTCAGAGAGCATGTATTACAAAGATGAAAGAGCTGTGAAGAATGTTCAGAAACAAAGGAACGCAAAAGAGAAAAACTTTACTGCACATATATAAGGGCCAGTAGTATTTTCACGTTAACGATATCGCGTGCTTGTATCTTAGTATTTCTCCGCAAAATACAATGGAAAGAAATGAATGAAATATATTACTAGCAACGAAAACATCACGTTGCATGTATGTCAGTTGTATCTCGAAACTCATTAGAACTGTATTGTTTTAAGTGCAGTACGGGATACAAGTTCAGCGTACGTCGATTTCTTAGTTTCAACTACCATTGTTGTCCTGTTGTTCACTTGAACTGTGTATCTCCTGCTTCACTAAACCGTAAATGAAACACCAGACACTAATTAAAAGCTCATTCGAAGTATGTTGCTTAGGTACTGAATAAGAGTTTGTCGTAAGTCGATTTCTTCGTTTTCACTAGCATCACTGTCCTGTTCTTCACTTGAACGATGTATCCTCCGCTTCAGTAAACCCTAAATGGAACATGGGATACAAATTGTAGATGTGTTGTTTATTTCATCTCCGCTATTAGTAACAGTCTTTTCTTACATACATATCAGTACTACTGATGACAGAAGGACCTACGTATGTAATATATGTATACCAGACTTCCGTTGACCTCTATATATGTACACTGGTAACGAAAAGGTGGAAATAGACGTACGTTACATTTGCAACTTGTACCTCAATCGAACTACACGGAGACAAGAAAACACATGTACAATTTGTATCCCGTACTTCACTCTGGGGTACAGTTTTCTTGTTGCCTTGGACGCTAATAGTATCCCGTTCGTTACTTGAGCTATATAGCTGTACTCAACATTTGTATCTTGCTCGCCAATTGACATATATAGTGTCAGTTTAATGGAGAAGTGAAGGGCGGGATACAAATTTTAGTTGTGTTGTCAGTGTAAAGGCAAAGTGAAGGATGGGATCATATTTTAGTTGTGTCAAGGGTTTCGCCTGTTGTACAGCAAGTACACATTCGAAAATGTCGTAATATTAGTGCTGGGAAACGAAAGAAGATCGACAGCTGAGAAATTTCTATTACGTACTTCACAACACGAAAATACACATATTGGTGGAATGAAGCAGTGAAATATCAAAATAGTGAAATACCGTGAAAGAAGCAAATGGAAAAGTGAACTTACCACACCGATATGAGGAATAACCGAATCTCGCTTAGACAGACAGTAACGAAAATTCCATACCCACAAACAGACAAATCCATTCCTATAAACGGAAATAAGACACTAAAAATTGTTCTACAATAACAAACTAATGCTCGAAATTACCTCAATATCAATACGAATAATTATCTTAATGTACAATGATAGCGCCTATCCGGAACGCAGAACAGTTTTATTATCTATGCCTCGAAGTGAAGACATTAAGCCGACGAGTTGTATCACCTGCTTCACTAGACCCAATAAATGTTCTCTGGCCAATTCTGACGTCATTGGTCAAAGCCACGAGTTGTATCCCCTGCTTCACTAGACCCCATCTCGCATCTTGCGCAGTGTAGCGGTCATCTGCTGAGGTATCTGACCGTGGTGGACCATCTCCTCTCCTTTGAGTAGCAGTTCCTCCGGTTAGCAACGCTCCCCACATACGTGAAACTTTGCTGTGAACAATACCAAACTCCTGGGCTACATCTGTCTCACTTTGTCCACTTTTCAGTTTCTCGATGATTCTACCCCGTGTGAAGTTGTCCAAATGTTGTCTACGGACCATGTTGTAATGAAGCAAACCACCACAGTGCACTGTAGCTGCTACACACACTGTCTTAACCCGTTCCATCAACTGCCTCATGTTCTGTGGCTTTAGTCACACTGCCCTCATGCCATATAACGTCCTGTTTTCTGTGCAGGGCTTGGAGACCCCTGGAATCTTACTTCCACACTTTTACTCATTTATACCGAATGACTAATATATGTTTTTATTCCAGTCTTTCATCACAATATGAATTCCTTAGATGATCACTGGTTTCAGTCCGTAATGACCATCCTCAGATCTTTTTTACACCATGTCCTAAAGTGGTAAGGCCGTAATATGTTATGTAAGTTTACCTGTCTCGTCCTTAAGTTTTTCAGAGAATTATATCTCTACTACTCTGATCTTTCAAGTTTTTTCGGCGTGAGTCATTATCAGTGTGCTTGCATTTTATGTACACCGTTACTACTACTGCTACTACTATTACTACTACTATTTATGGTAGAGGAATAAGCTGTCTCCACCGAAGCCATGCATACGGTGAGGATAGTTGATCTGACCTTGTATGAATGCTGGAGGGGGAATCCGAATACGTGGAGAGCAGGCAATGCGGCAGGCCCAGTCGTAGGTGTGCGTGTAGGCAGTTAAGAGGGGCTCTCTCTATATACGTGACTGCACCAGGGTGGATGACCTGTACCACACCGGGACAAAACCACCAAGGCCAGAAACGCAAATTCAGTGTCTCTGAGCGGCTCTTCCTAAACAGCGCATTCCATCACTGTTTTATACACAAGCGTCTGGGCGCCATGTGACAATAATGTTTACTTTTCGTTTTAGAATTCATTACCTTTCTGACATTGCCACTTTTTCAAATAAAGACGCACTGGAGTATTGGACGTTATACCAGTGGCGGATACAGAAAATCCTCAAGGAGAGGGCACTATAGATATCCTGAGCTACCTTTAGTTTTACTGTAATTAAAAATTATAAAGTCACATGCAAAGCTTAAGAAAGTTTCATTTAAATTGATTATACATACACATACAAGACAATGCCATCTTATGATATAAAAAAAGATACAGTTGTGGTTCTCTTCCTTACTATGAATTACACTTGAAACGTCCCCTGAAAAAAATTATCAATTACTGTGCTGGAAAACCTCTTACGTTATTTGCTTTTCAAACGAGCAAAACTGAACGTACTCAGACATTACACTCTTTACTTATTCTGATCATCACTAAACTGACACACAATATTTTTAGCGCAACGCAATCTGACTTTTAATAATCCCTACAAAAGAATGGCCCTGACTAACAATAACCTATACCTTTCATGAATCACTTACCTCACAAAAATCTTCGTTACTCGAACTACTGAAATACAGCGAGCACCAATACTGCCAGCTAAATAAAAGATTCTAACTACTGAAGGCACTAACTACTGACAGGCATATTTAGCAAATGAAAGATTTTGACAGAGAACAAACAATGTATTTACCTTAATAGTGTTCAAAAGTCATTATATATATATGTATATAATATCAGTTCATGACATCCACGTCCACCACTGCTGGTGGCTCACCTCCAACTGTGCAACACTACACGCTGTTCACATCCAGCTGCCCAACACTACAATAGCAAACAACAATGCAAACCAGCCACAGACTGCACACAGCACAGCCAGTGATTTTCATACAGAGCGCTACGTGGCGTTACCAATAAAAAAACCTAAACAGCCTACTTACATAGCCCCCATGCTCCCCACAAAAAATTTTACAAATTGTTTTGGGCAGTGGGCAATGCAGATTTTTAAAAAAATTCATGATTACAATAACAAAGATATCAAATGCACACACTCATTGATACACTGTTGGTCAAAAGCAAAGATTTTCTCACAGTCCATAAAGACAGTCCTGATTATTCATCACAGTATTAATTACAATTTTGTGCACAATGTCTGAGCAGTAAAAGAAAATGCACACGGAAGTAGTGGATTTCCATGCAGTCTTGAAGAAGTAGTGTTGTCCAGAATGAGATTTTCACTCTGCAGCGGAGTGTGCGCTGATATGAAACTTCCTGGCAGATTAAAAACTGTGTGCCCGACCGAGACTCGAACTCGGGGCCTTTGCCTTTCGCGGGCAAGTTCGAGTCTCGGTCGGGCATACAGTTTTAATCTGCCAGGAAGTTTCATATCAGCGCACACTCTGCTGCAGAGTGAAAATCTCATTCTACACTGTACGTGCTTGAGCATTGTCCTGCAAAATGATGGTCAGGTCCTGCAGAAAGTGTCATCACTTCTGTCTCTATGCGGTTCATTTTTGGAACACAACCTACGGCCAGCTTAGAGACAGAAGTGATGACACTTTCTGCAGGACCTGACCATCATTTTGCAGGACAATGCTCAAGCACGTACGGTGCAAGCTGTTCCTGATTTGTTTGACTGATGGGGCTGCTAAGTGCTATGCCACCTACTGCACTCCCCTGACGTAAGCCCTCGTGAGTTCAACTCGATTTCTGAACTGAAGGAAACACTTCGCAGCATTCGCTTCAAAACTGCTACAAATTCGTCGGGCAATAGACCGCGCCGCTCGAACCGTCAACACACCTGGCACTGCTAAGAGTATCCTACGACTTCCACATCGCTGACAACGGGTTATACACAATGCTGGTGACTACATTGAAGGTCAGTAAAACTTTGAAACACGTATCTATTTTGTACGAGCTGTAAATAAATAGTTGCTACTATTAAAGTTCCAACCCTCGTAGTTGGCATTTCCGTGTGATATGCTACTAAAGGGATACGGGCACTTTTGTCAAACTGCAACTATAGTTCATTTACATGGGGCAGATTTTTGCCGTAAGGTCACTGACTAAGAATATCTGAGGAACTGTGTGCGCGAGAAAAAGTAGTGTTCAGTATTAAATTCTATTATATGCCGAATAACCGATAATAGAATCTGTGGACTATACGAAGGGACGCTAAACTGAATATAAGAACGGAATTGGACATTTAGCTTTGTGAAAGTAAAGGCCTACGAAGTTTGAATTACTGTATCGAAGTATAGTAATGTACTATAGTCCTTGTTACAATATCCTTTAGGGACGAACTACAAAAATCACGGACATTTTAGGTGCCGTAATTGTTGAGAATAATTCTAGGATCGAACCTCCTTTTCCCTATAACCAAAACGCAATTATTCATGAACATGTGTGATTATTATTATTATTAAATGTTTTAATAGAAAACAGAGACGATACAGAGGAAGACCCCAACAGAGATGGGTTCCGTAACAGGTAATTCTTGCCTAATACCCGAGGAGAAGATGAAGACGATTAATGAAAATCTAAAGTGATTTTCACAATAGCGTATTTGTCAACGATAATCATAGGCAAGCTGCAAACCGTATCTCTGGATGACGAAATATTCGATTATGAAATATTATGAAGCTTAAATTGTGGCTTAAAAGCAGTTTAACATTTCATTTCCAACTGGACGGAAATAATACAAAATCAGAAATAGTGCGGATATGTAGTAACGTCGCAAATAGCAAGCTGATATAAAAACTTACATCCAAAGACGTTATTAACTATCTTGTCTTCGGTAACGCAGCAGCAAATGAAGGGTGATCGACTATGCAAAAAGTCAACATTAACTATTATGATGAAAACCCGAAATTTAGTCGCCGTTACAGTGAAGTTGTTTCTGGCTGCTCCATCTGATACGTAGGTATAACTAACAGTCTGGCACATGCAGTAGATAACAACATCAATATCTTACGTCAGAGAAGTCGACGACAGCAGATCGAGGGAGAGCGGCTACAGCGATAACCGCCATGTTGTCGCCGGGCCATTGTAGACGGTGAGACTGCGTTCCTTGCTGTCTTGCCAAATGCGTTTGCAATTGCATCCGCTGCTTTACGTGGGTATCATCTCGTGGGTCTAGTTTAGCAGGGGATACAACCCGTCGACTTTGACCAATGACGTCAGAATTGGTCAGAGAGCATGTATTACAAAGATGAAAGAGCTGTGAAGAATGTTCAGAAACAAAGGAACGCAAAAGAGAAAAACTGTACTTCACATATATAAGGGCCAGTAGTATTTTCACGTTAACGATTTCGCGTGCTTGTATCTTAGTATTTCTCCGCAAAATACAATGGAAAGAAATGAATGAAATATATTACTAGCAACGAAAACATCACGTCACATGTATGTCAGTTGTATCTCGAAACTCATTAGAACTGTATTGTTTTAAGTGCAGTACGGGATACAAGTTCAGCGTACGTCGATTTCTTAGTTTCAACTACCATTGTTGTCCTGTTGTTCACTTGAACTGTGTATCTCCTGCTTCACTAAACCGTAAATGAAACACCAGACACTAATTAAAAGCTCATTCGAAGTATGTTGCTTAGGTACTGAATAAGAGTTTGTCGTAAGTCGATTTCTTCGTTTTCACTAGCATCACTGTCCTGTTCTTCACTTGAACGATGTATCCTCCGCTTCAGTAAACTCTAAATGGAACATGGGATACAAATTGTAGATGTGTTGTTTATTTCATCTCCGCTATTAGTAACAGTCTTTTCTTACATACATATCAGTACTACTGATGACAGAAGGACCTACGTATGTAATATGTGTATACCAGACTTACGTTGACCTCTATATATGTACACTGGTAACGAAAAGGTGGAAATAGACGTACGTTACATTTGCAACTTGTACCTCAATTGAACTACACGGAGACAAGAAAACACATGTAAAATTTGTATCCCGTACTTCACTCTGGGGTACAGTTTTCTTGTTGCCTTGGACGCTAATAGTATCCCATTCGTTACTTGAGCTATATAGCTGTACTCAACATTTGTATCTTGCTCGCCAGTTGACATATATAGTGTCAGTTTAATGGAGAAGTGAAGGGCGGGATACAAATTTTAGTTGTGTTGTCAGTGTAAAGGCAAAGTGAAGGATGGGATCATATTTTAGTTGTGTCAAGGGTTTCGCCTGTTGTACAGCAAGTACACATTCGAAAATGTCGTAATATTAGTGCTGGGAAACAAAAGAAGATCGACAGCTGAGAAATTTCTATTACGTACTTCACAACACGAAAATACACATATTGGTGGAATGAAGCAGTGAAATATCAAAATAGTGAAATACCGTGAAAGAAGCAAATGGAAAAGTGAACTTACCACACCGATATGAGGAATAACCGAATCTCGCTTAGACAGACAGTAACGAAAATTCCATACCCACAAACAGACAAATCCATTCCTATAAACGGAAATAAGACACTAAAAATTGTTCTACAATAACAAACTAATGCTCGAAATTACCTCAATATCAATACGAATAATTATTTTAATGTACAATGATAGCGCCTATCCGGAACGCAGAACAGTTTTATTATCTATGCCTCAAAGCGAAGACATTAAGCCGACGAGTTGTATCACCTGCTTCACTAGACCCAATAAATGTTCTCTGGCCAATTCTGACGTCATTGGTCAAAGCCACGAGTTGTATCCCCTGCTTCACTAGACCCCATCTCGCATCTTGCGCAGTGTAGCTGTCATCTGCTGAGGTATCTGACCGTGGTGGACCATCTCCTCTCCTTTGAGTAGCAGTTCCTCCGGTTAGCAACGCTCCCCACATACGTGAAACTTTGCTGTGAACAATACCAAACTCCTGGGCTACATCTGTCTCACTTTGTCCACTTTTCAGTTTCTCGATGATTCTACCCCGTGTGAAGTTGTCCAAATGTTGTCTACGGACCATGTTGTAATGAAGCAAACCACCACAGTGCACTGTAGCTGCTACACACACTGTCTTAACCCGTTCCATCAACTGCCTCATGTTCTGTGGCTTTAGTCACACTGCCCTCATGCCATATAACGTCCTGTTTTCTGTGCAGGGCTTGGAGACCCCTGGAATCTTACTTCCACACTTTTACTCATTTATACCGAATGACTAATATATGTTTTTATTCCAGTCTTTCATCACAATACGAATTCCTTAGATGATGACTGGTTTCAGTCCGTAATGACCATCCTCAGATCTTTTTTACACCATGTCCTAAAGTGGTAAGGCCATAATATGTTATGTAAGTTTACCTGCCTCGTCCTTAAGTTTTTCAGAGAATTGTATCTCTACTACTCTGATCTTTCAAGTTTTTTCGGCGTGAGTCATTATCAGTGTGCTTGCATTTTATGTACACAGTTACTACTACTGCTACTACTATTACTACTGCTACTACTATTTATGGTAGAGGAATAAGCTGTCTCCACCAACGCCATGCATACGGTGAGGATAGTTGATCTGACCTTGTATGAATGCTGGAGGGGGAATCCGAATACGTGGAGGGCAGGCAATGCGGCAGGCCCAGTCGTAGGTGTGCGTGTAGGCAGTTAAGAGGGGCTCTCTCTATATACGTGACTGCACCAGGGTGGATGACCTGTACCACACCGGGACAAAACCACCAAGGCCAGAAACGCAAATTCAGTGTCTCTGAGCGGCTCTTCCTAAACAGCGCATTCCATCACTGTTTTATACACAAGCGTCTGGGCATCATGTGACAATAATGTTTACTTTTCGTTTTAGAATTCATTATCTTTCTGATATTGCCACTTTTTCAAATAATGACGCAGTGGAGTATTGGACGTTATACCAGTGGCGGATACAGAAAAACTTCAAGGAGAGGGCACTATAGATATCCTGAGCTACCTTTAGTTTTACTGTAATTAAAAATTATAAAGTCACATGCAAAGTTTAAGGAAGTTTTATTTAAATTGATTATACACACACATACAAGACAATGCCATCTTATGATATAAAAAAAGATACAGTTGTGGTTCTCTTCCTTCCTATGAATTACACTTGAAACGTCCCCTTAAAAAAAAATTATGAATTACTGTGCTGGAAAACCTCTTACGTTATTTGCTTTTCAAACGAGCAAAACTGAACGTACTCAGACATTACTCTCTTTACTTATTCTGATCATCACTAAACTGACACACAATATTTTTAGCGCAACGCAATCTGACTTTTAATAATCCCTACAAAAGAATGGCCCTGACTAACAATAACCTATACCTTTCATGAATCATTTACCTCACAAAAATCTTCGTTACTCGAACTACTGAAATACAGCGAGCGCCAATACTACCAGCTAAATAAAAGATTCTAACTACTGAAGGCACTAACTACTGACAGGCATATTTAGCAAATGAAAGATTTTGATAGAGAACAAACAATGTATTTACCTTAATAGTGTTCAAAAGTCATTATATACATATACATATATATAAGTTCATGACATCCACATCCACCACTGCTGGTGGCTCACCTCCAACTGTGCAACACTACGCACTGTTCACATCCAGCTGCCCAACACTACAATAGCAAACAACAATGCAAACCAGCCACAGACTGCACACAGCACAGCCAGTGATTTTCATACAGAGCGCTACGTGGCGTTACCAATAAAAAAACCTAAACAGCCTACTTACATAGCCCCCATGCTCCCCACAAAAAATTTTACAAATTGTTTTGGGCAGTGGGCAATGCAGATTTTTAAAAAAATTCATGATTACAATAACAAAGATATCAAATGCACACACTCATTGATACACTGTTGGTCAAAAGCAAAGATTTTCTCACAGTCCATAAAGACAGTCCTGATCATTCATCACAGTATTAATTACAATTTTGTGCACAATGTCTGAGCAGTAAAAGAAAATGCACACGGAAGTAGTGGATTTCCATGCAGTCTTGAAGAAGTAGTGTTGTCCAGAATGAGATTTTCACTCTGCAGCGGAGTGTGCGCTGATATGAAACTTCCTGGCAGATTAAAACTATGTGCCCGACCGAGACTCGAACTCGGGACCTTTGCCTTTCGCGGGCAAGTGCTCTACTAGCTGAGCTACCGAAGCACGGCTCAGGCCCGGTACTCACGGCTTTACATCTGCCAGTATCTTGTCTCCTACCTTCCAAACTTTACAGAAGCTCTCCTGCGAACATTGCAGAACTAGCACTCCTGAAAGAAAGGATATTGTGGAGACATGGCTTAGCCACAGCCTGGGGGATGTTTCCAGAATGAGAGTTTCACTCTGCAGCGGAGTGTGCGCTGATATGAAACTTCCTGGCAGATTAAAACAGTGTGCCCGACCGAGACTCGAACTCGGGACCTTTGCCTTTCGCGGGCATGTGCAAGGTTCGCAGGAGAGCTTCTGTAAAGTATGGAAGGTAGGAGACGAGATACTGGCAGAAGTAAAGCCGTGAGTACCGGGCCTGAGTCGTGCTTCGGTAGCTCAGATAGTAGAGCACTTGCTCGCGAAAGGCAAAGGTCCCGAGTTCGAGTCTCGGTCGAGCACACAGTTTTAATCTGCCAGGAAGTTTCAAGTAGTGTTGTCCTTCCAACAGAAAGATAATGCTGACTCTTGACATGCACACAGGTAATGGTCCACAACAGAGCAAACCCACAGCAGAGTCAGTCGAAGTTGATGAATATTGGTAGGTAGGTCATCACAGAGCAGACCCACTGTAGTCCTGGTAGATATTATGATATTGTTGGGCCATCAAAGGTGCATACCCATTGCAGTCCTTGTAGAGATGGCCAGCAGCCATCTGTTGCGACTGTGCAGGTGCACAATCACCATCGAAGAGTCTTGCGGACAATATAGCAAGTCAATAAACCACCACTTGTGCACTCACAAAGTTTTTGGAATTGTCCTTAGAACCAGCAATGCTGTTAACCAGTCCCTTGCTGAATTATCAACACACGTGTGAACACTAACAGACCTCTTATTTTTACATATTGTGCATGTACTATGACCAACAGAAATGAGTGCAGTGAAATGTATGCATACAAGTTACTTAATTTGATCAACTGGTGTCAATTACAATTTTGTAACATGAGAATACAATAACAAAGGTACAAAATACATCATCAAAGCATACTAATATAGATAACATTTGTAGTAATACAGGCTTTACAAATGAATCGAAATAACATATCCATCAGTGTTACAGGAATTATGACGTGAGTACATACATAAAAGATCAGAATAACTTCTGAAACATCAACTTCACACATAAACAACAAAACAGTATAAATAATGTCTAAACATCTTTACAAAGTAAATAACATATTATTAGAAAAATTCTACAACATAACTCTTATCAGCTAAACACATAAAGACAGGAAGAACACAAATACACAAACACATAGCGGAATAACACAAAAGGAAAGGACAGGGTTTGTTTTCAGTGTTACATTTGGTACTGCAGTCCAACCCAAAACTTCATTCCGTAGATCTTTCCTCTTATTTCAACATCTGTTTCCACCAAAAAAATCCTATCCAAGCATGCTTTCTGTATTTATATGTTCACGTATTTCTTACCTCATTATTTATTTTGCATTATCTTACCTCATCATTTATTTCCTAGAAAATCCTACTTAAACCTGTTGTCCCTAAACCCTACTTTTTTGTTCATATCCTCTTTCAAAATTATTTTTTGGCCAAACCATTTTCTTATAGCTTCTCAATGCATTTCTTCCAATTCATCACAACTCGTTCTCTTATATATCCTGAACTCAGATGCATAAACTGAGGGACGAGGCAATGCAGCACCACAAAACTATTAACACAAACAGCAATGACAAAAAAATGCAAATTGGCAAAGCTAGCAGCAATAAATGTTAATTAGCAAAGCAAATACAACATTAGAACTAATATCAGCCAATGTGCAGCAACAAGAAAAATAAATCAGTAGTAAAACTGGCTTAACAAAGTAATACAAAGTGAAATTCAGTAGCACTATGCCTGGCAAACAGCAGCAGCAAATGCAATAACTTATACCTTTCATGAATCACTTACCTCACAAAAATCTTCGTTACTCGAACTACTGCAATACAGCGAGCGCCAATACTGCCAGCTAAATAAAAGATTCTAACTGCTGATGGCACTAACTACTGACAGGCATAGTTAGCAAATGAAAGATTTTGATAGAGAACAAACAATGTATTTACCTCAATAGTGTTCAAAAGTCATTATATATATATATATATATATATATATATATATATATATATATATAATATATATATATATATATAAGTTCAGACATCCAATCTCTGATGGACACACGTCCAGATCATACGCTCTCAAAACTCCACCATCTCTCTCCCCACATCCACCACTGCTGGCGGCTCACCTCCAACTGCGCAACGCTACGCGCTGTTCCCATCCAGCTGCCCAACACTACAATTGCAAACAACAATGCAAACCAGCCACAGACTGCACACAGCACATCCAGTGATATTCATACAGAGTGCTACGTGGCGTTACCAATAAAAAAACCGAAACAGCCTACTTACACACTGCTAGCCATTAAAATTCCTACACCACGAAGATGAGGTGCTACAGACGCGAAATTTTACCGACAGGAAGAAGATGCTGTGATATGCAAATGATTAGGTTTTCAGAGCATTCACACAACGTTGGCGCCGGTGGCGATCCCTACAACGTGCTGACATGAGGAAAGTCAGCACGGACTATCAACCCGGAGACCATGGCTGCGGTTACCCTTGACGCTGCATCTTACACAGGAGCGCTTGCGATGGTGTACTCAACGACGAACCTGGCTGCACGAATGGCAAAACGTCATTTTTTGGGATGAATCCAGGTTCTGTTTACAGCATCATGATGGTCGCATCCGTGTTGGCGACATCGCGGTGAACGCACATTGGAAGCGTGTATTCGTCATCGCCATACTGGCGTATCACCCGGCGTGATGATGTGGGGTGCCATTGGTTACGCGTCTCGGTCACCTCTCGTTCGCATTGACGACACTTTGAACAGCGGACGTTACATTTTAGATGTGTTACGACTCGTGGTTCTACCCTTCATTCGATCCCTGCGAAACCCTACATTTCAGCAGGATAATGCACGACCACACGTTGCAGGTCCTGTATGGACCTTTCTGGATACAGAAAATGTTGGTCTGCTGCCCTGGCCAGCATATTCTCCAGATCTCTCACCAATTGAAAACGTCTGGTCAGTGATGGCCGAAAACTGGCTCGTCACAATACGTCAGTCACTACTCTTGATGAACTGTGGTACCGTGCTGAAGCTGCATGGGCAGCTGTACCTGTACACGCCATCCAAGCTCTGTTTGACTCAATGCCCAGGTGTATCAAGGCCGTTATTACGGCCAGAGGTGGTTGTTCTGGGTACTGATATCTCAGGATCTATGCACCCAAATTGCGTGAAAATGTAATCACATGTCCGTTCTAGTATAATATATTTGTCCAATGAATACTCGTTTATCATCTGCATTTCTTCTTGGTGTAGCAATTTTAATGGCCAGTAGGGTACTATTATTAATACTTCACAATCAAGTGATCACTCTCACTCTCGACTGATCTTCACACATGAACTTGCTACAGCTAGGACTTTTTACTTATTCACTGTTCAGTCTTAATATTTCTGTTTCTGAATGTGAACCAGTTTCTTATTCTGCGAATAGTCCGTATTTACAACACTACGTAGCGAAGATTCTCTGAACAAGAAAACAGTAGACTATTTGCGACTTTTCTCGAACAAATGCCAGACAGAATGACGTATCGAGATGACTAGAACGGCCGCGACTTTTCTCATAGGTATGAGTAACGTATAAAATACGATGACGCGGACGCGCGTGCTACATAGGAAAATACAACTACTCGACAACTCGCTTCAGTCGAGTCAACTAACGAAGAAACGAACGAATAGCGTGCGGGCTTACTGGAGGGGGCGGTGCGGGTGGCAATACGGGCGGCCCCGCAAGGGTGGAGGTGGGGGGTGCGCATCCTGCACACCCCCTCACCCTCCCCACCACCCTGTATGTATCCGCCACTGTGTTATAGTAGTACTTTATTTCGTAGAGTTAGGTTACGTGGGAGTTTGCAGTATTGGAAACTACACATCTACTTCCTAAATGTTGGTTCCATGCTTTAATAACGTTTGTCTAAATAAAATAGCAGTCAAATGTTGAGAGACCGTATTCACCGAGTATAGGTGTATTACTATATTTTCATGTTTTGGTAGCGTTGATGTACAGTTCGATAAGACGTTTAATGGAGAGAAAGGTATTCCAGGAACAAGCAATTTCCTCTACGGGAAAATCATGCGCTCGCGAGTCATTGAATGTGATCCACATCATACTGAAAGAAGAATACTGATTTTATTGAGGTGACTGTGGTGTACTGTAGTGCATTTCTCAGTCTGTTACGGAATAAACTATACGGTAGAACGAAATAATGAACAAAAATACAGCTAGTATTACGTCAGCCTCAACGTGAACATCAGTAAGTGGAAAGACAGAAGCTTACGCTACACTATTGGGGCAGTCTATCCTAATAAATTTTAAAAAAACATTTCATTATAGAGGATGTTTCGCGAAGTAACATAGGCTGTGTAAAAAGCTCCACCTCTTGACGTTGGTTCAAAAAATGGTTCAAATGGCTCTGAGCACTATGGGACTTAACATCTGTGGTCATCAGTCCCCTAGAACTTAGAACTACTTAAACCTAACTAACCTAAGGACATCACACACATCCATGCCCGAGGCAGGATTCGAACCTGCGAGCGTAGCAGTCGCGCGGTTCCGGACTGCGCGCCTAGAACCACTAGACCACCGCGGCCGGCTGACGTTGGTTACAATGGACACTGCTGCGGTGCAGTTCCCTAAATCTCTTGCATCTTTTGACTTAACAAAAACTCTTGCGGCTAGGTGGACGTGTTCCACAAATTAAAGATCTTATTAGTACCAACAGTCCGATGAGGCAAATGCAACAGCTCGAAAACCAGCCAAAGG
Organism: Schistocerca cancellata; assembly: GCF_023864275.1. Classification (NCBI taxonomy): domain Eukaryota; kingdom Metazoa; phylum Arthropoda; class Insecta; order Orthoptera; family Acrididae; genus Schistocerca; species Schistocerca cancellata. Next base: position 304,311,717 of record NC_064634.1, read on the forward strand.
AACAATGAATAACTTAAAACATCAAAATTCGAGTGGTCGCAACGTATTCTCAGGTATCTTACACAATTACAATGTTCAGCACGTAGAATGAATATGATAAATTTGTACAAGGTGGTCAGAAACAGCGTGGAAAGCTTGAAAGAGTGCTGCAGGATAGGTTGTGCTGAGAAATAATTATTAAGAAAAAAATTCCATGCGTTGGGCCGTTTCTGAATTAATTAGGGTCGAAGTGAGCCATTCAGGCCGATGCGCGCGCAAAATTCAAACTGCCCCACCTGAGACGGCGTCGCCCAAAGAGTTCTTCGTTCGGTTTCCTCAGTCCGAACGAGAGATCGATACAAAAATTGGACATGGGACGATAGTGAGAATCGAACCCGAGCCAAATGCTGAGCAGCCTAGTGCGCTATCATCTACGCTATGAGAACAACTGACACTAACTGTATCTGACGGGCCGCTTGAATCTGCGGGCACAATGGCCTGATTAGCTAACTTCAATTGTAATAAACTTGGAAACGGCGTAACATATCGAATTTTTTTCTTAACAATTATTTCTCAGCACAACCTACCCTGCAATACCCCTACAAGATTTTCAGACTGTATCCGACCACTGCGTAAATCACCTGTGGTGATTTCAATGATGTGGTTATGCACAGCTAGAGCTTCGTATAGATAGAGGAGAAACCAGCTCGAATACTGTGTAAGTAGGCTGTTTAGATTTTTATATTGGTAATGCCACGTAGCGCTCTGTATGAAAATCACTGGCTGTGCTGTGTGTAGTCTGTGGCTGGTTTCCATTGTTGTCAGCCATTGTAGTGCTGGGCAGCTGGATGTGAACAGCGCGTAGCATTGCGCAGTTGGAGGTGAGCCGCCAGCAGTGGTGGATGTGAGGAGAGAGATGGCGGAGTTTTGAAATTTGTAATACTGGATGTCATGAACTACTATATATATTATGACTATTAAGGTAAATACATTGTTGTTCTCTACTAAAATCTTTCATTTGCTAACTGTGCCTACTAGTAGTTAGTGCCTTCCTTAGTTTGAATCTGTTATTTAGCTGGCAGTAGTGGCGCTCGCTGTATTGCTGTAGCTTGAGTAACGAAGATTTTTGTGAGGTAAGTGATTTGTGAAAGGTATAGGTTAATGTTAGTCAGGGCCATTCCTTTGTAGGGATTTTTGAAAGTCAGATTGGGTTGCGCTAAAAATAGTGTGTGTCAGCTTAAGCACAGTCATGTATGAATGTTCTAAGGGGACGTTTCATATGTCGACCCTTAGCCGAGGATACCTCACTGGAATCTTCTGATTTTTTTCTTGTAGTTTGTGTAATTAGTGTAGCTTTTGTTTATTGCTAGCGCGTAATTATAAAGAGAATTTCCTTTGTAGTTGTAGTTTTTCATTGTTGTACACAGTTGTGGCATGCATTTAGATTTGCACCAAGTATTTCGCAGCTGCTCTTGCAATTAACTAGATATTATTTTCAGTGCTATGTTAATGTGTTCTCTTATTTTTGCTCTTCAAATTGTGCTTTGCAGTGTTATCGTGTGAAATATTGTCACAATAATGGCGTGTGAAAAACGTAATACTAGGCTCCTAAGTAAACTGAGAAATGACAGTGAAGACGAAAGCAGTGTGTTAGCCCCACTGAGTAATGAATTAACTAATGTTCAAAGTAGTAATTTGGTAATTGTACATAGGGTAATGGAGCGGGCTGCAAATAATGGTAGTTCATGACATCCAGTATTACAAATTTCAAAACTCCGCCATCTCTCTCCTCACATCCACCACTGCTGGCGGCTCACCTCCAACTGCGCAATGCTACGCGCTGTTCACATCCAGCTGCCCAACTTTACAATGGCTGACAACAATGCAAACTGGCCAAAGACTACACACAGCACAGCCAGTGATTTTCATACAGAGCGCTACGTGGCATTACCAATATAAAAATCTAAACAGCCTACTTACAACTGGACATGCTCCTCACCTAAAAATCATAAAGGAAATGTTATCAACACACAAAGCGCGTTCACGTTTAGCTGTAGGTAACACGGCAAGAGCAAAGACAGCAGCGCAGCTCAATTAGGAGATACTTGGGCGTCGTGTTTCTGACCAGAAATATTTCAGTCATGGCGTTTCGTATCATCGAAGGAAGCCGCAGCAGTGGGGAGGTTCTGGTGGGAAATACATAAGTGTAGAACTGATTGGTGTTAGCTGTGAAATTTCCGACCGCTTTATAATACGAACACCCTTTCACATTTCATCCAGCCTCATCAATACATTGGTGACCCAAAACATTATGATATCCTGCTTAATATCTTGAGTGTCCGTCTTTGGGACGAAATACATCACTGATTCTGCTTATCAGGGATTCGACTGTTTGATGATAGGTTTGTGGAGGTGTGTGGCATTAGATATCTACGCATGGGTCATAAAATTTGCGTAAATGACGGGTCGGTAATTTGTGTACCGTATGATGGCTCCTGATAGCGACTCATATAAGTTACACAGGATTTACATCAGATGACTTCCTCAAACGTGTAGATTGACCTGACACAGTTACAACATTTTTGGTGTTGCCTAAAGAGAATTACCGGATGATACTCCTCTGCTTTAACAATAGGTTGGGCTACTTCGTGATGGCTCCTCCAGGGGTGACTTGCGGTATTGTAGCTCTGGAATTTCAATGTGCAACAGCATGGCAGAAGTGTATCTACAAACAGACAAAAAATTAATTGAGGTGCTTCATTTTTTCGATGTGATAATTAACCCCCGTTACTGGCGAATAATTCCTGATACGGTCATTCGCGCGGATGACTGGTGGCATCCACAACATGAACGGGAAATTTGGACACTGTAGAAGTGTTTTATTTAAATCTAAATATAATACATTTCATACACAAATTTAGTAAGATATACCACTAAGTGATAGACATTTTTCGCAGTTGTTCGTAGCTAGCTCCAGTATCTCTCTGACAGCAGGCAACTTTTCATTCTCTCTGTGAGAACCTCTATCAATAATACTATCAAACCTCAGGAATCACAAGTGCAACCTGAATCGGTTTTCACTCAAGCAGAAGTAGCATGATTCAAGCTCGTTAGCCTTTGAGGTATCCCACAACTTCGATAAACTGTATCTAGAGCGTCTCAGAGATCCACACAGGTACCACAAACCAATGAAAGTCCTGATCTTTATATCATGTGTTTCTTCATTCCCTAGAAAATTTACTAGTAACGTCATTGATGTTAGTACGTCTTGCAATAATGGGTACTATACTTTCATCCAAGAGTAACCTTGTAATATCTACTTCTGTCTTTGATATACCAGCTTGATTTTCGGGGATAGGTAAAATCGTAATAATATTACAAGATGTTTCTCTAACATTATTGGGATATTTACTTTTCCTGCACTTAGCTATTCTGTCTTTTCCGAAAAGAAATACGCCCTCTTCAATTACTTCTTCCTGTGATTCAAGTTCATCATTTTCTCATACTTGTTGTTCGTAAATCATGATGACCTCTTTGATGTACACAATCTTCGTTCTCTGAGTCAGCAATATGTCAGGATCTTCATCACTCAGCTCATGGAACCGTTCCAGCCATACATCTGGATCTGTGATAAACTCTGCTCTAGTTTTTTTTTCACGTATGACATTTATTCTACAAAGTAAGATTATTTACTTTTTGTACGTAAGTATTCAAGGTAAAAAGCAAATTAGCTGTGACTAGTTTAGATATGTCTAAAATCACTTACATGAAACTTGTGTTGAATCTAGGAAACCAGTAATGTAACACACACTTTGTTTCAGGTTGGAGCATTAGTGATTGCGTGGATGACCTGTGTTCTCCAAGTTACAATAACGTTTCGTAAACAATGCAACTCGCCTGACTGAAAGCCCATCATGACTGAAAATAACGGATGAAGAGTTAACGGAAAGACACTGAAAATGACGTGAACTGTTGTTGTCGTCCTCAGTCAAGAGACTGGTTTGACACAGCTCTCCACGTCACTCTGTCCAGTGCAAGACTCTTCATCTCCAAGTAACTACTGCAATCTACATCCTTCTGAATCTGCTTAGTGTACTGATTGCAATCCCATACTAAATTGGTGATCCCTTGATGCCTCAGAACATGTCCTACGAACCGATCCCTTCTTCTAGTCAAGTTGTGCCACAAATTCCTCTTCTCCCCAATTCTATTCAGTACCTCCTCATTATTTACGTGATCTACCGATCTGATTTTCAGCGTTCTTCTGTGGCACCGCATTTCGAAGGCTTCTCTTCTTGTCTAAGCTATTTATCGTCCATGTTACACTTTCATACATGGCTACACTCCAAATATTTTCAGAAAAGATGTCAACAAATTTCTCTTCTTCAGAAACACTTTCCTTGTCATTGCCAGTCTACATTTTATATCCTCTCTACTTCGACCATCATCTGTTATTTGGCTCCCCAAATAGCAAAACTCATCTACTACTTTAAGTGTCTCATTTCCTAATCTATCTCCCTCAGCATCTCCTGATTTAATTCGACTACATTCCATTAACTTCATTTTGTTTTTGTTGATGTTCATCTTACATCCTCATTTCAAAACACTGTCCATTCCGTTCAACTGCTCTTCCAGGTCCTTTACCGTCTCTGATAAAATTACAATGTCATCGGCAAACCTCAAAGTTTTTATTTCTTCGTCATGGATTTTAATTCCTTCACCGAATTTTTCTATTGTTTCCTTCACTGCTTGCTCAATAAACAGTTTGAACAACATCAGGGATGGGATACAACCCTGTCTCACTCCCTTTCCAACCACTGCTTCCCTTTCATGTCCCTCAACACTTATAACTGCCATCTGGTTTCTGTGCAAATTGTAAATAGCCTTTTACTCCCTGTATTTGACCCATGCCACCTTCAGAATTTGAAAGAGAGTATTCCAGTCAACAGTGTCAAAAGCTCTCTCTAAGTCTACAAATGCTAGAAATGTAGGTTTGCCTTTCCTTAATCTGACTTCTAAGATAAGTCGTAGGGTCAGTATTGCCTCACATGTACGAACATTTCTATGGAATCCAAACTGATCTTCCCCGAGGTCGGCTTCTACCAGATTTTCCATTCTTCTGTAAAGAATTCGTATTACTATTTTACAGCCGTGTCTTATTAAACTGATAGTTCGGTAAATTTCACACCTGTCAACACCTGCTTTCTTCGGGATTTGAATTATTCTATTTTTCTAGAAGTGTGAGTGTATTTTGCCTGTCTCATACATCTTGCTCACCAGATAGTAGAGTTCTGTCAGGGCTGGCTCTCCCAAGGCTATAAGTAACTGTAATGGAATGTTGTCTACTCTGGGGCCTTGTTTCGACTTAGACCTTCTAGTGTTCTGTCAAATTCTTCACGCAGTATTATATCTGGCATTTCATCTTCATATACGTCCTCTCCTATTTCTCTCCTCAAATACATCGTCCTTGGCTAGACCCTCTATATACTCCTTCTACCTTTCTGCTTTCCGTTATTTGCGTTATTTGCTTAGAACTGCTTTTCCATCTGAGCTCTTGAGATTAATACAGGCGGTTCTATTTTCTGCAAAGGTATTTGTAATTTTGCTGTAAGCAGTATATATCTTACCCCTACTGATACATGTCACTACATCCTTACATTTGCCCTCTAGCCATCCCTGCATAGCGATTTTGTAGTTCTTGTCCATCTCATTTTTAAGATGTTTGTACTCTTTTCTGCGTACTTCATTTACTGCCCGCATCTCGTGGTCGTGCGGTAGCGTTCTCGCTTCCCACGAACGGGTTCCCGGGTTCGATTCCCGGCGGGGTCAGGGATTTTCTCTGCCTCGTGATGGCTGGGTGTTGTGTGATGTCCTTAGGTTAGTTAGGTTTAAGTAGTTCTAAGTTCTAGGGGACTGATGACCTAAGATGTTAAGTCCCATAGTGCTCAGAGCCATTCATTTACTACCTTTGAGCCGTGGCCGGCTCGCCTCATGTCTTTTTTAATTATCATTGGTTACAGTTCTGTCGTATCTTATTTCTTCTTTGGTTACTGCCATAACCTTGCTGTCTTCTCTCCGTGAGTTCCAGCAGCAGGGTGTATCGATACTACTACTGCTGCACTATCTTTGGGGTGGCGGATATATTTTCCGGCTGGTCCCGGCGGAGGTTCGACTGCTCCCTCGGGCATGGGTGTGTGTGTGTGTTTGTCCTTAGGATAATTTAGTTTAAGTAGTGAGTAAGCTTAGGGACTGATGACCTTAGCAGTTAAGTCCCATAAGATTCCACACACATTTGAACATTTTTTACATATTTTCCGGGAGTACGCTGTGTGGCAGTCGGTCGGTTGGCGCAGAGCAGCGAGGAGGTCCCTGTCGTATGGAGTCGGGCCGGAGCTGCTGGCGGCGTGCACGCGCGATTGGCGTTGTGAGGCGCTTCTTGCGAGGGTTACGAAGTTCGTCACCCGCCGGTCTTGGACTCTTACAGTTGAGTGCTCACTTAACCTACTATCAAGCCTCAACTGCTATCGCTTCTCTTCGTTTGATCCTGGTTGTTGCTTTCTGCGAGATTCCCGCGAGGAACAACGCGTGTGCATTGAAGTCGGCTAGAATTGCAGCCGTTTTCTTAGATGGGGTTTAACTTAATTTGATTCGCTCCTTCATTAACGAAGTGCACCAGCGGTATCTTCTGCCTTGTGGCTGTTAACGTTCCCGTTACCAGCCTTGGGCGTTGACATAGGTTTTGGCAGTGTATTTTTCTCGTCGTGTTGTTGCTGTCCAGCACGGCGTGTAGTTCGACAGCTGAGGTGCGTTGGTGGTTTTGGGCGTTATTCTGACTTGGCTGGATTGGGCACCAGTATCCAGAACGTTGAGCTTTCGACGTCTTGTTGTCGTTTTGCTCGTCGGGTGGAGCAGAACTGATTTTCTTGGTTGGTTTGTCGGCTGGCCTTCAGTTGGGTTGCCTTCCATTAAGAGGCTGTCGGTCTGGCTGCCTGTCTCACCTAACCGTGCGTTAGTATTACTTTCCAGGCCGACCCTTGGAACCTTTTGAGCGCCGCTCCTTGTGTTTTACATAGTGATTTCCATTTAGTCTTAAGTACTCTGTGTGGCCTTCAGCCGTGTGTTGGCTTATTAAAATTGTAAGCTTTTTTTCTCTTTAGGCCTTAAGCTGTGAAATTGTTTTCTCCATGGTGTGTGGCCTTCAGCCTAGTTTTAGACTCTCTTAAACTGAATATTCAAATTCTTGCTCTTGCCCTTGTTACTTTTTTTTTTTTTTTGAGTATGAGGCCTTCAGACGAGTTTGCATGAAATGTTTTAAGCTAAGTCCCTCAGTCTTTTCAAATTGAAAGCTCTTCTTCCTAGGCCTTAAGCCGTAAAATTGTTTTGACATGGTGTATGGCCTTCAGCCGAGTTTAGTCTCTCTTAAATTAAAAATTAAAAATTTTGTCTTATCCTAAAGTCATAAGATTGTTATTCTTTAGTATGTGGCCTTCAGCCGAGTTTTAGACTCTCTTAAACAAAAAATTTAAAATCTTAGTCTTTCCTTAAGTCATTACATTGTTAGTCTTTAGTATGAGGCCTTCAGTCGAGTTTACATGAAGTGTTTTAAGCTAAGGCTCTCAGCCTGTTAAATTGAAAGCCCTTCTTTCTAGGCTTTAAGCCGTTAAATTGTATGGTTGATATGCGGCCTTCAGCCGCGTTCCAGCGTATTTAGAATTAACATTGAATATCTTTGTTTTGGCCTTAGGCAGTAACACTGTTCTTGCTTAATGTGTGGCCTTCAGCTTATTTTTATTGAAGCGAAAAAAAATTTTTTTGAAAGAAGTGAAACTTCCAGAAGAACTCCTGTATCTCAATTCCTTTCTTAGGCCTTGGGTCCTGGATTTTCGTATCTGGCTTTCAGCCGATGTAAATCAAATCAAAGGAGCTCTTCGTTAAAACATTGAGAGTTTTAATTCTTGCTTATGTTATTCTGTGTTTTAACTAATAAAATTTATATGCTGAGTGTAACTGACAGCATCTTATTTTGGCCCCTTTCCACAAATATAACCTCATCCGATCTGTCGTGGTAGAGCAGGGATTTTATATTTTCTCCTTTCATCAGTTAGATTCAGTATCTCTTCTATTACCCAAGGATTTCTATCAGCCCTCGCCTTTTTTCCTACTTGATCCTCTGCTAACTTCATTATTCCATCTCTCAATGGTACCCATTCTTCTTCTACTGTATTACTTTCCCCCGTTCTTGACAATCGTTCCCCAATGCTCCCCCTGAAAATCTCAACAACCTCTTGTTCTTTCATTTTATCCAGGTCCCATCTCCTTAAATTCCCACCTTTTTGCGGCCTTGTTGCACGGCTGAATCGACTCTTGAGTCGGTACAGCCGCGACTCTGGCCAGCAACATGTTCCCGTGTCCCAGGAGTGTACTGTGAGCAGTGTTTTTAGAATAGGGATGACGGTTATCGTTGAAACAACTAGTTTTCTGTTATATATGGAGAAAACCGACCAGTTAAAACCAATACCGATATTTTAGTTCCGAATAACCGGTATTTTTTGGTATTTGTTCCTGTTACAAAAGGTGTTTTTTTTATTTTTTACTAATAACAAGGTAAAAAAACGAAATATCAATTACCCATAGTAACGGCTAAAAGTTTTCGTTTTTAAATTTCTGTACGTGAAATTTGAATTAATTTGATATATTGTGTTATTACAGAAAGTGGGAAAAACGATCAGTGCTATTTTAATAACAATGCCGACAGAAACGAGGAACAAACATGTGGCATAAGAATTTGGTACAGCAGTACAGAGACAATAACAACCCTCTTGCCTTTTGTTGTGGCTTAAGGTACGCGTAAACGTGCAGTGTGCAAGATTTATCCCTACCTGGTCTGTACGGTAGTTTCTCGTTGTCGTCACTAAATATCCGTTGTACTGGAGAATGTCACCAAACCTAGTCTGGAAATATTAGTACGAACTGACGTAAAAATGAAGTGCAATGCGTCATTTGCTTTAAAAGATTAAAGATTTGTCTGGAATTTCTACGAAATAATAAGGGAAGTGAGATTATGGTTACAGTAATAAATCAAAATAATTAACAACAATTAATTCATGATGTATAATAAAAATAGAAAGTAATTAATCTGGTGCCTGTGTCTGCATAATATGCCCTTATCTGCTTGTAGCCCTTGAAAACGGACAAATGAACACGAAAAACAGAGTTCTTCAACCTCAGTTTTCACCCTGTAGCACAGACTATTCGTAGCACTCAGAGGCTGATATGACACCTGACTACTAAATGATTTTTGAGCGGAGTTTCAAACAATTAGAATCAATACTAGAATGCTGGTAACTTTATCTAATATTCAACCACTTATCACTTTCCGAATATAGCAGCGAATGGTGGTTGGACGAAGTTTTCTTTTATTTGGCTATTTAACTTGATAATTTCATTGTATCATCTTGAAACTAAGAGAGTCAAATTTTTCATGGAAATTCTTCCAATCCATCTGTGAAAGTATTTACTGAGGTTAACGGAGGCGATGTTGGCCTGATGTACTCAACGATGCCCTTTAGCTGCACTGTCTAAAGGATCGCCCTAAGAAATACCAAATTAAGGTCAGCCTGAAGATGCCTAAATAAGATGAAACGCGTAGTTGATAAACAAAAAAACTAAAATTGCAACCAAGACTGTTTTCAACAAATACATCAAATTTTTCAATCTTTGTTCGCTTTCTACGTTTATCACAGGAAAGAATAGGAACAAAAAACCGAAAATCAATTATTTCAGAAACCGGATATTCTGGGCGGTTTTAACAGTCAGCTTAAACTTGCGTGAAAAGAAAATGATATAACCGAAAACCAGTTGTTTCAACGATAACCGTCATCCCTATTCTAAACAATACTGCTCAGCATTGAAAGTGTGGAGTGTTCGGAGGACGTTTAGCTCTTGTCTCGCACCGAGTTGTCAGTGTTAGTCTCGTCGTCTAGCGTCATTGTATTTTATACTTCCCAATATGTGCACGACTGAAACTACTTTGAAACTAACTGTAGATCTTTCAGTGAACAAATGCTTGTAGCACATGACATATATCGAATACCGAAGAGCAACAAACGAGTACAAGCACTAAAACCTTTGTCGGAAAAGGTCGTAGTTTTAATGGCACAAACAGAAAAAAATTTTGCGCTTTGGAAATACAATTTCAGCAAGAACACCAGAAATTAGAGGATAGTAGGAAGAGAGGGACTTCTAAAAAATGCTCATGATTTTTTCTACCCGCCATTCAATTAAGAGGACGTCGTAGCAATGATGTACAACAATATATGGTAAGATAATTAAAAGTTAATAATTGTTATGAACTTCGAATCACATTTTTTTTTTGTTTTTTAAAAATACAGAGCAAGGTCTGCAGCTCGTAGTTTAGTGACTAGCGTTGCTGCCTCTGGATCACGGGGTCCCAGGTTCGATTCCCAGCCGGGTTGGAGATTTTCTCTACCTGGAGACTGAGTGTTTGTGTTGTCCTCATCATTTCATCATCATCATCATCATTCCGGGGTGGTGTCACAAGGGACATCCGGCCGCCCCTTGAACTAACCACGCCAAATCTGCTAATAACCATGCCGGCTCTGTGGCCACGCGGGAAGAAGGTACAAACAAAAGAAGAAGGAATACAGAGCACGGATAAGGAAAAGGTAGCTTCTATACATGGTGTCAGGGGTAGAAGTGCAGATATTTCTAGTGATGACTGAGGACAGTGTGTCGAACAATATTATATAAATATTTATTTTATTTGCAGACTAATAATTATAGTTATTACGAGAGGTATGTTTTTGGGTTGATTAGTACAGATGGGACAAGCAATCCATTAATGTTTATTTGCTCCTGGACAGCAGGCCGGATACTGAAGTGTGCATGCGTGGAGCAAAAGGATAATCTATACTGATGGATGTAGTTCACTTGAAGGTGCTGGTGCGACTGTCCAGAAAACATCACGTAGTAAATTAAGTGATGTGTTTGCAGGAAGACTATTAGGTGTAGGCAAAAAAACAACTTACACACTCAAGTTGGTACATAGTAAGGTACCAATGAACATAACGTCCGCCCTTCCACACTATATATATATATACGGTGTTAGGCGTATAAATGCAGATATTCTTATTGGTGACTGAGGACAGTCTACACAACAACACCGTCAGGTGGCTTGCGGAGTCTGGATGTAGATGTAGAAGTATTTACTTCATTAGCAGACGTGTTTTTAGACTGTTTACTACCTCCAAGTACATGTGGCAAGAGCAAGCCATTAATGGTCATTTTCCCCTGGGCAGCAGTCAGATGTTGAAGTGTAAATGCATGGAAGCAAAAGGGTTAGTATATACTGACGAGCGTACTCCACTTAGTGGTGTCGTTACGACAGAACAGAAAACATCAGGTTGTAAAGTGTGTGATGTGTCTGCAAGAAGACTGTTAGACGGAGAGAAAAAACAACACGCTGAAGTGATCACAGTGTCTGCACTTGTATCCCTAACACCCTGTATTTTCAAATCATTTCATCCTGCCAAGACTCTGAACCTTCACATGATACAAAGTAATACTTAAATTCATTTGTGATTTCCTGCACTTCATTTGGAGGACTCCTCGATACAGCCTGTAGCCCTGGAAGTTGTGACTCTTATAATTATAACCTCCACGCTGCATGTATAAAGTTCCCATCACAATCTTCCTTGCTAAAAGTGCTAGGGAAATTGTCATTTGTTTTTTAATAGCATCATAAAAAATTATGAAAATAGGGAACTGAAAGAACCAATGTTTCCACTTTAAGGAAATGCAATTTAAGGTTTCAGTAAAACCAGAAACCACATCCCAAAAAAATTTTCAATAACGCGGCGTGCACGACTTAGACGGTAAGTGAATGTTCTATCGGCACTTGATAATGATCGGTGGCTGTAGTTAGAGGTATGTCTTCGTCAAATTTCATAACACAAAAAACGCTCCATCTGCTACTAACACTAGTGGGACGAAGTTTTTCCTCCGTGGAAATAGCGTGGGGTGAGGCAAACCCATTGTTCCGTTATTTATTTTTTCATAAAGCGTTGTATATCCAAAGACTCCGTCGTGAGAAATTCTTCCTTGACACTCCAAATCCAAGCATATGAAGTTGTAGTTAGCATCAGCTACAGCACAACAATGCTGAATAAACTCTTACAAGTAAAAAACACACTTCCACTGTGTTCTGGAGCCACAATCTGTAGTGCTTTTTTGAAAAATCGGACGTGAAAGCGAAAGATAGACCTACGTTGGCTAGTTCCAAAGACATTTCGAGCAAAATTGCCCTTCGAAGTGTGGACAAGACTGTTGTGGGGCTGTCCCTGAATGAATGCGAGGCACTGAATCGAGGCAGCCCCAGTACAAAGACCCGCAACATTTTCAAGGTGTGGACTAGATTTATGCTCGACGCTGGTCCTTCTCAACCATTTTAACTCGCTATGGAACAGAGAGAAAGTAACGTGTAACAACACTAACGTTATCGTACTGTATATGTAATAAATTTTTTTCTTCTGAATTTCAATAAATAAGTATATTCGATGTTCTGATTTCATTTCTTTTTTGTTTCATGCCATTATGTTGAAGAAGGTATAAACAATTTTCGATGTAAATTTTAATATTTATGTCAAATTTGAAGCAATGTTGTAATCGAAGGAAAGTGTACCTAATGTTGAAACTATTGTAAGATGTGAAAGTTGTATTTGTACGCCTGGTCCATACGTAGACAATGTATTAGAATATGTGGAATGTAAAATCTTTGGTGAATACCCTGTCTGTAGGGGAGCGGTAAAAGGTGGAGGCAGGCGAGCGCGGGAAAATGCACACGGGATCGGTACGGCATAACGGGCTCAGTAGTAATAGTCGGAGTTGGGCGTCGATTTGAGAAACACGTGCTGGATCGAGGAGGCTCTCCTGGAAAAAGTGGTTTCGTTGAGCCCCGGATGCGCTGTTTCCGACGCCTATACAGCATGGCAATATTCCATAGGCACTAAATGGAAAAGTATTGCGACGCTATGAAGAAGTGAAGTGCCAATATTTCAAGAGCCATTGCTGTAATTGCATGTGTGCTTTGTGCCTCGCCATCTCGCCGCCTTCCGACCGCCTCATCGATACGAACAGGTTGAAACTTTCAGTACTGTATTCGTGTGGACCAGTGTCACTTTTGCTACATACTGTTCAATAATAACTTAAATTTTACCAGAACTGTCCTATCAATTAATTATCCTCACAACTAACCTAGACAGGGTCCTTTCCATATGTTGTGCAATCCGAGTATCCCAAGATGAAGATTTAAAGTTTATGTTAATAATAATTACCTGCAGACTTATCTATGTTAGAATGATGTTTAAAGAACTTTGTTGTTAATGAAATACTGGACGAATAATATAGGTCTGACCAAGTAGGAAGATAATATTGAAATTGGTTTAGTAATGAAGTTTATTTAAATTGAGACGAAAATAACGGTAGTTAAATGAGCAGGAAATAAGACAAAAAGAGTGGTAAATCATATATTTGAAAATCTTGAATGCTTAATGCTCTCAATAATCAAACTTTCACTACAGTGATCATAATAGTTTCAGGGTCCCCCCCCCTTTTTTTTCTTTTCTATTTATTTGAATTCTGAAGTGTACTGAACTGATTTGACCAGCAAAGTTAAAGTCAATATAAAACCTAAATTTATCAGTGTTTTACCCTTCTTAAAATTGGCATTGTATGTGTGTTTCAAAAGTGCTATTTCTAGGGTAACCTATGCCCGATTTCAGTCGGATAAATAGACAAAACGCAGTTTGTAGTAATCATTATAGTGTCATGTTGTGTATTTATAGCTTGTCCAAATTAGTACAGAAAGGGAAAATATTAGTTCAGTAGATTTTTATGGTTCTAAAATTTACCATATAATGCAGTATTACTACGTGTTGTTATGCTTGTACGTACATCCACTTGTACAAGGAAAAAACTCACTTAATGCCTAATTAGGCTGGCGACCGTATTATTAACAATTGGTAGCATCTGCTGTGTATGTTTCTTGCCCATCCTAACGTGTAGTTGCACTTTAGACTTGCTTGACGTATCATTGTTGTTACTGAGTGGGTGTAAGTCTGATTTTGCCTCCATTCAGGTACACGCGGTCAACATATTTACTAAAATCCTTTCTTATAAGGTGAAGCCCGTCAACTTACCATAGTACAGGCTTTAAAGAGTTAACGTACGCCCGAGCGTAGACGTTACAAACGCTATGAAAAATTTGGCTAGATCCACTTGAACCGCTACGTCGCAAGTGCAATCGGATCACTGCAGACAGTGTATTCCCTAATTAGTCGGTACTTTCCTTTCAAACGTACAACGCATTTACCAACCACTTTGATATTATTCTGTACATAAAATTTTTCAATTAAAGTGTGGAATGGAGCTCCTTTTTAAACTAGGTTTATTTACAGGTGAGGTGTTTCGCACTTGTAAGATTTTACGCTTGAAAATAAGACATGTCCACAGTTTACTTAAAAGTAGCAGCTGGTTTGTATCTCCTTTGAGCGCCACTCCAAGCTGTACGTTTCCACACGAGGGTCAGCTGTGCGTGGAACTCTCTTCAAGTAGACTGTCAGACAGGTTTACGGCTGAGCGGAGAAGAGCCAAGAACCCAGTCGCGGTGATGAAGCAATGCGCAAATGCTGCTCACCGTTATGGCCTGTAACCTCATTACCTCGGTCGCGGCTAATACGATAGAACGTGATGTAACCAAGCGCAGGCTCCTGCTTTACTGCGGATCCTTGGAATTACACGGACTTACCGTGCAACATACACATCTGTGAAAGAGAATAAAAACATTTACCTTTGTCAGTCTCTTTCATTTTCTTCTTTGGCATTTTCGAGAGTTTACACCCTCATCTTCGGGTCTACATGAGCATTTTATTTCCTGGATTTAGTCGGTTTTCCGCCTTACGCTTAACTTCGCTACAAATTAGTTATTATGCGTTACTTGTTATCATGATAACTCACTACACTGTAAACGATAACACAGCTACCTACAAGATATTCCAGCAAAAGCCCACTTCATGTCCTTCCATATAAACATTTGTATCGCTGAACATTGTGCATAAATACAAAACACAAACAAAAACAGACCAGTTATCGCACATGTATAGAAATAAAGTGCCATATGAGGCAAAGATTTTACGAGCTTACATTGCGAATCGATCCAGACATCTTTACAGCCATCTATCATAAAAATAGCTTTTTTTTTAAAAAAAAAAGAAAAGTAGTACCAGGTGTATTTCTCTCTTTCCTCTCCCATCCGTAAATCACTATTCTGCCACCTAAACTGCAGCTGCCGTTCCACATCTCCAGTTCTCAGTGCATATTCAACACCCATAATACTCACATACAACTTCCTTTTCTGCACTCTCACAAAACCCACATGAAAATTCCACTACTCATGCCACTACAGTTCTCACCTACCAATTCATAAAACCATTTACAACTGGCAAGAGTACCTACTCGTTCACCTGCAGTTCACAGCTAATAGAATCACCACATTTAGATTTAGTATATTCTTAATTTTAAATTTTTAACCTTATTCATTATTTAAAATAGCATGTAAGCATTTTAAAAACATTCCATAAGCTGAAGAGTGCCATTTCTGTAGCTGATAGCTCACTACAGTGATGGGACAATAAGAGTACTGATGAGAAAGAGATAGACTGTAAAACTAGGTCCAACATTTCTGTACTTCGAATGCGCTTTGGAAGTGGTATGTTGTCACGGAGGGCGGATGTTGATGGGAGACAAAAGAAATCGCCAGGAGTGCCTCAGGGATGTACGATATGACCGAGCTCTTGCTCCGGCAGACAGGGTGCGCAGCAGTTTGAGACTGTTTGTTAATGCGCTGTAGTGAACAGAAAAGTGTCATTTTTGAATGACTGTACGAGGATGCCTCGGTGGTCATATGGTAAAGTGGCAGATTATAAAAGCAGAAGAAGCCTTTTGATTTTTGCAATACGCGTTTTTTCATCCATTCAGTTTGGCAGAAGACGCCGATCATGTTGTGTTACGTTCCAATAAAGGGGCACTTGCCCGCGAAAGGCAAAGGTCCCGAGTTCGAGTTTCGGTCGGGCACACAGTTTTAATCTGCCAGGAAGTTTCAAAGGATACCGTATTTATAGCCGTGAATGTAGGAACTACGAAATTTTAATTAACTGTGCAAGAAGAAGAAATAAATTAATATACACAATTTTAATACCGCGGAAAGAATCTGTCCGATGAAGGTATCATATGACGAGACCAAGAACGGGCTGTAAGGGTGATTGGTCCGAGTAAAAAGAAAAAAAAAATTTTTTTTTTAAAAACTGACGTCGAAGCCTGATAATGGAAAAATGTGGTAAAGCACCTGACTACAAAAGCAGACGAAGCCTTTAGATTTTGGTCCTACATACACTTACGTTCAGAAGAAAAACATCACCTTTAACGAGAAGAGAGAGAACGTTCATATTTGTGGTGTCACCGCCAGACACCACACTTGCTAGGTGGTAGCTTTAAATCGGCCGCGGTCCATTAGTACATGTCGGACCCGCGTGTCGCTACTGTCAGTAATTGCAGACCGAGCGCCACCACACGGCAGGTCTAGAGAGACGTACTAGGACTCGTCCCAGTTGTACGACGACTTTGCTAGCGACTACACTGACGAAGCCTTTCTCTCATTAGCCGAGAGATAGTTAGAATAGCCTTCAGCTAAGTCCATGGCTACGACCTAGCAAGGCGCCATTAACCATATCTAGAGAGAGTCCCACTTGTATCATCAAGAATGCTGTATACAAATGATGGATTAAAGTTAAGTATTCCAGCAGCTACGTACTTTTCTTTATAGCATTCATTACGTATCCTGTTTCAGACCTAACGCCAGCCGGCGTGTGTAAACGCGTGCCTTTCAGTTACCCGTCACTGTGGACTGGCTGTCTTGTCAGTCCACAACAATATTCACGGAACAAGCGGTGCGACCCGACCCATTTCGTCGTGTTCTACGTCCTTCCGCGAACCATCCGGCACACACGAGCATCACATTCTCGCCTGTCAGAATAATGCGCCCTCTTTCAAACTCACTGATACGACGATACGGTTTGCGCATATGTCTGCGGGGCATGCTGCAGGTCTACTCAAATCACACTGATCCTTCACCTTCGGTTCATAGAGACAACGAGAACCGCAGGCACATTTTCCATGTAGGTGGTGTTTCGCAGCGACATCGATGTTGATCTTGAACCCGCGAGCCGCCACGGTTCAAATGCTAACCATTTCTGCAGAACATACACGTCCTGCGAATATGAACGTCCTATCTCTAGTCGTTCAAGGTGTTCTGTTTTTTCTGAATGTGCATGTATTTTTCAAGAATTTAATTTGGCAGAAGACGCCGATTATGCTATGTTACTATCCACTGAACAATATAATATTTATGTCCGTGAATGCAGGAACTACAAAATTTTAACTATCATTGAAGAAGAATTTAATTAAGGAAATACGAATAGAGCTCAAAGAAGCTATCTGATGAAAATATAATAGGTATGGCGAGCGCAAGGATGGGCTTTCGGAGTGTAACGTTCCAAAGTGACAAAGCGACGACATAAAATAGAAAGAGCACATAAGGGCGATTATAGGGAAGGGAAATGGCCGACTTTTGTTCTCTGGAAGAATTCAAAGTGTAGCTCACCTATAAAGGAAATAATATACAGAACAGTTCTGCGAGCCATTATTGACTACAGCTTGAGCTTCTGGAATCCTCACCAAGTCGCAATAAACGTGGACATCGAAGTAATTATGAGACATGCTACTAGATTTATAAATTCGATGTTCGTTCAACCCGTTAGTATAACGGGGTGCTCCATGGAATCTAATGCGATTCCCTAAAAGGGAGAAGTTATTTTCGCGGAACACTGTTGAGAAAGTTTATGCAACACGCATTTGATACACTGATGAACGATCCTGCCGCTACCAGTAGACGTCTTGCGTAACGACCGCTAAGAGAAAATAAGAGAAAGCATGCCTATAGATAGTTGTTTTTCCCACGCTCCATTTGCGAGTCCGACAGGAAATGGTACAACTTGCGGTGGTACAAGGTTGGAGTTGCGGAGTATGTACGTGAATGTAGATGTAAAAGAAGGCTCCCTACCTTGCTCCATTGCAGCAAGGAATTTGTTGCTTCTTAGGTTCTATTTTGGCGTTGTGTGTGGTTAACTCGGCAGTGACGGAGACGGAGAGAGAGTAGCATGGTTACCTTTAGAACACAGCAGTTAATTGGTGTACAACAACCACCAGTTCCTGTTTCTGTTGTTATTCCTTACCTGCTCAAAACAAGGACTTGTATACTTATGAAAGATAGCTAGTGTTCATAAATGAAATGCACAAAATTGTAGATGTGCTACAATATTAACCGGTTTGCGGTTTGCAAAGCCATTAATTGACTAAACTGACTATCGTCGTCAAAAAGGATACAATATTGGTGAACAACAATTTTTTTTAAAAAAAGTTACACATCGAGAGTAAGGTGCAAACAAACAGCAAGTGTTGTCTTTGACAGTGCAGTGGTAAAATAACTGGAAATGACAAACAATAAATAAATGTAAAAGCAGCAAACCAGAGAAAATTAACACAAAACACAGAAAAAATAGTACACACGTGTGTGTTTGTGTGTTTGTGTGTTTGTGTGTGTGTGTGTGTGTGTGTGTGTGTGTGTGTCGCACACAAAGATAAAGCTAAAGGGGGGAGGGGAATATCAGTGAAGAACTACTCTCAACACAAGAGAGGATGTACTTGTGATAAAACAACCTACTAGTCTACATATCAATTGAGATTAAAGTATCAATCACAATAAATAAAGGTATTAGGTGTGCTCCACCATGCACAATTTCTGAAACATGTTAAGGAGATTACTGAAACAGGAGCTAATGGCTAACCGGCCGGAGTGGCCGAGCGGTTCTAGGCGCTACAGTCTGGAACTGCGTGACCGCTACGGTCGCAGGTTCGAATCCTGCCTCGGGCATGGATGTGTGTGATGTCCTTAGGTTAGTTAGGTTTAAGTAGTTCCAAGTTCTAGGGGACTGATGAACTCAGCAGTTAAGTCCCATAGTGCTCAGAGCCATTTGAAGCCAAGCTAATGGCTACGCAACATTTGGTTCAACAGGTAGTGTTTACATAGGAATGCTACTCCAAAATTCGTCAACATTGGATCAAGGTATACTTCGTCAGCTACAATGAAAGCTATCAAGATCGGCGACAGAACGTAAGAGTATCTGTGATTACGTTAAGTTCACATTTAAAAATTTGTCACGCGCTTATTATAACCGTTGCTCATCCGTGCGAGTTCGACAGTTTTCATCGCAATGCGAGCGAAGATGTAAATGCAGTTGTCCACAAAATATATCTGTGTCAAAAACAAAATGTTACAGATAGCAAAATATAAACAGTTGACAACACCTGTTCACAATCAACAGTTTGCTGATCGAATAATGTACTTATAAAATATAACAATTACTGTGGATGAGCTCAAAGTAATAAAAATAAAGGTATTATCCGTCACGCACGATTTCCGAAACAACTAGAGACCTACATCTTGTAAAACTAATAATATGTCAAAAATTTTAGTCGGTAGTAAAGACAAAATGCAACGTTTGGCACAAAGTGGTATATATAGAATCACTTGCAAGCAGTGCGAAAAATTGTGTACTAATCAGTCAAGCAGAGCGGTGGCAATTAGGCTACGTGAACGAGAGAGAAACTCGCGATTGAGGAAGAAAAATTCGATCTTTGCTGATCGTCTTTTAGCAGAAAACCATTCATATGATGTAGAATGTGAAATTTTACTTTCTGTGAAGAAAATCAGAAAGACGACCCTACTGGAAATACTGCAAATCGACAAAAACATGACGCGTAATGCTAGCCTAGTGTTGAATGATCAGACTCAATTTCCATTTTCCCCTTTGTTAAATTAAGTTTTCGTTACAAATACTAGATTAAAAAACGGTAAATTCATCTTATTCCTCATTTGTCAAATGTATCTTCACATAAAAAACTTTGCTTACCCCTTTTTAGTTATTTAATTACTGAAATGTTTTCCTATGCAAACACTCTGTCATTTTTGTATCTTTTCTACATATCTAATACATACACTCGCGACACTCTCTGGTGCAAAAGTTGACAGCTTGTAGCGACACTAGCGCTCCAAGCGGTGAGAAGCAGAATCACGTGCTTCGTAAGGATAATTTTGCTTTTATTTATTTTCTACTTCATTAACGAAATAGTTATATTTTTACGTTCTGTGCGTCAGTACATTACTAAGGCACATGAATTTTCGTGAAAGTCACGCAAAACAGCCGAATCACACTGATTCGATGACATAAGCATTAACTTATTCATGAAGAATAAGTGTGTATTGCAGCTTTTTCCGCTGAGAGCATGCGAATATAAGCAAGTATTTTGTGCATAAAAAGAATATATTTTTGTAGTTAGTTTCGTATGCAACTTTCCTTGACACTTAAAATTTTTTTATGGCGTCTAACAATTCGCGCATTCTTATGCTTTACTCGACTAACTAATACACGAACAGTTTTGTAAATGTGATCATTTTTGCTACAAAAACGAATGTGTTGAAGAATCTTGCCGTTTGTGGCTCAGATTTAGCAACAATTTTGGAATCGGTTTCTTCTATGTTGGGTAACAGTTTTTTTTGCTTTTGATTTATTATCATTATGCTACAGTTGTGGTGGTTTATATGATACTTTAAGTAATGTAGATATTACATTCCATATAGGTTTCCTACGTTCCACATTCACTGATTTGGCTGAAAGTGTAGCGAACAGCCGGCCCTCGTGGCCGAGCGGTTCTAGGCGCTTAAGTCTGGAACCGCGCTGCTTCTACGGTCGCAGGTTCGAATCCTGCCTCGGGCATGGATCTGTGTGGTTTCCTTAGGTTAGTTAGGTTTAAGTAGCTCTAAGTCTCTGGGACTGATGACCTCAGATATTAAGTCCCACAGTGCTCAGAGCCATTTGAACCATTTTGTAGCGAACAAAACCCTGCCTTGCTGGGCAGATACATGACGTTTCTCTGCAAAACGTCAGGTCTTCTGGTGTTAACTAGCAATTTTTTGCAATCAAAGGGAAACGATATTATTCAGAAAGTGTCTGTTCGTTACAAGAGAATCGCAAATAGACTTCTGCAATGTAACGTTTCTTACCTCCCAGGGAGCTTAGGTAACTAAACAACGGCAAAAGTGGTGTACTTTTTTTATTTATTGTCGATCTTTATTGCACTCCATAAACTCCCTATTGTAAAAGCTATGTCACAAATCAATATAAATATTAATATTCGCACTCATCCGGTATCATGTAGAGAGGTGTCGCTTGCTAGTCACTTGGGGCGCTGCTATCTCTGTGGATATCAAAAACGAGACCGATTGTCGCCACTGTGATGTTAGACTGTGCTTTCGTACAAATAATATCTGTCGTACTTAATTTTTATTTGTGTTTGCGACTTTCAGTTGTCACATGAAGATCACCCGAGAAGCTGAAAGTCGGTCCGTGACCGAAAGAATATAATTCTGCAGAACTTTTGGAAATGTTTTCCTTTTTAAACGAATCATAACAAAATTAATTTTATACAAGAGCATTAAGGAATAGCTTGAAGAGATGTTACACACGGAAGATAATTTGGAAAAAGAGTAAAAGATAGAAATTTATATTTAGTGTTCATGTTTACTGGTTCGTTCCCTTTGCACTTATTTAATGTTTAACACTGCAGTTAATTTACCACTGGCCTGTCAAAGATGACATTTGCTTTGTGTGTGCACCTTACTCTTACGTGTAACATCTTTTTTAATGTGGTTGACCAATGTAGTATTCTCTTTGTCGACGATAGCCAGTTGAAGACTGATGGTGGCCTTGTAAGGCGGAAACCGGCTGAAGAATTGAATCCATAATTTTGCGCTTTTGATATGGCATTAAGAAGTTTTTCATGCAAGAAGCGATGGCTGCTGCTGCAGATTTAGGGTTTGAAGAGGCTAAACATCTAAGAGCACCGGTCTGTTATTGACCCTCAGGACGGAGTCTTCGTACCCCGTCTCTTTGCTTGCAGTATTAATACTATGTGCAACTTGATGTGAAGGTCGATGGCAGCATGTCGTGACCTCATACAAATGCAGGATGCTTTCGATCGGTACCCTTGCGATTTGCAGGCTAGTACAAGGTGGGTTGTTGTAGGAATCTGGAATATTCTATAATAATTAGTACTGGAATACTTTAGTAAATAACTTTTACTTAACTTTGTCCTGCTACTGCACTCCAGGAACATAACCAATAACTATCTTTCTTGAGTACAAATGACTTATTAACAAACATTAACTGGATTACACAACAGCCGACCAGAGTGGCCGAGCGGTTCTAGGCGCTTCAGTCTGGATCCGCTCGACCGCTACAGTCGCAGGTTCGAATCCTGCCTCGGGTATGGATGTGTGTGTGATGTCCTTAGGTTAGTTAGGTTTAAGTAGTTCTAAGTTCTAGGAGACTGATGACCACAGCAGTTAAGTCCCATAGTGCACAGAGCCATTTGAACCATTTTTTTTAATGACACAACAAGCAAGATAACACAATTCTGGTATTATGTGCCTAATACATGCGCGAAGTAGAGGCTGCGAACCTAGCGAGCTGAAGGCTATTCTAATCTGGCTTCGCTCACGACCTGTAACTGACTTAGCCGGTGCGATCTGCAAGACTGTCCGTGCCATACGGCGGCGCTGCAAGCGCCAGCGAGTCCAGAGAGGTTGCGAGTGTTAGACCGCTATCGATTACCGCAACCTCTAGCGTGGTGTCTAACATTGACATTACACGACTGTGAACTTTCGCATAGCATGTATCAGAGGCGGCACGTGGATACCAACCCGGTATTCAGCTAGCGTGGTGTGAGACACTGTCGATAAACCATATCCAGGCCGGCATGCTGAGCATCCATCTGCCCTCGTGGTTAGTCCGCAAATGCATTTGATCCATGCGGGGCTTGCCTGCCCGAGTCCCGGAAGCGGAGCGTTAATGCATTCACCTACCCAGGTAGGTAAGAAGTGACGAGAGAGTCAGTTGGCATGTAGTTTGTATCATCACCGACATAAATCTGAGCATCACTCAAAGTAATAAATATCCTGGGGAGAAAAAAAAGTGAAAACCTACACCGTAGTCTTCATCTTAGGATCCAAGTGCTCTATAAAGGACCAAAGTCTCAAAAGTGAAATTTCGGTTAACGGAAGAAAAAAAGGTCGTCTATTTAACTACAAGACGTTCCGTAGGAAACATTTTCTCTTGTGAATGGGATTTGTTTTCTATGACGGGCTTTCAGTAAGTAATGCAACACATTTTTTCCTGTAACCAGGTTGATTTTATTCAGGATCCTAATACACCATATTATAACCCACTCTTTTGGCTACAGAACATTGGTTTTCAACAATCTCCCCTCAACGCCCCGGCGTTACGCCACCTTACTGCGCCGGCCGCTCTGACCGAGCGGTTTTAGACCCTTCAGTCCGGAACCGCTCTGCTGCTACGGTCACAGGTTAGAATCCAGCCTCGGGCATGGATGTGTGTGATGTCCTTAGGTTAGTTGGGTTTAAGTAGTTCTAAGTCTAGGGGACTGATGATCTCAGTTGTTAAGTCCCACAGTTCTTAGAGCCATTTGAACCACTCTACTGGTCGACCTCGGAGCCAACGTCTAGCTACAACAATAACTTTCCCATCATCCACGTCGCTTCCCGCGGACTTTATCCTTCATTGTGGCAAACAGATGGAAGTCGGAAGGTGAGAGATCCGGTTCGTAGGCTGGAGCGGGAAGAACAGTGCAACGAAGTTTTGTGAGCTCCTCTCTGGTGCGTGGACTTGTGTCAGTCCTTGCGTTGCCATGGAGAAGGAGAAATTGGTTTGAATTTTTGTGGCGAGGAACACGTTGAGTCGTTTCTTGAGCTTGTTTTGTATTGTATGTTAACCGGAGACCTAGGAACGACGGAGAGGCTCCGTCCCCGCCGCAGCCGCAGTGGTCCACAACCCCACGACGACTACCGCAGTCCCCTCCGCCGCCCCACACCGAACCCAGGGTTATTGTGCGGTTCGGCCCCCGGTGGACCCCCCAGGGAACGTCTCACAGCAGACGAGTGTAACCCCTATGTTTGCGTGGTAGAGTAATGGTGGTGTACGCGTACGTGGAGAACTTGCTTGCGCAGCAGTCGCCGACATAGTCTCACTGAGGTGGAATAAGGGGAACCAGCCCGCATTCGCCGAGGCAGATGGAAAACCGCCTATAAACCATCCACAGGCTGGCCGGCTCACCGGACCTCGACACAAATCCGCCGGGCGGATTCGTGCCGGAGACTAGGTGCTCCTTCTAGAGATGGGCAAAACTGTTCTTTTCAGAGATTGGATCAGAACTGTTCACTCCCTGAAATGAATTAGCTCTTTTTCATGACTCACCACTCATTTACAATATAAAATAAATGGAAGGCACATTGCCCTTTAAACTTGGTTTATTCCAGTACTATACCTGTATTTTGATCTTATTTGATCCTATTTTGAAGTAACACAGATAATGAGTAAGAATTTTGTATTGTTTATTGAAATTTCCACGATATGACAAAGTTTTTGATTATTGATTTATTTTGCACTATCGTGGTTTTTTGGGTGATCGGAAAATGTTGTAACTTGAGATTTACATTAACAATATATTTGGCTATAACGTATTAAAATTTCATTAACCTCATACAAATACATCGCAAGCCATATATTTTTAAAGTGAACGTTTCCTTTCGAAGACGCCTAAAATCGCAAAATCCGTACCAGAATAAGAAAAATATATATAAATTTGACTGTATAACGAAAGTGCTGCATATAGCCTTACGCAGAATAAAACAAGGAAAATATTGGTGTATCACATTTTGCGATACGTTTATCGGTTCGCTCGTAATTAAAGCGTAAATTCGAGTGTCTATAATAAAAATCCTATAGTAAGAGGAGTCATCAGGAACCTAAACTAATCAGTTTAAACAAATAAAAATAAAATAAAAACAATTGATGTATACATAACATAATAATGTAATATACATAGCGGCATTACTACGAAGAACAATATCCAGTGGGGACGAACTCCGATGCAGAGGCGCTGAGTCGAGCAGGTCGAGCCGCGAGCTGTATTACTGCGTGAGCCGAGACCGCAGAGACCTCAGTGACACGTGAGTCGCTTTGCTCGATGCTCTGGCTAGAGTCGAGACGGTGGGGCGAGCGTTGAGCGGGCGAGTTCCGAGGGAGGGGGTAGCGGTGAACTCACCCGCTCCGAGACAAATAGTTCGTTCCCTTGCGAGCGGGTTTTTGCAAGTAGTTCCTATGTTATCCGCTAGGTGGCTCTCTGTCCTGTTGCTCGCATCAACTGCCCAGAGGGCAGGACGTGCGACTGAAACGATCGCCGACAGAGTGCGATGCGAAGTTACGCTGCGCCAGACACTGCGCGGCAGACGACGCACAGAGACGCCACGGCATTTGTGAAACACAAGATCCAATGGGGCACTGCACAATGCAGGCAGCCAAGGTAGAAGCAGGGCAGAGGCCGACGCTGGCTGTGTTGTGTGGCGTGCACTGTGCTGTGACCAGCAGAGGCGCTGCTGATATGCTCCGTCTCTCCTCTCTCTCTCTCTCTCTCTCTCTCTGCCGTGGGAAACGTTTGGAGCTACCGTTCTTTTTTTCTGAATCACTGATTGTTCACTCCTTTGAAAGATTGAACTCTATGAATTAGTTCAAGAGCGGATCCCCCATCTCTAGCTCCTTCCCGCCCGGAAAGCCGTGCGTTAGACCGCACGGCCAACCGGGAGGGCTTCTTGAGCTTACTGGGGATAGCACAGTACACTTCAGAGTTGATCGTTGCACCAAGAGGGAGGGCATCAAACAGAATAACCCTGTTAGAGTCCCAGGAGTCCGGCGCCATGGCTTTACCGGCTGAGAGTCAACTTTGAACTTTTTCTTCGAAGGAGAGGTAATGTGGCGCCCCTCCATGGATGGCCGTTTTGTTTCCGGTTCGAAGTTGTTTCATCGCCTGTGACGATGTTCAACAAAAATTGTCACGCTCAGCCACGTAATGCGCAAGCAATTCTGAACAGATTCTCCTTCGTTGCTTTTTATCGTCTTCTGTTGGGCTACGTGGAAACCAAAGGGCACACACCTTTGAGTACCCCAGCTGGCGGACAAATGACGAGTGTGTCAGAGACGTCTAGTCGAGCAGCGAGGTGTTTGATTGTGATCCGCCATTACATCGAAAGAGAGTGTCAACGCATTCCAACATTGCATGAGTCACAGCTGCGTGCGGTCGACGGCATGTGCGACTCTGTTGCGATAATGACAAACTTATCGTCCAATGACTTATTACGGTATAAGTGTATATGTATGTGTGCGGGTGGGTGCACTTATCACGGGATAATTATATATTATTTTTATAATTATATATTTTATGATTTTGGTTGGCGCGGCTTTAAGTATTGTGGGCTAGCATGAGACTTTTAATTAACTTATACCGCGATAACACTCGTACGGACATCGGCTGCCCCGAAGTAAACACAACGTGCGATTACCGACTTCTAATAAATAGTTTGCGTGAGCGCTGCTATTTAGAAACGGAAATATGCGTGTTCTTACGCAAACTGTAATTATTAATATGGGTCTCAGAGGCTACTGGTTATTTATGTACCAAACTACATAAAGATTAACTGAGATATTGCGGAGCCTACTGGAGAAATATTTTCAAATTTTCTCGTTCATTATTTGCAAGGCAAAACTGGAGAGAATCTCATCTGCCATTAGGCGGCCAAACTCGAAACATACTGAACTCATTCAGTATTCTAAATATTAATAAAAGAAAACTATTTTTAGTCTGTTAACTTTGAGACTATTGTAAGATCAAAGTAGAGAAACCTCTCACGTTTACATTAAACATCATGAATCATCAGCGTAATGGCCGACTATATCCTGCTACAGGGGATGAGCTCCCCGCACTACGAAGTTATGTAAAAACTTTGTTAATTATAATTAATGGTTGCTATCGTGAGAGGTGACAACTAAGTCAATAATACACACTTTCTAATAACAGTTATATTTTACTAAATTACAACCAAACTTAAATTAAATATTATCCAGCGCTACAATGGCGGCCTACCTCTTGACGATACAAAAACAGGAGCACTCTCAAAAAGCAATCGTCTCTGGTCATGTTCATTTTCATTACAGAGATAAAAAGAATGTTTTTTTATTTTTATATCACATCGCTGTTTGTGATTTTTGGTGCTATTATTTAACTTTTTTAATCTTTCTTATACATCGCGTA
Source organism: Schistocerca cancellata (assembly GCF_023864275.1). Taxonomy (NCBI): domain Eukaryota; kingdom Metazoa; phylum Arthropoda; class Insecta; order Orthoptera; family Acrididae; genus Schistocerca; species Schistocerca cancellata. Next base: position 304,339,107 of record NC_064634.1, read on the forward strand.
CACGTACACAGTCTTGAAATAATTTATAATTCACACGTGACACAAACAAAAACCTTTATTTTCCTTTTCTCCAAATGTCCATTTATGTGACGTACCGTCACAGACTCCGCTTGCTTTTGTTCACTGCCAGCTCTCTGTAGACATTCCGCAAGTGCCTATGGTTATCTGCGATGCTCTGGTTCTCCATCAAAAGGAACTCAATGACAGATCTCTGTTTGGAACGCACCTCCATAGACCGTTCGCCGGGTGCAAGTCTTTCGACTTGACGCCACTTCGACGACTTGCGAGTCGATGGGGATGAAATGATGATGATCAGGACAACACAAAACCCAGTCCCTGAGCGGAGAATACGTCCGACTCAGCCGGAAATCGAACCCGGGCCCTTAGGATTGACATTCTGGCGCGCTGACCACTCAGCTACCGGGGGCGGAGAACGCACCTCCATAGACACCGTTTTGAAGCGTATGTAAAGCGCCGCCATCTATCAGAACTTCGTGTAACTATAAAGGCTGCAGTGGGAATATTCCATTGTGTCCCAGAACAAAACGTCCTCATTCCTTCAACTGAAATTGGCCGAGAAAAGTTGTGTTGCATTACTTATTGAATGCCTCTCGTAGAAACCAGGATTTCCCGACTCACGCACAGCGTGCTGATATAAGAAAGAGGTGAGTGTTTGCGACCTTGTAGAGTGGTGACATTCCTTGAATTCCAGATGACTCTCGGAGCGCCTTCAAGGAGAGCTGCCGCTCCGTTTCCGATCGCGCAGTGTTTACGAGCAAGTCGGTGACGCCTACGCGATGTGGTCACCCGTGAGTCAGCGACCTCGCCGTTCAGTGAGAGGCGGGCGCTTCCAAAGCTGACCTGGAAACCTGTTGTACACAGTCGCGACCGCACGCTGTTCGTTTTTGGCCGGGCGCAAGGTACAGTCTGCCCGTAAAGCGAACAGCGTGTCAAGTTCGTGGTGGAGGACACTGCTTTTCCCAGACAAAAATCAACACTCCGTCACTGCCGCACATCCTTATGAAGAAATTGCTTCCTGCCCAACTACATAGTGCAGTGTGTGATGGTTTACGCCGTGTCTATTCGTGTGCGTTTCTTGTGTTACCACCGAGCGAGGTGGCGCAGTGGTTAGCACACTGGACTCGCATTCGGGAGGACGACGGTTCAATCCCGTCTCCGGCCATCCTGATTTAGGTTTTCCGTGATTTCCCTAAATCGTTTCAGGTAAATGCCGGGATGGATCCTTTGAAAGGGCACGGCCGATTTCCTTTCACCTCCTTCCCTAACCCGAGCTTGTGCTCCGTCTCTAATGACCTCGTTGTCGACGGGACGTTAAACACTAATCTCCTCCTCCTCCTCCTCCTCCTCCTCCTCCTCTTCTTGTGTTAGTTACTAACGTTAGTTCAATAGTCTTTCCGCCAGTAGCACGTGTTTCCATCATATAAATTCTTTGCTCTTTATGGGACATATGACGTCGCTTGAACTTGTTCAAAAATGCCTCGGGAACTGTGGAAATGGATACTTCGGATCATATTCTCCCACCAAATCTATGAGTCGATTGCTATCCATTCGATTCTAAGAAATGTGACTGAAAGCACCTTCGCAATGGCTATGCTCTACCGTGATGAGAATGCCATCGAAATTCATATGCCGGTTATTGAGTTATAAGCCAGTGTGTGTTACGTTCTATACTTCTAATCGACAAATAAATGTTGTTTTAACTTTTATCTGACTTACGACATCTGTTCTTACATAATGAATGGGGAGTCATTCCTCCGCCAATACAAGCCGCGAAAGGGGAAATCCAGTAACGTAAGCGACTTTGAAAATGGCAGATTATTAAGATCCGGTGCCTGGGAACGAACATCTCGGAAACGGCCAAACAAGGCATCTATAAAAATTGGTTAAAGGGCTGTGAAACCAGTAGCAGCCGAGACGGTGTTTGCCGTCTGTGCCTCACCGCAGATGTCTCTTCCGTGAAGCAGTTTGACAGTGTCAAATGAGGCAAAATTTTCGAAACTCTGAGAAAAATGGAGGTCTATGCGGAAAGACGGATAGTGTACAAAACACCCAAAACCATGAGGAAACAACAAAACTGGAAAACCATGAACGAAGTGTTCGGATTGAAAAGGGATGCATTATTTTGCCCCTACTATTTAATCTGTTTGTCGAAGAAGCAATGACGGAAATAAAAGAAAGGTTCAAGATTGGGATTGAAGTTCAAGGTGAAAGGATATCAATGAAAAGATTCGCTGATGACATTACTGTAGTCACTGAAAATGAAGAAGAATTACAGGATGTTTTGAATGAAATGAACAGTCTAATGAGTACAGAATATGGATTGAGAGCAAATGGAAGAAAGAGGAAAGTAATGAGAAGTAGCGGAAATGAGAACAGAGAAAAAGTTAACATCAGGATTAGCGATCACGAAGTAGATAAAGTTAAGGAATTCTGCTACCTAGGCAGTAAGTTCAAATGGCTCTGAGCACTATGGGACTTAACATCTATGGTCATCAGTCCCCTAGAACTTAGAACTACTTAAACCTAACTAACCTAAGGACATCACACAACACCCAGCCATCACGAGGCAGAGAAAATCCCTGACCCCGCCGGGAATCGAACCCGGGAACCCGGGCGTGGGAAGCGAGAACGCTACCGCACGACCACGAGAGAAGGCAGTAAGCTAATCCATGATGGACGAAGCAGGGAGGACATAAAAAGCAGACTAGCACTGGCAAAAAAAAGCATTCTTGGCCAAGACAAGCCTACTAGCATTAAACATAGGTCTTGATTTGAGGAACAAATTTCTAAGCACAGCGTTGTGTGGTAGTGAAACTTGGACTGCGGGAAAACCAGAACAGAAGGGAATCGAAGCGTCTGAGATGTGGTGTCACAGAAGAATGCTGAAAATTAAGTGGACTGATAAGGTAAGGAATGAGGAGGTTCTCTACAGAATCGGCGAAGAGAGGAATATATTGAAGAAATTCTCCCAGTCCATATGTGGCATAACAGCAAACTAGTGCTCAACAGTATTGGTTAAAATAGTCTTGGTTGCAATTTTAGTTTTTTTTATTTTTCATCTACGCGTTTCGCCTTATTTAGGCATCTTCAGGTTATCTAAATAGACAATAGAGAAAAAATACATCTATTTAACAATCTTTGTTGTCTATTTAGATAACCTGAATATGCCTAAATAAGGCAAAACGCGCCGTTGAAAAATAAAAAAAAAACAAAAAACTAAAAGCCCGCATCTCGTGCTCGTGCGGTAGCGTTCTCGCTTCCCACGCCCGGGTTCCCGGGTTCGATTCCCGGCGGGGTCAGGGATTTTATCTGCCTCGTGATGGCTGGGTGTTGTGTGCTGTCCTAGGTTAGTTAGGTTTAAGTAGTTCTAAGTTCTAGGGGACTTATGACCACAGCAGTTGAGTCCCATAGTGCTCAGAGCCATTTGAACCATTTTTGAAAAAACTAAAATTGTAACCAAGACTGTTTTTAACCAATACTATATATTGAAGATATTGACAAGAAAAAGAGACAAGATGATAAGAAATATGTTAAGACATCAGGGAATGACTTCCATGACACTAAGAGGCAGCTGTAGAGAGTAAAAACTGCAGGGGAAGACAGACATCGGGGACGTAGGTTGCAAGTTCAAACGGTTCAAATGGCTCTGAGCACTATGGGACTTAACTTCAGAGGTCATCAGTCCCCTAGAACTTAGAACTACTTAAACCTAACTAACCTAAGGACATCACACACATCCATGCCCGAGGAAGGATTCGAACCTGCGACCGTAGCGGTCGCGCGGTTCCAGACTGTAGCGCCTAGAACCGCTCGGCCACTCCGGCCGGCGTTGCAAGTGCTACTCCGAGATGAAAAGTTGGCACAGGAGAGGAATTTGTGGCGGGCCGAAGAAACCAGTTCTTACTGACTGACTGACTGATGAAAAAATAAATAATAATAAAAAAATTAAAATAAAATACGCAGGATAGGCAGCGATTTGTGGCAGATTTGATGGCAGAGTACAATGCCGGTGCAGGCACAGGCGTTCCGGAACACGCCGTTCAGAGCACATTATTGGAGATTGGGCTCAGCAGTAGATGGCACCCAAGGTTCCCACAGTAACGCAACGGTATCGTCAACTACTACAGCAGTACGCACCGGATCATCGAGATTGCACCGTAGATCAATAGATACTTGTCGCCTTGTCGGATGGATCACGCTTCTTATTACGACCGGTCGATTGTTTACTCGGAATATACTGCCATCCATGCGGACGTCTTCTAAACACGCACCGTGTCACAGACACAGGCCGTTGGGGACAGTTCTGTGTTATGCGGCAGAAATCGAAGGTACAGTGGCACATGTGGACTACATGAACATTACTGCGGACTACTTGCATTCGTTTATGCTTAACGTCTATCCCAGTGGCAATGGCAACTTTCTCTAGGATAAATATCCGTGTCACATGGCCAGAATTGTGCTACAGTGGCTTGAGGAGGAAGATAATGAGCTCACTTTGGTCTCTTGGCCACAAAACTCGCCCGACCTGGACCTGATGGAACACAGACGCTACTGGGTGCCAACGGCACAGTCACAAACAAACGGCCCATACTTAACGGGAATTACTTGACCTGTGCGTACAGATCAAGTGCCACATACACGAAATGTTGAATATGCGCCACACACAATCGCTACTGTATTTCATTCCGACCAATACGCTATTAAGCCTCAATGTACGAAGGGGGGCGGGGGAGAAGGGTGGGGGTTAATTAATTTATGTCCACCTTTTGAAAATATGGTAATCTAGTCAGTTACTTTATATTTCAAAATTCTGAAACAAAAATTGTTTTTAATGAATTCTTCAATCACTTCCCACCATTTTCTTTCAAAGTTTTCAGTTACAGTTTGAAAACAAAATTTAAGTCACAAGTGTAGATGTCACTTCTCCAGTGAATGTCATATTCGATATTTTCAGGTACAGGACCTTACTCACATCCTAGTATCCCTTTAAAAGGCGTATTGTGAATAAAAGTCAACAACAATTAACGAAGTTTACATTTATTCAAAAATGTTCAAATGTGTGCGAAACCTTATGGGACTTAAGTGCTAAGGTCATCAGTCCCTAAGCTTACACACTACTTAACCTAAATTATCCTAAGGAGCAACACACACACCCATGCCCGAGGGAGGACTCGAACCTCCGCCTAGACCACCCGCACAATCCATGACTGCAGCGCCTTAGATTGCTCGGCTAATCCCGCGTGGCTTGCATTTCTTAATTTGATTCATGGGGTGCTGGGATGTATAAAGTGCCCCCCCCCCCTTTCCTCTGGTAGTGCACGCTACTGAAAGTGTTCTGATATTGCTAAGAGTGTGCTAAAATACACTTTTAGCTTCTGCAGCCTACTTATACATCAGCATGTCTTTAAAAAGTGTGTTGTTAATGTAAGTCAACAAGAAATAACGAAATTTTTTATAACTGGCGTGAAATACCCTCCGCCGCCCCCTGGTAATGCGCGTCATGAACAATGAGTTGGTATTGCTAGGGTTAAGCCGGTGGTCATAATGTTTTGGGCCCACAGTACATGAAGTAAACGCCGACAGACTGAAGTGGAATGAATGGATAGTGGCAGATTACCAAAAATAGTTTACAACCCCAAGCCAGTGGGTCGAAGGTTATTGGAAGACCTTGGAAGAGATGAGGATTATGAGAGCCAGAAAGGGTCAGATGATCTGAAATTCCTCTAACGAGGAGAAGAAGAAGAAGACATTGTGACTTGAAAGAAGTTCACCATGTTTTGTAGACCGTGTGGTACGAATGTATGTGGTGAATACTCGCTGGGTGTACCTGCGCTGTGTCGCCACTGATTTAAAAGACACGCTATGGTATGGCCTATAGGTGCTGAAGAAGTATGGGCCCAACAACGAACTTGTGGCGTCACACCACGCAGCTTGTCCACCAAACTTCGAGAATGCTCGGCTCCACGCAGGGCCCACGGGAAATCAGTATGTACAGGGTGGTGCACGAAAGTGTTACCAATTGTTTCTTTCACAATTAACGACGCACATTAGATATCCCGCTGGGATCTCTACAGCAGTAGCAGCAGAGCTTGGAAAAACAAATGAGTTACGAAATAACGTGTAATTCACGATACTGCCGCTAGGAGGCTAGTAAGCAGCAATGGCTGACAATGGAAGTCTGACGACACAGCAACGATTGGCAATTGCGTTATTTTTTAATGAAACGAAAAGCCTTGTTGTGACTCAGAAGCGTTTTCGACAACAGTTTAAAGCCTTGTTGTGACTCAGAGGCGTTTTCGACAACAGTTTAACACACGATGGGTCCCTTGCAAGAAGACCATCCACAGGTTGTACCATAAATTTGTACAGGAAGGAACAGCATTGGAAGCGAAGGGACCTCGGTCTAAGCCTGTTTGTTCGCCAGACAATATTGAAGCGGTACGAGTTGCTGTACAGAGAAGTCCCGGGAAATCGTATAGAAAGGCAGCAGTGCAAGTGGGTATATCCAGACGCTCCGTTCAACGCATTCTTAAAGGTGACCTCCATACGTACTCATACAAGATGACCTGTGCACAGAAGCTCACTGAAGACCACAAGCAGCAGAAACTACTGTTTGCTCAGTGGGCGGAGGATAGGGAAGAAACTCTCAACAACGTTTGGTTTTCAGACGAGGCGCATTTTTATTTAGACGATGTGATTAACAAACAAAATGTACGCTTTTGGGCCACTGAAAACCCACAAGTGCTTCATGAACGACAACATTATGCTCCGAGGGTTACAGCGTGGGCAGCAATTTCCAGTCACGGACTTATTGGACCCTTTTTCTTCGAAGAAACTGTAAACAGCGAGCGTTATTTGAGCATGCTTCGCAGTAGCTTCATTCCACAGCTTCTTGCTACTGCCTTGCCCTTCAACACGCAGTGGTTCATGCAAGACGGAGCAAGGCCACATACTGCAAACACTGTGCTGGAGTTTTTACATGAGCATTTCGACATGTGGATCATTTCACTCAGGTTTCCAGGTCGCTTCAATGACGGACAAAATTGGCCCCCGAATAGTCCAGACCTCAGTCCATGTGACTTTTTTCTTTGGGGGTACGTAAAGGAAAAATTTTCCCGAAACGTTCACGTGATTTAATGGAGCTCAGAAGACTTGTTCTTCAAGCTTGCAGTGAAATTACGGAAGACACGTGCCGTAGGATAATCACTAACTTCAGTGTTCGTTGGAAGGAAGTTAGGAAACGAAATGGTGGACATATTGAGCATGTGCCGAGTTAGAACAAGTCTCCATGGACGGCTCTTCATTGTAGTATATGTTCCTTTCAGACTCTGTTGACAACAAAGTTTATATTCAAAAACAAAATGGTAACACATTTCGTGCGCCACCCTGTAATTGAAAAGGCACCTACTAAAGGTCTTAACTTTGTCGTGTGCTATCGAGTGCTCGCTTTCATGTAAACGCGTAGTCAAAAATTGGTAAACTCGTCTGAAATAGTTGCCCGCTCCCCGCCAGAGACGGCTGCTGCCTCTCGTAACACCCGCAGTGCGCCGTGCTGTGAGGTACGCACCACGGCCTCGACGTGTGCTTCTGACGTAGTGGAGGAGTATGGGGAGTGGGGATTCGGGAGCCCGGAGCTCAGTTCGCCGGCAGACTGTACTACTGGCGGCGTCTGCCTCCTGCGTCACTCAGTGAGTCCTCGCCATGCTGTGCTGTTGTCCACGCTTGCTGCTGCTGGCTGCCTGCGCCTTGCTGCTGCGGCCGACTCCCTACACACACGCCTCGCCCAGCAGGTACTGTCCTTTCACTAGCAACTACCTCTGTTAACAATGTAGTCATCTGGCATTCTTGGCTGGGAAAACCCGAAGGGCAGGTTTCAGCCACCTATCTCAAAGGTAGTTCCTGTCCTTCGCGCCACTGGCACCTCTCCTTCGCGAAGTGAGAGTTTTATGTTAAGTGTGTGTGATACTTTTACATGACTATAATGCGTGTATGTATGTGTGTGTGTGTGTGTGTGTGTTTGTGTGTGTAGTACGGTGTTATACACTGACGGTAAAAAATCGCAGCACAAAAAAATAATTAATGTGGAGTAATGAAATTTAGGGAATACATACTACACCTACATCTACACCTACATTTATACTCCGCAAGCCACCCAGTGGTGGGTGACGGAGGGCACTTTACGTGCCACTGTCATTATCTCCCGTTCCTGTTCCAGTCGCGTATGGTTCGCGGGAAGAACGACTGCCGGAAAGCCTCCGTGTGCGCTCGAATCTCTCTAATTTTACATTCGTGTTCTCCTCGGGAGGTATAAGTAGGGGGAAGCAATATATTCGATACCTCATCCAGAAACGCACCCTCTCGAAACCTGGACAGCAAGCTACACCGCGATGCAGAGCGCCTCTCTTGCAGTCTGCCAGTTGAGTTTGCTAAACATCTCCGTAACGCTATAACGCTTACCAAATAACCCTGTGATGAAACGCGCCGCCCTTCTTTCGATCTTCTCTATCTCCTCTGTCAACCCGACCTGGTACGGATCCCACACTGACGAGCAATATTCAAGTATAGGCCGAACGAGCGTTTTGTAAGCCACCTCCTTTGTTGATGGACTACATTTTCTAAGGACTCTCCCATCGAATCTCAACCTGGCACCCGCCTTACCAACAATAAATTTTATATGATCATTCCACTTCAAATCGTTCCGCACGTATACTCCCAGATATTTTACAGAAGTAACTACTACCAGTGTTTGTTCCGCTATCATATAATCATACAATAAAGGATCCTTCTTTCTATGTATTCGCAGTGCATTACATTAGTCTAGTTGTAACACAGTTACGTCATTAACATTGCAAGATCAGAGGTTAATATACGTGGGAGATAAGCCGTTGCAAATGTGAAATGCTGGTATATTAGAAAGCAGTGTAACTTCCAGAATAATGAGTGTAAGCATGAAGCCGTCTATGCATTGTGTCGTACAGGTGCCGTATGTCAGTTTGTGGGCTGGAGTTTAATGTATTTGGTTGGTCAATACAGAGGCGACCAATGCTGTTTGTGGATGACGCTGTAGTTGTCGTTCAGTGATGTCCCATATGACAGATCTGATGACTGAGCAGGTCAAGGCAACATGTCAACACTCTGTAGAACATGTTGCGTTTCAACAGAGAGGTATGCGGGCGAGCGGTTTCCTGTTGGAATGCTGTTCATGAATGGCAAAACAACAGGTCAGGGTGTGTCGGAAAGCCACAAGAGTGCTCCTGCTGTCTACGAAATCGCACTCCAGACCATTTATCGTGATAATAAATGCTAATCTTACTCGAAATTGCAGTCTTTTGATTTCAAATGGTTCAAATGGCTCTGAGCACTATGGGACTTAACTTCTGAGGTCATCAGTCTCCTAGAACTAAGAATTACTTAAACCTAACTAACCTAAGGACATAACCCACAGCCATGCCCGAGGCAGGATTCGAATCTGCGACCGCTGCGGTCGCGCGGTTCCACTGTAGCGCCTAGAACCGCTCGGCCACCCCAGCCGGCTGTGTTTAGCACACAGGCACGTTGGTTGCAGGATCCCAAGTGGCCTCGTTCTAACCAACATACGGCCATCACTGGCACCGAGCCAGAACCTGCTCTTATTGAAAACACAACAGTCCTCCACCGTGGCTTCCAATGAGCTTGACACTACTGAAGTTGCAAATGGCGGTGGTTTGGAATCAGTGGGACGCATCCTACACAGCGCCAGGTTCGAAGCTGTCCTTGACATAACCGACTAATGGCAGTTGATTGTGTGTCTGTTGTTCCAGCTGCTGCTCATACTGCACGATAGTCCACCACTCGGTAGTGACACATGGCCGTCCGGGGCCCGGTCTTCTTGTGACCGTATATTCTCGTGACCACCACTGCCAGCAATCACGTACAGTGGCTACATACCTGCCAAGTCTGTCTGCAATGCCTCAGGAGGAACATCCAGCTAACCGTAGCCCTGTTACCCGACCCTGTTGAAACTCAGTGAGCTGTTGATTAAGGCGTCTTTGCCACCTTAAAGGCATTCTTGACTAATATCAACCCACCTGAGATGCTGCTAGCGACACTCCTACGCGACTGGCACGAAATTTCAATAGACATCGTAAAACACACGCCTACCAACTTTCGTTTATGTCGCTCAAGTCCTTCACGGTGTCGTGATTTTTTTCCGTCATTGTATTGGATGACGGTAAAGAGATAAGGGAGAGTGTGAAACCCGGTGCCGGATCATAGGCTACTCTTCCCTAATAGCAACCAGAGGGCCGCCCAACTTAACGCCCCCGTGCGACTGATGGATCGCCATCAGCAGCGTCACACAATCTCACTTCATGAGACGCTGAGGAGAGTGTAACGGAACATATTAAAGGCTTTACTGTACCGAAGTATGCGATACCCGCCAAATTCAACCAGTTTAACGAGTATTTATGATTATAGAAAAGTTATTGTGTATGTTAACAATGATTGCGTAACATGTCTCCATAAACAGTCAGCCCATTAAATTATACTGAATAACTAACCCACACAAAAGTTAATATCACTTGATCACTGATACAGCAAATGTCATCATGTAAAAACACTGAGTTCATCTTAAATAATTAATATGAAGTACGAAAAATAGTGTACAACTTAGGTATTTTGGATCTCCTTAAATAAAAATCACCCAGTGAAACCTATTTGTTCACTAGGAGCGGTTTCACCTAGTATTCACGAAATCAATCCTGTTTTAGACGAAAACCAATGTATTTCTTAATAATTCATGTTAATTACTTATTTATGCAAATTAGAGAAGTCAATTGACAAACTTCTAAAAAACGGACTTTTTGTAACAAAGAATTATTCTGTCAAGTCAACAAATCTGTCTGTCATTTTAATAACATGTTAAATTATGTCACTCGATGCAAATTAATAACTTTTCTGCACAAATTATGATAACAGATGTACATGTGACTTGTAAACTATATCTCTTTTTAGTAGTTCTTTGACAATGTTATAAATACGAGCAGCAAGAAGGGTCGAGAGGCAGTCGGAATGTCACTTCGGTACAGTGTGTTAGTGTGTTATTGTTTGAGGTGGATAAACAATGCAAAGAACATGTAAAGGAAGTTGTGTTGTGTCATAGTCTTTGGTGGACAGTGGAATTAAGATGGCCACCAGAGTAATAAATATTTGAAGTTTACGTATTTGTTGGTTTCGTTCATTCTTTATCATCAAAAGCACATAAAAAATACGGGACCTCATGTTTTTAACCCTAGACAACCAGATTTAGAGCCAGCATCAACATCGAGACTCAGCAGCGATCCAGCAAGCAGCAGTGATTACCACAATGCATTTTAATGGCGCCAACCTAACATCAAGTGCTAACAAGCTCCGTAAATGGGAGTGAAATAGTGCGATTATAGCAATTAGCAATATCTACGACCAGGCGACCATTACAAGAGGCATGGAATTTAGTTCAGGATGTTGGCACAAAGTCTGATGATCGGGAACATTATGCCATAACCTCTCCTTCCCTTTGCCGGAATGGCGAAGGGAAAGATGTTGACAGCGCGTGGAGTTCTCAGACGGTCACCCATCCAAGTACCTACCACTTCCGATATTGCTTAACTTCGGTGATCAGACGGGAACCGGTGTATCCAACGAGGCAAGGCTGTTGGCACAATATCTCGGTGTTGGATATTCCTAGGTACCGAGAAATTCTTAATTCTTATTTGTTCGCGAGAACCGATGTCGCGTATTCGGTTACCAGATTCGAGCATGAGACCTCCCGTTTCAATTTGTGTATTGGCGACTCTCCAGACCTGGGGGGAACACTAGCTGGTTTACTCGTAACATATCTTCGACGTGTATTCGATTCCGTTTGTATTTTCTGGTGCCTTTTTCTACGGGAAATCGAGGTACGACTTTCACTCGTTCATTTTTAAGGTTCCGTAACTCATTCGTTAAAAGCTGAACCGTTATAGGATCACTTTGTTGTTCGTTTTTCGCAGGAACGCGTAGATGTATCATGTTGGCGGTATGAAAAGTTTAAGTCAAAAGTCAGTGCAATCAAAAGATACAGCCATATACAACACATATTTTGATGCTCGCAAACTCACTCACAAAATCTATAGATGAACTATTTACACATATCTTGCGTTTGGTGGTCTAGCGGTGAATAGCGTGCTTGGACGCCATGAGGTCACGGGATCGGATCTCGGTCGTACCACGGTTTTGGTTTCTTCAGTTTCCGTTGTAGACTAGCCTTCACCTCTAAACAATGTGGAGAGTTGCCAGAAACCACACGTGGTTCCGATTCGGCGTTAAACTATGGGCCCCCTTTTCACGGTTTTATAACTGGGGTAGGTTAAGGAAACACAAGTCGCCTGACAGGCGTCCAGTTAAAAGAGTTGCACCAGGCCACTTAGATGCACAAAATTACTTCTGTTATCTTCATACATAATTACGTTTGTACGAAATCATCTGAGCACTAGTCGTAATTGGACTTGTCCGGCTTCTTTTACGCAAAGTAGAATTTTGTACCAAAAGGTGTATACAACACTACAATTAATTTATGGAATTCCCACGTTTGTCGTATCTGTGCCGAGTGAGTTTCTATGATCTCTTTAGACTTGTAATTATTCCTTTGTTAGCTTCACGATTTATCCCAGCTGGTACAATAGCTACTCCTAGATACCTGAATTTCTCTACTTGGGTAATTGTGTCGAATTCGGTGATAAAAATTCCATTTTTGAATCTCGATCTCGTCCCTTCAGTATAGTGCGTCTTCTCAGATGAAATGTGGAGCCAATTTCTTCCGGTATTTCATCGAGTTTCTCCATAGATTGGTTTCCTTATGGTCTGTTATTGGAGATGAATACAAAGTCAACAGGAAACGATAGACAACAAAGGCGAATTAAATGTTGGAGACTTTTGTAAATATTTCTGCCTTTAGTTCCATTTTACCATTTCCTGTTAAATTTCTCCAAATCTAAACTGACAAATAATGTCGATAATCCATCTCCTGACCTAATCCATGTTCTGATCTCAAATGGTTCAGAAAATTCTCCAAAATATTTCAGTATTGCCTAAACTGTTTTTATTTTGTTTGTTGATTCGTGAGCAATGCAATACAACAGTTAAGATTTGATAGGGCGCAGAGCGGTTTATATGGTAAAATGCATAAAATGTATGCAGTAAATATGAGCTGTTCGTAACTATTCTGTTAAATTACTGCACGACTGTTCATACGAATAAGACACAAGTAATGCTTTGGAAATGAACTTTGTGTAAGGAACTAATCAGCAATGAGTTTGGATGCTTACGAAATCGGACACAAAATTTAAACAATGCAGTTAATATTAGTTTCACGCATGTGTTACATTTTACAGTAACAAAGCCTCACGCAGTCCAGTACAAAATGTTTAATTAATTTTCGGTAACAATTATGGAAGCAGCAGAGGCTGAAATACTGATGAAGAATATTTTAAATAATAATTTCAAACCATGAAAAATCCAGGATGGAATGTAACAACATTATAAAAAGGAAAGTTGCTGCTCACCATATAGCGGAGATGCTGAGTCGCAGATAGGCACAACATAAAGAATCTCACAATTAAAGCTTTCGGCCATTAAGGCCTTCTTCAACAATTGATGTCAGACACACATACACGACTGCAGTCCTCTGAGTTGAGTTTGCGTGAGTGTGTGTGTGTGTGTGGGGGGGGGGGGGGGGGGGAGGGATGGGTGGGTGTCTGGTTCAAAAATGGTTCAAATGGCTCTGAGCACTATGGGACTTAACTTCTAAGGTCGTCAGTCCCCTAGAACTTAGAAGTACTTAAACCTAACTAACCTAAGGACTTCACACACATCCATGCCCGAGGCAGGATTCGAACCTGCGACCGTAGTAGTCGCGCGGTTCCAGACTGTAGCGCCTTTAAAAATGGTTTAAATGGCTCTGAGCACTATGGGACTTAACTTCTAAGGTCATCAGTCCCCTAGAACTTAGAACTACTTAAACCTAACTAACCTAAGGACATCACACACATCCATGACCGAGGCAGGATTCGAACCTGCGACCGGAGCGGTCACGCGGTTCCAGACTGAAGCGCCTTTAACCGCACGGCCACACCGGCCGGCCTGTAGCGCCTTTAACCGCGTGGTGGGCACCTATTGTTGACGGAGGCCTTAATGGCCGAAAACTTTAATTGTGAGAGTCTTTATGTTGTGCCTATCTGCGACTCAGCATCTCCGCTATATGGTGAGCAGCAACTTTCCTTTTCATAATATTGTTAAACAATAATTTGTTTTCGTAATACACTAAGGAAAAGAATTAAAGGGTCACTTTTTGAAACCACGTCATTTTTTACCCATTGTGTCGTATAGATGTGAAATTTGGGTAGAGATGCCTACAGCCGACCCCTGTAACAGTGCAAAAGCATGGCGCCCTAGGGCGTCAGCCTCGGGCTCGTCGATTCTTTGAACACTAAGGTGGTCTACACAAAAGAAAAAAATACCAGAACCCAGAAGTTCATATGAGATGTAAGGTGCGTTAATGATGTCACATTGACAACAAATTTTCACAATTCTGCCCTGCGTCACCGTGAACATGTCACACAATGGGAAGGCGTACTCCTCCTCCTCCTCCCTTCCCCCTTATCCACATCTCACACCATCGCTTGACGCTTCTGCAATGGAAGTCACAACTGCGACACCCAACGTTGAAATTACGCTGTTTTCGTACTCGTGGACGAGGAAAACATTTTAAACACACCACCGGTCAGAATCGACACGAAAAGGCTTCAGGAGGTTGCACAACGGGAGCCAATAAAACCACATCATTCCTTTGGGACTTAATTTACATGCATTTCCCGATCGGAAATGATAGTTTGCAGTCTGATGTACAAGAGAACAGCTCTACTCTAAGGACGTTGTGGTGCTGAAACGGCAGAGAACGTGATCTGACCCGTTTGGAGTATAGCGCAACCACAGTTTTTTCGCTGGTAAACTAGGGAGGATTCAAAACCATTCTATGTGATTTGAACGTGATCCGAAGCAGCGAAGGGTGTTTACGCTTCTCAGCCAAACTATTTCGCATCCTCCTGTGTATGATGACTGGGACGCTGCAACATTGACACGTGCATGAATGAAATGACAGAGGCTCCCTGTAAGATGCCTCAGTTCGGTGACACCCTCGATGCCACTCACGTGCCGTTGTTAAGCAGTGTAAAAATTTACCTGTACAGAGACAACCCTTGACTGATTCGTAAGCATCTTCATTCAGGCGACCCTACCAGCACACCTCAGATTCCATATGCCTGCAAGCAGGTTCTAGGGCAGCAATGAAGCGTCACTCAGTTGTTGGGTGTCGAAATAGTAGCCTGTCCGTAGACGCCTAGGATCGGTCACAGGTTCTATCTGTACAGGTAAATTTTTAAAGTGTTCAACAAAGGGGCGTAGGTAGCACCGAGAGCATTGCCGAATTAAGGGTCTTAGAGAGATACTCGGCCATTTTATTCATGCGTTTGTTAGGACGACAGAAAAGGGTGCGAAACAGGAGAGCTGAAAAAGCACAAACTTTCTTTGATGCGTCAGACCACATTCCGATTTCATCGAATGGTATTGAGCGGTCCGTAGTAGTTCCACTGCATATACCAGAGCAAAAATTGCCCTTGCGATGCACTCCAAAGAGACTAGATTACGTTCTACATCTACATCTACATCTACATCTACATCTACATGGATACTCTGCAAATCACATTTAAGTGCCTGGCAGAGGATTCATCGAAACACCTTCACAATTCTCTATTATTCAAATCTCTTATAGCGAGCAGAAAGAACGGACACCTATATCTTCCCGCACAAGTTCTGATTTCTCTTATTTTATCATAGTGATCGTTTCTCTCTACGTAGGTCGGTGTGAACAAAATACACTCCTGGAAATGGAAAAAAGAACACATTGACACCGGTGTGTCAGACCCACCATACTTGCTCCGGACACTGCGAGAGGGCTGTACAAGCAATGATCACACGCACGGCACAGCGGACACACCAGGAACCGCGGTGTTGGCCGTCGAATGGCGCTAGCTGCGCAGCATTTGTGCACCGCCGCCGTCAGTGTCAGCCAGTTTGCCGTGGCATACGGAGCTCCATCGCAGTCTTTAACACTGGTAGCATGCCGCGACAGCGTGGACGTGAACCGTATGTGCAGTTGACGGACTTTGAGCGAGGGCGTATAGTGGGCATGCGGGAGGCCGGGTGGACGTACCGCCGAATTGCTCAACACGTGGGGCGTGAGGTCTCCACAGTACATCGATGTTGTCGCCAGTGGTCGGCGGAAGGTGCACGTGCCCGTCGACCTGGGACCGGACCGCAGCGACGCACGGATGCACGCCAAGACCGTAGGATCCTACGCAGTGCCGTAGGGGACCGCACCGCCACTTCCCAGCAAATTAGGGACACTGTTGCTCCTGGGGTATCGGCGAGGACCATTCGCAACCGTCTCCATGAAGCTGGGCTACGGTCCCGCACACCGTTAGGCCGTCTTCCGCTCACGCCCCAACATCGTGCAGCCCGCCTCCAGTGGTGTCGCGACAGGCGTGAATGGAGGGACGAATGGAGACGTGTCGTCTTCAGCGATGAGAGTCGCTTCTGCCTTGGTGCCAATGATGGTCGTATGCGTGTTTGGCGCCGTGCAGGTGAGCGCCACAATCAGGACTGCATACGACCGAGGCACACAGGGCCAACACCCGGCATCATGGTGTGGGGAGCGATCTCCTACACTGGCCGTACACCACTGGTGATCGTCGAGGGGACACTGAATAGTGCACGGTACATCCAAACCGTCATCGAACCCATCGTTCTACCATTCCTAGACCGGCAAGGGAACTTGCTGTTCCAACAGGACAATGCACGTCCGCATGTATCCCGTGCCACCCAACGTGCTCTAGAAGGTGTAAGTCAACTACCCTGGCCAGCAAGATCTCCGGATCTGTCCCCCATTGAGCATGTTTGGGACTGGATGAAGCGTCGTCTCACGCGGTCTGCACGTCCAGCACGAACGCTGGTCCAACTGAGGCGCCAGGTGGAAATGGCATGGCAAGCCGTTCCACAGGACTACATCCAGCATCTCTACGATCGTCTCCATGGGAGAATAGCAGCCCGCATTGCTGCGAAAGGTGGATATACACTGTACTAGTGCCGACATTGTGCATGCTCTGTTGCCTGTGTCTATGTGCCTGTGGTTCTGTCAGTGTGATCATGTGATGTATCTGACCCCAGGAATGTGTCAATAAAGTTTCCCCTTCCTGGGACAATGAATTCACGGTGTTCTTATTTCAATTTCCAGGAGTGTATTTTCGCATTCGGAGGAGAATGTTGGTAATTGAAATTTCGTGAGAAGATTCCGCCGCAACGAAAAACGCTTTTGTTTTAATGATGTCCACCCCAAATCCTGTATCATTTCAGTGACACTATCTCCCCTATTTCGCGACAATACAAAACATGCTGCCCTTCATTGAACTTTTTCGGTGTAATTACAATGAAATGAACACCCTTAGCTGCTTACAGGCGTTGACATACGTCAACGGGGACAGATGACATGTCCGAAAGAACAGATACCATCTTCGTATATATATTTTTCACTGTAATCCGTCAGTCCTGTCTGGTAAAGATCCCACACCGCGCATCAGTATTCTAAAAGATGGCGGATAAGCGTACTGTAGGCAGTCTCCTTAATAGATCTGTTACATTGTCTAAGTGTCCTATCAATAAAACGCTGTCTTTGGTTAGCCTTCCCCACAATATTTTTATGTGTTCCTTCCAATTTAAATGGTTCGTAATTGTAATTCCTAGGTACTTAGTTGAATTTACGGCCTTTAATTTTGACTGATTTATTGTGTAACGGTATTTTAGCGGATTCCTTTTAGCACTCATGTGGATGACCTTACACTTTTCGTTATTAAGGGTCAATTGGCAATTTTCACACCGTACAGATATCTTTTCTAAATCGTTTGCAATTTGTTTTGATCTTCTGATGACTTTGCTACTGGATAAACGACAGCGTCATTTGCAAGCAACCTAAGGTGGTTGCTCAGGTAGTCTCCCACATCGTTTACATAGAAGATAAGGAACACCAAACGCCAGAAATCGCTTCTGTTGTACTCGATGACTTTCTGTCAATTACTACGAACTGTGACGTATCTGATAGGAAATCACTAATCCAATCACATAACTGAGACGATATTCAATTAGCACGTAATTTCACTACAAGCCGCTTGTGTGGTACAGTGCCAAAAGCCTTCCGGAAATCCACAAATACGGAATCAATCTGAAATCCCTTGTCAATTGCACTTAACACTTCATGCGAGTAAAGATATAGTTTAACAAGAACGATGTTTTCTAAATCCATGTTGACTCTGTGTCAAAAGTCAGTTATGGTTCAAATGGCTCTGAGCACTATGAGACTTAACATCTGTGATCATCAGTCCCCTAGAACTTAAAACTACTTAAACCTAACTAACCTAAGGACATCACACACATCCATGCCCGAGGCAGGATTCGAACCTGCGACCGTAGCAGTCGCGCGGTTCCGGACTGAGCGCCTAGAACCGCGAGACCACCGCGGCCGGCCAATAGTCAGTTATCTTAGAGGTAACTCAAATGTTCGAACACAGTATATGTTCCAAAATGCTGCTGCACATCTACGTTAATGATATAGGCTTGTAGTTTAGTGTATTACTCCTACTAGCTTTCTTGAATACTGGTGTGACCTGTGCAACTTTCCGTTCTTTGGGTACAGATCTTTCGTCGAGCGAGCGGTTGTATATGACTGTTAGGATGGAGCTTTGCATCAGCGTACTCTGAAAGGAACCTATCATTTTTATTAAGTGATTTAGGTTCTACAACTACATACATACTCCGCAATCCACCATACGGTGCGTGGCGGAGGGTACCTCGTACCACAATTAGCATCTTCTCTCCCTGTTCCACTCCCTAACAGAACGAGGGAAAAATGACTGCCTATATGCCTCTGTACGAGCCCTAATCTCTCTTATCTTATCTTTGTGGTCTTTCCGCGATATGTAAGTTGGCGGCAATAAAATTGTACTGCAGTCAGCCTCAAATGCTGGTTCTCTAAATTTCCTCAGTAGCGATTCACGAAAAGAACGCCTCCTTTCCTCCAGAGACTCCCACCCGAGTTTCTGAAGCATTTCCGTAACACTCGCGTGATGATCAAACCTACCAGTAACATATCTAGCAACCCGCCTCTGAATTGCTTCTATGTCCTCCCTCAATCCGACCTGATAGGGATTCCAAACGCTCGAGCAGTACTCAAGAATAGATCGTATTAGTGTTTTATAAGCGGTCTCCTTTACAGATGAACCACATCTTCCCAAAATTCTACCAATGAACCGAAGGCGACTGTCTGCTTTCCCCACAACTGCCATTACATGCTTGTCCCACTTCATATCGCTCTGCAATGTTACAACCAAATTTTTAATCGACGTGACTGTGTCAAGCGCTATTGGTCTGTAATTTTTAGGATCCGTCCTTCTACCGTTCTTATATAGAGGCGTCACCTGCGCTTTTTTCCAGTGGCTCGGGACTTTACGTTGGGCAAGAGATTCGCGATAAATGCAAGCTAAGTAAGGAGCCAATGCAGTAGAGTACTCTCTGTAAAACCGAACTGGAATCCCATCAGGACCTGGTGATTTATTTATTTTCAACCCATTCAGCTGCTTCAAAACCCCAGGGATGTCTATCACTACGTCCTCCATACGGGAATCTGTACGAGACTCAAACGGCGATATGGCTGTACGATCCTTCTGCATGAAAGATATCTCAAATGCTAAATTTAAAATTTCAGCTTTCGTTTTGCTGTCTTCCGTTGCCAGGCCAGATTGATCAGTGAGTGACTGGATGGAAGCCTTCGACCCGCTTACCGATTTTACGTAAGACCAGAATTTCGTTGGGTTTATAGCAAGATCTTTTGCCAAGGTATGACGGTGGTAGTGGTTGTATCCTTCACGCATCGCTCTTTTTACTGTTGCTTCACTACTCCGAGGATACCTACTTCTACGTTACTCATGTTCAAAGGGGTGGCAAGACCACGATGTTGTTAGAGAAGAAATGAATCCTCCCGGGAGTTTCGGCAGTCTGATAGGCTGTGAAGAACGTTCTAGATCTTGAAATGTATGGGAATCGACTCGCCAATGGAAGGGGTGTTTTCATTGACGCCATTTATACACCACCTCCTGGGACCCCTTCTTGTCGATTCTGAGTGACGGTGTGTCTGAAATGTTTTCCACGGCCACAAGAGAACCGCATGATTTCATCGATGGACGTCGCGGTTCTGACTGACTTCGCAGAGGTGTCAAGAAAAGGGGTGAGATGTTGGGGTGAGATATGGAGAATTGGGGGTGGTGACGACTTTTTCATTGTGTGACATGTTCGCGGTGGCGTTGGGCAGAATTGTGGTGGTGAATGTTGTTACCAATGCAGCAACATTAATCCGACGTCAACTTCTGGCTTCTAGACCTTTCTTCGCGTGTGTCGACACCTTGGTGTTTGAAGCCCCGCCGAACCTGAGGCTGACGTCAAAGGGTGCCACTCTTTTGCATCATTACAGAAAAAGTTTTCAGGCAGCTTTGAGCCAAAGTTTACACTTCTGTGTCGCAATGGGGTGAAATGACGGGGTTTCAAAAAAGTGACCCTTTAATTCTTTTGCGCAGTGTATTGTGAAAGCTCAGACGTCTGGTGTTAATTTTAGTCAGAACTTGTAGGTTGAGAAACCTTGATCCTAGTATAAAACTTCTCACTAACGTTTCGCCCCAGGGTATAAACATCTGTTAGCCGAACGCATGAGGAACTGTCGCTGCGGAAAAACTGGTAAGTTGGCCATATTATAACAGGCAGTACAACGTGTAGACAATTAATTAGACGAAGAGAGTTTGAAATTGAATAATATAAAATACGGATCCTGAATTTTCATAGGGAGGGGGGGGGGGGTAATCTTAAACGATTACTTTTAATGGAAAATTGTGTCTTCGCTCAGAGATGTTTATCTACTTGGCCTGAAGATATCTCCTACAGATGAGGAAGAAACGTTGCTGAAAAGCTTCATTTTACTTGTTTTTATTTGTTCATCAGATGGCTTGGGACCATGCGAGCTACAGCTACGTGCTATGAAAAGAGTCAACACGCAGTTGAAAGAATACTAATTAGAAACTTTATGAGCAAAAGATTAAATAATTAATAAAACACGAAAAACAGGAAGTGCATGAATAAATAACACGCCACAGAAAAAAGTTGTCAGCTACTGCGAGGGACTCCTGTACAGAATAGTAGTGTGTCACAAGGAAATCTTTCGACTTGGATTTGAATACTTGGGGTTTACCACTCAGTTATTTCAGTTATGCTGGAAGCCTGTTAGAAATGAAACCTGATGAATAGTGCACACCTTCCTGTCCAGTGCTTGAAGGAGTGTAAATCAAGCGCGTATTTTTTTCCGCTTAGCGTTCTCTGAAGATTTGTCTGATGTGATAGCAGAAGAAACAGGAGTCGATTTAGAAGAGATAGGGGATCCAGTATTAGAATCGGAATTTAAAAGAGCTTTGGAGGACTTACGGTTAAATAAGGCAGAAGGGATAGATAACATTCCATCAGAATTTCTAAAATCATTGGGGGAAGTGACAACAAAACGACTATTCACGTTGGTGTGTAGAATATATGAGTCTGGCGATATACCATCTGACTTTCGGAAAAGCATCATCCACACAATTCCGAAGACGGCAGGAGCTGACAAGTGCGAGAATTATCGCACAATCAGCTTAGCAGCTCATGCATCGAAGCTGCTTACAAGAATAATATACAGAAGAATGGAAAAGAAAATTGAGAATGCGCTAGGTGACGATCAGTTTGGCTTTAGGAAAAGTAAAGGGGCGAGAGAGGCAATTCTGACGTTACGGCTAATAATGGAAGCAAGGCTAAAGAAAAATCAAGACACTTTCATAGGATTTGTCGACCTCGAAAAAGCGTTCGACAATATAAAATGGTGCAAGCTGTTCGAGATTCTGAAAAAAGTAGGGGTAAGCTATAGGGAGAGACGGGTCATATACAATATGTATTACAACCAAGAGGGAATAATAAGAGTGGACGATCAAGAACGAAGTGCTCGTATTAAGAAGGGTGTAAGACA
The DNA here is from genome assembly GCF_023864275.1 of Schistocerca cancellata. Taxonomy (NCBI): domain Eukaryota; kingdom Metazoa; phylum Arthropoda; class Insecta; order Orthoptera; family Acrididae; genus Schistocerca; species Schistocerca cancellata. Next base: position 304,361,323 of record NC_064634.1, read on the forward strand.
AGGCTATAGCCTTTCGCCCCTACTCTTCAATCTGTACATCGAGGAAGCAATGATGGAAATAAAAGAAAGGTTCAGGAGTGGAATTAGAATACAAGGTGAAAGGATATCAATGATACGATTCGCTGATGACATTGCTATCCTGAGTGAAAGTGAAGAAGAATTAAATGATCTGCTGAACGTAATGAACAGTCTAATGAGTACACAGTATGGTTTGAGAGTAAATCGGAGAAAGACGAAGGTAATGAGAAGTAGTAGAAATGAGAACAGCGAGAAACTTAACATCAGGATTGATGGTCACAAAGTCAGTGAAGTTAAGGAATTCTGCTACCTAGGCAGTAAAATAACCAATGACGGACGGAGCAAGGAGGACATCAAAAGCAGACTCGCTATGGCAAAAAAGGCATTTCTGGCCAAGAGAAGTCTACTAATATCAAATACTAGCCTTAATTTTGGGAAGAAATTTCTGAGGATGTACGTCTGGAGTACAGCATTGTGTGGTAGTGAAACATGGACTGTGGGAAAACCGGAACAGAAGATAATCGAAGCATTTGAGATGTGATGCTATAGACGAATGTTGAAAATTAGGTGGACTGATAAGGTAAGGAATGAGGAGGTTCTACGCAGAATCGGAGAGGAAAGGAATATGTGGAAAACACTGATAAGGAGAAGGGACAGAATGATAGGACATCTGCTAAGACATGAGGGAATGACTTCCATGGTACTAGAGGGAGCTGTAGAGGGCAAAAACTGTAGAGGAAGACAGAGATTGGAATACGTCAAGCAAATAATTGAGGACATAGGTTGCAAGTGCTACTCTGAGATGAAGAGGTTAGCACAGGAAAGGAATTCGTGGCGCACCGCATCAAACCAGTCAGTAGACTGATGACAAAAAAAAAAAACAGTCATCATGTGGTTTTTGAGAGAGCCATAAATGAAGTTGTATTTTTTTTGTGTGTTACAAAAATAGAACAGCGGAATTTGGAGCAACGTTATGCCTTCAGGTCTTGTATTAAACTCGGATTTTACACGAGTCATTTAAAAAGTTGAAACAGGTCTATGGGGCACATTTTTCAGTAATAGTATAAGTTTTTAGCTGACCCAAATAATTTTTGGATGACCGGAAACACGTTGAAGATGAGTACATGGTTATTTTGTTACATATTTTTACGAGCTTTCAACAGGAACGACTCCAGTAATGGATAGGAACTGTGATTGCTGTGTACAGATACGAGCTTAGTTGGCGACCCTTCGCTCACAGCTTTAGGCTGAGTTGGCTTCCGTCACACAGCTTGAGGCTGCTGCCAAGGGGCGTCACTGTGGGGGATCGGACGCGGGGATGCGAGGGACGTCGAGCACGTCCCACATGTCCTCCAATCGGTCCACTGCTGTGGCCGCCCCAGGTACTGCCTGCACTGAGGTTGACCCCTCACCCGTGGTCAAGTGGGAGATCATTCCAAAGTCTGGAAAGCGGCGAAAAACTTTCAGAGTGGCGAATCGTAGGGCCTCCTCAGTTCGTTTGATGAACAGGTTTCGGGCGTTATCTGTGGCTGACGATGTCTCTAAGCTGGATGCAGTCATCCACCCTGTTCCAGAGGAAGCTTCTCGGCCCGTAAAGTCTGGGCGTTCACAGAGGGTGGATTTGCTGGTAGTCTGGAGCTCCAGCTTTAGGCGCATAATGGGGCTCCTGAGGAACATACCTGCCTAGGAGGGGAAGGAAGTCACTATGCACTCGGTGTGCATACCTGGGGGAGTCATTCCGGATGTGGAAAGGGTGCTTCCAGATGCCATAAAGAGAACAGGGTGCAGCCAACTGCAGGTGGTGACTCATGTCGGTACCAATATCATGTGTCGCTTTCGATCGGAGGAGATTCTCTCTGGTTTCGGGCGGCTAGCGGAAATGATAAAGACTACCAGTCTTGCTTGAGAGATTAAGGCGGAGCTCACCATCTACAGCATCGTCGCTAGAACCGACTGTGGTCCTTTGGTGCAGAGCCGAGTAGAGGTCTGAATCGTAGGCTCAGGTGGTTCTGTGACCGTGTAGGCTGCAGATTCCTTGACTTGCGCCACCGTGTGGGGGGTTTTCGGGTTCCGCTTAATAAGTCAGGAGTCCACTACACACAGAAGGCGGCTACACGGGTAGCAGGACCTTTATGGAAGGGACTGGGTGGTTTATTAGGTTAGAGGGTCTCAGGGAACCACAGAAATGTCGTCCGTCTAAAAGGGGGCAGGCAAAACACAGTAAGGTAGTTCTAGAAACGATCGGCATTGTAGTTGTAAATTGTCGTAGCTGTGTTGGGAAAGAACCAGAGCTCCATGTCCTAATAGAAAGCACTGAAGCTCAAATAGTTGTAGGTACAGAAATCTGGCTAAAGCCGGAAATAAGTTCAGCAGAAATTTTTTCAAACAATCTAATAGTGTTCAGAAAGAATAGGTTATATACAGTTAGTGGTGGAGTATTTATTGCTGTCAGTAGTAGTTTGTCTTGGAGTGAAATTGAAGTAGATAGTTCGTGTGAAATAGTATGGGTAGAGGCTATAACTGACAATCGGACTAAATTAATTATTAATTGGATCGTTTTACGGACCCCCAACTCAGAAGATATAGTTGCTGAACAGTTCATAGAAAACTTGGAGTCTCATTTCAAATAGGTAGCCCACTCATACAGTTATAGTCGGTGGTGATCTCCATCTGCTGGAAAAAATTATACGTTTAAAGCCGGTGGCAGGCATAAAACGTCATCCGAAATTCTACTGAATGGTTTCTCAGAAGATTATATTGAACAATTAGTTCATGAGCCCATTCGAAGCATAAATGGTTGAGAAAGCATACTTGACTTCTTAGCAACAAATAATCCTGGACAAATAGCGAGTATCGTGACGAATTAGCGACCACAAGTCAGTTGCTGCTAGGCTGAATACCATAAAACCTACAAACATCAAAAAGAAACTCAAAGTATATCTATTTAAAAAAAGGCTGATAAAAATGCTCTTAACACCTTTTTAAGAGACAGTCCTTACTCCTTCCGATCGGATCATATAAGCGTAGAAAAGTTGTGGAACGATTTCAGAGAGATAATATGGACAGCAATTGAGAGATATATACCACATAAATTAATAAATGATGGTAGTGATCCCCCATGGTATGCAAAACGAGTCAGATCGCTGCTGCAGAAGCATCGAAAAAAGCATGCCAAATTTAAAAGTACGCAAAATCCCCAAGACTGGGAAAGTTTAGCAGAAGTTCGAAATATAGCGCGTACTTCAATGCGAGATGCTTTTAATAATTTCCATGGTACTAATCTGGCAGAAAACCCAAAGAGATTCTGGTCACACGTAAAGCATACCAGTGGCAAGACGCAATCAATACCTTCACTGCGTGATAACAACGATGACGTCACTGATTATAGTGCCACTAAAGCAGAGTTATTAAACACGGTGTTCCGAAACGCCTTCACCAAAAAATACCAAGTCAATATTCCTGAGCTCCAATCGACAACAAATGCTAAGATGAGAAACGTAGAAGTAGATATCTTCGGCGTAAGAAAGCAGCTTAAATCACTTAATAAAGCCAAGGCCTCCGGTCCAGAATGTATACCAGTCAGGTTCCTTTCAGACTATGCTGATACAATAGCTCCACCTTTAGCAGTTATATACAACCGCTCGCCCACAGAAAGATCAGTACCTAAAGATTGGAAAATACCCAGAATGGGAAGTTGAGTAATCCGCTGAATTACAGGACCATATCACTAACGTCGATTTGCAGTAGGGTTTTCGAACATGTACTATATTCGAGCGTTATGAAGTACCTCAAAGAAAACGATTTATTGACACACAGCACGGATTCAGAAAATATCTTTTTCGTGTAATGAGTGCTATCGACAGGGGATGTCAAATTGATTCCATATTTTTAGATTTCCAGAAGGCTTTCGATACCGTTCCTCACAAACGTCTCTAACCAGACTGCGTGCCTATGGAATATCGCCTCAGTTGTGCGACTGGATTTGTGATTTCCTGTCAGAAAGGTCACAGTTCGTAGTAATAGACGAAAGGTCATCGAGTAAAACAGAAGTAATATCCGGCGTTCCTCAAGGAAGTCTTACAGGCCCTCTATTGTTCCTGATCTATATTAACGACATAGGAGTCAATCTGCGTAGTCGTCTTAGATTGTCTGAAGATGATGTTGTCATTTACCGTCTTGTAAAGTCATCAGATGACCAAAACAAATTACTAAATGATTTAGATAAGACATCTGTGGGTTACTTTTTACAGATTATTTATTGGAATATGAGCTACAACTTAACACAGGGATTTTACAAAATTTTAGTTCAGTTATTAAAGATGATTTTTTTTCAATTGTAATGAAAATTCACAACATTTTTTTGCAATTTTTTATTTATATATTCAAAAATATACAGTTTTTTGGAAAAAGGCTGTGTTAAATTATGCAGAAGGTACTGTGTAACATTTACTGAAAGTTTGAAACAAATATGTTTGGAAGAAAAGTGTGAAGTTATTCACATGAGTACTAAAAGAAATCCTCTAAAATTGGATTACTCGATAATCACACAAATCAGTAGGCTGTAAATTCAACTAAATACTTAGGGATTACAATTACAAATAACCTACATTGGAACGATCACATAGATAATGTTGTGGGTAGAGCAAACCAAATACTGCGATTCACTGGCAGAACACTTAGAAGGTGCAACAGGTCTACTAAAGAGACTGCTTACACCACGCTTGTCCGCCCTAATCTGGAGTATTGCTGTACGGTGTGGAATCCGCATCGGGTGGGACTGACGGATGACATCGAAAAAGAACAAAGAAGGGCAGCTCGTTTTGCATCATCGCGAAATAGAGGAGATAGTGCCACAGACATGATACGTGAATTGGAGGGGCAATCATTAAAACAAAGGCGATATTCGTTAGGACTGGATCTTCTTATGAAATTTAAGTTACCAGTTTTCTCCTCCGATTGCGAAAACATTCTGTTGGCATCCACCTACATAGGGAGAAATGATAATCACGATAAAATAAGAAAAATCAGGACCGTTGGAGAGTGGAACGGTAGAGAGACTGCTTGAAGGCGGTTTATTGAACCCTCTGCCAGGCACTTTATTGTGAATAGCTGAGTAATCACGTAGATGTAGATGTAGAAGTCGGCCGTGCCGGTTCAAAGGAATCATCCTGGCGTTTGCCTGAAGTGATTTAATCACGGGAAACCTCAATCGACGCGGGTTTGAACCGTCGTCCTCCCGAATGCTAATCACTGCGCCAGCTCGATAGGTAGGATCATATGGAAAACACTGACTAGAAGAAGGGGCACAATGAGAGGACATTTGTTAAGGCGTCAGGCAATAACCTCCATGGTACTAGATTTAATTGTAAAGGCTAAGAACTACAGGTGAAGACAGAGATGAGAATATACCTGGCAAATACTTGAGGACGTAGGGTGCAAGTGCTACTCTGAAATGAAGTGGTTGACAAAGGAGAAGGATTAGTGGTGGGCGGCATAAAATCATTCAGCAGACAGATGACTTAAAAGAAATACAGTGTTTCAAAAATATTCATCTGATTTCACAAGACTACACTATCTGATAAATAGTATCCGGAGATCCCTATGTAATGCGTAATTGACCACTAGATGTTACCAGAGCTGCAGTCAGTGGAATCAGTAGAGGAGCAGTAGCAGCAGAATGTCCATCTCCTTAGCTGAGTGATCAGCGCGTCTGACTACCATGCAGGGGCCTGGGTTCGATTCCCGGCCGGATCGGAGATTTAACCCGCACAGGTACGTGACGTTGTCTTGTCCTCAGCACCATTTCGTCTTCATCGACGCGCAAATCATCCAATATGGTGTCACCTAGATAGACTTGCAACTCGGTGGCCGAACTACCGCAGGTGGGGTCTCCCTGCCCTCGATCCCATACTATCATTTCATTTCGGCAGTGGATTGACATGGACGAGAGAGTTCAGTGACTTCGAAAGTGCGAAGGAGGGATTTGTCGCAGTGTTTAGCACACTGAACTTTAATGAGGGGGAACGACTGTTGATGTCCGTCTCCCTAAATTGCTCCAGGAAAATGCCGGGATGCTTCCTTCCAAAGGACACGTTCAATTTCATTACCATCCTTGAAAAAATATGAGCTTGTGATCCATTATCTCGTTGTGACTGTTGAAACTTAATCTCCATTTATTCCTTCGTTCGAACGAGGACTAGCCAATGGATGTCATCAGAGCAACAAACCATCAGGGACGTTTCAACCCCTCTGAAGCTGCCGAAGTCGACTGTTGGTAATGTGACTGTGAAGTGAAAGCGCGAAGGAACAATCACAGCTAAACCAGAAGCTGGAAGACCTCATGTACTGTCCAACATTGCAGAGGTTGGTTGTAAAAAATCGCATGAAATCAGCTGAAGGAGTCAGTTGTGAGTTCGAAAGTATTGCCAGGTGTCCACCAAGCACAATGACCGTGCGTAGGGAGTTAAAAAGAATGGGACACATTGGTGGGGCAGCTTCTCATGAGCCACACATTTCTTGCAGTGAATACCAATCGATACTTGTGGCGGTGTGAAGAGCGACGCTTCCAACGGAAGGAGTGCGTTTGGTGAATGCCTGGCTGGACGTTACCTGCGCCAACAGTAACTTACAGAGAAGGTGTGTTACGGTAGAGGGGTGATTTTTGTGCCAAGGTTGTGGTCTCCTTACTGCAGTTAACAAAAGGCTAACTGCTGAGGGATACGAACATATGAGTATTTTACTGTGCACAATAGAGGGACCGTTCAAGAACGATTACTGTTTGCGCCAGCATAACAACGCATCCTGTCATAAAACAGCACATGTGAGGCAATGATTTGTGGGAAATAGCATCGCTGAAATGACTGGCAAGTGTTGGAGTGACATTTTTCAACAGGACAACGCTTATTCACACGTGTTACATTTGTCTATGAACTGACTGTATGATGTTTAGTTTCTCCCTGTGGCCAGTAAGGACCTCAGACCCATTCCCAAAAGAACATATGTGGACCAACCCCACTGTTGACTACTTCCTGGGGGCACTACTCAGGATATCAAGAACGAGTTACACAGTTGTGGACCAACGTGTCTCAGGTGAGGATGCTTTAACAACTGAATCACTGCTTGCATCCATGAACGAAGTGGTGCAACGTCTTACGGATAAGAAGCTTCTTTGTATTGTATATTTGACTCGAATTTATAATCACTGAAATAAGATCACATGCACTATGTGATCCAAAGTATCCGCACACCTGGCTGAAAATGACTTACAAATTCGAGCCGCCCTGCATCGGTAATGCTAGAATTCAATATGGTGTTGGCCCACCCTTAGCCCTGATGACAGCTGACACTCTCGCACGCATACATTCGATCAGGTGCTGCAAGGTTTCTTGGGGAATGGCAGCTCATTCTTCACGGTGTGCTGCACTGAGAAGAGAAATTGATGTCGGTCGGTGAGGTCTGGCACGAAGTCGGCTTTCCAAAACATCCTAAAGGTGTTCTATTGGATTCAGGGCAGAACTCTGTACGGGCCAGTCCAGTACAGGGATATTATTGGCGTGTAACCACTCCGCCACAGGCCGTGCGTTATGAATAGGTGCTCGATCTTGGTGAAAGTTGCAGTCGCCATCCCCGAATTGCTCTTCAACGCCGGCCGCGGTGGCCGTGTGGTTCTAGACACATCAGTCCGGAACCGCGTGACTACTACGGTCGCAGGTTCGAATCCTGCCTCGGGCATGGATGTGTGTGATGTCCTTAGGTTAGTTAGGTTTAAGTATTTCTAAGTCCTAGGGGACTGATTACTTCAGACGTTAAGTCCCATATGCTCAGAGCCATTTTTTTGCTCTTCAACAGTGGGAAACATAAAGGTGCTTAAAACATTAATGTAGGCCTGTGCTGTGATAGTGCCACGCAAAAGAACAAGTTTTGCAAGCCCCCTCAATGAAAAACACGACCAGACCAGAACACCGCCGCCTCCGAAATTTACTGTTGGCACTCCACACGTTGGCAGATGACGTTCACCGGGCATTCACCATACCCACATCCTGCCATCGGATCGCCATATCGTGTACCGTGACTCGTCACTCCACACAAAGTTTTTCCATTGTTCAATCGTCCAATGTTTACGCTCCTTACACCAAGCGAGGCGTCGTTTGGCATTTACCGGCGTAATGTGTGGCTTATGAGCAGCCGCTCGACCATGAAATCCAAGTTTCCCACCTCCCACCTAACTGGCATAGTACTTGCAGAGGATCATGATGCAGTTTGGAATTACTAAGTGATGGTCTGGATAGATGTCTGCTTGTTACACATTACGACCCTCTTCAAATGTCGGCGGTCTGTGTCAGTCAACAGACGAGGTCGGCCTGTACGTTTTTGTGCTGTACGTGTCCCTTCACGTTACCACTTCGCTATACAACGGAAACAGTGGACCTAGGGATGTTTAGGAATGTGAAAGTCTTTCGTACAGACGTATGACTCAAGGGATACGTTCGAAGTCCGTGACTCCGCGGAGCGCCCAATTCTGCTCTCTCACGATGTCTAATGACTATTGAGGTCGCTGATATGGAGTACTTGGCATTAGGTTGCAGCACAATGCACCTGATATGAAAAACGTATGTTTTTGAGGGTGTCCGGATACTTTTGATCACACAGTGTATCATCTCAGACTGTCAAGTTTTATTTCGTCTACTCCCACTCTTCTGTGGCTGGTAAGACTATCCGGTGGGCAGATTTGGTCGACAAGACCCTTGACGACGAGCATGCAACCACTCACTTTCCCACTCAGTCCAGCAGCGGGTCACTGCCATATCCGAATGCACCACAGATCTTGATACTGCGACAAATGGAGACCCCCAGTGAGGCCCACTTGAAACTTCGTCAATTTCTGACAACGCCGCGTCACACGATTATCGGCGTCTCCGCTTCCTCCACACCGATCTGTCAACATCAGACGCTTGTCACGCCCCTCATCCTCCGTACCAGACCTAGTACCAACAGTAAACACCAACAACACAGACGTACTCTGGTAGCCGTTTACCTGTCACAGGGAACTGCAAGCCTAATCACTTACATGCCGCCTGGTGGTGTGCACATGTGCGAAGTTACGTTGACATCTGATCATATCTTCTGATTCATCATTCATTCACGCGACCAGGCCCAGTGGACCGCGCGCCATCACACTTACTCTCCATTCATCTCTGTCTTCTGCTATCTGTCTCCAGTTTTCCGTGACTCCCAGCTGCAACAAGTCTTCTCTCACTCCATTGATCCACCTCTTTCTAGGTCTTTCCACTGGTCTGCTGCCTGACGGGATCCAATCCATTGCGATTTTGAGCCACCTTGTTGCCTCTATTCTAACTACATGTCCAGCCCATTGCAGTCTTTTGCTTCTCATCACTCCCAAGACGTTAGGCTCCTTGTACAGCTCTTCTAATTCAGTGTTGTGGCGTCTTCTCCATTCCTCAGTTGTCTGATCTCAGACTGGTCCAAATACTTTCCTGAGGACCTTCCTTTCAAATGTAAGCAGTCGGTTAAGGTCTTGTTTTCGAGTGCTCCAGGTTTGACAACTATAAAGTACTACTGGCATTATTAATGTCTTATACAACTATAGCTTTAGTTGTTGAGAGACACTTCTACTTTTTAATATAGGGTCTAGAGAGTGATAGCATCTGTTTCCCGCATCCAGTCGTGTTTTTATCTCTGCTTCAGTTGATGTTACTTCTGTAAAAATTGATCCAAGATATTTGAACTCTTTCACACATTTATACCTGGTGTTGTTCACAATTAAATCTTGAGAGTTTTAGATCTTTCTTCCAATTGTCATATACTCAATCTTTTCAGAGCTAATTTGTAGACCGATCCTAGCTTCCTATAACTCCAAGGTCTGGATACTTCTCTTCAGATCTTCTTCTGTGCATGCTAATAGTGTAATGTCGTCTGCATAGGCCAGATATGTAATGTGGTCATTGCCAATTTGAATGCCCTGGAAGTTTTCTTTGTTGAAATCCCGCATTACCTTCTCAACTGCCAGGTTGAAGAGGACAGGTGATAGACCATCTCCTTGGTGTAATCTTGTTACAACTTCGAAGCTTTCTGTCATTTTACTGCCTAATGTAACCTTAAGTTTTGTGTCATTTAGGCATACCTCTACCAGTTTCACCAATTTCTTTGGTATACCGAACTCTGTCATAGTTTTAATCAGGCTAGGTCTATGTATACTGTCGTAAGCCTTCTTGAAGTCTACAAACAGGTGATGTATCTCTCGTCCGTATTCGTACATTTTTTCATAGACCTGTTTTAGGGCAAAAATCTGGTGCATGTAAAACCTCTTTGGTATTCTCCAATTATGTCTGTTTCTAGAGGTTTTATTCGTTCTGATAGGCAGTCGGAGAAGATCTTATAACAGGTGTTGTCGCGCTATGCCCCTATAGTTGTCACATACTGATTTGTCTTTCTTTTTATATATGGGGCATATCACAGCTACCTTCCATTCCTCTGGTATTTCATGTTTTGCCCAAATTTGGTCGATTAGCTTGTGAATTTTGAAACAGAGTATTTCGTCTCCAGTCTTGAGAAGTTCAGCGGGAATTCCGTCCACTCCTGGACTTTTACCATTCTTAAGGTTTTTTATCTGGTTCCTTATCTCTTCAATGGTGGGTGGAGGATATTCTGGGTCTACTGTTATTGGGCCATCAAACTCGAGTATTTCGGTTGGTTCATCAGAGTTTAGTAATTCTCTGAAGTGTTCCACCCATTTACTCCTAATTTTCTGATCTTCTGTTAACTTTCTTCCATTGGAATCTTTTATGAATTTGTGTTAATGGTATGTCCTCCTTTAAACTTTACACTTTTCTATAAGTTCTTTATATCTATTTCCATGAAAGTATTGTTGAGCTTTTTGCATATTTTCTCTTTTATTTGCCCAGTGTGGCTTATGTCTGCCGTCGTATTTCTTCGAACTTTTATTTTTCTTCTTCCTGCATATTACTTTGTATCCACAGTAGTTTGGCCCGTTGTCTCTCCCTGAGAATCACACTCTTTTTCCCTTAGTTCGCTTTGGGATTACTTCTTGGGCTGTTTCATTAATGGTCTCTGCAATCGCCTTCCAGTTCTGATCTACCATAGTCTCTCCTTCCTCTTCATTCGAAGCCTCAAAACGGTTTGTCAGTGCTATATTGAAAGTTCTTCTTATATCATCTTCAATCAGACTCTCCTGGTCATATCGAGTGACTCTTTGCATTCTTTTGTACTTCCTGACACTCCATGTTGTTTTCATCCTTCCCCTGACAAGGAAGTGGTCTGCTCCGTATTCCGCACCCCTTACCGTTTCGACATTTTGTATCCATTTCTTTATTCTCGTGTCTACAGTTAGGTGGTCAATTTGATTCACTGTCTTCCCATCCGGAGACACCTATGTCTCTTTATATATTCTCTTCCAATCGAAATCAGTACTACTTATAAACAAGCCTTTTACAGTCGCAAAGCTAACCAGCCTAGTGCCGTTATCACTGCTCACATCATGTAAACTGTGCTTTTCGATGGTCCCCATGAAGGCTGATTCTTTCCCTATTTTCGCGTTAAAATCTCCAAGGATAATTTTGTAATGTTCACTAGGTACATTGTCTAAAACCGTTTCTAATTCTTCATAGAAAATATCTATTTTGATGTCATCACTTTCTTCCGTTGGGGCATGACAATTTATATATGTGAGTTTGCGTTTTCCTGTGTCTATGGTTAGGAGTGAAATTCTGGGGTTGATTGATTTAAAATCTATGAGAATTGTACAGAGTGATTTCTTTACTACTAAACCAGTTCCTAGTGAGTGTTTTGCTTCTGAGGCTTCAAGGAATATGCCATAGTTTTCCATTTCTGTAGCTCCGGTTTCTGCCCGTCGTGTCACTTGCAGAGCCAGTAGATGTATTTGATACTTACCTGCTTCCCTTACTACGCATTTTGCTGCCCCAGGTTGGCATAGGCTTCTGACATTCCAGGTCTCTAGTTCTGTTTCCTTCCGTAGTCATTGTTCTTGCTTAGGTCGTTTTACAGAGATCAGTCCTATCCGAGGCTCTTCCGTGATGCTCGTACCGGTGTTCACTTTTTCCAGGACGGGCTGGTAGCCCGTCGCCAACCCCCAACCTGGAGGACCAGGATTTTTCATTCTGGGTTTTCTCCCGTAGAAAGATTGGCTTCTCCGCGCCACAGATGTCTTTCTGCCCTTTTGTACATGTACCAGGGAATGACAGGAGAAGGAAATGGTGAGGACAGGTTTGAGATAAGAAAGGGGGCAGCAGGTCGCTGTGGGACACAGTTTGTCTGGGTCCTCCCCTTTGGCCAGTCCGGATCGGTGAGCATGCAGGTAGCTCCGGATCCGGAGCACGCAAACCTCGTCGCCCGCACGGACAGTGCTACGTTAGGACGGTGTCCCCTGAAGAGGCATGTCTTCTCATTGGTTCATTTTTTGCCTGCCATTGTATTTTTATCACTGGAATCTCTAAGGGTCGTTTTCCCTATGTTTTTAGTTGTTGTCACTCTTAACAGGCCCCAGAAAACATTAGCAGGTGGTCTACGACGGTAGCGCTTCAATGAGTACCGTTTAGCAGACGCAATGTGGCGGACATTTGAGGTGGTATCATCACTGTATTTTCGGTTTCGGCCGGATGGGTGAACGCTGCGTGCGTTGTGTGGTTGCGGCTGTGGCCGGAAGTGGATGTGGCCAGACGGCTGCCGGCTGTATCTGAAGTTGGCGGTCGTTGCTTATTCACAAAACATTGCGTGTCCTCCCAGAAAACGTGGAAGTACTGTTACGTCAGGCGTATCAGCAAAGCGTCTCTCGCGAAGCCTCGCATCGAAGTCTGTCACACTACGAAGACCTCTGCTCCTAGTGTTCAGCTGACTTTTCAGTCTTTTCTATGCGTAAAAGGAAATGTCCAGGCTGACTGGCCCATCATCTCCCAGCCAAAATCGCTCACCATAGAAACACGAAAGTTGGATAGGGTGTTGAGCTTATGGTGTACACATCGTTTAAGAAGGAGTTTTTCATAATTCCACCCATAAGGGTGTGGAATCGGGGATGAATGGTTGTTTTTGAAAACATGTCGCTATTAAGGCAATTTTGGAGCTAGAAATATGAAACTTGGTTTTGGTTATTTCGGCCAGAAATAAAAATAAAAAAAACGTGTTTCAGAGGTTTTGGAAATTCAAGCGCTAAGGGGGAGAAAAATTGTATGGAAATATTTCATTATGAATGCATTTTTGAAGCCACATCTATAAAAATGGTATTTGGATTCTCGATAAGAAATAAAAAATAGGTGTTTCAAAATTTTTGGAAATTCATTTCCTAGGGGGGGTCAAATAGGGGCTGAAAGTTTTTATGGAAATATTTCGCTATATTAAAACATTTTTAAAGCTAAATGTATGAAAATTGGTTTTAGACTTCTCGGTTATAGATAAAGAAATAAGTTTTGGGATATGGAAGTTTCTATAAAAACATCACCGCAAAAAATCAGAATGCTACCAGAATCGTTTTTGGTCGGAAGTACATTCGGAAAAGACCATGCTTCTATTGCCTTAACTGGTTTGGAAAGTATAGAAGTTTTGCAATTTGTGAACCACATCAAAGAAAACTATTTAACTGTTTGCACAGTGTGAACATTTGCGCATGAGCAGTGAGCGTAACACCATAAAAATTCGATTTAAAAAAATCTGTGAAGACCATATAGTCTACGCGAGCGATGATACGGGCTCTAAATTAGTGGATCCATATATTCGCTTGGTCAGCTAGGGCATTTTATCTTGTATATCACATTTCAAAGCCGGTTACTACATTTCTTCGTGAACTATAATAAAACTGAATATGTCTTGTAAAGGAAGTTCTTAAGGCAGCACATCTGAGGATATAAAGAGAATTAGAGCAATGGAAAATCTCTTTATAAGAGTCGCAAGTTATGTAAGTTCATAAGATATAAGGGGCAGTCAAACAAAACGAGGCACATGAAAAAATAGGTAAACTGTTAATTATTGCAAAAGTAACCACCGTAACTATCAATACAATTATCCCATCGTAAGACAAGATTGTCAGTGTCTTCGTGGCAAAAAGTTTGCTGTTGTCCATGGAATCATGGTGTACCTAGGCGTGCAACTGTTCGTTCGCCCGCTCACACGTGGCCAAGGTTGGTTTGACTACGCTGCAGAAGTTGCGCTAGGAAGCCCTTACACATCCTCCACACAGTCCCGATCTCAACTCATGCTGTTTCCATATTTTTGGTGCCCTGAAGGAAGACATCTGTCGCCATCGATTTCCTTCGGACGAATAGGTACGCGCCTGGGTGCAACCGTGGTTCAGTACGTAACCAAAACCATTTTTCAACAAAGGCTTTGACCGTCTTGTCTCATAGTGGGACAAACGTATTAAAATTATGGCGATTACTTTTGAAATTATAAACAGGTCAGTGTGGTCTCATTTTGATTCGACGGCACCTTATATTATGACCCCAATTTTAAGGGCATGAGGCAGTCTCGTTTTTGAATGAAATCTGTCCCATAAAAGCAAATAACAGCTCAATCTGGCTAACTTTTACCGTATGTACTGCAGTAACCAAGAAATTTCTCATAGCTCATTGATTTAACGTACACTAGCGGAAAAAATTTCGACATCAGAAAATAATTAGTGTACAGTAATTAAATTTCGGGAATACATTTGCCTGGGTAACATATGATATTAACACTGCACGATGACGGGTTAATGAAGCGCGAGATAAGCCATTAAAAATGTGAAACGCTGTTACATTAATAACCTGTGTTATCGCCAGAACGTTGAATGCAAGCATGCAAACGTGCCCGCATTGTGTTGTATATGTACCTGATGTCAGTTTGTCGGATGGAGTTCCGTACCTGTTGCACATGATCAGTCAATAGAGGGAGGGTTAATGTTGCTTTTTGATGACGCTATAGTTGTCGTCCGATGGTGTCCCACATGGTCTCCATTGGAGACAGAGATGCTGATCGATCAGGGCAAGGCAACATGTCGATATTCTGTAGAGCATGTCTGGTTACAACAGCAGTATGTGGGCGAGTCTTATCCTGTTACAAAACACCTTGTAGTGCTGTTCATGAAAGACAGCGCAGCAAGTCGAATCCCCAGACTGACGTAAAAATTGGCAGTCAGGATGTGTGGGATAACCACGAGAGTGGTTCTGCTGTCACATGAAATCGCACGCCAGCCCATAACTCCAAATGTAGGCGATGTAGCAGAGTGCCTTAAGGTCCTTCTCTTGTCAGCCAAAATAAATAAATAGCAGAACAGAACGACACCTAAATTTTAGTGAAGACAGTTTGCCATAGAGCCCGGGTGTATACTTAGCTGATACTCACATGGACTCGACCAGCGGGAAGGAAAAGAACATGTCGCGCGCGCGCTCCTTGGTGATGACGACGTTATCGAGCCCGACGTCGACGGCGCCCCGCGTCACATCTCCCAGCAGGTGCAGCCAGGCGCCCTCGCTGTTGCGCCAGCCCAGCATCGGGAACGCCACCTGCTCGTAGCTGCAGAGTCACCGCACCAACAAGATCACTTCACTACATACCCGTTGCTCTAAGTCGGGCGTCTTTACCTTATGTACCACACGATGATTTTTCCAGTTAGTGAGCCATAAGTGTACCAAGTCTATGTCTCTTATTACTTAACACCCTCTACACACCCACACTCCTCTCCTAGAAGTAACTGGAATATATAAGACTCGCAGATTTTTTTTCAGGTAGGAACTTCTGTTTAAAACATTGACGAAGTTTCTACAGGTGTTCCAGTTTTCTCCCATCGACATTTCCATGAGCACTGGAGCTGTCTTCATCAACATAGTATTCTTTTCCATATAATAAGTTATTTGTGTACCACGTTTGGTTACAACTGCTCCTGGGCGATGCTGGAACAAAGACCCTCCACTGGCCTCCTTCTAATCAAAACACCGCCATCACTGGCACTGCGGCAGAACCAGCTTTCATCAGAAAACACAACAGACCTCCATCCTGCTCTCCTATCAGCCCTCGCTTGACACTACTGACGTCGCAAATGGCGGTCGTTTGGAGTCAGTGGAAAGCACGCTGCAGAGCGTCTGGCTCGGAGCTGCCCTTGAAGTAACCGATGTATAACAGTTCCTTGCGTCACTGTGGACCCAACTACTGCTCAGACCACTGCTGCAGATACAGTACGATGCGACAGAGCCGTACGCTGAACACGATGGTGTTCTCTCTCGTTACTGCTATGTGGCCGGCCGGAGCCCGGTCTTCTTGCGACCGTACATTCTCACGATCACAGCTGCCAGCAATCATGTTCAGTGGCTACATTCCTGCCAAGCCTTCCTGGAATATCGCAGAGGGAACATTCAGCTTCTCGTGGCCCTGTAACAAAGCCTCTATCAAATTCGGTGACATGTTGGTAATGGCGTCTTTGTCACCTTAAAGGTATTCTTGACTAACAGCAACTTACCACGTCCAATCTCAAAGGTAACTGCCGCTCACGACCGGTATAGCGTGTATTTAAAGCAAACCTGATTTGCATCCTCATAGTGGCGTTACTAGCGCCACTCTTATGCGACTGGTGCGAAATCTGAACAGTCGTCATCTTTCAGATGTAGAAACACGCCTACCAACCTTCGTTTGTGTGTGTCAGCTTTTTCTCGGTGTTGCGATTTTTGTACATCGTTGTAACTTAAGACAAGGTAGCTGAACGCCAGAACCATTTCAACAAATATCAACTACCTACGCCCTATCTGTGTTACTGAGTCCCTCCTTGTAGGAGAAATTCATGTAAACGGCGTTGCACGCGATATCCTACAACATCTAGTAAACTGAAAATAAGCTTGTATGGTAGGTAAATATCGACTTCTTCGTCCCTGCAAATATGTGCCTTGAAGTTTCACTGCGGCACGCACCTACCTTGTTAGTTGATAACTGCATTCCAAAATGAAATTCTCTCCCTGCTACAAGCAAATCATTCGCTTTCATCGTGAAATACAGTGAAACGGAGACCAATTCTTTCGTGAACGAGGTTTTTAGTGGAGTACTTGGGAGGACTTGAACAAGATCAGAGCAGTGGGAAATGACTTTCTAAGAGCTGCAGATTATATGAAAACTGAATAACCATTTACATATTATGCAGAAAATGGATACAAGGTCTCACGTCTTACTGTACATACAAGCGTCCTTCAACAGGCCACATGACTTTAAATCATCATAAATTTACTAAAACCAAAAAATTAAAATTTATTCATATTAACGCTCGTAATGTTATTTAATGAGTGGAATAGCACTGGGATATAGTACTTGGAGATTCAGACGAATGAGTAGAAAGTGGGTATTGATTCCCATTTAAGTTGTTAAATTGAAGAAAGAAACTGATCTTGATCACGTGAAATGTAATTGCAAAATGTCTATCGTGAATTCCTTGGCTGGCGCCATGGGGTGGTGGGGTTTCGGGTTCCGCTGAATAGGTCAGGAGTTCACTACACTCAGCTGGCGACTACACGGGTAGTGGAGGCTGTGTGGCGTGGACTGGGCGGTTTTTTAGGTTAGTGGGCTGCAATCTCAAAGGGTGCATGATAAATACAGGACGTGCTTGGATCAAGGAACAGTCGGAATTGTAGTTGCCAATTGTTGTAGTTGTGCTGGGAACGTCCCTGAGCTTCAAGCGCTAATAGAAAGCACAGAAGCTGTTCGGGAGTGGAATGGTATGGAGATAGTATGATTGTGGTTCGATGAACCCTCTGCCAAGCACTTAAATGTGAATTGCAGAGTAGTCATGCAGATGTAGATGTAGATGTGAATAAATCAGGAAACGTAACGTCCTCGTATAACTACGTGAAGACCGTGCAAGCAAGCAACTATCTCACCACAGTCATGGACGATGACGCATCAGTGAACCTGTTTCAGTATTACAAGAAAAACGTTAGTACTGAATAGACCGGCACGTGCAAGAAACAGGAAAGCAGAGCGTGTTCACGGCAGCAGGCGGAAACCAAGGACGTGTCTTTGTCCGTCAAGCTGTGCGGGGACTCGCTAACAGATCTGCGATCCAGGCACTACTATTGACCGGATAATCTCAGAATTTGTGTGGCGTGCTTAGCACATGCCTTTGCGGTCCTCATCCAAAGACGAAACTACTCTAGCAGACGGAAAGTTGACGATATGTTCTTCGAGTCATGCAAGAGCTTAACGATATATGTATGAATGCATGATATGAAAGATATCTATAGTATATGGCTTTCACATTATTTGCTAAAAGCTATCCTCACTGATAGTGCAGTATTCCATCTTCAGCGAGCGTATGGATTGCCCGGTACCTGAAAGCCCTATGTCGCATTGATGTGTTATGATATACGGTTTCCTTTCTTTTTTTGCGTGGGTCGAGCTACAGATAGATAGGGAGAGGAACCAAACTGCCGCACCAGAATTTCCATGTCTGTGGGATGATTAAAATTTCATCCTTACATTAACTTATTTATAGTACAGAAAGAAGCCGTAGTGGTGTGAATACATGATAGCTACAGGGCAGGGGGTGTGTAACGTTATTCAATTTTTATGGAGGAGATCGCAACAAGACATGCTCATACAACGCGCCCATACAGTTTATCGGCATCTTTCAGGCTTTGAGAAAGGTCAAATCGTTGACATGAAGGACGTGGGGGCATCATATCGACAGATCGCGCACTGTTGCATATAGTCCAATACAATGGCTGCAGAATGGCTGGTAACGAGATGGACTGAGAACAACTAGTGGAAAAAGCAACTAGCGCAAGTTCTTCCAGAAGTCAATTATTCAAAATGACAGTCACAATCGCATTATTTATTTTGCCGCCAACCGGTTTCAGCCCGTGATGGGGTCATCTTCAGGGCAATTTACACCATTTGGTCGCTCGCTGGAGTCGTTACCTTGCCTGTACACGGTTGGTTACCATCGCGGGTTGAAACCGGTTGGCGGCAAAATAAATAATGCGATTGTGACTGTCATTTTGAACAATTGATTATAAGTAAACCAATCGCTGTTATCTCCACACAACTAAGTTGTCTAAAAAATTCTTCCAGAAGGACTCCACCGCGAGAAGAACGTATGATTGTAAGACTGGCTCTGATAGATAGGCGGATGACAAAAGCTGAAAAAAATGGTTCAAATGGTTCTAAGCACTTTGGGACATCTGAGGTCATCAGTCCCCTATACTTAGAAATACTTAAACCTAACTAACCTAAGGACATCACATACATCCATGCCCGAGGCAGGATTCGAACCTGCGACTGTAGCAGCAACGCGGTTTCGGACTGAAGCACCTAGATCCTCTCGGCCACAACGGCCGGCACAACAGCTGAAATCCGAACAGAGTTCACACGCTGTCACCATCACAGGTTGTCATGTGTCGTTTACCACTGACGCCAGACAGCAAACAACATAGGCTTACATTATGTAGAGTTACTCAAATGGGACTTTGAGTGATAGTCTATGTTTTCAATGATAAGTCTCGCTTCTGTTTGTGGCAATCGACCCCAACAAGTGTGTAGACGATCTGGTGAAAGGTCGCAGAAGCAGCCATTCTCAAGATCCATACCTTTCCAACTCTTGAAATCATGGCGTGGGGAGCTAGTTTGGACAATATGATTGACTTGATAAGTGCTGAAGGCAGTCAGAGTAGTCATAAATATGTCGCAAGGATGGTAAACCCCTTCACCACACCGTCAGGATACAGGTGTCAAGTGGCACCTTACACCCAGAAAACATAAGACCCCACACTATTGATCACACACAAACGGCTTGAGGAACGTGTGAATACTTGACTGACCTGTGCAGTCCTCCGATTTGTCACCGATCAAACATGTCTCGGAAGTGACAGAAACTGTGTACTCTCGCATCAACCTCCACCTAGGTATCTTCACCAATTAATAGTGCATATATTCTTCAGATGACGTTCTGAGCCGTTTGCTTCCATGGCACAACGATACAAGAGTGTATTCGTATCCGTGTGGCGTCAAACCTCATACTGATGTTGATTATGGAAATCAGTTTCAAATGTAATGAAATCTGAATCCATTAGTACCCGTTGTTTGATGAACATCTTATCAAAAATGTTCAAATTTGTGTGAAATCTTATGAGACTTAACTGCTAAGGTCATCAGTCCCTAAGCTTACACACTACTTAACCTAAATTATCCTAAGGACAAACACACACACCGCGGGACTGCTACGGTCGCAGGTTCGAATCCTGTGTGTGTGATGTCCTTAGGTTAGTTAGGTTTAAGTAGTTCTAAGTTCTAGGGGACTTATGACTTAAGATGTTGAGTCCCATAGAGCTCAGAGCCACAAACACACACACCCATGCCCGAGTGAGGACTCGAACCTCCGCCGGGATCAGCTGTACAGACCGTGACAGCAGCGCCTCAGACCGCTCGGCTAATTCCGCGCGGCAACGTCTTCTCAAAGTTTGATAAATATCGGACTGGTGCGTCGTGGTGTAACAATTTATGTTTACGTCCTCTAGATTTTTTTTTTTCGTTTTTGTGTGTTTTTACCGTATTTCATAAAGGTAATAATAGCACCGATTGCAAATTTTATGTTATCAGTTTCAAGTTAAATACTGAGAGTTTTCGTATTTCATGAATGCGGGTGACGCAGTACCTCCGGCATCTGTCCACTGTGAAAGTGATGGTATGTTTGTGATACTGAGACAGAGATGGTGTGCAGGAATAATTTCGACTGTAATTGCGCTTACGTGGTAGATTAATCACATATATTATTTTTCAACTCAACAACCCTTTTTCTCAACACGTATTAATCGTAAAGGGATGAAGGAGGTATCGGTAGAACGATTCTTAACCGGCTTCTGACATTGCATACCGATTTTACACAAAAAGTACTGTTTGTGGAAAATTTAGACACAAAAGAGACTTTCCATTATCATAGGCTAAAGGGCATCATGGAAGACCAACATCATACCTACATTTTACAAAGCTGTCTTATTAATCACGAATAAGGGACTCCCTTTTCATATTATCTTATTACAAATACCATTTTATTTGCTTTAAAGTACTTATTAACTGAATAATTTGTATATAGCATTGTCAATGATAATAACTGTGAACGCTCCTGTGGTCTATTACCTCTGCCTCTATCACTTACAGAAAATGAAAAGCAAAGAATACGTGAAGATTACATTCTTACGTCAAATTTCGTTTCCATTGAGGTGCTGTAATCCTCTGCAAACAATTTTGTTCAAACTTCCTGGCAGATTAAAACTGTGTGCTTGGTAAAGCACTTGCCCGAGAAAGGCAAAAGGTCCCGAGTTCGAGTCTCGGTCCGGCACACAGTTTTAATCTGCCAGGAAGTTTCATATCAGCGCACACTCTGCTGCAGAGTGAAAATCTCATTCTGGAATTTTGTTCAAAATTATGTGCATGGAAATGTATATACAAGAATGTATCATAAACCCGTGGTTATTGTTTCACGTCATTCGGTTCATTTTTAAAGATGTTTTCTGTTCATCCCCACAACTACCCTTATCTCAACAACTGAACTTATTACAAATGCTGCCATTATTGGAAACATAAACAAGTGTGAAAGTTCCTCACGGATCTTCTAGTTTCACTGTTAATTTAGTCAGAGGTATATCTGTTTTTTTTTTTTTCATGGAGGTAAGAAAAGAAAGGGGATGACGTTATAGACTTACGCTGTACGTTGTTACGAAGCCAGACTGGGCGGGGTCTGCCGCCAACATGAAGAGCGCAAAAGATTAGCAGACCACTGTTTACAATTGCTTCTTGTTCATTATTTCTGTCGTGAGTATGCGACAGCTATTCTAAATACTAAAAACTGCAGTGTTTACATGAATAACACAGTGTCAGGACGGGAAATTCGAACGTTTTTTCTGTTCTTGAATGCGTATTTTACGATACACTTGGTCTCGTTAATGTAACATCTTTTTCCTGATATATTTCGAATAACAAAGAAGAGTAGGTTATGATGTGAAAAGGAAGCTTTCGTAATCCATGTAATTTCACTTTTACTGTATTTTTATCGACAGCAAATGAAGCTGGATGTCCGAAACCAATGTCTGTATAGTTACTAGTACAGCTTCTTTTTCTATATTTTTTCAACTTTCAGCTCGTATGCACAAAGTTTTTAATGTTCACGTTTGCAAAAAACGTACCTACGAGTTGTTTGTTAGCCCATAAAGTGTGCAATGAGGAAAGAAGAAGGCACACTATCGTATCTTAAGCATGTCAACAAAGTGAACGATTACTGAAATGTACACCCGTATACGACGCAGGCTGACATTTTTTATGAAGCAACTACGTCTCGACACAATCAAAGCACCATATGTTATTTGGGATGAGACCACGAGAGTAGACAGTTATTCCCAACGGTCAAAATGGCACTTCAGAGTGACGTCACCGGGAAGTATCACCGCAGCGAACCATGGAAACATAAATGTGGTGACCCTAATGTTTTTGGGCTACGTGGGCAGGCGGACGTCGGGTTCCAAGTTTGTGACTTGACGATAACTACCTTCTTTTTACCTCCATGCTTTTTTTTGTATTTAAAAAATCTACTATTAAATAGACTATATAATACAGGAAAAACAGTCGACCGGCGTGGCCGAGCGGTTCTAGGCGCTTCAGTCTGGAACCGCGCGACCGCTACGGTCGCAGGTTCGAATCCTGCCTCGGGCATGGATGTGTGTGATGTCCTCGGTTAGTTAGGTTTGAGTATTTCTATGTTCTAGGTGACTGATTACCTCAGATGTTAAGTCCCATAGTGCTCAGAGCCATTTGAACCACTTGAACAGGAAAAGCACAGTCACCCTCTCTCTTTTAGTGCTGTTGCTCGTAGAGCTAACATGTATCACCCCATCTCTCATTAACAACGGACAAATGAAACGCACTGAAACATTTTAGCGTGGTATAAGTAGCTGAGATGAGTTTTTCTGCGCAACTAACTAGTAGTGACTTTAATACATTGACGTGTTTTGAAGAACAGGAGGGATTTTATGTAATTTGGTGCAGGAGTATTGTTGATGTAAAGAAAAGAATTGAGCTATTTGTCGGTGAGATGAAAGGTATGTGTAATTTACTGTCCTTTAAGTTTTTTTTTTTCGCTTCAGTTCAAGTACTCTTCCTGCTCATACATTTTATTCGCGAGAATAACAGCTGTAGATGGACTAAAGTCTTTGAAATTTAAATCTGAACTTGAACATTCTGTACAGGGAATTTTTGTAGTTAATTCATTTACCTGAGAGTTTAAGTATTAAACCGTAGAGAAAACTCAGTTCTGAATTGCTTTGTAAGACTGCTTTATAAGCGTCTTAGTCACAGTGCACACGCGTGGCTGAGAGAGTTATATTCATGTCGTGGCAAAGTACTTTGCTTTCTGTAAGTTAACTATCGGACTGAAACTGATACACTGAAAGCTGAAAGTTTGTTGCCAAGGTGAAAAGAGTGTGCTATCTGGGTGTGTCCGACAGTTTGCGTAGCTTTCGTGCGCTTCTCTAACGCCAATGAACAGTGACTTTTTTGTGCTGTTGCTTCCGAGAGGATAGCCCTAGAAGTGCATGTAATTTACAGAAAATTAATACAGAGAAGAAGAGTATTTTCCGTCTGCCACAGAGGAAGAGTCACTTACGATGGCTCTTTTTATCTGTGTTTTAGAGTTTTATAGTCATTTAACCATAATAAATAGTACGCAATTTCATTGTCCGCTCCAGGAACTAGTATAAAATTTTACAAGTTACGGCATTACACGCCTTTTTATGTTTTATTTTATACCTTACTAGCGGATAAACCCAGCGTTGCTCAGGTATTTATTTATAGCTATGCGTCCCCGCCCGTACCATGCAGCGTTTGGCCTTGTGCTTAACGTTTATGACTCTGCACTATATGTCGCAGTAAGACATAATTTTGTAGGTGCATTCAGCAGCATATGAGGATACGGTATGCGAATTGTATTTTGTTCCGAAGTAATAAGTTCAGACGTTATGCATGATGTGGTCGTTAATCACGCATCTCATTCTTTATGACGTCATATCTCCTGAACAATGGGCGGAAGAATGATATAATTTTGCACTTACATTATATGTGGACACTGTCTGTAAAATGTGTCGCGAACGCAATTAATAGTAAAGAAGTCATAAATTATGACGTCTTGCCTCACGCTGTACGTTTACTACATGAACAGTGGAAAGGTAGTAAGTGATAAACATTTTTCCTTACATCAATTTGTAGGGGTTGTCATCGAGAAAAAATTTCATAGAGGCTTGAAATTACGTGTAAACTTCTCTGCAAGTCGCTAAGTTCTCTCAATCAATAAATTTTGGAAATTGGCGTGTCGCGGGATACACTTCTTTTTCACCCCCATCGGCACCCCTCTGATAGGTAGCGACTGTCGCCTGACAGTAAGGTATGATTGAAAGCCGTCCAGTGGCTTAGGAGGAGATGTGGAACGTTTACGCACCACACACACACACACACACACACGGATTACATATACTTATGTATATAATTTGAATAGCTGTCTTGGCGCCCGTCATGTTGTTTCACGAACCTTGTTGTTAGAAGTTGCGGACTTCACACAGGTGACAAAGTTCGAATTTCGGGAAGAGAACCATCCACGCTCCATGGTTCAGTTACGTACGGCTGACACTTATCTGACAAATGTCTGAGTCTCCGTGGCCAACCATTACACACAAAGGGCGCCCATCCGCCTAGTACGAACAGGCAACGACGCTGCGATACCCTCCTGTGACGACTCTGTCACAGGCTACGGACTGACCACCTCGGCTGGCACAACACAATCTCGTAACAAACTCTGCGCTTCCAGTTTCCTCTCTCTGCAGTGTGTAGGCATCACGTCGATCATCAGTCGGCCCCTTCATTGATCCTAGCCCATACAGATCCAACTGCGAGCAAGTACTGGCTGCCAAATCGGACGACATCTGTTTGCGACTGTCGCTCAGTGCTTTTTTACACTACTGGCCATTAACATTGCTACACCAAGAAGAAATGCAGATGATAAACGGGTATTCATTGGACGAATATATTATACTAGAACTGACATGTGATTACATTTTCACGCAGTTTGGGTGCATAGATCCTGAGAAATCAGTACCCAGAACAACCACCTCTGGCCGTAATAACGGCCTTGATACGCCTGGGCATTGAGTCAAACAGAGCTTGGATGGCGTGTACAGGTACAGTTGTCCATGAAACTTCAACACGATACCACAATTTATCAAGAGTAGTGACTGACGTATTGTGACGAGCCAGTTGCTCGGCCACCATTGACCAAACATTTCAATTGGTGAGAGATATGGAGAATGTGCTGGCCAGGGCAGTAGTCGAACATTTTCTGTATCCAGAAAGGCTCGTACTGCAACACGCGGGCGTACATTATCCTGCTGACATGTAGGGTTTCGCAGAGATCGAATGAAGGGTAGAGCCACGGGTCGTAACACATCTGAAATGTGCGTTCACCACGATGCCGCCAAACACGGATACGACCATCATGATGCTGTAAAGAGAACCTGGATTCATCCGAAAAAATGACGTTTTGCCATTCGTACACCCAGGTTCGTCGTTCAGTACACCATCGCAGGCGCTCCTGTCTGTGAGGCAGCATCAAGGGTAACCGCAGCCATGGTGTCCGAGCTGACCGTCCATGCTACTGCAAACGTCGTCGAACTGTTCGTGCAGATGGTTGTTGTCTTGCAAACGTCCCCATCTGTTGACTCAGGGATCGAGACGTGGCTGTACGATCCGTTACAGCCATGCGGATAAGATGCCTGTCAACTTGACTGCTGGTGAAACGAGGCCGTTGGGATCCAGCACGGCGTTCCGTATAACCCTCTTGAACCCACCGATTCCATATTCTGCTAACAGACATTCGATCTCGACCAACGCGAGCAGCAATGTCGCGATACGATAAACCGCAATCGCGATAGGCTACAAACCGACCTTTATCAAAGTCGGAAACGTGATAGTACACATTTCTCCTCCTTACACGAGGCATCACAACAATGTTTCACCGGGCAAAGCCGGTCAACTGCTGTTTGTTTATGAGAAATCGGTTGGAAGCTTTCCTCATGTCAGCACGTTGTAGGTGTCGCCACTGGCGCCAACCTTGTGTGAATGCTCTGAAAAGCTAATCATTTGCATATCACAGCATCTTCTTCCTGTCGGTTAGATTTTGCGTCTGTAGCACGTCATCTTCGTGGTGTAGCAGTTTTAATGGCCAGTAGTGTAATTTATGATTGCTATGTGAAATAACACATTTTGTTTGTTCTTCCCTTTTGTTTCTCATTTCAGATTTATTTATCCTTGAGCATCTGCCTTGTGTTTTGACCCGAAGGTTTGAGGCACCTTCCAGATTTATAACTTCCAGAGTTTCGTACAAATACACTATGTGATCGAAGGTTATCGGACATTTGGCTGAAAATGAGATACAAGTTCGTGTCGCCCTCCATCGGTAACGCTGGAATTCTATATGGCGATGGCCCGCCCTTAGTCTTGATGACAGCTTCACTCTCGCAGGCATACGATCAATCACGTGCTGGAAGCTTTGACTCTCGCAGGCATACTTTCACTCAGGTGCTGGAAGGGTTCGTGGGAAATGGCAGCCCATTCCTCACGGAGTGCTGCACTGAGGAAAGGTAGCAATGCCGGTCGGTGAGACCTAGTACGCTGTTCCAAAACATCCCAAAGGTGTTCTATAGGATTCAGGTCAGGACTCTGTGCAGGCCAGTCCATTACAGGGATGTTATTGTCGTGCATTATCAACAGGTGCTCGATCGTGTTGAAAGAAGCAATCGCTATTCCCGAATTGCTCTTCGACGATGGGAAGGAATAAGGTGCTTAAAACATCGATGTAGGCCTGTGCTGTGATAGTGCCACGCAAAGTAACAAGCGGTGCAAGCCTCCTTCACGAAAAACACGACCACACCCTAACACAGCCGCCTCCGCATTTTACTATTGGCACTACGCACGCTGGGAGATGACGTTCACCGGGCATTCGCCATGCCCACACCCTGCCATCGGATCGCCACATTGTGTACCGTGACTCGTCACTCCACCCAACGTTTTTCCATTGTTCAGTCGTCCAATGTTTACGCTCCTTACACCAAGCGAGGCGTCGTTTGGCATTTACCGGCGTGATGTGTGGATTATGAGCAGTCGCTCGACCATGAAATCCAAGTTTCTTAACCTCCAATCTAACTTTCATAGTATTTGCAGAGGATCCTGATGTAGTTTGGAATTCCCGTGTGATGGTCTGGATAGATGTCTGCCTATTACACATTACGACCCCTCTTCAAATGTCTGCGGTCTGTGTCAGTCAACAGACGAGGTCGGCCTTTAGGTTTTTGTGCTGTACGTGTCCCTTCACATTTTCACTTCAATATCACATCGAAAGAGTGGACTTAGGGATGTTCCGGAGTGTGGGAGTGTGGAAATCTCGCGTACAGACGAATGACACAAGTGACACCCAATCACCTGACCACGTTCCAAGTCCGTGAGTTCCGGGGAGCGCCCCATTCTGCTCTGTCACGATGTCTAATCACTACCAAGGTCGCTGATATGGAGTACCTGACTGTAGGTGGTAGCACAATGCACCTAATATGAAAAAAGCGTATGTTTTTGGGAGTGTTCGGATACTTTTGATCACGTTGTGTATATATTATACTGTTAATGAGGTAGTGTCGATGTCACTTTAACTCTTTGTAATTTGCCATCTCCATAAGCAACAGGTTATTCCCAAATGTTCCGACAGATGTCCCAAAGTATACTGTAGATTTCAGACGTGCATAGTGTGCAGATTCAAATCATTTTTATGTTACTCGATTCTACTTACTACATTCACAACTATTAATAAATGCTATCGGCTTTATTACTAGTTCAGTGCTGAAAGTTTTTTTCGTTCCCTTTGTGCCTCTCTTTATACTGTCCTGTGTTGCGATATGACTTGCGGCAGGTGTTTCTGATACCAGTCACTTCCAATGTTTTCGAACGCACGTCACGCACGGAAGGAGCGACAGTGTATCACAGCTGTAGGGTTCTTACGTGGCCGCTGAATATAAAGAGACGTGAAAGGTTCGCAAGCGTTGCTGACTCACTCACCGTAACGCTGACCTTAAGTACTACTGTCTCAGTCACGCTGCTGAATCTGCGCTGTGTGCTGTTGTACCGGCTCCTTTGAGTATCTCGTCATTACTTCAACGTGATCAGAACACTCCTTCTTGGATATTTGCTGCCATTAGGGAAGTGTATTTCCATACCCAAGAGAGCGATGGAAGTACTGCTAAAAGTCGCTTTTCGGCACTAAATGGATTTATTTTAATGCTTGCCAGTTGTATCCTTACGTTAATCTTCATGTGGCAGCGTTGACT
This sequence comes from Schistocerca cancellata, assembly GCF_023864275.1. Lineage (NCBI taxonomy): Eukaryota > Metazoa > Arthropoda > Insecta > Orthoptera > Acrididae > Schistocerca > Schistocerca cancellata. Next base: position 304,389,744 of record NC_064634.1, read on the forward strand.
GAAGGAGGCACATGGAAATAAGATCAGTTTGTAGACTTTTTAACATCAGGAATGGAAAATAAAAACATTGTTTTGTACAAAAGGAAAGGTAACTATTGTCAGTTCAATCCAATGTAAATGTGTATGTCTGTATATTGATGTTAAACGCAAAATGGGAACTTACTATTTTACAAACTTTATACCTTAGTCGCTACTTTACAAATCCATGCAATTTCTGACTTGCTCCTGTCTTTCAAGGATCTGGCAGAAACACGAGCAGAACTGTTACTGTGGTTAAGTGATGAATCAGCTCTTCTTGGCCTTACTATAAATATTGTAATTTCTCCGAAACTTGTAATAGGATTTTGAACCGCGAAACGTCGTTGAACTTTTTTTTTTAAAACTAAGATTAGTAACAGCAGACATTATTAGTTCCATTTTAAAAAGCGAATTTGACCCCGATATCCTCGTAATACGGCATTTATGGCGTCGAACATCAACATTGAGCGTCTCGTCGTCAGTGTGTTGCTGAACGTTGAGAGACGATGCGATCTGGGCATACGGTATGTGTGCCTCAACGTGGCATAGGCGACAGCAGCGCGCTACAGCGACAGTTGTCGTTTGTATTCACACTGTTCACGAAACGGATGGGCGTAAAATTCCTACCTTAGCTGTATTAAAACGCACATTTCCTCCCTCGTCGATATGCTAGTAATGTTGTTCTGTCTGTACTACGCATAAATAAAAATTTCATTATCCGTGAACATGAGCCAAAAACGAAAGTACCATGTCCAGTCTATAAGGATATCGGCTTACAAAAATTCCACTACAAACAGTGCGATAGAAGTTTACAATAGTTCTCCACATCAGATAAAAATTGTTTCATCATCGTCACTTTTTATGAAAGCACCTAACGTCATTCTTACTTCATCAATGTTCGTATTCAGTAGCAGAAGCGTGAAGTACAAAACTTGAAACGAGAAAGTACAAAATATCGCACTGCAGCTAGTACATGCTGTCTAGTAGATAAAGTCAATTGAACAAAGAGCCTCAAAAAGATCGCAATTATTTTTATTCAGGGTGAGACAGCTAAGTCATAACACCCCTTGTATCTCCCCAACCGTAACAGATACAAAGATGCCGTTTGAACAGTGAATAGCAGGGACACGTGCTACTTGAATACATCACATTTCATGTTTGTGCTATTTTTTATTACAGAGAAACGAGGCAATCTTAGGTTTTTTTAAATGGAAACCTATGTTAAATTTTAGCGTAACATGATGGGCTTAAAGAGACGGTTTAAAAAATATGTATATCATAATATTTAGGCCAATAGTTTTTGAGACACAGATATGTTCTCGTATCGCGTTTATCCTTCGAAACGGTGTTGTCTAATGCGACCTTTCCTTTTGACCACTGAGGAACTTAACCGGGAAGGCGTTGTTATCCTGCTTCTCGATAACGTCACAAGGTGACACCCGAGGTAGCTGGAGAGAAGGGTATAAATATGCTGCTGGGGTAATGAGACATCGCATTTCCGTCACAGTTTCTTGGAGCAGACATGTACACCAACGAAGAAAGATATGGTTCTAGCGTATGTTGAAAGCAGAAGAAATGCTGTTAGGGCAATAAAGCGGTAAGGAGAGCTGTATCCTGATCGTGAGCGTCCTACGCGCCAGATTCTTGCACGTATTTGCAAGAAACTACTTGAACTGGGATGATGGAACGCCATATAGAGGTCAAGGCAGAAAATTGCAAGTGGCGAGGTACATGAAGAGGGCGTTCTAGCGTTGGCGCGTAACGACCCTACTGTTTCGTCGCGACGTGCCTCCTCGGAATGTGGTATAAGTCAGAGAAGTGTTCTACACATATTGCACCGGCATAGATTTCACGGTTTCATCTCTCATTACATCAAGCACTCTCCGGTGTGGATTTCGAACGGCGCCAGGAATTTTGCCGGTTTGCTCTGCAGCACCTACAAGATGATCCAACGTTTTTTCAACGAGTGTTTTTTACTCGTGAAGCGACTTTTACCAACCACGGTAATGTGAATTTGCATAATATGCACTACTGATTAATAGAGAACCCTCATTGGCTTCGACAGGTACAGCATCAGCAACCGTGGAGTGTTAACGTGTGGTGCGGCATCGTCGGAAATGTCATTGTGAGGCCGTGCGTCATTCCGGGTATACTAAATGGCAATAACTATGCACAGTTCCTGTGAAACGTTCTGCCCATTTTGCTGGAAGAGGTACCACCAACTACCGCGTCAGTGCATGTGGTTCCAACATGACGGCTATCCTGCTCACTCTTTCCGTGTGGCTACAGAGCTGTTAATTGAAAAGTTCCCGGATTTTTGGATAGGGCGATGTGCTGAAGTGAAATGGCCAACCCGGTCTCCTGATTTGACCACTCATGATTTTTTTCTCTGGGGAGCAATCAAACATAAAGCGTATGCTCAAATACCAACTACGCCAGACGATATGAAGCAACGTATCATCGAAGCGTGCGCTGATATCTCACGTGACACCCTCGCAGCCGTTCACAAATATGCTTCTAGTGTACGGCGACTACAAATTTGCATTGCGTCAGAGGGGAAGAATTTTGAGCACATGCTTCAGTAAAGTTTTGTATCAACTACAGTGTGTATTTCGCATCTTTGTGTGTATTTGCTTCGTATTGTGGTCAATAGTAAATATTTTCATATAAAAAACAAATACGTACGAAATATTTGTGACCAATAAGGGCCTCTTCAGTTACATTTGTATTTCTGTTACTTAAAATGTATTAACATCTTGTAGTATTTTAAACCTGTGTGTTCTCTACTACTTTGGTATCACAGTTTTCAAATAACTGAATAATATATGCGCGATATCATCAGTTAATTTTTGCGCAAAATATCCGCAGTATGTATTACTATCGTCGGGTAAAGGGGCGTGTTTGTGTAAGGACGGACTCGCGACGTTTACCACGTACTCTACACAAGAGGAAAGGTCGAATTGGACAACGCCGCTTCGAAGGACAAACACGATACGAGAACATATTTGTGTCTCAAAAACTATTGGCCTAAATATTATGATATACATATTTTTAAACCGTATTTTTAAGCCCATCATATTACGCTAAGATTTAACGTAAACTTTCATTTAAAGAAACCGAAGATGGCCTCATATCTCTGTAATAAAAAAAGCACAAATATGAAACGTGATGTATTCAAGTGGCCCCTATCCCTGAAATTCACTGTCCAAACGGCATCTTTGTATCTATTACGGTTGGGGAGATACGAGCGGTTTGTGACTTAGCTGCCTCACCCTGTATAAAGTCGAATATTATAGAATATTCCCTTATTAAACTGATAAGGAAACATCAGAACCTACTGCAAAACGCGCAGGCACTCTGTGGTGTGTGCGCGTGTGTGCCCTGTGTGTTGCCTGTAATCCAGTTACCTGCGTCCCAATAAAATTAAAGCTCCTGCTTCTCTTCTAAAATATCTTTTTTCCACTTAGACACATTCATTCTTAAGGTTTTCTTGATGAAAATCACTGGGGTAGGTTTTACCACACCTTTCTATTTCCGTACCCAATCGTCCCAGGGCCAGAGAATACTAGAAGACGCCCACCGTCACCGGCGAGCGTTGGCGAACGTTTTGTCTCCAACAGAAGTTGTTTCCTATGGCAAAAAAAGCTTGCCAAATTTAAACGAACGCAAAAGCCCCAAGACTGACGATCTTTTACAGAAGAACGAATTTTATCCCGAATTTCAATGCGAGATGCTTATAATAGTTTCCGTGACGAAATTTTGTCTCGAAACTTAGCAGGAAATCCAAAGAGATTCTGGTCATATGTAAAGTATGCTAGCGCAAGAAACAATCAATGCCTTCTCTGCGCGATAGCAATGGAAATACTACCGATGACAGTGCTGCTAAAGCAGGGTACTAATCAAGCCTTCCGAAATTCCTTCACCAAAGTATACGGACTAAATATTCCACAATTAGTACCAAGAACTGCTACCATAGCTGCCAACATGAGTAACTTTGTAGATATCCTCGAAGTAGTGAAGCAATTAAAATCGCTTAACAAAAGCAAGCCTTCCGGTCCAAACAGTATGCCAGTTAAGTCCCTTTCAAAATATGTTGACGCAATAGCTCCATACTTATCAATTATATACAACCTCTCGATCGATGAAAGATCCGTACCCAAAGACTGGAAAGCTGTACAGGTTACACCACTGTTCAAGAGAGGCAGTAGGAGTAATCCAGTAAATTATAACCCATATCATTAACGCCCACATTCAGCAGTATTTTGGAACATATTTTGTGTTCGAACATTATGAATTACCTCGAAGAGAACGTTCTGCTGACACACTGTCAACAAGTATTTAGAAAAGATTATTCTTGTGAAACACAGCTAGCTCTTTACCCACACGAAGTGTTGAGTGCTGTTGACAAGGGATTCAAATTGATTACACATTTTTAGATTTCCAGAAGGCTTTTGGCCTCACAAGTGGCTTGTAATCAAATTACGTGCTTATGGAATATCGTCTCAGTTATGCGACTGGATTCGTGATTTCCTATCAGAGAGGTAACAGTTCTTAGTAACTGACGAAAAGTTCCTTATTTATATAAACGATTTAGGAGACATTCTGAGCACTCGTCTTAGGTTGTCTGCAGATGGTGCTGTTGTTTATCGCCTAGTAAAGTTATTAGAAGAGCCAAACAAACTGCAAAACAATTTATAGAAGATATATGTATAGTGCGAAAATTGGTAGTTGACCCTAAATAACAGAAAGTGTGAGGTCATCCAAATGAGTGCTAAAAGGAATCCGTTAAACACCGGTTAGACGATAAATCAGTGAAATCTAAAGGCTGTAAATTCAACTAAACAACTAGGAAGTAGAATTATGAACAACTTAAGTTGGAAAGAGCACGAAGAAAATGTAGTGGGGAAGGCGAACAAAGACTGCAATTTATTCCCCGAGCACTTAGAAGTTGCAACAGAACTACTGAAGAGACCTCCTGCATTAAGCTTTTGCATCCTCCTTTGGTGTACTGCTGCACGAGGTAGGATCTTTACCAGACAGAATTAACGGAGTACATCGAGAAAGTTAAAAGAAGAACTGCACGTTTTGTGTCGTCGAGAAATAGGAGAGAGAGTATCACGGATATGATACAGGATATGGGGTTGACATCGTTAAAATAAATGCGGTTCTCGCTGCGGCGGGATCTTCTCACGAAATTTCAATCACCAACTCTCTTCTCCGCATGCTAAATTATTTTGTTGACGCCCGCATACATAGGGAGAAACGAACATCATAATAAAAGAAGAGAAATCGGAGCTTGCACGGAAAGATATGAGAGTTCGTGCTTTCCGCAAGCTGTTCGAGAGTGGAATAATAGAACATTATTGTGAAGGTGGTTCGATGAACCCTTTGCCAGGCACTTAGATATGATTTGCAGAGTGTCGATGTAGATGTAGATGTGATGCAAAGACTTTGAAACACCCTGTACATAGGGGAGAGAGTTATACCTTGGAACACATTTCAGTCATTCGCCTCTAGCCAGCCCTGTAATAGAAGTTTAACATATTTTCTTATTCCATTTTTAAATGACAGTGTTCATCTGATGTGTGCTGCATTCTTTTTCAAAAATTACAAAAATTACTCTGGAAAATTAGTATTTTTCCAAGTGTGAAAAGCTTTTCAGAGGTACAACATGGTCATGTGCCAAGGACAAATAATCTATTCAAATTTAAAAGCGCTGCAACCGAGGAAAATTTGTCACTACTGTTTTTAATAGTCTATTTGTTGCATTATAATTCAATAATCAGCACCCGAAATCAAATTAAGAAGCAGTATTATCGAACACCAGTTGCAAGTTAAACATATTTTGAAATAGATTTCCATTATCGAGACAGTGAAATTTGCTAAAACGTTAAAGGAATACAGAGTGTAAGTGGGCTGCTTCTGTGTTGGCAGCACTGTCTAGCGCTTTCCATTGGACCTCTGACTGCGCTTTTTTTGTAAGAGACTCTGTGGCTGGTTGGACTCGTTGTTGGAAGTTAATCACCAATACTGTTGGGAACTTGGAAGTTAGTCGCCAGCAGTGATGGAAGTACTGTTGCGCAGTTGGACGTGAACAGCCAGCAGTGATGGATGTTAGATGTGAGAAGCTAGCATTGATGGAGGGTAGAGGTATGAAGTGTTGTAAAGTAGGCTGTTTAGGTTTTTATGTTGGTAACGCCACGTAGCGCTCTATATGAAAATCATTGACTGTGCTGTGTGAAGTCTGTGGCTGGTCTTGGAGGTGAGCCGCCAGCAGTGGTGGATGTGGGGAGAGAGATGGCGAAATTTTGAGAGCGGACGATCTGGACGTGTGTCCATCAGAAAGAGTAAATTTGTAATATTGGATATCATGGACTGATATATATATATATATATATATATATATATATATATATATATATATATATATATAATTACTTTTGAACACTATTAAGGTAAATACATTTCTTGTTCTCTACCAAAATCTTTCATTTGCTAACTATGCCTATCAGTAGTTAGTGCTTTCAGTAGTTTGAATCTTTTATTTAGCTGGCAGTAGTGGCGCTCGCTGTATTGCAGTAGTTCGAGTAACGAAGATTTTTGTGAGGTAAGTGATTTGTGAAACGTGTAGGTTAATGTTAGTCAGAGCTATTCTTTTGTAAGGATTATTGAAAGCCAGATTGCGTTGCGCTAAAAATATTGTGTGTCAGTTTAGTGTTGATCAGAATAGGTAAAGAGCGAAATGTCTGAGTACGTTCAGTTCTGCTCAGCTGTTTGAAAATCAAATAATGTAAGAGGTTTATCAGCACAGTAATTCATTTATTTTTCTAAGGGGACGTTTCAGTGTTAGCGTAGGCTAACTATCTGTACATCTTCGACTTGGAGATTGAATAATATTCGTGATTATATACCTTTGTACTACATGTCAATGATTTATATTCGTGTCTGAACTGGAAGTCACATTATTAAGGTAAAAAAGAATTACATTATTTGGTTTGTAACATAATCTTTCCTTTGCTAACCACATGCCTATTAGTAGTCAGTGGCTTTAGTAGTTACAATCTTTTATTTATCTGGCAGTATTGACGCCCACTGTATTGCAGTAGTTCGCGTAATGAAGATTTATGTGAGGTAAGTGCTTAATGAAATGTATAGGTTATTGTTAGGATTTCTTTTTGGTCAGGACTATTCTTTTGAATTAACTATCTGAAGTCAGGTTATCTAACAATTTTACTCGTTACAAAACTCTGTAACCGAAGAGATAACAATATCCTCAAAATGGCTTTAATACGTGCATATTATACAGTGCCTAAATGTTTGGATCCGTTAATACATTGAGGAGACAGAACTCATGGGATAGCGATATGTACGTATACAGATGGCAGTAGTGGCGAGTACACGAGGTATAAAAGGGCAGTGCATTGGCGGAGCTGTTGTTTGTACTCGGGTGATTCGTGTGAAAACGTTTCCTACGTGATTGTGACCACATAACGTGAATTAACAGATGCTGAACGCGGAATAGTACTTGGAGCTAGAGGGACGGGACACTGCATTTCGAAAATCGTTAGGGAATTCAATATTCAGAGATCCACTGGGCCAAGAGTGTGCCCATAATACCAAATTTCAGGCATTATCTCTCACCACGGATGACGCAGTGGCCTTCACTTAAAAACCGAAAGCACTGGCGTGGTGGTGGTGGTGGTGGTTGTTGGGATGTTTAAGGGGGACTAAACAGCGAAGGTCATCAGGCCCCCACTGGCGTTTGTATAGAGTTGTCAGTGCCAACAGACAAGTAATACTGCGTGAAATAACCGCAGAAACCAGTGAGGGACGTACGACGAGCGTATTTGTTAGGACAGTGCGGCGAAATTATGGCGTTAATGGGCTGTAGCAGCAGGCGACAGACACGAGTGCCTTTCCTAACAGCACGACATGACTTGTAGCAGCTCTCTTGGGCTCGTGACCATATCGGCTGGACCCTAGAGGACTGGATAACAGTGGTCTGGTCAGATGAGTACCGATTTTAGTTGGTGAGAACTAGGGTTCGAATGTGGCCCAGACCCCACAAAACCATTGGCCCAAGTTGTCAACAAGACGCCAATTAAGCTGTTGGGGGTTCCATAATGGTGTGGGCAGTGTTTACATGGAATCGACTGGCTCCTCTGGTCCAACTGAACCGACCATTGACTAGAAGTGGTTACGTTCGTATACGTGGAGCCCATTTTCAGCTATTCATGGACTCCATATTCCCAAACAATGGTGGAATTCTTACGGATGACAATGCACCACATCGCAGGGCTACAATTATTCGCGCCTGGTTTGATGATCATTCTGGACAGTTCGAATGGATGGTTCGGCCACCCAGATCGCCCGAATTGAGTCCCATCGAACATTTATGGGACGCAATCGAGCGGTCAGTTCGTTCGCAAACTTTGCACCGGCAACACTTACGCAATTATTGACATTTGTAGAGGCAGCATGGTTCAATATTTCTGTGGGGCTTCCAGCCCATGCTACGTTGAGCTGCTGCGCTACGCCGGGGTAAATGAGATCCGACACGATACTGGAAAGTATTCCGCGACTTTTGTCACCTCAGTGTAATTCTGCTGGCCGGCCGGGGTGGCCGAGCGGTTCTAGGCGCTTCAGTCTGGAACCGCGCGACTGCTACGGTCGCAGGTTCGAATCCTGCCTCGGGCATGGACGTGTGTGATGTCCTTAGGTTAGTAAGGTTTAAGTAGTTCTAAGTTCTAGGGGACTGATGACCATAGATGTTAAGTCCCATAGTTCTCAGAGTCAGCCGGAATTAAATGCCGGAAGCTGCTTATGGCGGTTTCTTGTGCGGTTTCTATCATGTGATTCTAAAATCAATGACTACACGAAACACCGACCAGGGAACATCGCGTGTCCCTCGCTACACTGTCCTCTGGGTAGAGCACTCTGACCTGTATATGTAGAGGGTGACTACTGAACTATATGAAATAAAATCGTCGTAACTTCTGAGCTGTTTGCTTTAGAACGTTCAAACTACAAGTTTGTCCGCGGAGATGATGGGGATTAGTATGCGCGTGCATTGTTCGTTTTAACGGCCAAGCCCACTTTCATTTAGATTGGGTCGTCAAAAATGCAAAATTGGCGCCTTTGGACGACTGAGGATCCGCATTTCGTGAGCGAGAAGTCTCTTCACCCGCAACGGACGACTGTGTGGTGTACCGTGTCCAGTCAAGGAATTCCTTGATGGCACGATGATTATCGAACGGTACCTGGAGACTTTTGAAAATGATATCATCCTCATTATCCAAAATGATCCTGATTTCGACAAGATGTGGTTCATGCAAGACGGAGCTCGACCTCATCGAAGCAGGAGAGTGTTTGATGTCCTGTAGGAGCACTTTGAAGACCCCATTCTGGCTCTGGGGTACCCAGAGGCCATTGCTAGCGGCCTCGATTAGCCGTCATATTCTCCGGATTTGAACACATGCGACTCCTTTTTATGGGGCTATATTGAAGACGAGGTGTACAGCAATAACCCCCAAATCACTGCTGAGCCGAAAACAGCCATTCAGAAGGTCATAGACAGCATCAGTGTCCCGACACTTCAGCGGGTCATGCAGAATTTCGCTACTCTTCTGCGCCACATCATCACCAATGATGGCAGGCACATCGAACAAGTCATAACCTAAATCCGAATGTCTGTAGTAACGTTTACATGTTGAATAAAGTGTGTGCGCTTCGTAGTTTGTAACTAAGTTACGTTTTTTTTCATATAGTTCAATAATTGTCACCCCTGAAAGGAGAATATAAAAAAAAGGAACCAGAGGTCTGTAAACAGAGGTCTGTAAACAGAAACGTGTACCTTTATTTGAAAGTATTGCCCACCACTGTTGACCACTTTTTCCAGTGGCTAGTGAAATTGCTGGGTCTATGTTGTGAACCAGTTCAGAACGTACTATTTGGCGTCCTCGTACGAGGTGAATTATTTGCCTCTCAGAGCCTTCTTTACCTTACCAAAAATGGCATAAACTGCAGGGTGACAGGTCCGGACGGTGTGACGAATGACTGACGAAGTCCCATTTGAATGTCTGTAAGAGCTGCTTGACTGGGTTTGCTGTGTAGGGCCTTGTATTATCTTGGATCAGAGTGACCATCCTGATGAACGTCTCCAGTTGTTTCTATTTGATCGGTTTGTGGTGGATGGTAAAGATTTATGAGTATCGCTGCGCGTACACCATTATCCCAAGCTGCAGTTGATACAAACGGGGCCCTTTTCTCCAAAGGAGGTGAGCATAACCTTTACCGCACTTGTGAGGACAGCCCTGAATTTTTTTGGGTGGCGGAGACACTGCATGTTCCCACTGGAGACTTTGTCGTTTTGACACAGGTTCGAAGTGATGACACCATGTCCCGTCTCCAGCAACCACTCACGAAAGGACTTCATTGCCTTCTTTGCCGTAGACTTGCAGATGTTCAAGAGAGGGTCCCATTCGACACATTTCCTGTGCTGGCGGAAGACTGTAAGACACCCACTGGTAGCACTAGTTTGCAAAATTTCATTCTGTACTCAGTGTTTGCGTGAACACTTACCACGATCAGTCAGAACTCTCCGGCAATGGCTGCTACTGTAACTCGCCGGTCTTGAATAATGAGGACATCCACCTGCTGTACAAATGGATCGGCAACGGGGTGTAGCTTTCCAGAACGTGCATAATCTGGCAACGACATCCGTCCGTCCTCAAATCACTGTGCCACCTCTTGACCCTTGCAACGGATGTGCAGGGCTCTCCGTACACTTGTGCCATTCTCTGGTGAATAACCATTCCCAGCACTTCTGCTGTCTGGAAATGCATTACCCCCTTCAGTTCAGTAATCCCAGCACGACTGAGTGCAGTGGACGGTTGACGGGTGCACGTATTCTTTCCGTCATCGCTTGGCTGTGCTCCGGTATCCCTCTAACGGTGAGTTTGCGACCCTCGATGTCCTTACAGGGACCACGTCTTCTTACGCAGGCAATAACACTGCAATCCTTTCAGCGATCTTCATTTTACAGTCTCCAGCAGTTTTTTTTAAATTCACTTTACATATTAGACTCCGTAACACTTCGATAGCGGCTTCTCTGTGATCTTCTCTGTTGTCTCTGCTGCGTGGTAGCTGGCTCTCTAATGATAAATATGCTGTATGAATTTATTCACACCTTTCCCCTGTAATGTCGTAAACTATAAGAGGCAGCCAAATAAAAACGATTGAAAAAATAAGTAAACCGTTCATTATTTCGAAAGTAATCGCCATAACCGATAACACAATTATCCCACGGTGAGATAAGACGGTCAATAAGAATGTCAATACCTTCACGGAGTCATGATTGTGCCCAGGCGTGCACCCCTACGTCCGAAAGAAAACGACACCCTCCAACGTCTTTCTTCAGGGCTCCAAAATAGTACATGGAAACCTCATAGGGAAATATCGGATCTGTATGAAGGGTGTGTAAGGGCTTGCTAGTAAAATTCCTACAGTGTAGTCGAAACTTGCTGCAGAATGAAGACGCAAACATTCCTGGGTCCAATGGTTCGAATGGCTCTAAGCGCTATGGGACTCAACATCTGAGGTCATCAGACCCCTAGACTTAGAACTACTTAAACCTAACTAACCTAAGGACATCACATACATCCATGCCCGAGGCAGCATTCGAACCAGCGCCTAGAAGCGCTCGGCCACAGTGGCCGCCTATTCCCGGGTCATTGGACTTGATGGCGCACTTCAGTTTTTACAAAATGTCCACGTAGCGCTGTGTGCTAATAATCGCATTGTGTTCCAAGAAATCGATAAGCAACGGGGGCTTGCAGTGGAAGAAAAAGGTCATCATGACTTTCCCAGAGATGGTGTGCCTGTTGATTCGAATAAGCTGCAGGAGTTTCGCTGGGATGCCTTTGCACATCCTCCATACAATTCCTATCTCTTCACAGGCGAGCCCTGAGGAAAGACATCTGTGGGCATCGATTTGTTACGGACAGAATGGTGCATACCTGGGTAAAATCATGGTTTCGCAGGCAACGGAAAACATTTTCCCACGAAGGCATCGACCGTCTTGTCTTACAGTGTGATAAATGAATTAACATTTATGGCAATTACTTTTGAAATACCAAACATTCTACTTACGTTTTTCCTTCTGTCTCTCATGGACAGTATCTTAGACGGCCTATTATTCAACATCTATATTAATGACCCAGTAACCAAATTTATTAAAACAACCAGAGTGAAAAAAGACAAAATAATTTATTACAAACTCATGTTTACGACACCTCGATACTATATAATGGGCCACTCTCTGAAATAGAAAGCTTGGATGAGAAACTTAAAAATATACAGTACAAAGTACATTTTACAACTGCACATCGAACGCAACATGGAATTAATTTTCTTGACCTAAACATAACCTTTCACAAAAACAAATATAAATTCCAAATTTACAGGAAACCGACCACACCAGGTGTCATTATAAATAAGACATGCCACCCGAATCAAAACAAATTAGTACTTTTTAGATCATCACTCAACGATGTAAACAAAACTCATGCTCAACCTGATGTAAAATTCAAAGAACTAAACATTTTAAAAACAACAACTCACAACGACACATTTTAATTACACATAGTTAACAAATTATATTAAAAGATGTAAACAGCATCAGCAACGAAGTCCTCAATAGCAGAAGAAACTAAATACATATTAATGTCTTTCCTTGGTAACATCTCATATCAAATTGCAGAACTATGTAAAGTACACAAATCAAATAATTTTCCACACAAACAACAAAATGCAAAACACAATAGTTTTAATACTTAATCAACCCACCTTTTAACAAATATGGTACACATAAAGTAACTTGTGACAGTTGCTCCTATTACTATATAGGGCAAACAGAAAGAAACTTTGTAAGTCGATATAAAGAGCACATATGAGCACTCTGCTTCGAAAATTTAAATAAATCAAGTTTTGCATGCCACCTAGCACAAAATTGTCGTTTAACTACAGATATCAAAACAAAGCTACATATTCTACACACTGTAGACAAAGGAATAAATGTGGAGATCCTACAACAACTAGAGATTTTCACCCGTAACAATATACTGTCTTAAACGGACAAACTGACTTAGCAAACAACTAAGTTTTTCAAAATTTCAAAGAATCTTTAAACTTTAAAAACTAACCAACCTAAGGAAGAAACATCACTCACACACAGACATTTCATTCTCTTCTTCTAGTACAAATACACGCACACACACACACGTACACAATAATTTTCATCCAAAGGTCTAATGTTTACATCATAAGTAATGATCAATGTTCATTAGACATCAAGATAAATACCAAACTTAATTTCAGCACTAAAATGTTGGATGAAATATCAAGCAAAATCATTGTTTAATAGATTTTGTAAATAGCAAATGTCAGTCTTGTAATGTAAATACATATATTTGCAATAATTAAAATGATGTAAACAGATGTACACTTACTGTTGCCAATGTGCAATGCAAGTGCTGAACAAAAAAACTCTCTACTATAACACAAACTCTTAGAATATAAATTTAATCATGCTCTTTGGTTTATTTACGTTTTGTAAAGCACATGGAAGTTGTTAATTGTGGCTAAATTTGTGAAGTGACGTAACATTAACGTCACTGGAAAACATATCTTATGTTTTCCAAAAGCAATGTGCCCACCAAGGAAGAAGCAACAGGCACTAATAACTGAACGTGATGAAACTATATCGATCTCATAACGTGAATAATTCTCACCACATTCGGTGCTTACATGTTTCGTTTATACATTCTGTCACAGCTACTCGAGCCCACAATGCACTAAACATCCAATAAATGTATGCCAACGGAGAATAAAAATTCAAGAATAAAATAAAAGGCGACGTTTTGTGGATACCGTTTTCTCATTTTCATTTTAATGCTCCTTATGTTTCACTGCAGATATAAAACTGAACGAGAGCTAGACAATGGTGCTATAATGCCTACCACTTCACTGGTGGATGTTACAGCGGAGTGGAGCTTCGCTTCGGCGGGTACCCCGGCCTGGCGTGCGCCGACGGCCGCTACCCAGTGGCCCTCGACAACGCTCGCCGAATGCTGGTCGCACTGTTGGTGGTCGGCGCAGACGACAGGATTCACAGAACGTTCGGATGTTCCTTCGAGGGAGATATCCGCCAGCTGCAGGCCATGGCAGCCGAACATGGCTTCCGCTTCATCAGCCTTCTGTAAGTGCTAGTTAACATACGTTTAGTTCTGTGACCTTTGGACTGTGCGTCTGGTCGCGGCGGAGGTTCGAGTCTTCCCTTGGGCATGGGTGTATGTGTTTGTCCTTAGGATAATTTAGGTTAAGTAGTGTGTAAGCTTAGGGACTGATGATCATAGCAGTTAAGTCCCATAAGATTTCACACACATTTGAAAATTTTTTTCTGTGACCTTTCCCGCTCACCACTATAACTTCAATTGGAACGGGACAGACGCTTGACAGCTAATATGATTATCAGGTAACTCACTTTCGTTAAGGGATCGCTGTTCCAATTGTAGAGGTTTATTGCTGTTGTTGTGGTATTCAGTCCTGAGACTGGTTTGATGCAGCTCTCCATGCTACTCTATCCTGTGCAAGCTTCTTCATTCCCAGTACTTACTGCAACCTACATCCTTCTGAATCTGCTTAGTGTATTCGTCTCTTGGTATCCCTCTGCGATTTTTACCCTCCACGCTGCCCTCCAATGCTAAATTTGTGATCCCTTGATGCCTCAGAACATGTCCTACCAATCGGTCCCTTCTTCTACTCAAGTTGTGCCACAAACTCCTCTTCTCCCCAATTCTGTTCAATACCTCCCCATTAGTTATGTGATCTACCCATCTAAGCTTCAGCATTCTTCTGTAGCACCACATTTCGAAAGCTTCTATTCTCTTCTTGTCTAAGCTATTTATCGTCCATGTTTCACTTCCATACATGGCTACACTCCACACAAATACTTTCAGAAACGGTTTCCTGAGACTTAAATCTATACTCGATGTTAACAAATTTCTCTTCTTCAGAAACGCTTTCCTTGCGATTACCAGTGTACATTTTATATCTTCTCTACTTCGACCATCATCAGTTATTTTGCTCCTCAAATAGCAAAACTCCTTTACTACTTTGAGTGTCTCTTTTCCTAATCTAATTCCCTCAGCATCACACCACTTAATTCGACTACATTCTATTATCCTCATTTTGCTTTTGCCTTTCAAGACACTGTCCATTCCGTTCAACTGATCTTCCAAGTCCTTTGCTGTCGCTGATAGAATTACAATGTCATCGACGAACCTCAAAGTTTTTATTTCTTCTCCATGGATTTTAATATCTATTCCGAATTTTTCCTTTGTTTCCCTTACTGCTTGCCCAATATACAGATTGAATAACATCGGGGAGAGGCTACAACCTTGTCTCACTCCCTTCCCAACCACTGCTCCCTTTCGTGCCCCTCGACTCTTATAACTGCCATCTGGATTCTGTACAAATTGTAAATAGCTTTTCGCTCCCTGTATTTTACCCCTACCACCCTCAGAATTTGAAAGAGAGTATTCCAGTCAACATTGTCAAAAGCTTTCTCTAAATGTAGAGGGAGTGAACAAAAATATAAAAACACAAAAAACATGGCACATTACCTTGCCTAATACGGTCTAGAAAAATCTTAGAGTTTCAAAACAGTTTCGTGTCGTCTCGGAATGTATGAACACATGTACTGTATGGTTTTCGAGGCAATCTTTTACCGTTCGTCTAAAAGGCTCAATGACTTCAAGATGTGGTTACTGTGGCGACGAGGGGGATGTGAATATCCATCCTTGTGCTCACAAAAGTAATCCTGTACGCTGGAGCTACGAGGACCGTTAGGGAACAAAAACTGTACCGTGGGATGTACCTGATCACCCAAAATGGTCACGTAATCCTCGGCAGTAACGCAACCTTGCCGAGTACCCATGAGGCCCATGGAATTCCACGATGTGGCCGCGGAAATCACCATCGAATCTTCGCTATGTTTCACTCTTGGGACGTGAACTCCCCTGGAAGTTGGAAACAGTGTGAAACAATACTCATCAGACCAAATGACATTCTTCTATTGCTCCACAGTCAAGGTTTTATGGCCTTGGGACCAGGTTTTCCTGCTACAGACGTTTGCATCACTGAGAGGTTTTGGAATACCAGCTCATCCTGGAGTTCCCAGCTACTGGAGCTCATTTCGTGTTGTTTTGGTGCTGACAGAATTCGCGAGAGCGACATCTGCATCACTTTTTCAACTGTCGCCAACTTCTTCTCAGTGACCGTATGTCGCGATCACTCAACACCAAGTTCGTCCATGTTGTGACTTAGTAGATGCTGTTTTTCCGCTTTTCCTGTGTGCGGTATAAATCTTTGATACGATGCCTCTTGAACCACCAAAGAATTCGGCTACTTTGGCTTGAAAGCAGCTACCATACCAGCGCCAACGATTTTACCATGATGGAATTCACTTATCTCCGACATAATGCGCACACAACTACACAAAATGCTGTTCTGACCACGATAAACACCTGCCACATATTGACGACAATGAACAGGCACTGTTCGAAGTCAAATACAACAGCACAACTTGCGAGCTTGGCTAGCGTTCGCACTTCAGTTCAGGCATGTATTTCTCACAGTGTTTTCACGTTTTTGTTCAACCCTTTTACGAATAATGAAAAACGCTGTTAATGTCAACATCCACCAGCACGTAGTTTGGGCATGCCAGCAACGTAATACGCTACTGGCCATTAAAATTGCTACACCACGAAGATGACGTGTTACAGACGTGAAATTTAACCGACAGGAAGAAGATGCTGTGATATGCAAATGATTAGCTTTTCAGACCATTCACACAACGTTGGCGCCGGTGGCGACACCTACAACGTATTGACATGAGGAAAGTTTCCAACCGATTTCTCATACACAAACAGCAGTTCACCGGCGTTGCCTGGTGAAACGTTGTTGTGATGCCTCATGTAAGAAGATGAAATGCGTACCATCACGTTACCGACTTTGATAAAGGTCGGATTGTAGCCTATCGCGATTGCGGTTTATCGTATCGCGACGTTTGTGCTCGCGTTGGTCGAGATCCAATGACTGTCAGCAGAATATGGTATCGGTGTGTTCAGGAGTGTAATACGGAACGCCGTGCTGGATCCCAACGGCCTCGTATCACTAGCAGTCGAGATGACAGGCATCTTATCCGCATGGCTGTAATGGATCGTGCAGCCGCGTCTCGATCCCTGACTCAACAGATGCGGACGTTTGCAAGACGACAACCATCTGCACGAACAGTTCGACGACGTTTGCAGCAGCATGGACTATCAGCTCGGAGACCATGGCTGAGGTTACCCTTGACGCTGCATCACATACAGGAGCGCCTGCGATGGTGTACTCATCGACGAACCTGGTTGCACGTATGGCAAAACGTCATTTTTCGGACGAATACAGGTTCTGTTTACAGCATCATGATGGTCTCATTCGTGTTTGGCGACATCGCGGTGAACGGACATTGGAAGCGTGTATTCGTCATCGCCATACTGGCGTATCACCCGGCGTGATGGTATGGGGAGCCATTAGTTACACGTTTCGGTCACCTCTTGTTCGCATTGACTTCACTTTGAACAGTGGACGTTACATTTCAGATGTGTTACGACCCGTGGCTCTACCCTTCATTCGATCCCTGCGAAACCCTACATTTCAGCAGGATAATGCACGACCACATGTTGCAGGTCCTGTACGGGCCTTTCTGGATACAGAAAATGTTTGACTGCTGCCCTGGCCAGCACACTCTCCAGATCTCTGACCAATTGAAAACGTCTGGTCAATGGTGGCTGAGCAGCTGGCTCGTCACAATACGCCAGTCACTACTCTTGATGAACTGTGGTATGGTGTTGAAGCTGCATGGGCAGCTGTACCTGTACACCGCATCCAAGCTCTGACGCAATGCCCAGGCGTATCAAGGCCGCTATCACGGCCAGAGGTGTTTGTTCTGGGTACTGATTTCTCAGGATCTATGCACCCAAATTGAGTGGAAATGGAATCAAATGTCAGTTATAGTATAATATATTTGTTCAATTAATACTCGTTTATCATCTCTATTTCTTCTTGGTGTAACAATTTTAATGGCCAGTAGTGTAGATCGGAGCTTTGGTTACACATGTGTCAGGATGGACCATAGCAATGGGCTAAGTGGCATCAAGTCATGAGCAGTTCACTGGCGTTAGTGATGGATACTGGGAGTGATGTTGTCTGCTTTCAGACCGCCCTCAGTGAGTCTGGCAATCCCCGAGGCGGACTGCGTGGTGCCTCGGCCGGGGCTGCCCAACGACGTGTTCGACGTGCAGATGAACCTACTGGGTGCGGCTGCCCCCGCCGCCCCTGCCGGTTGTCTGATGTACAGCTCTGCTAAGGTGGGGCTCGTTTCCAGGAGTGCCACCAATTCCACCGACAGCGACGCCGCAACTGATGATCCACCTGCTGATGGGGCGCTGCTGCTCAGGTGGGCCCTCACTACATTAACCCGTGGTGATTCCATACTTGATCTTTATCCGTCGCCCATCTTCAAAGGTTTTTTGGATTGTCTTTTTATTTATTTTGTCTTTATTAATTTTGTCTTTTTATTTTCATTCTTATACGGGGTTGTTCAATAAATAATGCACCTCGATGTAATTCTCAGAATAAATTTAAAAGTTAGAATTTGGTGAAAATATAAAAAAAGTATTTATTTGAAATGCACTGTTTTTCTACATAGTTTCCACCAAGTTCTATGGCTTTACCTCAGCGTTGTGCAAGAGCATGAGTTCCATTTTGGTAACAGCACTTCTCCTCTGCTTGCAGTCGTGTTTTCACTGCGCGAATTTCACCATCATCATCTTGAAAGTGTGTCTGATGTAGAAAATACTAAACTAGCCCCCAGAGACGGAAAACAAAGGGCGCCAGGTCTGGGGGTATAGGGTTCCAATGGTTTAAATGGCTCTGAGCACTATGGGACTTAACTTCTGAGGTCATCAGTCCCCTATAACTTAGAACTCCGTAAACCTAACTAACCTAAGGACATCACACACATTCATGCCCGAGGCAGGATTCGAAGCTGCGACCGTAGCGGTCGCGCGGTTCCAGACTGTAGCGCCTAGAACCGCTCGACCACCACGGCCGGCGGGCTATAGGGTAAATCAGGCAGTGACTTCCAATCTAAGTTGGCAATATGTTCCCAGATTTGAGACTCTGGGCATGCACTTTTGTGTTGGAGCAAGATTTCTTTTGGATCTTGTCAGACCTAACACGCCGGAAACGATTCTTGAGCCTTGACACACTTATGCCTCTTTTGGCAACTCATAGATGAGAATAACTCCACCACTGTCTCGAAACTCAGTCATTATGACTTTATCAGGAGACGGAGAAGCCTTGAGGTTTTTTCTTTTTTTGGTGATTGCAGCTGGTGCCACTCCCGTGACTGCCTTTCTGTTTTCGGCTCCAAGTGATGTACCCAGGTTTCATCACCTGCTGTGATCTGTGGTAGAAATCCCTTTACAGCGGCCTCAAACTGCTCTAACTGTTCCAATGAAATGGCTCTGCCTAGAAACGTGTGGATTTTTGTGAGCATTCATGGATCTCATCCTGAGCACACATTTGAATATCGAAACGTCTCAGTCACTGCGCACCCGCTTCCGATGCTCACCAATTGCTGTAGAGCCAATCATGGAGTTGTGATGCGCCGATATGCACGAATAACGTCATCCAAGAAATTCACATTGTCGGTAGCAGCGGCTGTGATAGGACGTCCCGAACGTGAATGACAATGAAGCTCAATCTCTGCACGTCCTGGAGCTTTAAGTCTCTTTACCCATCACCCAACAATACATCTAACAGCTGCATCATTACCATACACTGAGCATAAAAGTTTATTTATTTTCACCATGGTTCTTTTTTCGCCAACAAGAACTCAGTGCCACCGGCCTTGCCGCAGCGGTAACACCGGTTCCCATCAGATCACCGAAGTTAAGAGGTATCGGGCTGGGCTAGCACTTGGATGGGTGACCATCCAGTTTGCCGAGCGCTGTTGGCAAGCGGGGTGCACTAAGTCCTTGTGAGGCAAACTGCGGAGTTACTTGATTGAGAATTAGCGGCTGCGGTCTCGGAAACTGACATACGGCCGGGAGAGCGGTGTGCTGACCACATGTCCCTCCATATCCGCATCCAGTGGCGCCTGTGGGCTGAGGATGATACGGCGGCCGTTGGGTACCGTTGGGCCTTCATGGCCTGTTCGGGAGGAGTTTTCTTAGTTCGTTTCGCCTTTTTTTTTTTTTTTTTTTTTTTACATTCAGTGACAGCACGGTGTTTGTAGCGAGTGTGTAGACGCCATTTTGATCGTTCGCTATGTCTCTGCCATCTGTCGGAATCGTTCGAAACTTTGCACAAGTGCAGAAGAACCATCAGAATAGAAGCAGCTGCAAGGATGTTTCCCTATCATGAAGCATGGACTACAGGTGAGTGACGTCGCATTATGTTCAGCGACGAATCACATTTCATGACCATCATGTGAGAGTATAGCGCGACTTGGCGAAAGGTGCGTTTCTTCAAAGGTTTTAGAGAGACACACAGCGGTGTTACACCTGTTGTCCTGGTGTGGGGAGCCATAGGATAACATTAGGTCATGCCTGACTGTGACCGGGGGAACTTTGATGACACAACCGCATGTCACGGGCATCCTGCGTCATCATGTGTAAGCTCTCATGCGACAGCATCTTTGCGCCATTCTTCAACAGGACAACTCTCGCCCACACATGACACTTATCTCTATGAACTATCTGCCTGATGTTGAGAAACCTCCGCGGCCAACAATATCCCCAGATCTATTCCCGATAGAACATGTGCAATACCAGCTCAGATGTCAACTCCTCGCCAGGGCCAGTATCCAAGATATCAAAGACCACTTAGAACAGCTTGCCCCAGGATAGTATACAACGACTTGGACACTTCACAGTCGAATCAGCGTATGCATCCAGACCAGCTGGTGTACTACCAAGTTCCTTGCAAATATTTTCTCCTTTTCTTAATCGACAAAATGACGTATAGCAGCTCATATCCTCTCAACCAGTGAAGTTTCATTTAATTTCTTCATCATCCCCTTCTAGGTGCGTTAGGACTGTTTATTGTAAGGCAGCGTACACAAGCTAGCACTATTATCAATCACATAACTAGTTCCCAGCAACGCCATTTGCATCTTGGGTAGTCAGTTTCATTGTGTTTGTATTGTTTTTTTGCATGGTAAAGTGTTTCACGAATAAAGTATTGTATAAAGTAAAAAACTAACTGGAAAGATATTGCAGACATATGAAACTGTGGCAAGAAGCATCTGTTGGATCATAGTCAAATATACCTTAATAAGCAAACAAATACAAAGAGAGCTCTTATTGACGTTTGTATGGGCGTTAAAATACTGAGCTACGTACCAGGTTTTTTTAATTTTTAGGTGTACTGTTGTCTGTGCATAAGTTATTCGTGATGAACCTGTGATCGGTTTTTTTAATCCGTAAAACATGATTCTAGTTTTAAATAAGGGAGAAAGAGGCACTGCTTACGACATGGTCAGATTTTAAATGGATGGACAGTATACGGTTTACATTTTGAGGCCTAGAGTATTTATTTCGTTTTTTTTAATTTTTTATGCCACTATCGGGATATTCAGAGCTACATTTTCCGGATTTCAGTTAAATTAATTGTGACTGCCAAGACAGTTGATGTGCAGCAGTGTTTGAGGAGCTGGACTTCCCTTCAGGAGGAGCAGGTTCCAATCACAGTCCGACCATCCGGATTCAGGATTTCCATTTATTCTATAAACCGATTAGAAACAGAGAAACGGTTTTCCGGAAGGTACCTTCGAAGAGGGCGCTGCAGACCCTACGTTTTCCATTCCAAGCTTGCGTTTCGATCCAGTGAGCGCTTTGTCGACGGCACCTTGAATCTTAGTCTTCCTTTCATTGGATTCCTAGCTTTTCCAGTCACATTGAGAGCCCACCATATCTTGAAAATTTAAAGCCGGATGCTCATGAAACTTTTTGCATACGGGTCATTATATCTGGACCGATGGGAACGCAGTCTGAGCTGAACAATAATATTCTTGATGTGGGAGAACTCCTGCAAGCACAACAAAAGGGCTATTTTGAAAACACGCTGAAAGATTTTAGGTTTGAAAAGTGACCAAGAATATTGCACGGCAAACTAAAGTTAAGTTTAACACTCAACTTTAGTTTGCCGTACAGCCTTCCTGGTCACTTTTCAAACCTAAAATCTTTCAGTGTGTTTTCAAAATAGCCCATTTGTTGTACTTGCACGAGTTCTGCCTGTGCCTTAAAACACTAGGCTTGTGCAGGTCAAATTTCCTTGCCATTTGCAACCTATAGTGCATAAAAAACCTATTAATCTATGAGCTGATGTGCTGGAGAATGTGAACTCCGGTGAAACTATTTCATTAACTGTGTGCCTCATATGTACTGCAACATGTGACCTTAACCTGTAATACTGTGAAAATTATAAGAAAGAAAATAGCAAAAGGGCTGCAAAATTAAGCCTGTGGTCCGTGAAGATCACGGAGTGTAAAGTAAATCAGACACGTTTTCACGATGGAATCCTAAATATGCACAGGAGCAGGGGAGGGGCACATGGTCTGAGCCAAGGACAAAGGGTATAAAATAAAGTGCGAACGCCACAAGTACTGGAAATGCACTTTAATTAACAAATTGATTCTATAGAATCTATTATCCTTTAAGGGCGAGCATAATACGTCGTATCAGTAGATTTAACATCACAGTTTTACACACTGAAACGCCAGAGAAACTGGTGTAGGCATGCGTATTCAAATACAGAGATATGTAAACAGGCAGAATACGGCGCTGCGGTCGGCAATGACTATGTAAGGCAAAAAGTGTCTGGCGCAGTTATTGTTACTACAATGGCAGGTTACCAAGATTTAAGTGAGTCTGAACGTGGTGTTCTAGTCGGCGCAGGGGCGATGGGACACAGCATCTCCGAGGTAGCGATGAAGTGCGGATTTTCCCTTACGAACATTTCACGAGTATTCCGTGAATATCAAAAATCCGGTAAAACATCAAATCTCCGAAGTAGCTGTGGCCGGAAAAAGATCCTGCAAGAACTGGACCAGCAACAACTAAAGAGAATAGTTCAACGTGACGGAAGTGCAACCCTTCGCTGCAGGTTTCAGTGCTGGGCCATCAATAAGTGTCAGTGTGCGAACCATTCAACGAAACATCATCAATATGGCTTTCGGAGTAGATGACTCACACGTGTACCCTCGACACAAAGCTTTACACCTCGCCTGGGCCCGTCAACGCCGACACTGGAGTGTTGATGACTGGAAACATGTTGTCTAGTCGGACGAGTCTCGTTTCAAATTGATCGAGCAGATTCAGGTGTACGGGTGTGGAGACAACCTCATGAATCCATGGACCCTTCATGTCAGCAGGGGACTGTTCAAGCTGGTGGAGGCTCTGATATGTCTAGATACGACACGGACAGGTGACATGCACCTAAGCATCCTGCCTGACCACCTGCATCCATTCATGTCCATTTTGCGTTCTGACGGACTTTGGCAGTTCCAGCAGGTGCGACATCCCGCACGTCCAGAATTGCTACAGAGTGGCTCCAGGAACACCCTTCTGAGTTTGCCATGCAACATGCTGCTCAGAAGAGACCTCCACCCCCTCGTGCTCTTATGGGTTTATAGACAGCCCTGACGAATGGATGGTGTCATTTCCCTCCAGCACTACTCCAGACTTTAGTCGAGTCGATTCCACGTCATATTGCGGCACTTCTGGATGCTCGCGGGGGCCCTACGTGATATTAGGTAGGTGTACCAGTTTCTTGGGCTCTTCAGTGCATATCGACACACAAGTCAGTTCCAAAATCCATATTACCATCCATACCAATATTGTTAAATGTAAAAGTAACTCTATCTGTTACATTCTGACGACAAAGCTGCTGAATCGATTGAGACATAGGGGGGTGAACTAAAACCGGATACTGGCCTTCACGTGGTCTTGGAAATCAAATGGACCACAAAATAATTCAGAGTCATACGAAAGAAAACGCGACACAGGAAGATCGTTCTTCCATTGCTTTGAAGTATACGTACATTCTAGCAATGTCAATGGAACACGAATACATGAAGGAAGCTGTTACAAAAAATTCTTTGATGTAGCAGGCTGAATGCGTCAGTCTCGAAAAACGTAAGACAAACGTCTACTACACCCATTCGATGAAGAGAAGGAATAAGAGCAAAGCTTCGTTCGAACACATGAAGTTCTGTTGTTGTTGTTGTGGTCTTCAGTCCTGAGACTGGTTTGATGCAGCTCTCCATGCTACTCTATCCTGTGCAAGCTTCTTCATCTCCCAGTACCTACTGCAACCTACATCCTTCTGAATCTGCTTAGTGTATTCATCTCTTGGTCTCCCCCTCCGATTTTTACCCTCCACGCTGCCCTCCAATACTAAATTGGTGATCCCTTGATGCCTCACAACATGTCCTACCAACCGATCCCTTCTTCTGGTCAAGTTGTGCCACAAACTCCTCTTCTCCCCAATCCTATTCAGTACCTCCTCATTAGTTATGTGATCTACCCATCTAATCTTCAGCATTCTTCTGTAGCACCACATTTCGAAAGCTTCTATTCTCTTCTTGTCCAAACTATTTACTGTCCATGTTTCACTTCCATACATAGCTACACTCCATACAAAAACTTTCAGAAATGACTTCCTGACACTTAAATCTATACTTGATGTTAACAAATTTCTCTTCTTCAAAAACGCTTTCCTTGCCATTGCCAGTCTACATTTTATATCCTCTCTACTTCGACCATCATCAGTTATTTTGCTCCCCAAATAGCAAAACTCCTTTACTACTTTAAGTGTCTCATTTCCTAATCTAATTCCCTCAGCATCACCCGACTTAATTCGACTACATTCCATTATCCGCGTTTTGTTTTTGTTGATGTTCATCTTATATACTCCTTTCAAGACACTGTCCATTCCGTTCAACTGCTCTTCCAAGTCCTTTGCTGTCTCCGACAGAATTACAATGTCATCGGCGAACCTCAAAGTTTTTATTTCTTCTCCATGGATTTTAATACCCACTCCGAATTTATCTTTTGTTTCCTTTACTGCTTGCTCAATATACAGATTGAATAACATCGGGGAGAGGCTACAACCCTGTCTTACACCCTTCCCAACCACTGCTTCCCTTTCATGTCCCTCGACTCTTATAACTGCCATCTGGTTTCTGTACAAATTGTAAATAGCCTTTCGCTCCCTGTATTTTACCCCTGCCACCTTTAGAATTTGAAAGAGAGTATTCCAGTCAACATTGTCAAAAGCTTTCTCTAAGTCTACAAATGCTAGAAACGTAGGTTTGCCTTTCCTTAATCTTTCTTCTAAGATAAGTCGTAAGGTCAGTATTGCCTCACGTGTTCCAGTATTTCTACGGAATCCAAACTGATCTTCCCCGAGGTCGGCTTCTACTAGTTTTTCCATTCGTCTGTAAAGAATTCGTGTTAGTATTTTGCAGCTGTGGCTTATTAAACTGATTGTTCGGTAATTCTCACATCTGTCAACACCTGCTTTGTTTGGAATTGGAATTATTATATTCTTCTTGTAGTCTGAGGGTATTTCGCCTGTTTCATACATCTTGCTCACCAGATGGTAGAGTTTTGTCAGGACTGGCTCTCCCAAGGCCGTCAGAAGTTCCAATGGAATGTTGTCTACTCCGGGGGCCTTGTTTCGACTCAGGTCTTTCAGTGCTCTGTCAAACTCTTCACGCAGTATCGCATCTCCCATTTCATCTTCCTCTACATCCTCTTCCATTTCCATAATATTGTCCTCAAGTACATCGCCCTTGTATAGACCCTCTATATACTCCTTCCACCTTTCTGCTTTCCCTTCTTTGTTTAGAACTGGGTTTCCATCTGAGCTCTTGATGTTCATGCAAGTGGTTCTCTTTTCTCCAAAGGTCTCTTTAATTTTCCTGTAGGCAGTATCTACCTTACCCCTAGTGAGATAAGCCTCTACATCCTTACATTTGTCCTCTAGCCATCCCTGCTTAGCCATTTTGCACTTCCTGTCGATCTCATTTTTGAGAAGTTTGTATTCCTTTTTGCCTGCTTCATTTACTGCATTTTTATATTTTCTCCTTTCATCAATTAAATTCAATATTTCTTCTGTTACCCAAGGATTTCTACTAGCCCTCATCTTTTTACCTACTTGATCCTCTGCTGCCTTCACTACTTCATCCCTTAAAGCTACCCATTCTTCTTCTACTGTATTTCTTTCCCCCATTCCTGTCAATTGTTCCTTTATGCTCTCCCTGAAACTCTGTACAACCTCTGGTTCTTTCAGTTTATCCAGGTCCCATCTCCTTAAATTCCCACCTTTATGCAGTTTCTTCAGTTTTAATCTACAGGTCATAATCAATAGATTGTGATCAGAGTCCACATCTGCCCCTGGAAATGTCTTACAATTTAAAACCTGGTTCCTAAATCTCTGTCTTACCATTATATAATCTATCTGATACCTTTTAGTATCTCCAGGATTCTTCCATGTATACAACCTTCTATCATGATTCTTAAACCAAGTGTTAGCTATGATTAAGCTGTGCTCTGTGCAAAATTCTATCAGGCGGCTTCCTCTTTCATTTCTTAGCCCCAATTCATACTCGCCTACTACGTTTCCTTCTCTCCCTTTTCCTACACTCGAATTCCAGTCACCCATGACTATTAAATTTTCGTCTCCCTTCACTATCTGAATAATTTCTTTTATTTCGTCATACATTTCTTCAATTTCTTCGTCATCTGCAGAGCTAGTTGGCATATAAACTTGTACTACTGTAGTAGGTGTGGGCTTCGTACCTATCTTGGCCACAACAATGCGTTCACTATGCTGTTTGTAGTACATGAAGTTCTATAAAACGCTTTTTGGTGTGTCGCGTCCCGATCGCTATCGTACGAGTGACTAAGATATTACGCGGTGCTTTGGACGCCTCGCTAGCAGACGCCTCGCTAGCAGACGAGTCAGCGAACGGGCAAACATCCTTTGAGGAACAAGTGACTCTTGCTTGTTGCGAGTCAACTGGAAAGGGCAAGAGCAGCTGTATTTCAGCATTATTCGGACCCTGTCGTATGTCAGTTGTCTTGCAATTAAGCTGTGCCCTTTCCTGAAACACCTCGATTAACTCTTA
The DNA here is from genome assembly GCF_023864275.1 of Schistocerca cancellata. Lineage (NCBI taxonomy): Eukaryota > Metazoa > Arthropoda > Insecta > Orthoptera > Acrididae > Schistocerca > Schistocerca cancellata. Next base: position 304,417,069 of record NC_064634.1, read on the forward strand.
GGCGCTGGAATAGATGCACTAGTCCTGCGGTGGAGAAGTCGGAGATGTTTGCAGGTTTGTCAGTTGACACTGGCTCTGCAGCCTGAAATACCAACACTGGCCTACTTGCCACCCTAACAATGAGCGTTTCGCCCCTTTGACAGAGGCCTTACGCTTCGAACTACCTGTTACATATGTCAGCTTTCGCTGTTCTCTACTGCGTCTAGTGTGCGCCTAGCCTGCCTCTAGCGCGGTACCTGACCTTATCCGCTCGTCTCGTGTCCGCAGGTTCCAGCGAGTGTCCTTCCCGGCGCTGGAGTGCCGGTTTCGCGCACAGACGCAGCCTGACGTCATTCTGCGCGGCCTAGTCCAGCCACCGGACGACCACTTCACTTGCCGCTTCCGCTACCGCATCAAAGGTGAGCAGTTACTGCTGCTGTTATCTGATACAGTCACAGGTCAAAATATAATGATAAGTATCGGGAATGAAATTAAGTTGGCAAACTCATTGGCTTCTCAGGACTTTTGGGAACATCCTCTACTAAAAATATAGATGAGTAACATGTTATCGAGTAAATACCAACAGACCAGGAGAATCTAAGAATCGTTCTTTGTAGTATGTAATAAACAGATTTGTTACGTACAAAGATCGTAGACTTTCTCGTGTAGTGTAACACGCAGTATGCAAGCACGCTAGCTTGCGTGGATGGTGTGAGCCAGACCCGTTTCGTATGTTACTGACCACGACACGACCTAGGCTCGCATTTTTTTTTATTCTATTAATGTTGACTATTTCTGTGTTTTCAGTGCCTCGGACAACTTGAAAATGACTTATCGTCGAAATTACAGTATCTATTGCAGTCACAGGGAGACTTTCTGGGTGCAAAGTTAAATAATATCAATTTGCCATTTCTCGAGTGCAGCAGGCCTCATAATAGACGGGATTAACGCGATGGAGTAGACGTATGTAACTTTAATCCATCCAACATGCACAATTGTACATCGCGGAGGAAAGCACTTGGAATGCACAGCAGACGAAATGATGTGTACCTTCACATGGCCATACCTGATGTCTGTAGGACAACATCCGATATTTACAAGGTGAGAGTGTAAACGACCTGCGTTAGTTATATGACGTTGCAGGATTAAAGGACTTGACTTCGTATATGGATAAGCAAAAGAAAGTGTAAAGACGCCGAGAGGCTGTATCAGACCACCCCCGCACATTCAACGCTATTATGTTTCCAAGAGTGTTCATACAATTAATGGAAGTAAGTTAACGAGCTATAGAAGATCCCAAATAGGAAGAAACATGTTTGCTCATGTGGGCGATGAGCCCTCAAACATTATTCGTCCAGTTGTACGTCAATTAGGTGTCGTGCACACTTCAGTGCAAAAAATTAAGTTGGAACAACATCTACAGCTGCAGCCTTACTACTCACTGAAAGAGCTAGCCGGAATTCCCACTGACATCAAACATGGCGCACGTTAAGTGCGTGTCACAGCCCTCTGTGGGTGATTCTCATTTCTCCTGTGTCCATACTGTCCGCGGACGAAGTGTACTTCACCATCGACGCAGTCATGCATGAACAGCTGAGACTTGCCGCAGTGCAGTTGCAAAGGGCCACCAAGATAGATGTGCAGAGAATTTGTGGGTGGGCACTGAAGTGTCCCAACTTGGGCACTTTCACAGTAAGTCAGTTGATAGCACTCAAAAATCAGTTTATTGACACAATCAGTTTATGTTCACAAATATACTGCGGTCCTTAGCAGTTCAAAACAAATAAGAAAAGTCCTTCTTGAAAATAAAGGAATGACTTCTTTGACAACTTAAAGTTCTTGGGAAACAACACAAGTAAATCTCTGCTTGAGACTATCTTCTGAAAAGTTCTCTTACAAACGCAACAGACTATCTTCTTACACATCAACAGTGGGCAGAAAATTTAAGTCCCGTCTCACGAGCAGTACAGGGAGCTCCAGTATCAGAGTCCACGGTCGGAGCAGCGGGTCGTGTTGCGCGATCTCGATTGGCGAGGGCGATGTCGAGTCAGGGCGGTGGCATATCGCTGGCCATCTTCTAAATGGGTCAAATGGATCTGAGCACAATGGAACTTAACTTCTGACGTCATCAGTCCCCTAGATCTTACAACTACTTAAATCTAACTGACCTAAGGACATCACACACATCCATACCCGAGGCAGGATTCGAACTTGCGACCGTATCAGTCGCGTGGTTCCAGACCGTAGCGCCTAGAACCGCTCGGCCACCCTGGCCGGCGGCGATCTTCTAATTCTGTGGTGCTCGCCGGGCAAGGGCAGTTATAACCGCGTGGCGGATGACTACCAGATAGCTGTTCGTCTAGCGGTGTGGGCTCGGATTGGCTGAGGAAAATGGCGCTGCGGGTGCAGCAAAGGGGCTGTGGACGTGGCGGCGTCTACTGCTCTTGCGCGCGCCTTCTGAACTAATCTGTTTCCTGCGGGGCAGGCGAAGTTCGGTTTACTTCGACCGGTGCGCCTGCGGAGCTACAGCGATGACCCGCACAACGCTGCTACATTGCGGGTTGACGGCGTTGCAGAGGACCCCAGAAACACGCCAGGATTGGTCAGTGGTTGGTTAATAGGCCGGGATATGCTTTCTCCCGGTTTAAGCACACCAACATGCACTGTGTCTGTGAGAGAGACAGTCCATCCGTAATTCATCACGTTTGATCATCGTGAGTAAACGTGTTTCCATCATGATGGAGACCTAGTTCATCTTACTTGTGAACGCTTACATGAGACGGATCCCCGTAAGATATACAGTGAGAGCAGCCTCTGTTTCGTGGCCAACTCATTCACGTAGTCTCACATTACTTGATTTCTTCTTCTGAGGTTCACGTGCAGCGTTTATGTACGAGGAACCGTTGAAACTAAAGGGGCTATCCTGGCAAAAATTATCGCTAAACTTGACATTTTTTTTTTTTCAACTCCAGGTTGTTCAGACGCGTAAGACACAACTTTGCGCTTCTGCGTCAAACATGCGTAGAAACTGGGAGAGCCCACGCTGAGCAACTCTTGTGAATGTAGTACCTAACGCGAACAGTACAGCTAAATAAATCTGTTACAGAAATGAATATATTGTTTTTTTACTATCGTTACAACACCAAATTTAAATTTGTAGTTTTCTCAATTTTGCTTTCGCTTTTGAATCAGCAGTTTTAGAACCAATGTTTTTTATATCAAATTGATACATTTGCCCTTCTCTGTCATTCCTAAAAGAGAATACCAACACCGCAGAAACACCCTGTACATGATACATGATACTGACTAGGTTGCATCCGTCTCTGCTCCCACGACCCGAATGTGACACCTTAACAATGCTCAGGTGTATCATTACATTGCCTTTTCATTCATAGAAATAGCTCATCGTCGTGTTAAAATTCTTCACCATGAAGATGAGCTTGAGCTTTCAATCGTAGTGATAGATTGCGATGAAGTTTAGTTGTGTCTGTTTGGATATTACGAGAACACAGTAGTTCTAGTAGTATATTATCGTGTAAATAGTAGTTTCGTAAGAACAGGAATCAGTTTTTCTTATTTTCTTCCTCGTGATATTTCTTTTTTGGTAATACTGTACATGGTATTACTATAGCGTATAGAAAGTGTATTTTTATATATAGTTCATTATACACCAATAAGTGGATTCTCTGTGACTGCAAACAATAAATCGTTTGATGTTGGTGTCTTCAGTCTAAAGACTGAACAACTGTCCACGCTGCTCCACCCAGTGTAAGCTTTTTCATCTCTCCGTAAATGTTGCAGCCTATGTACACTTGAAGTGCTTTTTGTACTCAAACCTTGGTCTCCCTGTACATTATTTTTCCTTCCCCCATGTCCCTTCAACACCGGCCTGACGATTCCTTGATGCCTCAACAAGTGTTCTATGTGCCAATCTCTTCTGTTAGTCACATTATCCCATAAATGTCTTTCCTCCGCATTCGATTCTGTACCTCTTCATTAGTTGTCTGATTTACATACTTAATCATTATCATTATTCTGCAGCAGTACTTTGCCAAATACCTTATTCTCTTCTTGTATGTAACGTTTTGCTTCTTAGTTTCACTTCCACACAATGATTTGCAGTAGAAAATTTTATGAATACTAACGATCAGTTGCGAATTCTTAACTTCTATAGACTCATGAGATTTATTACGATTTATCACAACTGTCCCATTTGAAGACATGGGCCTCTCCATTTCTCATGATTTTGCCAGGTGTCCACTAACCTCATACCACTCACTTGTAGGAAGTAATTTCCAACTTGAAAAGAAACTTCTGTTGTCAAACAGTTAAGGCACCCTACCAAATGCCCGTTCTGAGTAGGTTTGCCAGCAGAGCTCTACTGTTAGCCCCGACAGCTAAGTGCAAGCCTACTCTCCGTCATTGCAGGCAAGTAGAATACGCCAAACAGTCGCCATTGCACGAACATGGAAAGGTCAGCGTGCGGGTTGACGAGTGAGTCGACTTACATGTTGGACTGTGAATGGGTAGCTTTATGCTTGGTTGCCCTAGCTTGCTAAGCTGATTTTCTAGGAAGCTAGCCAGAACATAACTAGAGCGAAATATGGTTTGGTGACGGCTCTGAGTTTGACAGCAGGTGGCGCATAAAAGGACCCCATAAGAAGGCTGACCAGACGGCGAGTCCCCTTGCCAAAAAGTTCTGCCTCGATCCGTTCGCCTTTGTGTGGGTGATTTTATAGCAGTTGGGTCCATGTTTCAGGTGCGTCCGTTTGGTGGCGAATCTCTACCCGATTGTCTTCCCTCCAACATTTCATCAGTGCAGGCATGTCGGGTATGCCATGCAGTCAGAGTATGGCCACACGCATTCTGATGGTGACCCACTCAGTGGAGGGGTGGGCGGTCGGCAAAACCAGTCTGCCTGTGAACCTGACAGTGCCGCTCTGCCTCACCAGAGCTCGTAATACCTGGTCCTCAAGCCAAAAGGGTGGTGGTCGTTCTTGAGTACTTACAGAACTTTCCCTTCACCATCAAAACCAATATTCACTGGCGGTTTCTCGGGTTGGGATTCACCATTCACGGAAGCTACAGAAAGATCTGCATGCAATTATGAATACATACACTGCCACAAAAAAATTAGTGCATCCTTTTAGAGGTTTCCAATTCGCCAAAATTTAATGTTGAAACAGTGCGTATATACACTCCTGGAAATGGAAAAAGGAACACATTGACACCGGTGTGTCAGACCCACCATACTTGCTCCGGACACTGCGAGAGGGCTGTACAAGCAATGATCACACGCACGGCACAGCGGACACACCAGGAACCGCAGTGTTGGCCGTCGAATGGCGCTAGCTGCGCAGCATTTGTGCACCGCCGCCGTCAGTGTCAGCCAGTTTGCCGTGGCATACGGAGCTCCATCGCAGTCTTTAACACTGGTAGCATGCCGCGACAGCGTGGACGTGAACCGTATGTGCAGTTGACGGACTTTGAGCGAGGGCGTATAGTGGGCATGCGGGAGGCCGGGTGGACGTACCGCCGAATTGCTCAACACGTGGGGCGTGAGGTCTCCACAGTACATCGATGTTGTCGCCAGTGGTCGGCGGAAGGTGCACGTGCCCGTCGACCTGGGACCGGACCGCAGCGACGCACGGATGCACGCCAAGACCGTAGGATCCTACGCAGTGCCGTAGGGGACCGCACTGCCACTTCCCAGCAAATTAGGGACACTGTTGCTCCTGGGGTATCGGCGAGGACCATTCGCAACCGTCTCCGTGAAGCTGGGCTACGGTCCCGCACACCGTTAGGCCGTCTTCCGCTCACGCCCCAGCATCGTGCAGCCCGCCTCCAGTGGTGTCGCGACAGGCGTGAATGGAGGGACGAATGGAGACGTGTCGTCTTCAGCGATGAGAGTCGCTTCTGCCTTGGTGCCAATGATGGTCGTATGCGTGTTTGGCGCCGTGCAGGTGAGCGCCACAATCAGGACTGCACACAACCGAGGCACACAGGGCCAACACCCGGCATCATGGTGTGGGGAGCGATCTCCTACACTGGCCGTACACCACTGGTGATCGTCGAGGGGACACTGAATAGTGCACGGTACATCCAAACCGTCATCGAACCCATCGTTCTACCATTCCTAGACCGGCAAAGGAACTTGCTGTTCCAACAGGACAATGCACGTCCGCATGTATCCCGTGCCACCCAACGTGCTCTAAAAGGTGTAAGTCAACTACCCTGGGCAGCAAGATCTCCGGATCTGTCCCCCATTGAGCATGTTTGGGACTGGATGAAGCGTCGTCTCACGCGGTCTGCACGTCCAGCACGAACGCTGGTCCAACTGAGGCGCCAGGTGGAAATGGCATGGCAAGCCGTTCCACAGGACTACATCCAGCATCTCTACGATCGTCTCCATGGGAGAATAGCAGCCTGCATTGCTGCGAAAGGTGGATATACACTGTACTAGTGCCGACATTGTGCATGCTCTGTTGCCTGTGTCTATGTTCCTGTGGTTCTGTCAGTGTGATCATGTGATGTATCTGACCCCAGGAATGTGTCAATAAAGTTTCCCCTTCCTGGGACAATGAATTCACGGTGTTCTTATTTCAATTTCCAGGAGTGTAGTATATGAAAAGATTACATTTACAGATCAATAACAAAAGCGGTTCTGAGGTACCAGGTATTGACCCACTAGAAACACCCTTATTAGTACAGGGTGTAGCCTCAACGGGTGGCAATACAGGCACTGACTCTGGCATCCAGTCGATTATACCAGTCGATTATACAGTTGGCGAATATTATCCTGGGATATGTTATGCCACGCCTGCTTGACCTCTTGAAGTATTTCTGTAAGAGTTGTTGGCTGACAAGTCGTACGAGCCACTTCCAGTCCCATCATATCCCACACGTGCTCGACTGGAGACAAGTCGGGAGAACGTGCTGGCTAAGGAAGTTGCTGCACATCTTGCAGAGCATATTGAGTTTCATGGGCAGCGTAGATATCAACGCCCTGATGCAATAATGGCAAAAGAACAGGTCTAAGAGCCTTCTGTGTTTACCGGGCACTGGTTGACGTCCCCTACAGAATCACCATAGGTGAAAGGGAGTTGATGCTTATCGCACCTCAGACCATAGTGCCTGGGTTGGAGCCAGTGTGTCTTGGACTCTACGAGACAGCACTCAATAGGCGCACGTCATACGCGTAAACGACCATCACTTGCTTGCAGGCAAAATCTGCTTTCATCGCTGAAGACCACGGGGCGTTATTCCACCTTCCAAGAGATCCTCTGGCGGCACTGGTCGAGTTACGCACGTCGATGCTATGGCACGAGTGTAAGATAGACTAGAAGTGCGCGTGCCTGTTATCCAACTGATATAAACTAGTTCTCAACAGTTTGCGTTGACATATCTGGACTCACAAGCCCTCATATCTGTGATGTGGTAGTTGTACCACCTGCTGCTGCCGCCCTTACAATATGACGACCGTGGCGGGCGTCTGTGCCGCGTGGCCTTCCAGAACCTCGTCTACGGGAGTGAGAACGATCATGTGACCACCGATTCCAGCATCGCTGCGCAACTGAAGCAGCACCTCCAACTTGGGTGGCAACTCTCCGAAAGGACCATCTCGCCACTCTGGAGGCCACAATTTGACCTCTCTCAAACTCGCTTATTTGGTTGTGAGAGCTTGGTTGCCTTTTTGTTTCATATGTCAGTACCACGCTGAGCCTTCTGTCTGTGAGAATTCCCTATTAAATGGTAGACACAGATGGCGCTCTGGTAGCTACGCCACTGCGCTATATGTTCCTGGACAACGTTTGAAACTATCTACTATATATATCTACTAACCCCCCACGTGCCATATGCCGTCATCAAATTAAAATGGACCTCGTCTTACCAGGTGTACTAATTTTCTTCTCCAGCAGTGTAGATGGGGAAGTAAGATGTTAATTAACGCACTAATCGCTTAATATTGCTTTCTATAAACATCAACATACATCATCTAGACCCGATGAAACTCAAAGCAAATGAATTAAAGCACACTGTGACGATAAAACACGGAACGTGTCAGTCCGGCAGCAGGCTGCCACTTATCATTAGACAAGACTTCCCAACACTTAAATATATGTTAGGTGTTAAAATATTTCTCTGATACAGAAAAATTTTTCTTGCTATTGCCAATCTGTATTTTATATCCTCTGTACCCTGGGCATCGTCAGTTGTTTTGGTTCCCATCATCATCATCATCATCATCATCATCATCATCATCATCATTTAAGACTGATTATGCCTTTCAGCGTTCAGTCTGGAGCATAGCCCCCCTTATACAGTTCCTCCATGATCCCCTATTCAGTGCTAACATTAGTGCCTCTTCTGATGTTAAACCTATTACTTCAAAATCATTCTTAACCGAATCCAGGTACCTTCTCCTCGGTCTGCCCCGACTCCTCCTACCCTCTACTGCTGAATCCATGAGTCTCTTGGGTAACCTTGCTTCTCCCATGCGTGTAACATGACCCCACCATCTAAGCCTGTTCGCCCTGACTGCTACATCTATAGAGTTCATTCCCAGTTTTTCTTTGATTTCCTCATTGTGGACACCCTCCTGCCATTGTTCCCATCCACTAGTACCTGCAATCATCCTAGCTTCTTTCATATCCGTAACCTCAACCTTGTTGATAAGGTACCCTGAATCCACCCAGCTTTCGCTCCCATACAACAAAGTTGGTCGAAAGATTGAACGGTGCACAGATAACTTAGTCTTGGTACTGACTTCCTTCTTGCAGAAGAGAGTAGATCGTGGCTGAGCGCTCACTGCACTAGCTTTGCTACACCTCGCTTCCAGTTCTTTCACTATTTGGTTCCCAAATAACAAAATTCGTGTACTACTTTTAGGATATAATTTCCTAATCCAGTTCCTTCGTAGTCATCTGATTTTATTAGACTAAGCTCCACTCCCTTGTTTTTCTTAAATTGATGCTGATCTTATAGTCTCATTTAAAGACACTATACATTCCATTCAACGGAACTTCCAAGTCTGTGTCAAAAGTACAATGTCATAGACAAACCTTAAAGTCTTTACTTAATCTCCCTGAACTTTAATTCCATTCCAAAATTTTTTATTGCTTTCCTTTACTGCTTTCTCAATGTAGAGATGGAATTACGTGAGAGAGATACTGCAACTCTGTCGCGCTCTCTTCTGAACTAATGCCTCCCTTTCATTGTCTTCAACCATAGCAGCCTGATTTTTGCTCAAACTGTACATGCTGTAACCTTTCCCTCTCTATATTTTGTCCCTAATACCTTCACAGTTCCAAAGGGTGTATTGCTGTTAATACTGTCAAAAGCTTTCTATAACTCTAAATCCTTCTTCAGCTTATATTGCAAGTTACGTCATATGATCAGTATTGCCTCGCATGCTCCTAAAATTTTCTGGAACCCAAACTGATCTGCCAGGATCGGCTTGTACCAGTCTATCCGGAACAACAGAAGCAATTAATATGCAAGTAAATTAATACAATTAATGTCACTATCCTACGTGGTCATCCCGCTGTGTCACGGAGCACACATACACACCTCGCAGAGCCAACACTGCTCCATTGGCACGGTACGTGTTGTGTGGACGTTTCGCTCTTACTTGCCGCTGTCGCCCTCAGGTCAGGTGTTGGGCGCCCTGCTGCGCTACCTTTCGGCGGCGTACAGGCTTCCCTTGGACACGCCACCTGCGAGCCTACCGATGCTGACGCTGCGACCATTCGCATGCGGCGCCGGTGCCGCTGACGACGCGGACGTCGACTTCCTGGTGACGGGGCCCAGAGGCCGCTCGGCGGGCTGCAAGTTCTCCTCTGGTGACCACCAAAGCTCCGGCTGATCCTGTCTCTGCCACGTCTGGCATCACCGTATTCGCTCAGACTGTGACTACAGGTTGCGTCCTTCTTGCACTGTCTTGAAAGGAACTGACGGTGTAAATTCCGTACATCGAGACTCATTAATTTATTTACAAACTCGTTTCAAGTGGAGGATCATTCTCAGTTTATGAAAGTGCCACTAATTATCTGCGAATAGTACCACAACCACAAGTGAGCGATTTTCATGAAAAATACTTACTGTTTATCGCAACTGTGAGAAAACATTTCTTGTAAACAGTGCTGCATAGCTTCAGTATATTTAAAGAACAAAATCACAAAACCTGCAAAATCTGAGGTAGTGTGTATTTATTTCTCGACAACCTGTTTAGATCAACTGACTATGCACAGGTCACCTATATAGCAACAGAAACATGTAAGAAATAGTATATAGTGTGTCAAAATAATTAAGATGAAATGTTCTCAGTAGCAGGTACGAATACCGTAAGATCGGGTTAAAGGGATATTCCTTAGTGTGACATACATATGTAATTGTCAGTTGCAACATCTAAATAAAATAATTAAAAATACAATATACGTAAAGACTTTAAAAACATAGTATATGTGTGTATACACGTTGTAGATACAAGTCTAACACGAGTATTTTAATATTTTGTGTACCGTTTTATTTTTTATCTTGTGTGTAATATGTTTTATGTTTTTATTCTTACTTCTGTTTTGTGACGAAGAAATCTAAAAAATATTCTTATCCTTTATTTGAGTTCTACTTGCTCTGTCAAGCTGCGCCTCTTACCCCCCCCCCCCCCCCCCCGCCTCCACACACACACAATCAGCTGTCCGCTATAAGTTTGGTCAGTGGTTAGTTTCCTTCCTTCGTCCCTAATTTTATTTTCACGTTTTATGTCGTTTTATTATAAATCTGTCTCATATTGTATTATCGCTATGTAACTTCACGTTTGTTACGCAACTTTGTTAGAGCCACTATGTGATTATACGTGATACAGTTGTGTACTACGTGACGTAATATGTTGTTTTCATTAAGTAATTGGTATGTATCTTTCGTATTTGTATTTAATGTTCGTTTTTTATCAATTTGTGACTATATCGTTTTTCTAGTAACACGTGAAATAACATCATGTATCCCACGATTGTTGTTGCTGTGGTCCTCAGTCCAGAGACTGGTTTGATGCAGCTCTCCACGCCACTCTGCCCTGTGCAACACTCTTCGTCTCCGAGTAACTACTGCAACCTAGATCCTTCTGAGAATGTTTAAAATATTTATCTCCTGATCTTACTCTACGATTTTTACTTTCCACGCTTCCCTCCAATTCTTAAGTGGTGATCCCTTGATGCCTCAGAACGTGTCCTACCAACCGACCCTTCATCAATCACGTTCTGCCACAAATTCCTCTTCTCTTACAATTCTCTTCAGTGCCTCCTCATTAGTTATGTGATATATCCATTTAATCTTCAGCATTCTTCTGTAACACCACATTTCGAAAGCTTCTATTCTCTTCTTGTTTAAATGTTTCACTTCTGTACATAGCTACACTCCATACAAATACTTTCAAAAAGGACTTCCTGTGACTGCAAACTATACTCGCTATTAACAAATTTATCTTCTTCAGAAACGCTTTCCTTGCCATAGCCAGTCTACATTTTATATCCTCTCTACTTCGAGCATCATCAGTTATTTTGGTTCCCAAGTAACAAAGCCCATCTATTACCTTTCACCTTTCGTGTCTAAAAAAAAAAAAAAAAAAAAAAAAAAAGGCTCTGAGCACTATGGGACTTAACATCTGAGGTCATCAGTCCCCTAGAACTTAGAACTACATAAACCTAACTAACCTAAGGACATCACACACGTCCATGCCCTAGGCAGCATTCGAACCTGCGACTGTAGCGGCCACGCAGTTCCAGACTGAAGCGCCTAGAACCGCTCGGCCACACCGGCCGGCCTTAAGTGTCTAATTTCCTAATCTAATTCCCTCAGCGTCACCTGCTTTAATTCGACTACATCCCTTTATCCTTGTTTTGCTATTGTTGATGTTCATCCTATATCCTCCTTTCAAGACACTGTCCATTCCGTTCAACTTCTCTTCGGGTCCTTCGCTGTCTCTGACAGAATTATAATGTCGTCGGCAAACCTCAGAGCTTTTATTTCTTCTCCACGGATTTTAATTCCTACTCCAAAGCTCTCTTTTGTTTCCTTCATTGCTTGCTGAACACACAGGTTGAATAACTCTCTTATCAATCACTGCTACCCTTTCGTACCCCTCGACTCTTCCAACTGTCATTTGCGTTCTGTACAAATTGTAAATAGCCTTTCACTCCCTATGTGTGACCCCTGTCACCTCCAGAATTTGAAAGAGAGTATTCCAGTCAATAGTGTCAAAAGCTTTTTCTAAGTCTACAAATGCTAGAAATGTAGGTTTGCCTTTCCTTAATCTAACTTCTAAGATGAATCGTAGGGTCAGTATTGCCTCACGTGTTCCAGCGTTTCTATGGAACCCAAACTGGTCTTCCTCGAGGTTGGCTTCTAGGAGTTTTTCCATTCGTCTGTAAAGAATTCGTGTTAATGTTTTACAGCCGTGCCTTATTAAACCGATGGTTCGGTAATTTTGACACCTGTCAACACTTGCTTTCTTTGGGATTGCAATTATTATATTCTTCTTGAAGTCTGAGTGTATTTCACCTGTCTCATACACCTTGCTCACCTCATGGTAGAGTTTTGTCAGGGTTGGCTCTCCCAAGGCTATAAGTAATTGTAATGGAATGTTGTCTACTGCCGGCCGGAGTGGCCGAGCGGTTCTAGGCGCTACAGTCAGGAACCGCGCGACCGCTACGGTCGCAGGTTCGAATCCTGCCTCGGCCATGGATGTGTGTGATATCCTTAGGTTAGTTAGGCTTAAGTAGTTCTAAGTTCTAGGGGACTGATGACCTCAGAAGTTAAGTCCCATAGTGCTCAGAGCCATTTGAACCATTTTTGTTGTCTACTCCAGGGCCTTGTTTCGACTTAGCTCTTCCAGTGCTCTGTCAAATTCTTCACGTAGTGTTATACCTCCCGTTTCATCTTCATCTACGTCCTCTCCTAGTTCCATAATATTGTCTTCAAGTACATCGCCCTTGAATAGACCCTCTGCATACTCCTTCCACCTTTCTGCTTTCCCTTCTTTGATTACAACTTGTTTTCCGTCTGAGCTGTTGATATTTGTACAGGTGGTTCTCTTTTCTGCAAAGGAGTCTTCAATTTTCCTGTAAGCAGTATCTATCTTACTCCTAGTGATATATGCCTCCACATCCTTACATTTGTCTTCTAGCCATCCCTGCTTAGCGATTTTTTAGTTCCTGTCGACCTCATTTTTGAGATGTTTCTATTCCTTTTTGTCTACTTCATTTAATGCATTTTATATTTTCTCCTTTGTTCAGTTAAATTCAGTATCCCTTCTGTTACCCAAGAATTTCTATCAGCCCTCGTCTTTTTACCTGCTTGATCCTCCGCTGCCTTCATTATTTCATCTCTCAAAGCTACCAATTCTTCTTCTACTATATTTCTTTCTCCCGTTCTTGTCAATCGTTCCCTAATACTATCTCTGAAACTCTCTACAACCTCTGGTTCTTTCAGTTTCTCCAGGTCTCATCTTCTTAAATTACTGCATTTCTGCAGTTTCTTCAATTTTAATCTACAGTTCATAACCAATAAATTGTGGTCGGAATCCACATTTTCTCCTGGAAATGTCTTGAAATTTCAAACCTTTTTCCTAAATCTCTGTCTTACTCTTACATAATCTATCTGAAACCTTACAGTGTCTCCAGGCCACTTCCATGTATACAACCTTCTTCATGACTCCTAAACCAAGTGTTCGCTAGGATTAAATTGTGCTCTGTGCACAACTCTACCAGGCGCCTTCCTCTTTCATTCCCTACCCCCCGTCCATATTCACCTACTATTTTTCCTTGTCTTTCTTTTCTTACTATCGAATTTCAGTCCCATATGACTAAGTAATTTTCGTTCCCTTAACTATCTGAAAAAATGCTTTTATCGCATCATACATTTCTTCAACTTCTCATCATCTGCAGAACTAGTTGGCATATAAACTTGTACTACTATGGTAGGCGTGGGTTTCGTCTCTATCTTGGCTACAATAATGCGTTCAGTGTGCTATTCGTAGTAGCTTACCCGCGTTCCTATTTTTTTATTCATTATTAAACATACTCCTGCATTACCCGGACTTTTTTTTGTATTTATAACCCTGTATTCACCTGACCAGAAGTCTTTTCCCTCGTGCCACCGAACGTCACTAATTCCCTCTATATCTAACTTTAACCTATACATTTCCCTTTTTAAATTTTCTAATCCACCTGCCCGATTAAGTGATCTGACATTCCACGCTCCGATCTGTAGAACGCCAGTTTTGTTTCTCCTGATAACGACATCCTCCAGAGTAGTCCCTGCCCGGGGATCCGAATGGTGGACTATTTTACCTCCGGAATATTTTATCCACGAGAAACCATCATCATTTAATCATACAGTAAAGCTGCATGCCCTCGGGTAAAATTACAGCTGTAGTTTCCCCTTGCTGTCAGCCGTTAGCAATACCAGCATAGCAAGGCCGTTTTGGTTCATGTTATAAGGCCAGATCAGTCAATCATCCAGACTGTTGCCCCTGCAACTACTGAAAATGCTGTGCCCCTCTTCAGGAGCCACACATTTGTCTGGCCTCTCAGCAGACACCCCTCCATTGTGGTTGCACCTACGGCACGGCTATCTGTATAGCTGAGGCACGCAAGCCACCCCGCCAATGGCAAGTTCCACGGCTCCAGAGAGGGGGGGGGGGGGATCCCACATTTATACTTTTTTTATCATCAGGTAGATCTGATGATGGCAGTCTGATGAAACGCTTAATTATAAGAAGTAAGTCACGATGTTGTTAGGAAAATTTTCGGAATAAATGTGTCATGGTCAGTGTCTTCTACAAAGAATTACCGTCTTCCAATAGAGTACCTGCCGCATATACATGCGTCCATTACCTTGTACATTTGTCTGGTAATAAGTTCAAAAACTGAAAGTCCATTGCACTGTTCTGCATACTGCCTCACGAAAGTCGTATTATAAACTGACGACCGAATCAGCCGATGTTTGCCGGCCGGTGTGGCCAAGCGGTTAAAGGCGCTACAGTCTGGAACCGCGTGGCCGCTACGGTCGCAGGTTCGACTCCTGCCTCGGGCATGGATGTGTGTGATGTCCTTAGGTTAGTTAGGTTTAAGTAGTTCTAAGTTCTAGGGGACTGATGACCTTAGAAGTTAAGTCCCATACTGCTCAGAGCCATTTGAACCATTCAGCCGATGTTTGTTTTCACGCGAGTGCAAAAATATTGTTCACTAGTTGAGATAATCGATCACAGCTTCAACGGAGATGCTTAATTTGCAAATCTACGTCTTTTGTTGTGTACCATGAATAAAGGGCTCCACACACACGAGAGACGGATCGCAGCGAGTCGTCGCGGGCAACAACGCTGCACTCGGTCGCTCGCCTTCGCTCCACACACGCACGGACTACTCGGCAACCATTTTTCTGGGAAACTGTAGGTTTATGTTCTAGAATGCATTTTTCAATTACGTAAAGTGCGTTGTGTTCCTCCTACCAGTGTGATAATACAATTCATTTTTCAATAATTTTTCGATTTTTCGTCTTAAGCTTACTGCAATTAATTTAAGAAATTTTACACTAGACGCTTTACGCTCTCATTTACACAGCATGTTCTGTTGTCATGGGTGCTTCTGCCTCTTATTTACAATTCTGCAAACTACTGCCTTTTTCCTTCGATATTACCGGAGCTTGCGGGCGAAAGAAGCTTAGTTGCACAGTCATTCTTGGCAACATTTTGCCTTTTTTGAAACCACTTTTACTTGCGCTGCACTGTCGATAGTTTCACTTCACCTCGCTTCTGAACAGAAACAGAGCTGCAGTTACATGTGTTCCGCAATCAGCATAGTGTTTATGTTTATTTTAACATTCTAAACAGGAACACTATGCTGAATGCGGAACACATGTAACTGCAGCTCTTTGGCTCTTTTTTTTGTGCTGTCCATCCAGCCGTTAATTCGTCATTGGACTGCTAGTTGTGAGTTTCAGTGAAGTAAATAAAACACAGTGGATTGAGACCCTACCCACACTTGACAAGCTCAACATATGGTCACCCTACACCATTTTTCGTTTACCTGCAGTGCTGTAGTCCAATATCAACAGCTACAGCGAATGTATTTCCAGATCTTTGTCATGAGCTACTCCACTCCGCCGCGTTTTAATTATTTTATTAAAACCCCACAAACACAGAAATTTAACATGAATTAGTTCTAAAAAAGAATGATTATTAATTTTCAAGAAAATTTGCTTCTGTGTCTACCACGGATTTAATAAAGACAGCCAAACGGCATTTTCCAGGCACTGAATCCATTCCTGTCTTGAGTAACCCTCTCACCACACTGTGGGCACCTCGTTGCAGGTAATCCAGGATACAGTTCTAGTCCTTGTGCTCGGTTATACGACAATGTCGTTCACATACGGTAGAAAGGCGACCTGGTAACGTAACTGTTGACCGATCTCTGGGACATAAATGTAAAAAGTAACGGTCGTAAGGGATCCCCTTGTGGAAAACATTTGTAGATGGTTCTAGAAGTCATTTGTCCGTCCGCCTGCTTAATCCTAAGATGCTGTGGTGTAGTAAATGCGAGCACGAGTTGACCATTTTGGGTGGTACACGAAGCTCACATGGTTTGTCGTAATATATAAATATCAACACTACAATATCAATTGAAAAGGAACTAAAAAACGTTGTAATTTAATCTCAAAGATACAAGAAGAAAATTTGTTCGACTGTCATACCAGAGGAATACTCTAAAAAACTTTTTTTATCATTGAGAGCCAAAGGACTAATTTCGAAGTTCTTTTATTACTTCTAGTATTAACTACCTTTTTTGTTATGATGTGCTGGCGCGAAGACGTACTGTATAGTTTCATGTCTATCTGTGTGTTAAATAAAGGTGTTAAATGATGAAAAATGTGTTTTATAATTTCTGTCAAGATCAAGCCTAAATCCCATACCAATGGAGTACAAATTATTCTGTTAATTCGAGAAGGCGAATTTTAGATGGAGGCGACGATGTTTACGACGGCGCTGCTCAACAATAGAGGTACGTGATTGTGCTCACTACTTTCCTTTGGTGGCCGCTAAGACAAATTTCGATGTGTTTTTGCCGAGGCATTCAGAACCTGCAATCTTCCTTTTCTTATAAAAATAGGAGTCTGACTGAAAAAGAAATATTCTTAAATTTAAATAATTGCAATTCTTTTACCCAGGCCACGGGGAATGATAGAAAGTACGTGCCTCTACCCTGATTGTACGTTCGCAATCTCCGAGTGTGTTACGACGTAATTATTTTACACAAAAAAAAATTAAGATAGATCTTTCTCATCAGATCGCAACCACTCGTACGCGAATGTACGTACCCTCTGAATGTGTCTAGTCAGTCGTGCGCATTGTTCTAAAGCTTTGCTGTTAATATTCTGTGGATCAGATCTCCGCAATTAATTTTTGTTTATGCCGCAAATCGCACTTCACGCGAAGTATTTATTACGCAAGTTTCAGGCTCCATTTAATGTCAAAAAAATTCCGAAGTTCGGCTGTCTAAGCAAACCGCTACAATAACTTCATATCTCTACAACTACAATAACAAAAAATAATAACAAAAAAACAGGAACAATAATAGAGAGAGGGTACGTTACACAATCTATATATCTTCTACGGCTGCAAACGTATTCCAGATTCTCGGATAAGTCTAATTGCACATCTGTAACAAAAGCACTTAGTAAATCCGTTGCGCTCACATTTTTAGGGAAACCAAATATCCTGTTATTATTCTTTACAAACTATTCAAATCTGTTCTCGATCATCTTATTCATAATCTTGCAGATCTCTAAGTTAAGGATGTTGGGTGGAAAGTTTGGAGACTGGCATCATTTTGATTAGCTTCCATTACTCAGGGACGTAGGTGTCTCGAAACATATCTTTGACCAGCACTAGGAGAACGATTTTTTTTTTGGTATGGGAGATTAAAAATTATGCAGTAAGATATTTTGTCTGAGCCTATATTTTTCTTCCTCGTTTATACTAAAAGGTGTATCCAGCTATGATGTATAATTAGGTGCATATCCTTGCTGGAAGGTCAACTCAAGCGCCCCTCGTGGCACATGGGGTGGTGCTGTTCAAATGTGTGTGAAATCTTATGGGACTTAACTGCTAAGGTCATCAGTCCCTAAGCTTACACACTACTTAACCTAAATTATCCTAAGGACAAACACACACACACATGCTCGAGGGAGGACTCGATCCTCCGCCGGGACCAGCCGCACAGTCCATGACTGCAGCGCCCTAGACCGCTCGGTTAATCCCGAGCGGCTAAGGTGGTGCTAACAGGTCCATGAGTGACTGTGTAGTCCTTCGTCTGGGCTACATTCTTCTGTTTCTTTAAAAAAATTAAGTGTTTTTCCAGAGTGTTTGTGCTAAAACTTTGTTCCCAAGTTTGGAACAACATTTAATCCAGCCTCCCTTTCTTGCGTTACGTGTGATCTTGCAGTTTTATTCCTCATGTCTACAAAATTGTTATACGCACCAATTTTAAATATCACATGCCGTCTTTTCCGGCCCCGGTAGCTGAGTGGTCAGCGCGACAGAATGTCACTCCTAAGGACCCGGGTTCGATTCCCGGCTGGGTTGGAGATTTTCTCCGCTCAGGGACTGGGTGTTGTGTTCTAATCATCATCATTTCATCCCCATCGACGCGCAAGTCGCCGAAGTGGCGTCAAATCGAAAGACTTGCGCCCGGGGAACGGTCTACCCGACGGGAGGCTCTAATCACACGACATTTACATCTTTTACAAGCCGTCTTATGACAATCGCATAAGAACACTATGCAACAATTCAACGGCAACTGACAAAATTACTTTCTTAAAGTACATCTATCTACGTTTGGGGTCATCGTTAGATGTATCGGTTGATCAAAAAGTCAGTATAAATTTGAAAACTGAATAACTCACGGAATAATGTAGATAGAGAGGGTTTTATTAGAACAAAAAAAGAAGTTCACAAAATGTCCGACAGATGGAAATGCGTGATTCTGGTTTTGTAACTGCTAACGTGACGCGCTGGCGTACGCACGCACACACACACACACACACACACACACACACAGCGAACTGTTTTTGTTCATGTGGCAACCAATGTAAACAACAACATACGTAATCAAAACGCTTGAAGATGAACTTGTCGATTCGAAATCGGTAACGCCCTGTTTGTCTAGTGAACAGCATTATTAACAGTGGTTGATGAAAGTTTTCCTCCTTTTTGTACACAGACACAGTACCGAAACATTCGTTTTCGACAAAACCGCATTCTCCCTGAAGGTCTGGTAGCAGCTCCGGAGCAGTGGTCTGCTGCTGTTGTGGTTGTTGTTGTCTCTGCTGATATTTTCCGGTTTCTGAGTAGTCGTTCAGAAGAAGAAAAAAAAAGGTGCTTCACCTGGTGGAGTTGTTGCAATTGCTTTGCCTGGGTCTGCATCTGGCGTTGCGGCGAGGCGGTTTGGACACTATCTTCGCTAGCACTGAGTGAAGCAAGCTGCAAAATTAATGCCCACCTGAGTATAGCGTTCGTTCACCATCCGTTGATCTGCATTCGTAGGTACTATGCAGACGATGTTAAAAGCAGCGTTGAAGGAAACCATCGTCCATATTTACGATTTCATAGTCCACGTAAGTCAGGTAACAAAAAAAACCTGTAAATCTCTAGTAATAAAGGGCATAAGGGGATGCTTCCTTCCTTCATTGAAAGTATCCGTTTATCGATACTAATGTTTTTTATTGTCTTTTAGCTATAGTGTCAACAAGCCCATATTTACATCCGCTACTACACATGCAGCTTACGTCACACGTAAGACAGCCAGATATGTGCTAAGTCCAACCCGAAATATTACAAGATTAATATAGTCAATACTCTGCTACGAAATGAGTTTCACACTCGGTCCTTTTCAGTGGATTCTTCAAATGAAGATGCTCGCCAAAAATGTTCTGTAAATGCATACTGAGCACACCACGCAGAATTCTTTACAAAGGCCGATAGTTTCATAAGCGGTTTTCTCTACAACAAACACTCCAAAATCTCTCAAACTTCACAGAACTGTCCGTAACTGCATCTGCTTGCACGGCGATACAAATCGAATGCGATATAACAGCCGTTTCTTCATTTTACAAATAATTTTTTCGGACACGTCTAACATGACCTTCTTGTTCGGCAGCTAGTCCACAACTCATAGAATGGCGTTGCTTTCGGGGCATGTAACTCATCCCACTGCGCGGGAAAGACTGTACTCTCATTGGTTGATCAAAATGAACAGCCTATCAGCTTAATCTTTCATGATCATATTCGCACTCAAACTGCTTTACTTCAATCAACAATCGCATATGCATCTACGTCATTTCGTGCTGCAAGTATTAACTAAATGTTCCATCAAACCAAACCAAACGAAAACTAAGAGAAAACTATGCTTGAAATATATTTTAGAACTGATTCTCCTCTTACTACATTTCTGGTTGCCTTATTACAAAAGCAAAGGCTCATAAACATATGTCATCCGCCTGTTATGGGACATGACATCCTGGTGGTGAAACACTTGCTACACTCCTGGAAATGGAAAAAAGAACACAATGACACCGGTGTGTCAGACCCACCATACTTGCTCCGGACACTGCGAGAGGGCTGTACAAGCAATGATCACACGCACGGCACAGTGGACACACCAGGAACCGCGGTGTTGGCCGTCGAATGGCGCTAGCTGCACAGCATTTGTGCACCGCCGCCGTCAGTGTCAGCCAGTTTGCCGTGGCATACGGAGCTCCATCGCAGTCTTTAACATTGGTAGCATGCCGCGACAGCGTGGACGTGAACCGTATGTGCAGTTGACGGACTTTGAGCGAGGCCGTATAGTGGGCATGCGGGAGGCCGGGTGGACGTACCGCCGAATTGCTCAACACGTGGGGCGTGAGGTCTCCACAGTACATCGATGTTGTCGCCAGTGGTCGGCGGAAGGTGCACGTGCCCGTCGACCTGGGACCGGACCGCAGCGACGCACGGATGCACACCAAGACCGTAGGATCCTACGCAGTGCCGGAGGGGACCGCACCGCCACTTCCCAGCAAATTAGGGACACTGTTGCTCCTGGGGTATCGGCGAGGACCATTCGCAACCGTCTCCATGAAGCTGGGCTACGGTCCCGCACACCGTTAGGCCGTCTTCCGCTCACGCCCCAACATCGTGCAGCCCGCCTCCAGTGGTGTCGCGATAGGCGTGGATGGAGGGACGAATGGAGACGTGTCGTCTTCAGCGATGAGAGTCGCTTCTGCCTTGGTGCCAGTGATGGTCGTATGCGTGTTTGGCGCCGTGCAGGTGAGCGCCACAATCAGGACTGCATACGACCGAGGCACACAGGGCCAACACCCGCCATCATGGTGTGGGGAGCGATCTCCTACACTGGTCGTACACCACTGGTGATAGTCGAGGGGACACTGAATAGTGCACGGTACATCCAAACAGTCATCGAACCCATCGTTCTACCATTCCTAGACCGGCAAGGGAACTTGCTGTTCCAACAGGACAATGCACGTCCGCATGTATCCCGTGCCACCCAACGTGTTCTAGAAGGTGTAAGTCAACTACCCTGGCCAGCAAGATCTCCGGATCTGTCCCCCATTGAGCATGTTTGGGACTGGATGAAGCGTCGTCTCACGCGGTCTGCACGTCTAGCACGAACGCTGGTCCAACTGAGGCGCCAGGTGGAAATGGCATGGCAAGCCGTTCCACAGGACTACATCCAGCATCTCTACGATCGTCTCCATGGGAGAATAGCAGCCTGCATTGCTGCGAAAGGTGGATATACACTGTACTAAAATGGCTCTGAGCACTATGGGACTTAACTTCTAAGGTCATCAGTCCCCTAGAACTTAGAACTACTTAAACCTAACTAACCTAAGAACATCACACACATCCATGCCCGAGGCAGGATTCGAACCTGCGACCGTAGCGGTCACGCGGTACACTGTACTAGTGCCGACATTGTGCATGCTCTGTTGTCTGTGTCTATGTGCCTGTGGTTCTGTCAGTGTGATCATGTGATGTATCTGACCCCAGGAATGTGTCAATAAAGTTTCCCCTTCCTGGGACAATGAATTCACGGTGTTCTTATTTCAATTTCCAGGAGTGTAGTTACGTAAGGGTGTAATACAATATAGAATTGAAATTTGATGTATGTCCCACATACACATTCAAATTCACTCTCGTTTACTCTCACCCTAACACAAAATATAAATATTAACTTTTAAACTGTTATTTCCATTACGAATGAAAAACTATCGGAAGGTTAGAATTGAAAATCTTTATAAAATAAATCAGCACACTAAGAGTGCTATTACTGTTTTCAAATAACAAAAGGAATATAATCTGTTATTATTACTATCTGAATTTATTTGCTGAAATATCAGTTAAGTTCTTTTTAGTAGGTTGTTTTTATATCTCTGAAACTATTACAGGTAGTGGTCTGAATAACAAAAGGTCATGTACCAAATTTGGAATAAAACAGCTAATATTTAATGTAGTTATTTAGTTTCTTAGGTGAGGTGAATGATTTTAGTACGCGCCACAGTGAGTATTCTCACGGTCCGCTTTAGCGACAGGTGTGGCTATGACGCATACGGCAGGCCACATGCCGGCCGCCACCGAACGCTACTATACTGCAGGCTTCCAAAACAGTTTGCCATAACGTAACAAACTTACTGAAAAATCTGCAGTCGCGTAATATCTGCGATGATACAGTGTGGTGGAATCACATGATAGGCTGCCTGCTAGATTAGATGGTTATAACTATAGGCTGCCTGGCAGAAAGTTTGATTTACAGAGATACCATTTCGTTAGACACTAGTGGGGTCAGCATAGCTGTCACTTGGCCAGTATCTGTCAGGGGTTTTTCCACCACCTTCTTTAGTGTACTTCAAGCAATTTGTGTGAGTACTACAAACAAGCAAAAGTGCGTAATACACTTTCAACTGCACAGTTTCAGGTGTTTACTGTCGCTAACATTGAGGAGGAGGAACTGCGCCCACGACCGCTGCCCGCGCCACTGTAGCTGCGGTTCTCTACGTCACCTGTAGTCTATCAAGAGAGAACCCTGCGAGCCCTTGTCTCAGGTCTTCTCTACACAAGTACATCTGTTTCTTTTTTTGAGTTTTCTGATTGCTGAAAACTGGCTTAAGTTCGCTGAAAATTTATTTTAGGGTATTGCAAATGCAACGAACATTACAAAATAGTCCACAAAACGTAACTTGCCCACTCTTTCTTTTTCTGCTTTCACTTCCTCTTCAAATTTGTCAACATATGTTTTAATTCTTTAATCTTTTTTGAGAGTACCACTAGATATGTGGAGCATCCTTATCTTACTGGTCAATCAGTGCTTCTTGCCTGTGTCCGCCTCATTAAGTGGACGTGCTGGACACGATTTCTCTACGCTGGCAGTATTAATTTTTAGGGTATTTGGGACCGTTCCTCAACAAACTGTTCGAGACGGAACTTCGAAAATAGGAAATTAGAATTTCTGCAATCATTGCTTCTGTTTAATGCAGATTCAGACTCAGTGAGGTTTTAGAGAACAGACATATGTTTAAACTATTTGTTAGCAATTATAAAGAAACCTGATTGTTTTGTCTTTGAATCGCAAGCGGTAAATTCACAAAAGGAAATTAATATGTTTGTTCATTAGACGTGAAATAACGACTACAGAAAATCTGAACTACTTCTGGTGCATGATAATAGAACTGATTGTTCCTATACGAGAAATAAATGTAACTTAAGGAAAAGGAAATTTAATGTTTTATTTGGTTGTAACTTACAACTTTCAAGCATATTTTTTGTAGTTAATATTTTACTGCTGTGTATTCACCATCGTCTGAATCAAGGGAATGATATCTCTTTTCGTCTTCACACTTCCTTGCTTTCTGACTTACTTTGCGCAGTTGAGAAGCCTGCACCTATTTTTGTCTCCGATACTTTTGAAAAAAAATAACATCGATACTTTTTTATGTCCTCCTGAGTTGTGCCTAGATTGACTCCTAATCTCTCCAGAACATCGATTCTTTCATATACCTTCGTTAAAAGATGGAAGAGCTTCTAAACCACCCAGTTTTACTGTTTCGTAGCACACAAATACCGTCTTCGGTAAACGATTTTAATTTACAGATTTCAAACTTTCATTGAGTTCTGGGCCTCCCCATACTTAGAATGTTATTAAGCAAGGTTCCAGGTACAAGTATTATGGTGTTCACAACTATCGTGTTCCTGTTCATAATTTTTGCCATGAGGTAATGCTCTTTTATATTTGCACTAGCTTTCAGGATCGCTGGTACAAAGATTGTATTGCTGATCGCCATCATTTCGTATTTTATGAAAAAACACACAGCTTTTAATCATGCCGCTCCTGAAACGAACCCAGGATCTGCACCTGTTACCAACAGCCTTTCTTCCCGGGTACCATTCATGACTGGAAGATGAGGGGGAGGAAGAGACAATGGTATTCAAAATACCTTTCACCACACGCCATAATGTAGCTTGCAGAATAGTTGTAGGTGTAGATAATCGACATGGAAGTCGGCATGAAATCAGTCGAATGATAGGCGTAGAAAATTTGAGAATGTAGAGTCATAGATACATTTTAACAGTCGTTTGTACCGTGTCCAAGACTGGAGTCAACGACCCGACCCAAGACCGAGACAGTTTTGTAGCCGATACAAATTCTCTCCCTGGGCGAGTAACTGCTTGTTGTCTGCTCATGAGAGGTGAGTTCATCTGGTGGAGGGCAGATGAATTCGGCTCCCTTAACACCGCGATTTGCCAGACGACGTTCGCCCTGCGTATGGGTTTGTATTGTGCGGCGTTCGCCACAATTGGGATCAACCGGAGCTTTTTCCTATCTCGCGAATCCCACTTCCTGCCGCCGGATACCGTCGTGTGCTCACTTCCGGCCCTAAAGCAGAGCTCGTGTCGCATCGAAGCGGCGGGCTCCTCCAGGATGCATTTCCAGTAGGTAACTGCAGGACACCGCCATGTCATCGCGACCGGCATGCTTCATGGTCCTGCTGTGCATCGCCATCGGCGTAGCCACAGATGATCAGCCGCCAATAAAGGACAACAGGTGACGTTCTAGTCTATAGTTAATGTAATAGCACGGCGGAATTTAAACATAGGTTTAGAGGCTGATAGTCTAGCATTAAAATGTACGGCTTTGTGATTTAATTCCTTAATGTGAAGTATCTCAAAGGCTGTGTAGATGTTCATGGTTGAAACATGCGTAAGTTTCCGCTCCCACTCTGCCTTGTATTTTAGTTCACCTAGTTGTCAACATCCTTCTATAGCAGCACACTCAATGCATTAACAGTCACATATTCAATTAAATGCTAGGAGCATAAAATCAAAACAGAAACAAAAGCTTAACATGCTTTTGCTGAGAATGCGATAATGTTAAAATACTGTCACCCTTTTAATCTCTTGTTAGTGCAGTCAGATTGTATTCGGAGCTTGATTACGTCGTGCCATACTCCACTAATTTCATATATACTGATCAGCCAAAACATTATGACCTCCTAGCTAATAACCTGTATCTCCGCCTTTGGCGCAGATAATGGCGGCGACGCGTCGCCGCAAGGGAGCAATGAGGCCTTGGTAGGTCACTGGAGGGAGTTCGCATCGCTTTTGCTGACACATGTCACATAATTCCTGTAAATTTCGGAGAGGGATGCTAAGTTTAATCACATCCCAGAAGTGTCCGATCGGGTTCAGATCTGACTCGTTGGGGGCCACCATATCAATTGTTCTTCGAACCACTCCATCACAATCCTGGCCTTTTGACATGACGCATTATCTTGCTGAAAAATGCAACTTCAATCGGGAAATATGATGGTCATGAAGGTGTGTACGTGGTCTGCAACAATTGTACGATACTCCTCGGCCGTCATGGTGCGTTGAGCGTGAATATTCCCCAGAGCATAATGCAGCTGCCACCAGCTTGTCTCCATCCCACAGTACAGGTATCAAGGAGCTGTTCGCCTGGTAGATGATGGATTTGAGCCCTCCCATAGATACGACGAAGACCATGCAACGCTCTGCCACTGCACCAACGTCCAGTGTCGTTGGTCACGTGCCCATTTCAATCGCAGCTGCCGAAGTCGTGGTGTTAACATAGGTGAACACGCATTGGTCTTCGGCTATGGACTGTGTTCGGGCACACTTGTGGACTGTGTTCAGGCATACTTGTTCTCTGACCAGAATTAAAGTCTGAGGTTAGTTTTAAAGTCTGACGTTAGTTCTGACACAGTTCGCCTCCTGTCCTGCTTTACCAGTCTGCCAAGTCTGTGACGTCCGACATCTGTAATGATGGGTGGCCGCCCAATCCCACTACATCTGGACGTAATTTCACCCTGATTTCGTCACGTATTTAAGTCAGTCACCACAGCACTTCTCGAACACCCGACAAAATGTGCAGTTTGCGTATTTAGTGCCCAGTCTCTGGGGCATCACAATCTGCCCTCGGTCAGACTCATACACTACCCACTTTCCCCATCCTACACAATGACAGCATGCTCACTAATACAATATGCACCATGCGTGTGTCTGACTAGCAGTTATTCCTTGCCAGGTGACGATGCTATCGCGTAGACAGGTTTATATCGACAGTAGGTCGGTGGACATTACGTTCTGGCTGCTCAGCGAGTTTTCGTATACACTACTGGCCATTAAAATTGCTACACCAAGAAGAAATGTAGTTGATAAACGGGTATTCATTGGACAAATACATTATACTAGAACTGACATGTGATTACATTTTCACGCAGTTTGCGTGCATAGATCCTGAGAAATCAGTACCCAGAACAACCACCTCTGGCCGTAAAACGGCCTTGATACGCCTGGGCATTGAGTCAGATAGAGGTTGGATGGCGTGTACAGGTACAGCTGCCGACGCAGCTTCAACACGATACCACAGTTCATCAAGAGTACTGACTGGCCTATTGTGACGAGCCAGTTGCTCGGCCACCACTGACCAGACGTTTTCAATTGGTGAGAGATCTGGAGAATGTGCTGGCCAGGGCAGCAGTCGAACATTTTCTGTATCTAGAAAGGACCGTACAGGACATGCAACATGCGGTCGTGCATTATCCTACTGAAATTTAGCGTTTCGCAGGGATCGAATGAAGGGTAGAGCCACGGGTCGTATCACATCTGAAATTTAACGTCCACTGTTCAAAGTGCCGTCAATGCGAACGAGCGGTAACCGAGACATGTAAGCAATGGCATCCCATACCATCACGCCGGGTGATACTCCAGTATGGCGATGACGAATACACGCTTCCAATGTGCGTTCACCGCGATGTCGCCACACACGGATGCGACCATCATGATGCTGTAAACAGAACCTGGATTCATCCGAAAAAATGACGTTTTGCAATTCGTGCACCCAGGTTCGTCGTTGAGTACACCATCGCAGGCGCTCCTGTCTGTGATGCAGCGTCAAGGGTAACCTCAGCCATGGTCTCCGAGCTGCTAGTCCATGCTGCTGCAAACGTCGTCGAACTGTTCGTGCAGATGGTTGTTGTCTTGCAAACGTCCCATCTGTTGACTCAGTGATCGAGACGTGGCTGCACGATCCGTTACAGCCATGCTGATAAGATGCCTGTCATCTCTAGTGATACGAGGCCGTTGGGATCCAGCAAGGCGTTCCGTATTACCCTCCTGAACCCACCGATTCCATATTCTGCTAACAGTCATTGCATCTCGACCAACGCGAGCAGCAATGTTGCGATACGATAAACCGCAATCGGGATAGGCTACAGTCCGATCTTTATCAAAGTCGGAAACGTGATGGTACGCATTTCTCCTCCTTACACGAGGCGTCACAACAACGTTTCACCAGGCAACGCCGGTCAACTGCTGTTTGTGTATGAGAAATCGGTTGGAAACTTTCCTCATGTCAGCACGTTGTAGGTGTCGCCACCGGCACCAACCTTGTGTGAATGCTCTGAAAAGCTAATCATTTGCATATCACAGCATCTTCATCCTGTCGGTTAAATTTCGCGTCTGTAGCACGTCATCGTCGGGGTGTAGCAATTTTAATGGCCAGTAGTGTATATATACTGGGTCCTCTCCTTAGAGTCGCTGGCGCTTTTTCTCTGGTATTTCGGGAAATATGTACTGTTTCGTTTTGAAACGTGTAGCTGTGTCAGGCCAAACAAATACTGCTCATCCCATGTTTCATGCGAGGCCTAGCGTCGACGGAATGCATCACTTTGTTTCCCCTTTCAAACCAAATGGTTTTTAAATCGGAATTTTATGTGTCCATTCAATAGAGCGCTACAAGATTAGTCTAGTGCGATAGTCATTTTAGCGATAAGTGTTAAACGGGAAAGGGAAACACGAGGGATAACGAGCACTTCGGCAGCGACTGAGGAGCTCACTCCTGCTTGGTGGTAGCAGACAGCATGGGCCACGGCGTCTGAGAATTACAGCCTCACCTTACGTCTTCTAAAACAGCGGGTAGAACGACAACACCTATGTTTTGCTCCACGTCACCCTGAGCCATATAATGCTCCCTTCAATGCGTGCGAATTTCTCAGGGCCCTTGCCGATTGTCCTAACACATCCCCTGCTCCAGATTGCATCCATTCCCAATGATTAAACATCTGTCGGTGGATTTCCAGCATCATCTCCTTGCCGTCTTCAACTGCATCTGGATTGATAGCGAATTCCAGTCGCAGTGGCGAGAAAGTATCATCCTTCCAGTGCAAAAACATGGCAAGCTAGATGTGGATGGCTATCGTCCTGACAGTCTTACCAACGTTCTCTGCAATCTACTCGAAAGTATTGTGAGCTGGCGGTTGTGTTGGTTCCTTCAGTCTCGGTGCTTTCTTGCTCCGTCCCAGGTCGGCTTTCGCCAAGACCGCCTCAACACTGACAATTTGGTATATCTGCAGTCTACCATCCGAACTGCCTTTTCCAGTCGTCGAAACCTTACAGTCGCTTTTTTTTTTTTTTTTTTTTTTTTTTTTTTTTTTTTTTTTTTTTTTACCTGTTGGAAGCTACGATACCACTTGGCGACACCATGTACTCGCTACTCTGCCCGAGTCTCCAGGGTCCATTCCATATTTTTATATGAAACATTTTATCGCTGCGCACTTCCAGAGTTCGAGTCGGTGCTTCATATAGTCCGCCCCATATTCAAGAGAATAAGGTCCCGCAGGGCTCTGTACTGAGCGTCCCACTCTTTTTGATTGCCATTAATGGTCTCACAGCAACAAAGGGGTCCTCGGTATCCCCCGTCTTATATGCTGACCATTTTTGTATTTCTTACTCCTCTTGGTAGAACTTCGACTGCAGAGAGTCATACGAAAGGTACAGTCTTGGGACCTCGCTCACAGTTTTCAGACTTCAGCCGCCAAGACTTGAGTCATACACTTCTGTCGTCATCAGACTGTCCACCCACATCTGGAACTTTACCTTGATGACCAATGTAATGGTGACTTACCGCTTTTTGGGAGTGGTCTTCGACACTCACTTCTACATCTATCTACATCTACATTGATACTCCGCAAGCCACCCAACGGTGTGTGGCGGAGGGCACTTTACGTGCCACTGTCATTACCTCCCTTTCCTGTTCCAGTCGCGTATGGTTCGCGGGAAGAACGACTGTCTGAAAGCCTCCGTGCGCGCTCTAATCTCTCTAATTTTACATTCGTGATCTCCTCGGGAAGTATAAGTAGGGGGAAGCAATATATTCGATACCTCATCCAGAAACGCACCCTCTCGAAACCTGGCGAGCAAGCTACACCGCGATGCAGAGCGCCTCTCTTGCAGAGTCTGCCACTTGAGCTTATTAAACATCTCCGTAACGCTATCACGGTTACCAAATAACCCAGTGACGAAACGCGCCGCTCTTCTTTGGATCTTCTCTATCTCCTCCGTCAACCCGACCTGGTACGGATCCCACACTGATGAGCAATACTCAAGTATAGGTCGAACGAGTGTTTTGTAAGCCACCTCCTTTGTTGATGGACTACATTTTCTAAGCACTCTCCCAATGAATCTCAACCTGGTACCCGCCTTACCAACAATTAGTTTTATATGATCATTCCACTTCAAATCGTTCCGTACGCATACTCCCAGATATTTTACAGAAGTAACTGCTACCAGTGTTTGTTCCGCTATCATATAATCATACAATAAAGGATCCTTCTTTCTATGTATTCGCAATACATTACATTTGTCTATGTTAAGGGTCAGTTGCCACTCCCTGCACCAAGTGCCTATCCGCTGCAGATCTTCCTGTATTTCGCTACAATTTTCTAAAGCAGCAACTTCTCTGTATACTACAGCATCATCCGCGAAAAGCCGCATGGAACTTCCGACACCATCTACTAAGTCATTTATATATATTGTGAAAAGCAATGGTCCCATAACACTCCCCTGTGGCACGCCAGAGGTTACTTTAACGTCTGTAGACGTCTCTCCATTGATAACAACATGCTGTGTTCTGTTTGCTAAAAACTCTTCAATCCAGCCACACAGCTGGTCTGATATTCCGTAGGCTCTTACTTTGTTTATCAGGCGACAGTGCGGAACTGTATCGAACGCCTTCCGGAAGTCAAGAAAAATAGCATCTACCTGGGAGCCTGTATCTAATATTTTCTGGGTCTCATGAACAAATAAGGCGAGTTGGGTCTCACACGATCGCTGTTTCCGGAATCCATGTTGATTCCTACATAGTAGATTCTGGGTTTCCAGAAATGACATGATACGCGAGCAAAAAACATGTTCTAAAATTCTACAAGAGATCGACGTAAGAGATATAGGTCTATAGTTTTGCGCATCTGCTCGACGACCCTTCTTGAACACTGGGACTATCTGTGCTCTTTTCCAATCATTTGGAACCCTCCGTTCCTCTAGAGACTTGCGGTACACGGCTGTTAGAAGGGGGGCAAGTTCTTTCGCGTACTCTGTGTAGAATCGAATTGGTATCCCGTCAGGTCCAGTGGACTTTCCTCTATTGAGTGATTCCAGTTGCTTTT
Source organism: Schistocerca cancellata (assembly GCF_023864275.1). Lineage (NCBI taxonomy): Eukaryota > Metazoa > Arthropoda > Insecta > Orthoptera > Acrididae > Schistocerca > Schistocerca cancellata. The sequence goes on from NC_064634.1 coordinate 304,448,116, forward strand.
CTATTCCTTGGACACTTATTTCGATGTCAGCCATTTTTTCGTTTGTGCGAGGATTTAGAGAAGGAACTGCAGTGCGGTCTTCCTCTGTGAAACAGCTTTGGAAAAAGGTGTTTAGTATTTCAGCTTTACGCGTGTCATCCTCTGTTTCAATGCCATCATCATCCCGTAGTGTCTGGATATGCTGTTTCGAGCCACTTACTGATTTAACGTACGACCAGAACTTCCTAGGATTTTCTGTCAGGTCGGTACATAGAATTTTACTTTCGAATTCACTGAACGCTTCACGCATAGCCCTCCTTACGCTAACTTTGACATCGTTTAACTTCTGTTTGTCTGAGAGGTTTTGGCTGCGTTTAAACTTGGAGTGGAGCTCTCTTTGCTTTCGCAGTAGTTTCCTAACATTGTTGTTGTACCACGGTGGGTTTTTCCCGTCCCTCACAGTTTTACTCGGCACGTACCTGTCTAAAACGCATTTTACAATTGCCGTGAACTTTTTCCATAAACACTCAACATTGTCAGTGTCGGAACAGAAATTTTCGTTTTGATCTGTTAGGTAGTCTGAAATCTGCCTTCTATTACTCTTGCTAAACAGATAAACCTTCCTCCCTTTTTTTATATTCCTATTAACTTCCATATTCAGGGATGCTGCAACGGCCTTATGATCACTGATTCCCTGTTCTGTACATACAGATTCGAAAAGTTCGGGTCTGTTTGTTATCAGTAGGTCCAATATGTTATCTCCACGAGTCGGTTCTCTGTTTAATTGCTCGAGGTAATTTTCGGATAGTGCACTCAGTATAATGTCACTCGATGCTCTGTCCCTACCACCCGTCCTAAACATCTGAGTGTCCCAGTCTATATCTGGTAAATTGAAATCTCCACCTAAGACTATAACATGCTGAGAAAATTTATGTGAAATGTATTCCAAATTTCCTCTCAGTTGTTCTGCCACTAATGCTGCTGAGTCGGGAGGTCGGTAAAAGGAGCCAATTATTAACCTAGTTCGGTTGTTTAGTGTAACCTCCACCCATAATAATTCACAGGAACTATCCACTTCTACTTCACTACAGGATAAACTACTACTAACAGCGATGAACACTCCACCACCGGTTGCATGCAATCTATCCTTTCTAAACACCGTCTGTACCTTTGTAAAAATTTCGGCAGAATTTATCTCTGGCTTAAGCCAGCTTTCTGTACCTATAACGATTTCAGCTTCGGTGCTTTCTATCAGCGCTTGAAGTTCCGGTACTTTACCAACGCAGCTTCGACAGTTGACAATTACAATACCGATTGCTGCTTGGTCCCCGCATGTCCTGACTTTGCCCCGCACCCGTTGAGGCTGTTGCCCTTTCTGTACTTGCCCAAGGCCATCTAACCTAAAAAACCGCCCAGCCCACGCCACACAACCCCTGCTACCCGTGTAGCCGCTTGGCTTCCCCATCTACGTCAGTTTAAGGAAGACTGCTGGTGGCATCTTCATATTATTCAATGTCTGAGCCACACTGACTGTGGTGCTGGTCTCCCTACATTTCTGCAGCTGTACAACGCCCTTGCTCAGTCGCATCGTGAGTCTGGGAGCCTGGTGTATGATTCAGAATCGCCTTCAGCATTGTAGCTGTTGGACCCTACACACTACTGTGGAGTTCGGCTTGCAGTAGTAGCTTTCAGAATGAACCCACTGTACAGCCTCCTCGTGGAAGCTGGCATTCCTCCATTGTGGATAACGTGACAACAACTGTTTGCAAATTATACCACGCACATTCATAGTTCGCCTCGACATCCAAATTATTATCTCCTTTTCCCACAATGGCGGCCCAGATCAGGGATTCCAATTGCAGTCTGTGTTCGGTCCTTTCTCAATGAACTCGATTCTTTCCCTCTGTCACCTTTCCTCTGGGTCCAGTACACCTCCATGCTCCATGCCTCGGCAACAGCTTCGTCTGAACCTACCACAAGCCCCAAAACACTCAGTTCCTCCTGAGGCCCTCCAACGCCAATTTTTCTTTATTCTCGGCGAGTTCCAGTACTCAGAAATAGTCTACGCTTACGGCTCAATGGTCGACGGTCGCGTTGGCTCCGCTCATGTTCACGCTGGACATACTAAACAGCGATCCTTGCTGGATGGCTGCAGTGTTTTCACTGCGAAGTTGGTAGTCATCTCACACGCACTTGAGCATCTCAGCTCCTGCACAGGTGAGTCATTCCTGTAGTGACTCCTTAAGAGCCTATAAGCTCTCGACCAGTCCTTCCCTCGTTATTCTTTGGTACTGACCATCCGGGAATCTCTTTATGCCCTCAAAAACAGTGGACATTCAGTGTCCTTCATTTGGACCCCAGCCATACTTGGCTGACTCGCGATCACCTCTTACGTCACAAGGACTCACCTCAGTGTTTTTATTGTTTCCACTTGACTGTGGTCCGCATCTTGTTGGGCTGCCCAATTCTAGCCGCCCTGAGCGCATTTTTAACCTTTACACTTTTTTACTTTCCCAGGCTCCTTTTGAGAATGGTTTTAACGTGTGATCTGTTTGAGTGAAGAAAAAAGGGGTTGATGACCCTGTAGTATGGTCCCTTTACTCCCCAAACCATCCAACGTACACCACAGAACATGCACCTGACGACCCTTAGAAGAGACACCCTATTAAAACCATCGCGAACGGAAATGTTATTCGGACATGGGTTCCTATTCAAAATATTACATACTCACTCCCATATGCAAGTCCTAGAAGTTTGTAACGAGAATGTCCGAACATTATATATATAGGGAAATCATCTGAAACATTACCGCAAATATTTCGGAAATGTAAAGTGCTATTGATGTGCTGTTTTCGGAGAATTGATTCGTTCTCAGGGGCTCGTACTGTGTGTTTTGTGCTAACATTAACTTTTTAAAATGAAACAATGCCTATTAATACACTAAATGTGGAATAAATTATAATGTCAGTGGTTTTTGTTGTAGGATTCTAGTGCGAGTCGGTTACGACATATAGCAATTTGAAAGTTCCCACACCGACACTTGTACAATACCTGGGGTAGCACACACTAAACAAGAACACAAGTGCGTACACTAGTCAGGTGTATTCTGACCAGTAATGAGACAACTGACCATCATAGGTTGTGTTCAAAATAACCAGCAGCAGCAGCAATACACGCTTCCAGTCTGGTCTGCAGGACACGTGGTAGCATTTAAGCTGAGATGTCCCAATAGGCTGCAGTAATATATCGCTGCATATCATTGGGTGTAGTAGGTATGTCCTTGTAGACAATATCTTTCAGATTTCCCCACAGAAAAAACTGTACAGGCATCAAACCCGGAGAATGGGTTGGCCAAGATACCGGTCCTCTGTTTCCAACGATTTGGAAACAATTCGTGAAGGCATCCTGTAGTACTTTGTGCACTATGGGCTCGTCAGCCATCATTCTGGTACGAGAGGTTCTTCCTGGTCCACAGAGGAACATCTGCTAGCGTCCGTGGAAGATGGTCTCTTAAAATGCTGCGACACTTGTGCTCTTTCAGTGTTCTGTCCATGAAACACGGACCGATGAGCTGGTGGTTCACTATCCCATACCACACGTTTACACTCCATGGACGCTGACGTTCCACCTTCCGAAGCCAACGGGGGCTGAGAAAAGACCGGTAGCCCATGTTTCAGCGGTTTACCTGGCCACAAAAATTGGTAAATGTTGCTTCATCACTAAACAAGATACATGATACATCTGGAGTATTCTGTCTTAATGTCCACATACTGAAGTTAACACGATTCTCATAATCGTTTACATGCAGCTCTTGATAGGGATGGGACCTATGTCGATGGAGAATGAATAAGACACTTGCTTGACTGATATCACTTCCTTGTGCTATTACGCGACAGCTAACTCGCGGAACAACTGCAGCAGCAGCAAGAACATTAATTTCCCCCTCTTCCGTCGTCCCTGTTTCCTTCTGTTACGTTGTCTAGATGTTGCACTACCTCTTTCACGTAACTGGTTGAAGAGTTTGATAAATAACTGCAGAGCTGATTGACATCTACTGGGATATCTTGCCGCATACACCGTACATTCTTCGGACACTCTCTACACACCATGAGCACGTCTGCTTTTTCTGCATTGGTAAGTCCCAGCGTCCGCTCCTGACCTACTCCTCGGACTGTCACACACTAACTTACAGCAAGGCGCAATGCTCTAAAGGAACACACAATCACACAGTAGGCAAACATAAGAACACCGTACCTAGCAACAATGCAGGCTAAACGGCACAAACATGTGTCGGTGTGGAACCTTTTCAAAAAACGATACCTCGTAAGCCATTCCCACTAGAATCCTACCCAAAATCACCTATTTTTCGCCTTATCTGGCAGTTTCAAAGAAATTTAAATCAAAACATCTTGACATATTCACACTTTTTACGATTTAACCCTAGTTCTCCCGCGCAACGAGGTCTCTTAGCTATAAGAGTCATACTACATGACGTGACAAATGATATGCTGGATGACATCATGACATGTTTCATGTTATACGATACGACATCATGTATCATGTTACTTTACTTGAAACAGTGCCTTATAATACATGACATGGGTACTAATATAACAAGTAAAAAAGGGTGAATTCGTCGAGATGTTTTCATTTAAATGTCTCTAAAGCTGCCAGATAAGTCGAAAAGTTAGTTCCCTTATTTTACGTCCCTAACTCTGCCCAGGCCATATTCGCCTTCATTTTTCATTCTGATCCCTAACTATAACTCTACCATAATTTTGGCATTACACCGCCGTAATCTGGAAAGCAAATGTAAATTTTTATTGACTAGGGTGACGCCCGATCCGGTACACATTTTTTTTAATTGTCTTTTGAACCATGTTGCTTATGTCGTGGCAGTTGTTTTCACAAAACAACTGGGCCTCCGTTAATTACATGCATTTGTCTACCTTCGTACAAAATTTGACACGATTCGCAAAAGCCTGAATCACAAAAAAGGTACACACAAAAAAATAAAAAGTGTTTTTTGCGCGTAAAATCCGAATGAAGCTATATTTTTGAGAGCGATTTTTCAATTTTGTCGTAATAATGCATTTTTATTTATTTTATTCAGTTTAAACTCTTCCCGCATATTCAATTCATCTAAGAACGAATTTTATGTCCTACATTTAGCTCGACTTTAAACCATTGTATCTCGACAATAGAAAAACATTACTGTATAAAAAAATTCGTTTTGACTTCATCCGTTTACCTACCTTCGTGCAAAGTTTGAACCGACTCGCGAGTATAGAAGCGGAGTGCTTCACAAAACCCCCAGGAAAATGTGTTTTTTTGCACGTAAAATCCAAACGAAGAAATATTTTTTTCAAACGATTAAAAATTATCTTAGATCAAGTTCCGACATACCAGTGGAACAAAGGTGAACCATCACTCTCGCTCCAGTCTTGAATTACATAATGGTGACCACTTTTGCGTGTAAAATCCGAACGATGCCCATACGAAAGATGCCACTGGCTGAGCATTAATTTCAGCGCAATTAAAATATGTTTCAGAAGGAAATAATCGATTCGCACAGTTTGCCTGGGCGCCAGCTCCGGTTTCGTCGTTTAAACCTTGCTTCATATACTGTAAGACAGCGACATTAAAACATTTCGGGGCTTGTGATGACGTCGTTGGTCGAAGTGATTGGGTTGGATCGAAGGCTCTGGTTTATCATAGTAATTCATTGCCAACACTTTGTCCAGACAACTGTAAGTAGGCTGCTTAGGTTTTTATGTTGGTACCGTCACCTAGCGCTCTATATGAAAATCACTGACTGTGCTGTGTGCAGTCAGTGGCTGGTTTGCATTGTTGGAATTTGCTATTGTAATGTTGGGCAGTTGGCTGTTAACAGCGCGTAGCGTTGTGCAGTTGGAGGTGAGCCGCCAGCAGTGGTGGATGTGGGGAGAGAAATGGCAGAATTTTGAGAGCGGACGATCTGGACGTGTGTACATCAGAAAGAGTAAATTTGTAATATTGGGTATCATGAACTGATATATATGAGTTTTGAACACTCTTAAGGTAAATACATTGTTTGATCTCTACCAAAATCTTTCATTTGCTAACTGTGCCTATCAGTAGTTAGTGCCTTCAGTAGTTAGAACCTTTTATTAAGCTGGTAGTATTGGCGCACGTTGTTTTGCAGTAGTTCGAGTAACGAAGATTTTTGTGAAGTAAGTGATTCAAGAAAGGTCTAGGTTGTTGCTAGTCAGGGCCATTTTTTGTAGGGATTATTGAAAGTCAGATTGCGTTGTGCTAAAAATATTGTGTGCCATTTTAAGAACAGTCATTTATAACTTTTCTAAGGGGACGTTTCACAACGTTCCAGGAGGTAGTATCTTTTAACCAATTAAGTACAGATGTAACGTTTTGTTATTTCGCAGATGGTCATAGATGAGACGAGTGAAATGTGGGAACGATGTGCTAGGGTGACGTGACTGTTTAACAATTCACAGTTTTAGCCTCAGGTTTAAGCGTTGCTTTTAAAATATAAAATTTACATGCAAAGATCAGCTTGTTATATTCCAAAGACTGCGAAACAGTCCAGTTATAACGAAGACAACAGGAATATTTCCCTGAAAAAGGGTACTATGTGAAAGTGTTACAAAGTATAATTTTCAGTGAGTGGATAGTGTTAAGTATAAATGTAACTGTGTTGGCTGCAGGAGAGCTTATCCGATGGAAGTAAACTAATATAAATAAATCGAGCCATAATGTCATTAGGACTGTATTTGAGATCATGAATCCAGATATAGTCCCAAGCAACACAGAAGTGCTCTCAAGGAACAACTTCAGATAAATAGCTCAAATGGCTCTGAGCACTATGGGACTTAACATCTATGGTCATCAGTCCCCTAGAACTTAGAACTACTTAAACCTAACTAACCTAAGGACATCACACAACACCCAGTCATCACGAGGCAGAGAAAATCCCTGACCCCGCCGGGAATCGAACCCGGGAACCCGGGCGTGGGAAGCGAAACCGCTACCGCACGACCACGAGCTGCGGACAACTTCAGATAACTGCCAACTAACAATTCTGAGTCGAATCTACTTGAGATACAACAAAAGGAAAGAAAATCGTTACCTGAACGATTATACAAGCATTGGAGATTCACATTATTTGGTAATTATTACTCCAAATTGTGACCACAATAACCCACCCATAATTTTTAAACTTTCATTTAAGGCTTCCTCAGGTTTTGTTTTTATTTCTTTTCCTCCAACCATCGCTTATCATAAAGCAGCCATACACAAATTCAAAGAACTTGTACGTCATCAGAATATGGGAGAAGTCGGCTTCTGTTCCTTCAGTCACGTACTGAAACAGCGTGTTGTTGTCAGTATCAGGAGAGATGGCAGTTTCCTTCATTGCGAGAAAATATTCGTGAAGAGACTCTCCTGTTTCTTCTTTCGTTGATACTGCAGTCGTTGGATCTCTACAGCACTTATTTTCATGTCGAACTCTTCCAGAAAAGCTTTCTTCAGTGCAGACCTGGTATAAGACTCTTCTCACGATGAATAAATAGCTTCAAGTGATTTTTTTTTTGTTGCTAAAACGAGATTTACAGTTGACTCCAACCCACTGAAAACGCCATTTCCCGAAGTCCATGATATACTTTCTAACAAGTTATCCGTCACCCCCACTAAATAACTTAACCGCAACGACACGAAATTACGGAGAAAATTTACATTGATCTTGTGAATATGGTGAGGATCTTTTCTGTCTTCTTTTCGTGTAAATTTGATCTTTTATCGCTATCCATTTGGATTGCATCCTCTTCTTCGTCATCAGCATCATCATCATCCTCTTCAAATTACATGTTGTTGTTAATTTTCACCGCACGTTTGTCAGTGTTAGATAAATTCCGGCAGTTATTTCGTTTTTCCTCCCACTATCTGTACGCAATATATTGAGAAATATTGCGATTTGCTCGTAACTCCGCTTTTAAAAATGATGCTTCAATGAATGACTTCTCAGTTTCAAATTCACCAGCTGTTAATTGAAAAGTAAAACCAGAAAATTCTCTCAAGCCTTTAGGATTTCTTTTTTCATCTGAAATCCTTCGAAAATTAACTTATGTAGACATTTAATGATTTTAATCGGCGCGGAGGTTCTGTTTTATTTTGTTCGTCGATTTTGTCTAACGCTCGAAAGTCTAGAGTTTTTTCTGTTTTTAGTCAGCTGTTACTCCTTTCGTCACATTGCCCCGACACAGCTCCTGGACCAGATCGGATCCACAGTCAGATGATTAAACATCTCTCCGCTGACTAACAGCGGCATATCCTCGTCATCTTCGACCACACTGGTGCGATGGCCTATTCCCGTCGCAATGGCGGGAGAGCACCATCGTTCCAGTGCTTAAATCTGTTAAAAACCCACTTGATGTGGATCGGCCCGTCAGCATCATCAACGTCCTTTGCAAGCTGTTAGAACGTATGGTGAGTCGGCGGTTGTGTTGGCTCCTAGAGTCACGTGGCCTACTGGCTCCATACTAAGTGTGGTTTCCGCCAGGGTCACTCTACCGCTGATAATCTAGTGTCCCTCGGGTTTGCCATCCGAACAGCCTTTTCTAGACACCAACACCTGGATGCCGTCTTTTTTAATTTAAGAAAAGATTACGACACAACCTGACGACGTCATATCCTTGCCACATTATATGAGTGGGGTCTGTGGGCCCCCTCCCGATTTTCATCGAAAACTTCCTTTCGCCCCGTACTTTCCGTGTTCAAGTTGGTGCCTCCCATAATTCCTCCTATATTCAGGAGAATGGGGTCCTGCAGGGTTCCGTATTGGCTGTCGCTCTATTTTTAGTGGTCATTAATGGTCTCACAGCAGCTGTGGGGACGTCTGTCTCACCTTCTCTTTATGCAGACGACTTCTGCATTTCCTATTGCTCCTCCAGTAGTGGTGTTGCTGAACGGCGCCTCCAGGGAGCCATCCACAAGCCGCAGTTGTGGGCTCTAGTCCATGGTTTCCAGTTTCCAGCTGCGAAGTCGTGCGTCATGCACTTCTGTCGGTGTCGTACCATTCATCCGGAACCAGAACTTTACCTTGATGACGATCCACTCACTGTAGTGGAGACATACCGATTCTTCTTGGGACTGGTCTTCGACGCCCGATTGACTTGGCTTCCTCATCTTCGTCAGCTTAAGCGGAAGTGCTGGCAGCACCTCACCTACACTGCTGTGGCTCTACAGAGCCCTTGTTCAATCCTGCCTTGACTATGGGAGTCTGGTTTATGGTTGTTTCATTCTTCTCTTGTCCAATTGTTTTAATAGGAACAAGGAACCGATGACCAAGCAGTTTGGTCCCTTCCTCCCTCCCCCGCCCCCCCTTAAACCAACCAATCAGTCCTCGTCACAGATGAAAAATCAACACAATTACACGTCGCTAAGTCGCCGCACGCCAAACGGCACTCAGAAAAGTTCGTTGTGAATGTCATAGGTTAGGCGGCAAAAATTCGTCGTCACTCGTACAGTTGAATTGGGAAAGAACCCCCAAATTTTGTAGGAAAGACTTACATGAAGAAATATATGTTAATCACCTCGTCATAAACTTTAATGCTAAACTCCCTTCCCCCCACCCCAAAAAAGAAAAATCTTCACCACCAAACTCGTGTTTTGAACATTGTTTCGCCATGAACGCACAATACTACTACCCAATATTCAGCCACTCTGGCGTGTCACCAGTCTCGCCGACAAGGAACCCTTAAACCCCACAACCGAATCCCACATAATCGTCACTTGAAAGGAGATGCCCGTCGCAGAAACATTACTTATAATGACTTGCCAGAAAGCGAGTTTACGGCGAACAAGAGATGCATTTAAAGTAAATCGTGACTGTGTGTAATATCTGCCGGAACCCCTGCGTACAACCAGGTATCTCTCAACCCGTACTGCTCCGCATATCCTGTCACCAGTAATGTTACAGCACGTGACTCACTGTAAAGCACCTCCAACAGCGAAGACGTTCTCCACTCGCGGAGCTTCCTCTTTCTGTCCTCCTGCACGCCAGCAGAATAACTTCTCAGTGCGATGGAATATTACTGCAACGAAAGTAGGCAGCACGTGAGACATCGCTCAGGCCGTCTCCATGAGTAAATCTTATAGCAGTACGTCACAAGTGGGTCGCAAGAGAAACCTGGGACAATGACGTCATGTCCGTAATCCTAGATTTTGTAATAAATATACCTGTCAGTGACAAAGAAAACTTTGAAATCTGGATTGATGCAACATCTACGCTCCTGGAAATTGAAATAAGAACACCGTGAATTTATTGTCCCAGGAAGGGGAAACTTTATTGACACATTCCTGGGGTCAGATACATCACATGATCACACTGACAGAACCACAGGCACATAGACACAGGCAACAGAGCATGCACAATGTCGGCACTAGTACAGTGTATATCCACCTTTCGCAGCAATGCAGGCTGCTATTCTCCCATGGAGACGATCGTAGAGATGCTGGATGTAGTCCTGTGGAACGGCTTGCCATGCCATTTCCACCTGGCGCCTCAGTTGGACCAGCGTTCGTGCTGGACGTGCAGACCGCGTGAGACGACGCTTCATCCAGTCCCAAACATGCTCAACGGGGAACAGATCCGGAGATCTTGCTGGCCAGGGTAGTTGACTTACACCTTCTAGAGCACGTTGGGTGGCACGGGATACATGCGGACGTGCATTGTCCTGTTGGAACAGCAAGTTCCCTTGCCGGTCTAGGAATGGTAGAACGATGGGTTCGATGACGGTTTGGATGTACCGTGCACTATTCAGTGTCCCCTCGACGATCACCAGTGGTGTACGGCCAGTGTAGGAGATCGCTCCCCACACCATGATGCCGGGTGTTGGCCCTGTGTGCCTCGGTCGTATGCAGTCCTGATTGTGGCGCTCACCTGCACGGCGCCAAACACGCATACGACCATCATTGGCAGCAAGGCAGAAGCGACTCTCATCGCTGAAGACGACACGTCTCCATTCGTCCCTCCATTCACGCCTGTCGCGACACCACTGCACGATGTTGGGGCGTGAGCGGAAGACGGCCTAACGGTGTGCGGGACCGTAGCCCAGCTTCATGGAGACGGTTGCGAATGGTCCTCGCCGATACCCCAGGAGCAACAGTGTCCCTAATTTGCTGGGAAGTGGCGGTGCGGTCCCCTACGGCACTGCGTAGGATCCTACGGTCTTGGCGTGCATCCGTGCGTCGCTGCGGTCCGGTCCCAGGTCGACGGGCACGTGCACCTTCCGCCGACCACTGGCGACAACATCGATGTACTGTGGAGACCTCACGCTCCACGTGTTGAGCAATTCGGCGGTACGTCCACCCGGCCTCCCGCATGCCCACTATACGCCCTTGCTCAAAGTCCGTCAACTGCACATACGGTTCACGTCCACGCTGTCGCGGCATGCTACCAGTGTTAAAGACTGCGATGGAGCTCCGTATGCCACGGCAAACTGGCTGACACTGACGGCGGCGGTGCACAAATGCTGCGCAGCTAGCGCCATTCGACGGCCAACACCGCGGTTCCTGGTGTGTCCGCTGTGCCGTGCGTGTGATCATTGCTTGTACAGCCCTCTCGCAGTGTCCGGAGCAAGTATGGTGGGTCTGACACACCGGTGTCAATGTGTTCTTTTTTCCATTTCCAGGAGTGTATATACAGACTCCATTACATCGAGGCCTCAGTTTAAAATGCCACGCGAAGACCAACGAAGTAGTTCAGCATTACACAAGCCTAGGATCAACTGAGCGTTTCAGAGCTTTTCACTGGGCAAGTAAGAGACAACACCATGTGGAACACTGCTGAGTATCGTCGACAGGGCCCCGGGTTTTCATTGTAGCCTTTGCAGCATAGCACACATAACCGCTTGACCGGTTACTGAGAGGAATTCGAATTCACTAACTGATCACATAGCCACACGGCCATAAAATCGTGAAAGTACAGTGAGAATGTTGTAGCGAAGTTGCCTAATATCGAGAAACTCACCTTTCTTTTACTGGGTCCGTTGAGCCCTTGGCTTCGAAAGACGACCAATAAATCCTTTTTTGGAATCAGATACTCGAATTCTCAACATTTTACTACAGTAAGCTTATCCACTTGTTATTAGTCAAGATTTCATTATTTTATTCTTTCTTTTTTTGGCAATTCGTAATGTATGTATCAAAATAATAGAAGTTTTTCGTAGACAGAAAAGACGTGCTCGAAATGTGGTACATTTATTCTGTTAGGATACTTTTTTTTTTTACGACGATTATTTGAAACCTTAAACTGTTGGAGTGAACATTAATAAACTTTATCTTTGTCCAAACATTACAGCGTGAATTGCTTAGTGCTGAACGGTCGCTCAGTAAGGCGATCTGGGGCAACGTGTTGGGGGTTCTGTAAATTTATTGCCAACAAAACCATTCCCCGATGAGCCCATTCTATCCACAGTGTCTGACGATTTTTACAGCGATCCTCCACTGAAAGTGTATTCCCACCAGGTTCCACGCTGTCCGTTCTTTCGTAGTCATCCGCAACATAAGTACAACCCTAAATGTACACTTTTCACCGTCATGTGAGCTGAAAAACTGCACGTAGGATGTAGTGACCATATCTTGCACTGAAAGATGGCCAGCGATGTCAAAATGAAGATTCAAATGGTTGGTTGGTTGGTTGGTTGGTTGGGGGAAGAGACCAAACAGCGAGGTTATCGGTCTCATAGGGTTAGGGAAGGAAGTCGGCCGTGCCCTTTCAAAGGAACCATCCCGGCATTTGCCTGCAGCGATTTAGGGAAATCACGGAAAACCTAAATCAGGATGGCCGGACGCGGGATTGAACCGTCGTCCTTCCGAATGCGAGTCCAGTGTCTAACCACTGCGCCACCTCGCTCGGTAAGATTCAAATGGCTCTAAGCCTCTACGCACTATGGGATTTAAGATCTGAGGTCATCAGTCCCCTAGACATAGAACTACTTAAACCTAACTAACCTAAGGACATCACACACATCCATACCCGAGGCAGGATTCGAACCTGAAACCGTAGCAACAGACTGAAGCGCCTAGAACCGCTCGGCCAGAACGGCCAGCTCAAAATGAAGAATACACCCAAATCGCTACTAAATACCCACGGAATTTAAGGGCTAACGTTGCTCCAAAATATTAATTCTATTTCCTTAAGCAAGAGTAGAAGAAAACTCGACTGTACATGACTATAGGCACATTGCACCAGTGTGTCGCACTCTTGAGCAGAAAATTATAGCAGCACGATCCTACGATGATCAAAGACAGAATGCTTGTGAAATCGACAAGCGAGAAAAATGGTTGACATCGTTGTCATTGAGGAACAAACCAATGAATTTGAGACTTCATGACGAAAACTGTGGCCTGCCTTTACAAGTGAGGCACCTAACCTTTGAAACTGCGTGAAAATGAAACCATTGAGCTCTTACACATGTTATACTGTTACTAACTACGAGGCGTGTTCAGTAAGTAATGCAACACATTTCTTCTGAAAGTACGTTAATTTTATACAGATTTCCAATACACCATATTATTCCCCACTCTTTGGGCTACAAAATCCTATTTTTCAACATAATCTCCGTTCAGTGCGACGACCTTACGCCACCTTACTGGGAGGAACTGTATGCCAGCATTGTACCACTCTATTGGTCGATTTCTTGCTGTATCAATAACCTCTCCATCATCCACGTACTGCTCCCCGCAGAGAGCGTCCTTCATTGGGTCAAACAGATGGAAGTCGGAAGGTGCGAGATCCGGACTGTAGGATGAAGGAGGAGGAGCAGTTAAACAAAATTTTGTGAATTCTGAGATCCTCTCGGGTGCGCAGACTTTTGTGGACAAACACGCTGAAGTCGTTCCTTCAGTTTCCTAACGGCAGCCCAAACATTTCACAGTCGATCGTTGCACCGTGAGGCAGGACTTCAAATCTCTCCATGACTTTAATGGCTGATGGTGAGGCTTGGAACTTTTTCTTCCAAGGAGAGACGGTGTGGCGCCATTCCATGGATTGCTGTTTTGTTTCCCATCCGAACTGATCAACCCATGTTTCGATGTTCGACGAAAGACTGTCAGGATCAGCCCCGCAACGTGCAAGCAATTCTGCACAGATGGTCCCTCGTTGATCCTTAAGGTCTCCTGTTAGGTGGCGAGAACCCCACCGCTCACACACCTTTGAGTACAATAACTGGTGGACTAGTGTGTAAGCACTACCAACTGAGACGTCCAGTTGTGCAGCGAGGTGTTTGATTGCGTTCCGTCGATCACCTCGAATCAATGTGTCCGCACATTCCAACAGTGTAGAAGTCACGGCTGTGTGTGCAGCCGACCAGCACGCCAGAGGTGGGATAGGTTTGCGTGACGTTGTTGCAATGACAGACGTCCCGCCGAAAGACTTATCGTGCTTTTGTTCACTGCCATGTCCCCGTAGACATTCTACGACGCTCTAATTTTCAGCCAAAAGAAACTCAATAACAGCTCTCTGCTTGGAAAGCACCTCCGCTACAAGCGCCATTCTGAAGGATATGTGTAGTGCCGCCACAAATTGGAACTTCATGGAACTACAGAGGCTGAAGCGGGAATATCCCACGGTGACACACAACAAATTCCGCATTTTTTCAACCGAAATTTGTTGAAAAAATGTGTTGCATTAATTACTGAACGCCTCTCGTACATATTCCGAAATCACATCACAGATCACCGCACGCGTCGATTTACCAGTACATCTGCACTACATATACAGTCAAATAAAAACATATACGCTCTTCTAAATGCTACTGCTGTTGTATGGTAGATAAATAGGTGACAGTTACGTCAATCGCTCTCACCTCTTCCTGGGTCAGCGTATCTAGTCCCTGCAGCTGTGACTTTCGCTTTTTTTCAGAGCTTTAAATCTCCCCAGCAAATTTGGAAGCTTTCGTCAGCTATAGTCGAAACACAGAATCAAATGATTCAAATGGCTCTGAGCACTATGGGACTCAACATCTGAGGTCATCAGTCCCCTAGAATTTAGAACTACTTAAACCTAACTAACCTAAGGACATCACACACATCCATGCCCGAGGCAGGATTCGAACCTGCGACCGTAGCAGTCACGCGGTTCCGGACTGAAGTGCCTAGAACCGCACGGCCACCGCGGCCGGCGAAACACAGAATCCAACAGTACAACTCTTGAATAAAAAATGATGTTTCTTCCACTCAACAAAACAAGGAGCCTATTCGTATCAGTACTTCAGGTACTCGAGAGAATACAGAAGTAATTGTTAGGCAACGACAAGCCACGCTTCATCCGACGTAACATTGTTGTCAGCATGTCCTGTGATCAACATTAAACAACAATGGCAGTAACTACAGGGCACCTCGTTACTGGACACCGTCGACAACTACGATTAAAGGGCACTGGAATAATTTTTATACAAATTAAATGTATGTAGGATGTATCAGACAAATTTTGCGATTCAAACGTACCCAGCGGTACCTAAATGATGAAAACATCCGAATGGCTAATAATACTCCCAATGGGTTTAATAGCTAACGATGCTAGAAGATATTGACTCAGCTTCCTTAAGCAACAGGAGCAGAAAAAATTTTGATACGGTGCCAGCTGGATTCAACAATACTATAAGCAGGGCACCAGCACGAACCTGCAACGATCACAGGCAGCATGTATGTGACAATCGAAAACGAGAAAGGCAGGTGACGCGTTTGTCACTGTAAAATTAAGTAATAAATTTGAGAATACACAAAGAAAGCACATTAACTTCGTCAAAAACGAAGGGGAAATGGTCTGTCTCTACAAGTCAAGCTCCTAATCTTTGCAATTACTTGTAAAATGAAAACAATGCGCTCTTTCACGTGTTATACTGTTACTAATTACATGTTTCGAACTCACGTCAAACTCCACTGCACGCATCAGTTTGCCAGAGCGTCTGCACTACATACACAGTGAGATTAAACCTTGTATACTCGTCTAACCGCAGCTGACGCTGCATCGTAAACAAAAAGGTGACAGTTGAGTTAGTGGCTCTTACCTCTTGATGAGGAGATGTACCTCGTCTCTGCAGCTGTGACTTTCACTTCGTTCAAGACTGCAAAGCTCCACACGAACTTTACAATGTTTTGTTATTTGTAGGCGAAACACAAAATTCAACACTACAATGCTTGAATCATAACTTAACCGTCTTTTCCTCAATAACTCAAAGAACACATTCGTAGCGATACTCCAGAGAATACAGAAGTAATAGCTACGTAACGACAAACGATGTTTTATGCGACGTGGCACTGCTGTTAGTATTCGCTGTGATCAACATTAAACAACAACGATACTGACTACAGGGGCAACGATCATTCAAAGCAATGAAGTATAGTAAACATGGGCTCTAAAACACATACCCTGGGAGCTATGAACACTTCTTCGATACTTTAAGCAAATATCTTCCATTGCAAGTTCTTTTGTTTTCCTTATTTTGGGAGGACTAATACAAGAAAAAACTACAAAGTAAATATAGCATCTAAAATGCACACCTCAAGGGCTTATGAGCACTTGTGCATCAGAAGAATTGCGTTCACAGTAGGGAAGCTCTTAAGGTTGCACTTTCTTGTTTGGCTCCGTACTACGACCTCTCAAAATATGGAAAGTAAAGCGCTTGCAATAGAAGAAATTTGTTCCACACTGTCGAAGATGAAGAAGTGATCATAGTCCTTAAGATATGTACTTTAAAACCCTTGACTGCTACACCTTTTGCTTCGGTTGATCGTTCCCATCATATCCATGAATATTTTTAAACCTATTATTACAACGTCTGTTCTTTCAAATGCGTGCATGTCTGATGGAACAGACATTTAGTAATAAGAATTACAGCCTAGAAGGGCAAATCAACGATAATACTAACATTGAACGAGTTTGTCCCATCAATGCTGTTGTGGGAATCCAGGTAATGCTTCGAGAAATATAGGCGTGACCTTGTGGCATTTGGTGGATTGGATCCGTCCTGGAAGTGTGCACGGATAGCTGAATCATTAAGGCGACTGCTTGCGATAAGCCGGAAACTCGGGGTAGAGTCCCGGACCAGCACAGAATTTCATGTGTCACCAATAGGTATGATTACCATGCCCAACACTGTTGATGTTAAAAATATTCGCAACTACGACAAAATTTCGTAATACACATGATTATTGACAATTTCTCCTAGGACAGCTTGCACGTACTGCATAAAAACCGTATTTTGCTACTGATGATGAAAATTCACGAACAGCTAACAAACACTCAATGGATTTAACAGCTAACGATGCTGCAAGATACACTCCTGGAAAGGGAAAAAATAACACATTGACACCGGTGTGTCAGACCCACCATACTTGCTCCGGACACTGCGAGAGGGCTGTACAAGCAATGATCACACGCACGGCACAGCGGACACACCAGGAACCGCGGTGTTGGCCGTCGAATGGCGCTAGCTGCGCAGCATTTGTGCACCGCCGCCGTCAGTGTCAGCCAGTTTGCCGTGGCATACGGAGCTCCATCGCAGTCTTTAACACTGGTAGCATGCCGCGACAGCGTGGACGTGAACCGTATGTGCAGTTGACGGACTTTGAGCGAGGGCGTATAGTGGGCATGCGGGAGGCCGGGTGGACGTACCGCCGAATTGCTCACCACGTGGGGCGTGAGGTCTCCACAGTACATCGATGTTGTCGCCAGTGGTCGGCGGAAGGTGCACGTGCCCGTCGACCTGGGACCGGACCGCAGCGACGCACGGATGCACGCCAAGACCGTAGGATCCTACGCAGTGCCGTAGGGGACCGCACCGCCACTTCCCAGCAAATTAGGGACACTGTTGCTCCTGGGGTATCGGCGAGGACCATTCGCAACCGTCTCCATGAAGCTGGGCTACGGTCCCGCACACCGTTAGGCCGTCTTCCGCTCACGCCCCAACATCGTGCAGTGGTGTCGCGACAGGCGTGAATGGAGGGACGAATGGAGACGTGTCGTCTTCAGCGATGAGAGTCGCTTCTGCCTTGCTGCCAATGATGGTCGTATGCGTGTTTGGCGCCGTGCAGGTGAGCGCCACAATCAGGACTGCATACGACCGAGGCACACAGGGCCAACACCCGGCATCATGGTGTGGGGAGCGATCTCCTACACTGGCCGTACACCACTGGTGATCGTCGAGGGGACACTGAATAGTGCACGGTACATCCAAACCGTCATCGAACCCATCGTTCTACCATTCCTAGACCGGCAAGGGAACTTGCTGTTCCAACAGGACAATGCACGTCCGCATGTATTCCGTGCCACCCAACGTGCTTTAGAAGGTGTAAGTCAACTACCCTGGCCAGCAAGATCTCCGGATCTGTCCCCCATTGAGCATGTTTGGGACTGGATGAAGCGTCGTCTCACGCGGTCTGCACGTCCAGCACGAACGCTGGTCCAACTGAGGCGCCAGGTGGAAATGGCATGGCAAGCCGTTCCACAGGACTACATCCAGCATCTCTACGATCGTCTCCATGGGAGAATAGCAGCCTGCATTGCTGCGAAAGGTGGATATACACTGTACTAGTGCAGACATTGTGCATGCTCTGTTGCCTGTGTCTATGTGCCTGTGGTTCTGTCAGTGTGATCATGTGATGTATCTGACCCCAGGAATGTGTCAATAAAGTTTCCCCTTCCTGGGACAATGAATTCACGGTGTTCTTATTTCAATTTCCAGGAGTGTATATTGAATCATTTCCTTATGCGTCAGAAGGAGGAGACAGTTTGGTACGCTGCCATATGGACTCAACATGACCCTACGGAGTTGGCAGCAGCTTTCAAACTGTCTTCGTGACACAAGGCGGAAAATGACTAAGTAATCGACATTCGCAAAAAAATTAAAGACGGCGTTTTCATGGTGAAAGTAAGCAATGAATTTCAGAATGCACGATGGCAATACATGATCATCATGAAAATCCTAGTCAAGCGGTCTGCCTCTGCAAGTCAGGGATCTAATTTTTGAAACTGAACGAAAATTAAAACAATGTGCTCTTTAAGGCGTTACACTGTTACTAATTACATGTTCCGAAATCATTTCACACTCCACCGCCCGCATCAATTTGCGAATACTTCTACACTACATAAACATACAAATAAAAATTCATACTCATTTCTAACAGCAGTTGAGGTTATGCAGTAAATAAATAGGTGACAGTTAAGTCAATGTCTCTTACTTCTTGCCGGGGCGATGGATCTCGCCTCTGAACGTCAGACTTTCACTTTGTTCAAAGCTTTTAAATCTCCTCAGGAACTTCGGAAAGTTACATTAGTTGTAGACGAAACACAAAATCTAGGACTACAATGCTTGAATCAAAAGTGAAGCTTCTTCTACTCAATAACACAAAGCACGTATTCGTATCGATACATCAAGTACACGTAGAATGCGGATGTAATTGCTAGACAACGACGCACGACGTGGCAGGCGACATAGAATTGTTCTCAGCATGCTCTGTGTTCAACATTTAACAGCAATATCAGTAAAATGGGGTACATCATTGCTTATCAACATTGACAGCAATGATTAAACGATGACTGGAATACAATTTTAAAAACACATGGTGAACGAAGAGAAATTGTCAATATTCAGCAATATGACAGGAGCGGTCACTCGAAGCAAAAAATATTTTAACTATGGCTCCAAAATGCATACCTTAAGATCTATGACCACTTCTTCATCTTCGATGCAGTGAAACAAACTACTTTTACCGTAGGCTCTTTGCTTTCCATATTTTGGAAGGAGATAGTATGGAGCAAAACATGAAAAATTTCTGTATAAACATGGGCTTTTAAACGCGTACCTTAAGAGCTATGAATACCTGTTCAGTAAAAGAGATGTGTTTCACATTAGCGAAGATGAAGTAGAACTCAAAGCCCTTAAGAAATGTATTTTAGGGCCCTTGTTCACGGGACATTTTTTTCTTGTTTTGGTCCATACTAACTTCTCTCAAAATATGAAAAGCAAAGAGCTCCTAGTAGAAGAGATCTCTTTCACTCTGTCGAAGATGAAGAAGTGTTCATGCCTCATACGGTGCGCATTTTAAGAGCCCACCAGTACTAGACATTTTTCTCCGAATAATCCTTCCTGTCACATTCCCGAATACTGACCATTCCTCCTGGAACATCCTGCATGCACGGTACAATAACCATTTTTTGCGACTGAAAGATACCCAGTGGTATCTAAATGATGAAAACACCCGAATAGGCAATCAACGTCCAATGGATTTAACAGCTAAAGATGCTGCAAGATATTAAATCAATTTTCTTAAGCAATCCCAGGAAAAGACACATTTGGTACAGTTCCAGCTGGTCTCAGCATGAGTATACGCAGGTCGCATTAGTTTCCAAACCGTTTTCTACGTCGTAGGCGGGAGGAAGTTACAGCAGCACGAACCAACAACAGTCACAGACAGTTTGTATTTGAAATCGACAAGTGCGAAAGATTGACGACGCCATAGTCAGTGGAACTAAGCAGTGAATTTAAGAATTCACATGAAAGCACATGAACTTTTTCAAAATCTTATTGATGTGATCTGCCTCTACAAGTAAAGCACATGATCTTTAAAACTGCTTGACAATTACAGCAATGAGCTCTTTCACGCGTTGTACTGTTACGATCTACATATTCCGAAATCAGATGAAGCTCCGAAGCACGCATCAATTAGCTAGTACACCAACACTTCATACACAGGCAAACAAAAGCTTCTACGCTGTTTTAACCTCAGCTCACGCTATATGGTTAGTAAATAGGTGGCAGTTATGTCAATGGCTTTACCTCCTGGTGAGGTGATACACTCTCTTCTGAAACTAGGACTTTGCTCCGTTCAAAGTTTTTATAGCTCCCCAGGAAATTTAGAATCTTTCGTTAGTTGTAGTCAAAACACGAAATTCAACAGCACAATTCTAGAACACAAACTAATTCTTCTTCTACTCAATAACACAAAGAAAATATTCTAATCGATACTTCAAGTACTCGAAAGAATACGGAAGTAAATGGTAGGCAACGACAAACGAGGCTTCATCCGACATAGCATTGTTGTCAGTATGTCATCTTACCAACTTTAAATGGTAACTCAATGACAATGGGACGCATCGTTATTTAGCATTGTCGATAGATATGATTAAACGAGAACTGGAATAAAATTTTAAATAAATTAAAGTATATGTGCGATGTAATAACCATAATTTACGACTGAAAGATACCCAGTGGTAGCTAACTGACAAAAACATCTTGGCAATGAACATCCAACGAATTTAACAGATGCTGGAAGATATTGATTCAGGTTGTTTAAGCAACAGGAGCAGAACACATTTTGATACGGTGCCACTTGAACTCGACACGACTCCACGCAATTTCCAAAATGTCTTCTTCGTCACAGGAGGCAGAAAATTAGCACGAACCTACAAAGCTTACAAACAATATGTCATGTGCAATCGACAGTCGAGAAAGATTGACGACCCTGTTGTCGCTGTGAAACTAAGCAATGAATGTGGGAATACACGTTTAAAGCACATGAACAGCGTCAAAATCGAAGGATAAGTGGTGTGCCTCTACAAGCCAAGCACCTAATCTTTGAAACTGTTTGAAAAATTAAAACCATGCGCTCTTTCATGTGTTATACTCTTGCTAATTCCACATTCCGAAATGACCTCATCCATTTGCTGGTACTTCTTCACTACTTACAGACATGAATAAAACCTGCTGCAGGTAATATTGCATAGTATATTAATCGGTGACAGCTGAGACAATGGTTTTTACCCTTTGCGAGGACTAGATGCGGGTACATACGAACACGTACAGTCGTGGACAAAACGAGCGAGACACCCCGCCTTTTCGATATACTGATCCGCACAACTTTGAAGTCTGCTACACAGCATAATAGGCAAGGCTACGAAGTGCTACCAACATATTATGCACAGGCGTGAAATTGACAAACTATCCGAATTTTCTCAGACTGTTTTCAATCATGTGTATGACTATATTAATGCTGATTAGTGTGTTAAACACAACACGTAAATATAAGATATAAATGAAAGAAGAAACGCTAATTAGTATGAACTGTACTAATAAAAATTAATTTCAGCTTATCGAGGTAACATAACTGTTTTAGTAAGACAAAGTACCCCAGATCGTTACGAATTAGCAAAACGGGTTTTAAGGGCTGGGTAGACAGATAGACGATAAGGAAAGTGAGACTAGTAGGGTTCCATTTTTACCTATTTAAGTGACAAAATCCTAACAACGAAAATAGCTACAACAGTTACTGAAGATGAGGGCCGCATAAATAATTCCCCTACTCTTTATTGGAAATGTTCTAGTTGCAGTCGATACATCAGCATATTACTCGTAGCTATGCTTTAGATCCAAATCACGTTTACAGGAATGCAACTAAAATCCATTTGCATATACACGTAGTAATTCTGATCCCAGTATTAATGCCACCGCGTTTTAGAAGTGCGAGCATTCCCATTGCTAGATAGCGTAAGAAACACTTCGGCTAATGAACGTTTTCAGGTTGTGGCGAGTCTAATGCAGAATTCGAAACATTGTAGAATACGTTTGGCAGCTATGTAGCCGTTTATTTCCTGGGGTGGTGCAGAATTATGCTATTATATTGACTCGCTAATAACAGTATTTTGTTATTTCGATAAACTTCCCGAATGATTGAGACATAAGCGGTGACATAAAGGTAGAAAATTCTTGTTTTTGAGCCCAGAAAGCTCTATGCAACAGAAACTGCAGATCATTTTGCCATTTTCATTGCGAAATTGCCGGCTTATTCAAGTCTAGGGTAATAATAGAGGGCTGTTTGCCTGTGTTGTCTGCTACCGTAGTGAAAAGTGTTTGCTACTGCAAGGTCGGTCTGGTTTGGTTTTTTGTTCTAATCTCGATGGAGACAGATAGACTAGTAGTACAGCAATTTTAAGAAATTCTCGCGCCCCCAATATGTTTTATTGCTATCTTTATTCAGTACTGGCGCCCTGTGGATGCAAATATGAAAATCTTGTGGAATTTCATAGCTCTTACTGATTACTTTTTCCGCTTCTGTCAATAACTGGATTGACTTACGTGTGGCACTAATGATTTTCAACTGAATTTCATTATGAATCTTCACGCTTTGCTAAATTTGCACATTTTCATGGTAGGTCAGCAACGCTAATCCAGCATGACTGGTCTGAACGTTGACACAGACCGTTTTGCAGCCAAATACGCATAATATTTCCCTAATTCGTAACGATCTGAGGTACTTTGCCTTACTAAAATAGTTATGTTATCTCGATAAGCTGAAATTCATTTTTATTAGCACAGTTCATACTAATTAGCGTTTCTTCTATCATATACATCTTATATTTACGTGTTGCGTTTAACACACTAATCAGCATTTATATAGTCATACACATGATTGAAAACAGTCTGACAAAGTTCCGATAGTTTGTCAATTTCACGGCCGTGCGTGGTATGTTGGTAGCACTTCGTCGCCTTGCCTGTTATGCTGTGTAGCAGACTTTAAGGCTGTGCGAATCAGCATAACGGAAAGGTGAGGGGTCTCGCTAGTTTTGTCCACGACTGTACATGTGCTGAAAAAAACTGTGGAAGTGCCGCGAGATATGCAGAGTTGAACATAAACGCAGATGCTTGGCAAGCCTGCAGGTTGCGCTGTTGCACTTGACCAGGATCGGCACCATGTTGCAAGTGTGTCTCGTGATCAGAACAGTGTTCTGTGTAGCTGGTAGTGTGGTATGTCGGCGCCAAGTGAACTCGAACATTGCAAAACAGTTTGTGGTCGTTTGATGGGTGTTTCCGTTACCAGGGTGGCCGAAGTATTAGGCGTTTCAAGAGGCAACCACTTACAGGGAAAGCGGAAAACCTCATGTACCACATCACGACTCGGACTAAAGCGTATGTTGAATGATTGTGACAGACAGTCACTGAAGTGGACTATGACGAAAAATAAGAGGTCAAGAGCAGAACCCATGGCAGAACTGAATGTCGCACTCGCGAACCTTGTCAGCGCCGAACGATGCGAATGGAGCTCCAGAAAGAGGAAAGAGTAGGGCGAGCTGAAATTCCAAAACCACTGACCAGTGATGCAAATGCTCATAACAGGAAAACGTGGGACTGGGGACATAGAACCAGACTATGGAGAAATGGAATACTGTCAGTTGCTCGGGTGTGTCTTCCTTCACACAACTTCCAACTTCTGGCCAAGTTCATGTACGGAGAGTAAATTATGGTTTGGGCAGTTATATCGTTGTATTCCCTGGGCCGACTGGTTAATCTGCAACATCCCATTACTGTCACTGATTATGTGATCATATCGGCTGATCAGGTCCAGTTCATGATGGAATGTTTGTTCCCCAATGGTGATGCCGTGTGTTCCAAGGCGACAGCGCCCCTGTTCACATAGCTTGCGTCGTCCATGACTGGTTGTGGGGGCACGTGGATGTATTTTCCCATCTCCCCTGGCCAACGTAGTCACCATATCTCGAAGGTATTGGCCCTTTTTGCCCACTTTGGAGAGATATGAGCGTGATCGCTTTCCACCTCCATCGTCGTTACCTTACACTGCCGCTATTTAGCAGGAAGAAGCGTACAACATTCCATTAAAAACCATACTGGACCAGTATTTATCCATTCCGAGATAACTGGAAGCTGTTTTGAATGCCATCGTGTTCCCTACACCGTATTAAACGTGGTAATATGTTTGTGGCGTTTCCATATATTTGCCCATCAGCATGGTTCTGTAGATCGTACATGCCACCGAAAATGAAATAATTAAACATTTTTATGCCGCTCGGGATTTGCCGAGCGGTCTTGGGCGCTGCAGTCATGGACCGTGCGGCTGGTCCCGGCGGAGGTTCGAGTCCTCCCTCGGGCATGGGTGTGTGTGTTTGTTCTTAGGATAATTTAGGTTAAGTAATGTGTAAGCTTAGGGACTGATGACCTTAGCAGCTAAGTCCCATAAGATTTCACACACATTTTTTAAAAACATTTTTATGTACAACGTATTTTATTTATGGTTGGCGTGTACGATTTAGTAACACTATCTCAAAAATTTCTCTCTTTGTCTATTCCGTGAGTGACCTCATCGTTTCTTATCAGTACATTTAAATATCAACGTGCTTCTGTGACGACGTATCCCACGCGCTTCGATTTCCGTGTTTTCCGATATTCTACAGTTAATGATAACTTACCTACACGAATTATTTCTGAGAATATCAGCCCTGGAATCTTGGAGCAGTCGACGCTACTCTGAGGAAGACTGCCAGTGTTTGGTAATGAAATGTGCCTTCTTCTTGCCGTACCAGCAGCACTGGCGAGATCCTGGCGCTGGAGTTCCCGGGACACCCTACCGCGTACTGCGGCTACCACTCACATCCAGAGGTGGCGACCGCCGGCTCCTCCTTGAGGTTCACCGTGGTCCAGCGCGGTGAGGACGGGCGCGGAGTCAGGGACACCTACTACTGCGTGCTCGCGGGCGACGAGGTCGACTTCAAGCAGCTGGCGGAGGACAACGCGCTGGCCGTCCGGCGAGGAGCTTTCACGTAAGTCTCTGCTGTTTTCTACAGACTTGTTACACTGTTCAACACACGAGAAGTGTGCCGCATGGTTTCAAGCTTAAACATACTCACACTTCGTTACATGTGTCTGAAACCATATTTATGAATTTTCGTAGTTAGTTAACAGGAACAAGAGTTGCCGGATCGGAGTTCCAGTCCCTAGTCCAGTACAAAAAGGTTCGTTCCGTTGTGTAATTTCTAGTGGTAACTTGTTTTAGAACATATCATTTACTGTATTAAATTTATTTACAAGCATTGAAGACTGAGTGGTCTGTAATAACGTGTTTTCTGATATTTTCATTATCGTGATACTAATCCAATTTTTGACTGACAGCCAGACATAGAAGTTTTCTCTAGTGGTCTCATGTAGTATACTCAAACGACTGAACGAAAAGAGAACAGAGGACCGACAAAACAGTTACATGATACGGGTTGCACACAAATGAGATGGAACGCAATTCAGTTCGTTCGGATACTTCTGAGCATGATAGTACATCGTCTTTATTGTGGGAATGATGAGTTCTTCTGGTAAGTGTGGATAGGGATTGGGATGTAATAAATACTGGAAGGATACTGTACGCAATCAGATGGATGTTCATCAGGGAGGGAATGGTAGTTGTGGTGTTAGGAGATAGAGAGGACGCCAGCTGGTAGTCCAGGGTCCTGGACTACCAGGACAAAGGAGACTCAAGTTAATGGGAAATGTAGGAGAGGAGAATGTGTTCTAGGTGTTTGAGAAGGTGTGGCAAATTGATTAGCTGGTACAGGATACGAGTGGGAGAAGTAGCCGAATATGGAAAGCGTGTTAATGTCATTCCAGGATTCGGAGGCAGTGATGTTGCGCTTACTGGCGAGTTAAACAGATAAAGTTGTGTTGCTAATGATTATGGGAGTGACATTCTTCGAAACGTCGTGCCGTTCCGGTGAACTCACCCAGCTGGGAACTCGAGAATTCAATATACCGGATGATCAAAAAGTCAGCATAAATTTGAAAAGTGAGTAAACCACAGAATAAGAATAGAGAGGTAAAAATTGGAATGACATGGGGTTTTATTAGAACCCAAAAAAAAACGAAGTTCACAAAATGTCCGACAGATGGCGTTGGACAGCAAAACTTCAGTGACTGCGCATGACAATCGTGTATAAAAGGAGCTGTAATGAGAGAGAGAATCAGATGCGCCAGCAGTCGCAGCATGTTGACTTACCTGAAAAGGCGCTTTTAGTGAAGCTGTATTATCAGAATAGGGAATGTGCTAGTTCAGCGTTACGATCGTATCGCTATAGGAAGGGAATTCGAACGGGTAAAGGTCCGTTGACAAATGCAACTGTGGCGAGAATGATTTCGAAGTTCGAAGCCACGGCTTGTTTAGACGATAGATTCCGTAGTGGCCGACCGAGCACAAGGCGTAATGCTGCTGAGACAGTTGAGGAAGAAATGGAGACTGTAGCGGGTTCGTCTTTGCACGGGGAAGTCAGCGCTTGTGCAGTCGTACGTCGCACCGGCATTCCATACACTACTGTTTGGTTGGCCCTTAGGCGTACCTTCCGATGCTATCCGTACAAAATGCATTGGCGTCATGAACTGTTACCTGGCGATTTAGTGAAGCGGAGGGCATTTGCGGTGTGGGCGTTTCAAAAGATGGCGGAAGATGGCGATTGGATGAGTAACGTGTTGTGGACCGACGTAGCTCATTTCTCGCTCCGAGGGTCTGTCAACGCCCACAACTGCAGAATTTGGGCTACCGAGATTCCTAGAACTGTCGTGGAAACTCTATTGCACGACGAGAAAGTCACGGTATGGGTTGGATTTACCACATCTACCGTTATCGGGCCTTTTTTCTTCGAGGAAATGCGTGATTATGGTTTTGTAACTGCTACCGTGACGGGTGAGAGGTACGCCGATATGTTACAGAATCGCATCATCCCCAGCCTGGCTGATAAACACCTGCTGGAACGAACCCCATGTTGCTAGACGCGTGAAAGATCTCTTGCGCGCGTCGTTTGGTGATGATGGCGTGCTCTGCCGCCACTTTCGTCGTGCTTGGCCTCCCAGGTCCCCAGACCTCAGTCCGTGCGATTATTGGCTTTGGGGTTACCTGAAGTCGCAAGTGTATCGTGATCGACCGACATCTCTAGGGTTGCTGAAAGACAACACAAGTCGCCAATGCCTCACCGTTATTCCGGACTTGCTTTACAGTGCTGTCCACAACATTATTCCTCGACTACAGCTATTGTTGAGGAATGATGGTGGACATATTGAGCATTTAAAATGGTTCAAATGGCTCTGAGCACTATGGGACTTAACTTCTAAGGTCATCAGTCCCCTAGAACTTAGAACTACTTAAACCGAACTAACCTAAGGACATCACAAACATCCATGCCCGAGGCAGGATTCGAACCTGCGACCGTAGCGGTCGCGCGGTTCGGGACTGTAGCGCCTAGAACCGCTCGGCCACCCCGGCCGGCCTTGGGCATTTCCTGTAAAGAACATCATCTTTGCTTTGTCTTACTTTGTTATGCTAATTATTGCTATTCTGCTCAGATGAAGCACCATCTGTAGGACATTTTTTGAACTTTTGTATTTTATTTTTGTTGTTGTTCTAATAAAACCCCATGTCATTCCAAGCATGTGTGTCAATTTGTACCTCTCTATCTCTCTATCTCTGCACCATCTGTCGGACATTTTTTGAACTTTTGTATTTTTTTTTTGTTCTAATAAAACCCCATGTCACTCCAAGCATGTGTGTCAATTTGTACCTCTCTATCTACATTATTCCGTGATTCATTCTGTTTTCAAATTTATACTGACTTTTTGATCACCCGGCATATTAATATATGTTTATTTTTTCTCCTTGAGTTGTTCGTCAGCTGGCCTTTCTACCGCCTTTCACCACTACGAACTGGAGTGCCGTGAATCACTAGCAGGGGAATCGTGCTCGCATTTCGCAGAGACAGTGAGCCGGCCCTGGAGCTGGGGCGCGTGCACTGCGTGCTGCAGCCCGCTGCCTCGGTGCCCGCCGGCGTCTTTGACTTCCGCGCGACGCGCCTCGCCTCGGGGCTGCCTGCATTCCTCTGCCTTCGTCTGGACGCTGCCAGGACCCTCGCTGAGCCGCTGGTGGAGAGCGCTGCGCTGCCAGTGGGGGACGCACTCGTCTTCAGGTCAGGTTCTCGCTCGTCCACTTGAGCAGGCGGGTAACGCACTGCACAAAGGAGGCAGTAGGACACTTTATACACTACTGGCCATTAAAATTGCTGCACCACGAAGATGACGTGCTACAGAGGCGAAATTTAATCCACAGGAAGAAGATGCTGTGATATGCAAATGATTAGCTTTTCAGAGCATTCACACAGGGTTGGCGCCGGTGGCGACACCTACAACGTGCAGACATGAGGATTTCTCATACACAAACAGCAGTTGACCGGCGTTGCCTGGTGAAACGTTGTTGTGATGCCTCGTGTAAGGAGGAGAAATGCGTACCATCACGTTTCCGACATTGATAAAGCTCGGATTGTAGCTTATCGCGATTGCGGTTTATCGTATCGCGACATGGCTGCTCGTGTTGGTCGAGATCCAATGACTGTTAGCAGAATATGGAATCGGTGGGTTCAGAAGGGTAATACGGATGACCGTGCTGGATCCTAACGGCCTCGTATCACTAACAGTCGAGATGACAGGCATCTTATCCGCATGGATGTAAAGGATCGTGCAGCCACGTCTCGGTCCCTGACTCAACAGATCGGGACGTTTGCAAGACAACAATCATCGGCACGAACAGTTCGACGACGTTTGCAGCAGCATGGACTATCAGCTCGGAGACCATGGCTGCAGTTACCCTTGACGCTGCGTCACAGACAGGAGCACCTGCGATGGTGTACTCAACGACGAACCTGGGTGCTCGAATGGCAAAACGTCATTTTTTTGGGTTAATCCGGATTCTGTTTACAGCATCATGATGGTCGCATCCGTGTTTGGCGACATCGTCATCGCCATACTGGAGTATCACCCGCCGTGATGGTATGGGGTGCCATTGGTTACACGTCTCGGTCACCTCTTGTTCGCATTGACGGCACTTTGAACAGTGGATATTACATTTCAGATGTGTTTCGACCCGTGGCTCTACCCTTCATCCGATCCCTGTTAAACCCTACATTTCTGCAGGATAATGCACGACCGCATGTTGCAGGTCCTGTACGGGCCTTTCTGGATACAGAAAATGTTCGACTGCTGCCCTGGCCAGCACATTCTCCAGATCTCTGACCAACTGAAAACGTCTGGTTAATGGTGGCCGAGCAACTGGCTCGTCACAATACGCCAGTCACTACTCTTGATGAACTGTGGTATCGTGTTGAAGCTGCATGGGCAGCTGTACCTTTACACATCATCCAAGCTCTCTTTGACTCAATGCCCAAGCGTATCATGGCCGTTATTACGGCCAGAGTTGGTTGTTCTGGATACTGATTTCTCAGGATCTATACACCCAAATTGCGTGAAAATGTAATGACATGTCAGTTCAAGTATAATATATTTGTCCAATGAATACCCGTTTATCATCTGCATTTCTTCTTGGTGTAGCCATTTTAATGGCCAGTAGTGTACAACACACGGACCATCAAAGCACCCTCTTTTTTTCCAACTTCGTCACCTCAGAGTAACAAATGCACCCGACGTCATCAGTTGTGTGATGATTACAGGGTGTTAAAGAAAATGGTATTCCATATATTGAGATGTGGTAGTATGAACCAAAATAAGAAAAAAATTGTCCTCTAAACATGGGCTGTGAAATGCATATGTTGCCAAAGCTCCAAGCCCTACAAGCTCTGTCATATTTCGAACGACTTACAGAATGCACCCTCCAAATTAATAGAAACTAATAACTACAGAATCCATCCTCCAGAAGTAGCGTACCTAAATAGCCCTACTAAAAATTAACTCCACTCTAACGGACCACGAAGGCCCAACTGTACTGACTGGCCGCCGTGTCATCCTCAGCTCACAGGTGTCACTGGATCCGGATATGGAGAGGCATGTGGTCAGCACACCGTACTCCCGGCCGTATGACGGTTTACGAGACCGGAGCCTCTGCATCTCGATCAAGTAGCTCCTCAGTTGGCCTCGCAAGGGCTAGGTCACCCCGCTTGCCAACAGCGCTCGGCAGACCGCATGGTCGACCGAGCGAGGTGGCGCAGTGGTTAGATACTGGACTCGCATTCGGGAGGACGACGGTTCAATCCCGCGTCCGGTCATCCTGATTTAGGTTTTCCGTGATTTCCCTAAATCACTCTAGGCAAATGCCGGGATGGTTCCTCTGAAAGGACACGGCCGACTTCCTTCCCCATCCTTCCCTAATCCGATGAGACCGATGACCACGCTGTCTGGTCTCCTTCCCCAAACCAACCTACCAACCAACCAACCGCATGGTCACCTATCCGAGTGCTAGCCCAGTCCGACAGCGCTTAACTTTGCTGATATGATGGGAACCGGTGTTACCAACGCGGCAAGGCTGCTGGCTAACGGCCATAGCCTCGCACCAACTTTTCTTGTCGGACGGTCGGTTGAGAACGACCACATGACAACCGATTCAACCCCACAAATCCCGCCTCCCAGCCTCTGCAATTCACCTGACGCCTGCCTCAACTTCAAATTGTGCTGTGCACCGGGTGATTCAAAAAGAAAGAACAGATTTCCGTTGTTTGTTACAGACAAACTATTAAAAATTGAAACACATTGCTCATGGCACTGCATACAAGAAAGGTCAAAGTTTTGAAACAGCTGCGCTGTTGTTTGTTTGTAGCAAGAGAAATCATTTTCTGTGTTGGAATTTGTGCAAAGTTAATCCATTGGTCAAGTGCAACGTGCATTCCGCTGTAGATCCAGCAATAAGCCGCCTCTGCACAAACATATGTACGACTGACATACAAAATTCTCGGAAGCTGGTTGCATATGCAAAGGGAAAAGCACTGGTAGGCCAGGCACGTCTGCGATCATAACAGAAGGAACGCATTTTGCAGTTCATTTCTGCACGATATGACAGAGGACATTTTTATGAAAGATTCATTTCTTCGGATGAATCGACGTTTCATATGTCAGGTGCATAATGTAACAATTCGGGGGGGGGGGGGGGGTCACAAAATCCTGGCGTGACATGAAAGCGGGCACGAAAAAGACTCACCGAAATTGAATGTGTTTTGTGCAGTTTCTGTTCACAAAGTTTATGGATCTTTCCTTATTGTGGAGGAAACTCTGGCAGGAATATCGTACCTAGACATGATGAAGAATTGATTGTTTCCCCAACTTCACAAAGATTCTAATGATTTCATTTTTATGCATGACAACACTCCGCATCACCTACCCCTTCAGGTGCAGAGTTATCTTGTGAACACTATCCCACAAAGTTGGATTGGAAGAGGTGTGCAAGAAGACCTTAAGTAGTTTCAAGGACAAATAATTTATTCAGAATGGCGACTAGCTTTTCCCCACTCTCACTCCCTTTGACATCGCAACCCATCCACCCCTGGAAATGGCGTGAAATTTTGGCAGGAAATAGCATAATAGGGGTACCTCCACTATACTAACTCTCTCACCCCTTCCCACACTTCTATGTGGTTACCCAATCTGCACCCATCCTATGACATCATCCATGTAAATGGCAGAAAATTGTCTGTCTGTGTCAAGATGCAAGATTGGAGGAAGCCTAGGTTAGTGTACTTAATTTATTTTTGATGGGAAACGGTAATTCTGTGCTGGACAGGAAGGCAGGGTATTTCATTTATATATATTTACTTATAGCTTAACTGGACTATCTACAGTAATCTAAGTTGGAGACGTGTGTTCGCCTTGAAGTGCAGTGACCGACTGAGCAAGTTCACACTACAACCACCAGAGAGCACAATTGGTCTATTCCCTCCTGCTACCCTTCCCACCTCTCTTATGATGACACCCACCCTCACCCCCATTCTCTACCCTGGAAATGGCAGGAAACGGTCAGTATCTGTCCAGCTGCCAGAGAGGAAGGCTATGTTAGCGTACTTTATTTATTTTTGATGGGAAATGGAAGTAAAGACCACTCCTAATTATACATATTCATGCATAGTACTACAATAGTGCCTGAAATCTTAATATGCAAAAAATTTGCGATGTCACTCACTTGGTGTTATCCTGCTGGAAAGATTTACAATTCCACTCGAAACTAGTAGCAGGTGGACTCAAAATTAATATTAACTCCACATAGGACACTTCCTTTACCTACAAGTCGAAATAAATCTCTGTGCTCCACAAGTGAATTGGCGGGAAAAACTTTCAGTCTGAAACGATAACTGAAACAATCCCTTAAACTGGTGCATACATACAATTTAAGAAGAAGAGAACTGCAGTGATGTTAAAAAAATTGGACTACACATACCTGCTACTTACAATAACACCATGGTAAAAAAAAACAACTGTACGAAAGCCGGCCGGTGTGGCCTAGCAATTCTAGGCGCTTCAGTCTGGAACCGCGCGACCGCTACGGTCGCAGGTTCGAATCCTGCCTCGGGCATGGATGTGTGTCATGTCCTTAGGTTAGCTAGGTTTAAGTAGTTCTAAGTTCTAGGGGACTGATGACCTCAGATGTTAAGTCCCACCGTGCTCAAAGACATTTGAACCATTTTCCGACTGTACGAAAGATAACACCACTTCTGTAAATTACAACTGCATGCTGTGGGATGTAAAAACAACATGAAAAAGCTTTATAAATTAGCAAGTGCTGCGTCTACGACGCAGATAAACCATTTGTCTGGAATGTAGCCTTTTACGGAAGGGCCGGCCATGGTGGCCGAGCGGTTCTAGGCGCTTCAGTCTGGAACCGCGCGACCGCTACGGTCGCAGGTTCGAATCCTGCCTCGGGCATGGATGTTTCTACATCTACATCTACATCGATACTCCGCAAGCCACCTGACGGTGTGTGGCGGAGGGTACCTTCAGTACCTCTATCGGTTCTCCCTTCTATTCCAGTCTCGTATTGTTCGTGGAAAGAAGGATTGTCGGTATGCCTCTGTGTGGGCTCTAATCTCTCTGATTTTATCCTCATGGTCTCTTCGCGAGATATACGTAGGAGGGAGCAATATACTGCTTGACTCTTCGGTGAAGGTATGTTCTCGAAACTTTGACAAAAGCCCGTACCGAGCTACTGAGCGTCTCTCCTGCAGAGTCTTCCACTGGAGTTTATCTATCATCTCCGTAACGCTTTCGCGATTACTAAATGATCCTGTAAAGAAGCGCGCTGCTCTCCGTTGGATCTTCTCTATGTCTTGTATCAACCCTATCTGGTACGGATCCCACACTGCTGAGCAGTATTCAAGCAGTGGGCGAACAAGCGTACTGTAACCTACTTCCTTTGTTTTCGGATTGCATTTCCTTAGGATTCTTCCAATGAATCTCAGTCTGGCATCTGCTTTACCGACAATCAACATTATATGATCATTCCATTTTAAATCACTCCTAATGCGTACTCCCAGATAATTTATGGTATTAACTGCTTCCAGTTGCTGACCTGCTATTTTGTAGCTAAATGATAAAGGATCTATCTTTCTGTGTATTCGCAGCACATTACACTTGTCTACATTGAGATTCAGTTGCCATTCCCTGCACCATGCGTCAATTCGCTGCAGATCCTCCTGCATTTCAGTAC
This sequence comes from Schistocerca cancellata, assembly GCF_023864275.1. Lineage (NCBI taxonomy): Eukaryota > Metazoa > Arthropoda > Insecta > Orthoptera > Acrididae > Schistocerca > Schistocerca cancellata. Next base: position 304,482,385 of record NC_064634.1, read on the forward strand.
AATTTTCCATTGTTACAACCTCTCGATACACCACAGCATCATCTGCAAAAGCCTCAGTGAACTTCCGATGTCATCCACCAGGTCATTTATGTATATTGTGAATAGCAACGGTCCTATGACACTCCCCTGCGGCACACCTGAAAGTACTCTTACTTCGGAAGACTTCTCTCCATTGAGAATAACATGCTGCGTCCTGTTATCTAGGAACTCCTCAATCCAATCACACAATTGATCTGATAGTCCATATGCTCTTACTTTGTTCAATAAACGACTGTGGGGAACTGTATCGAACGCCTTGCGGAAGTCAAGAAACACGGCATCTACCTGTGAACCCGTGTCTATGGCCCTCTGAGTCTCGTGGACGAATAGCGCGAGCTGGGTTTCACATGACCGTCTTTTTCGAAATCCATGCTGATTTCTACAGAGTAGATTTCTAGTCTCCAGAAAAGTCATTATACTCGAACACAATACGTGTTCCAAAATTCTACAACTGATCGACGTTAGAGATATAGGTCTATAGTTCTGCGCATCTGTTCGAAGTCCCTTCTTGAAAACGGGGATGACCTGTGCCCTTTTCCAATCCTTTGGAACGCTACGCTCTTCTAGAGACCTACGGTACACCGCTGCAAGAAGGGGGGCAAGTTCCTTCGCGTACTCTGTGTAAAATTGAACTGGTATCCCATCAGGTCCAGAGGCCTTTCCTCTTTTGAGCGATTTTAATTGTTTCTCTATCCCTCTGTCGTCTATTTCGATATCTACCATTTTGTCATCTGTGCGACAATCTAGAGAAGGAACTACAGTGCAATCTTCCTCTGTGAAACAACTTTGGAAAAAGACATTTAGTATTTCGGCCTTTAGTCTGTCATCCTCTGTTTCAGTACCATTTTGGTCACAGAGTGCCTGGACATTTTGTTTTGATCCACATACCGCTTTGACATAAGACTAAAATTTCTTAGGATTTTCTGCCAAGTCAGTACATAGAACTTTACTTTCGAATTCATTGAACGCCTCTCGCATAGCTCTCTTCACACTACATTTCGCTTCGCGTAATTTTTGTTTGTCTGCAAGGCTTTGGCTATGTTTATGTTTGCTGTGAAGTTTCCTTTGCTTCCGCAGCAGTTTTCTAACTCGGTTGTTGAACCACGGTGGCTCTTTTCCATCTCTTACGATCTTGCTTGGCACATACTCATCTAACGCATATTGTACGATGGTTTTGAACTTTGTCCACTGATCCTCAACACTATCAGTACTTGAGACAAAACTTTTGTGTTGAGCCAACAGGTACTCTGAAATCTGCTTTTTGTCACTTTTTCTAAACAGAAAAATCTTCCTACCCTTTTTAATATTCCTATTTACGGCTGAAATCATCGATGCCGTAAATGTTTGTGATGTCCTTAGTTAGGTTTAAGTAGTTCTAAGTTTTAGGGGACTGATGACCTCAGATGTTAAGTCCCATAGGGCTCAGAGCCATTTGAACCACTTTTTTTACGGAAGTGAAACGTGCACGGTAAGTTCAGACAGGAGAGAAACGTTTTGAAATGTGGTGCTACAGAAAAATGCTTAAGAATATACAGGTAGATCGAATAACAAATGAGGAAGATAAAAAGCAAAGGAAGAAAGAAAATTATAGCACAACTTGACTAACAAAAGGAATCGGTTAATACATTAGGATTGCGCAAAAGTTCGCAAAGCTTTGGTTTGGAATGTTGGTATTCCGATTGCTATGGGTTTATTTATCGATTGTCATTTTTTATTTGTAGTTCACTGTTGACTTGCCATTCAGCTGATTTTGTTACGGGATGTAAAAGTCAGCTGGTTCATGTGAAAGATATCCAACGTCATTATGGCAGCGCGACGGGAATTAACTGACTTTGAACCGGAATGGCAGTTTTAGCTAAACGCATGAGACATTCTCTTTCGAAAATCTTTATGGAATTCAATATTCCGAGATCTATAGTGTAAAGACTGCACCGAAATAACTAAGTTACAGGCATTACCTCTCACCTCGGAGACGCAGTCGCCAACTGCCTTCGTTTAACGGCCCAGAGCAGCGGCGTTTGCATAGAGTTGTCAGTGCTAACAGACAAGCAACACTGCCTGACATAACCGCTGAAATGAATGTGGGACGTACGATGAACGCATCCGTTAGGACAGTGCGAAGAAATCTGGCGTTAATGGGCTATGGCAACATAAGTAAAATTCGGGTCAAGCACGTTTTATCATATAGTACCTATTTAACAATAGCCGTTAATATAAGAGACGATAATTCTCTTTTGTAGCGCGTAGTGAAATTGACCTCTGTCGGTCGATGGAGTATAAGGGCGATGAAAGGGCGTTGCACGTCCGTTCACGCAGTTACCATTTTGTTTACACATGAAACATAATCTGACCTATGCTGGTCAATTGCTATACATGGCGATGAAGTGGCGTTGTTCGTTCACTAACGTGTTATTTTTACTAATAAGATAAAAAATTAATCTTGACAATATTCTTCATTCAGTGTGTGTCAGCAATAAGAAGTATATCTACACCAACTGATAAAAACACCTACTCGACTATCTGTCTACAGGTTAACCGAGATTATTACATTATGGCGTTTACATACTACAGTTAGCTGTTTTATGTATATGTCATCTTTCATTAGTAACGGTGGGTGCGTCATGCAGCATTCGTTGTGAAAGGGCCGATATATTCTAATAGTGTAAGTCGGGGTACTGTGTTCGAATTTATATAAATCCATGCATAGTTTGTTACATTTTAGTCATAACCTGGTGTAGAGGCTTTATGTTTAAAATTTTTAACCTTTCTATAAGTTATTTGTTTTAAGGTATAACTGCGCTGGGCTTTTATCTTTGACAGTCATGGTCTCATTTAGACATGCGTAGTGTTCTCCGCCATGTTGATTTGCAGCGCGTTATCTAGTTCAAATGGCCTTGAGCACTATGGGACTTAACTTCTGATGTCATCAGTCCCCTAGAACTTAGAGCTACTTGAACGTAACTAACCTAAGGACATCACACACATCCATTCCCGAGGCAGGATTCGAACCTGCGACCGTAGTGGTCTCGCGGTTCCAGACTAAAGCACCTGGAACCGCTCGACCACAGCGGCCGGCCGTTATCTAGTCCTACTTAGTTTCACGTGAGCTCATGAGGCCCACCGCGTGGCGTCCATGGAGACGAGGCGCACGCCAGAGCTTAAGTTATGTCTTGATGACTTAGTACCTATGCACCGCATTTTTAAAATGTGACTACGGCTATTCAGGCTGTTTTAGTTTTATTTCCAGACCATGCCCACTTAGACAAATTATAGATTCAGGTATATCTTCTGAAGAAGGCTCAATTGTTTGGGCTGAAATCTAGGTAAAGGTTGGTTTCACTACCGCAATCGAAGCTGATAGTTTCTTATATATTAGATTATCATGATTGCTGACTGGGCTGCAATGTTGAAAGTACTAAAATGTAAAGAGAGTTCAACCTGGATGCCGTTGATTTTTGGAAATCCTTGCAATCTGCAAACCACATAAGGTTTAATTTTCCTGGGACTGCACATCAGAAATTGCCGGCTGATAACGAGCCAGGAATGCCGAGCTAGTGTTAGCTACGATATTATATTTTGTGACGGCCATACTCATGTTGCCCATCGTTAAATAGCTAATGTATTGTAAAGAGCTGTCTTCAACCTACTAACTAGCTTCAGGATGTGGCCATTTTTAAATGTAGGTGTACATCGATAACGTGTGTGTTAGAACATTTAAAATCATTTCCTTTTGCGTGGACCTAATTAGTTGCGATATTAGATTGACTGTCACACTCGTGTTGCCCGCCATAAGCTATTTAATTTATTGAAATGAGGTGACCTTATACTCCAACACCTGTTTTGAATTTGTAGCCGATTTCAGGCAGTGGCTGTTTTTAAATGTACACTATGTGATCTAAAGTATCCGGACATCCGCAAAAACATACGTTTTTCATATTAAGTGCATTGTGCTGCCACCTACTGCCAGGTACTCCATATCAGCGACCTCAGTAGTTATTAGACATAGTGAGAGAGCAGAATGGGGCGCTCCGAGGAACTCACGAACTTCGAACGTGGTTAGGTGATTGGGTGTAACTTTAAACATCACTAGGTCCTCTATTTCCGATGTGATAGTGAAGTGTTAACGTGAAGGGACACGTACAGCACAAAAGCGTACAGACCGACCTCGTCTGTTGACTGACAGAACCCGCGGACAGTTGAAAAGGGTCGTAATGTGTAATAGGCAGACATCTATCCAGACCATCACACAGGAATTCCAAACTGCATCAGGATCCACTGCAAGTAGTATGACAGTTACGCGGGAGGTGAGACAACTAGGTTTTCATGGTCGAGCGGCTGGTCATAAGCCACACGTCACGCCTGTAAATGTTAAAAACATTTCCCGATTGAACAATAGAAAAATGTTGTGTGGAGTGACGAATCACGGTACACAATGTGGCGATCCGATGGCAGGGTGTGGGTACGGCGAATGCCCGGTGCACGTCATCTGCTAGCGTGTTTAGTGCCAACAGTAAAATTAGGAGGCGGTGGTGTTATGGTGTGATCGTGTTTTTCATGGATGGTGCTTGTACCCCTTGTTTTGCGTGGCACTATCACAGCACAGGTCAACATTAATGTTTTAAGCACCTTCTTGCTTGCCACTATTGAAGATCAATTCTGGGATGGCGATTACATCTTTCAGCACGATCGAGCACCTGCTCATAATGCTGTTACACGACAATAACATCCCTGTAATGGACTCGCCTGCGCAGAGACCAAACCGGAAACCTATAGAACACCTTTGGGATGTTCTGGAACGCCGACTTCGTGCCAGGCCTCACCAACCGACATCCATACCTCTCGTCAGTGCAGCACTCCGTGAAGAATGGGCTGCTATTCCCCAGCACCTGATTGAACGTATGCCTGCGAGAGTGCAAGCTGTCATCAGGGCTAAAGGTGGGCCAACAGCGTATTGAATTCCAGCATTACCGATGAAGGGCGCCACGAACTTGTAAATCATTTTCAGCCAGGTGTCCAGATACTTTTAATCACATTGTGTAGATGTACATCGATAACGTGTGTCGATGGATTTAAAAGCAGTTCGTGTTATGCGGACGTGAATAAGAGGAACCTAATGGAACTTTTGCCTAATGAGTCCTTGGCTGCATTTCAACATGGCCGTAGCCAGAATGTGGCTAGTAATGGAAAATAAATATTGAAGTTAACGTTCAGCTTGTTCGAGTACATTAAATAGCCTGTTGTGTCTATCATGTAGACAAAAACAAATATCATCCGTCTTTTGCAACTGAGTGTTTACTTTGTTTTTAACTAAACACGTTTCACACATTCATGTTAGGCATCATCAGATTAATGTTTAACTACACCTATTATGATGTGAGTTAGGTTATCTTACTACACTCCTGGAAATTGAAATAAGAACACCGTGAATTCATTGTCCCAGGAAGGGGAAACTTTATTGACACATTCCTGGGGTCAGATACATCACATGATCACACTGACAGAACCACAGGCACATAGACACAGGCAACAGAGCATGCACAATGTCGGCACTAGTACAGTGTATATCCACCTTTCGCAGCAATGCAGGCTGCTATTCTCCCATGGAGACGATCGTAGAGATGCTGGATGTAGTCCTGTGGAACGGCTTGCCATGCCATTTCCACCTGGCGCCTCAGTTGGACCAGCGTTCGTGCTGGACGTGCAGACCGCGTGAGACGACGCTTCATCCAGTCCCAAACATGCTCAATGGGGGACAGATCCGGAGATCTTGCTGGCCAGGGTAGTTGACTTACACCTTCTAGAGCACGTTGGGTGGCACGGGATACATGCGGACGTGCATTGTCCTGTTGGAACAGCAAGTTCCCTTGCCGGTCTAGGAATGGTAGAACGATGGGTTCGATGACGGTTTGGATGTACCGTGCACTATTCAGTGTCCCCTCGACGATCACCAGTGGCGTACGGCCAGTGTAGGAGATCGCTCCCCACACCATGATGCCGGGTGTTGGCCCTGTGTGCCTCGGTCGTATGCAGTCCTGATTGTGGCGCTCACCTGCACGGCGCCAAACACGCATACGACCATCATTGGCACCAAGGCAGAAGCGACTCTCATCGCTGAAGACGACACGTCTCCATTCGTCCCTCCATTCACGCCTGTCGCGACACCACTGGAGGCGGGCTGCACGATGTTGGGGCGTGAGCGGAAGACGGCCTAACGGTGTGCGGGACCGTAGCCCAGCTTCATGGAGACGGTTGCGAATGGTCCTCGCCGATACCCCAGGAGCAACAGTGTCCCTAATTTGCTAGGAAGTGGCGGTGCGGTCCCCTACGGCACTGCGTAGGATCCTACGGTCTTGGCGTGCATCCGTGCGTCGCTGCGGTCCGGTCCCAGGTCGACGGGCACGTGCACCTTCCGCCGACCACTGGCGACAACATCGATGTACTGTGGAGACCTCACGCCCTACGTGTTGAGCAATTCGGCGGTACGTCCACCCGGCCTCCCGCATGCCCACTATACGCCCTCGCTCAAAGTCCGTCAACTGCACATACGGTTCACGTCCACGCTGTCGCGGCATGCTACCAGTGTTAAAGACTGCGATGGAGCTCCGTATGCCACGGCAAACTGGCTGACACTGACGGCGGCGGTGCACAAATGCTGCGCAGCTAGCGCCATTCGACGGCCAACACCGCGGTTCCTGGTGTGTCCGCTGTGCCGTGCGTGTGATCATTGCTTGTACAGCCCTCTCGCAGTGTCCAGAGCAAGTATGGTGGGTCTGACACACCGGTGTCAATGTGTTCTTTTTTCCATTTCCAGGAGTGTATTTACAAGCGTTGGTTTATGTTTCATTACGTACTTTTATGTTTCCTATTGTTTTCACGTGTCGATTCGTTTCTCGCTGCACACTGCGCCTGGCCGCGCTGTAGGATTGACTAAGGGATCATGGGAACTGTAGAGAGTGGGATTCTAGCGTGATGATGACCTGAGAAGAAATGCTGGGTTGCTGAAATAGTGCTATGGTAGTGCAGGCTCTATGTGTGTGTGTGTGAGTGTGTGTGTGTGTGTGTGTGTGTGTGTGTGTGTGTGTGTGTATGATAGAGTGAGAGTGAGAGAGAGAGAGAGAGAGAGAGAGAGAGAGAGATAGAGAGAATTTCTTTGTGTTTTAATTTTATATTTTAATTATTCTTTATTTCTTTTGATAAACTGCGAATTAGTTGGAATATTTCCCTTCTATTACTTTTATTATTATGCCGTAAGAGTACCACGTCTGGTTTCGCACCAATGTGGTGGTGGTGTTCTGCATATCGCAAAGGACGGACTGTATCTACATGTTAAACGTAAATGAAGAAGCAAGTGAGGAAGAGAAACTGCAATAGTATTAACAATATAAAAAGCTTGTGTTGTACGGAATGGTTTCGATTTTCAGAAAATACAGTGAGGCTGTGGACGAGAATGGCTAGCAACGAATGTCACGTTATTAAATCGCATACATTAAATATCCAAATCGTTACACTATCGTGTGTCTAAACGTCGTTCGTGCAACGATTGGCATTAAATCAGCACTTATTGGGTAACGCCACGACAGCTATGTACAAGTAAAGACTTGATTCTACTTTACCTGGAACTAAGAAGGATTTTCGCCAGCAGGTTCACCCGCGTTAACGTGCCGGACCTAGTGTGCCGTCCATTTTCGGATGTTCCTCTGGCGCAGTCGGACATCGAGGTGGAACTCTTTGGTTTCTTACATCCAGCCAGTGGGCCACTCAACTGTCATTTCCGGCGTGTTTACGAAGGTAAGTAACGTTGATGTATCATGGTTAACTATAGGTACTGATATGACAGGCGAAGACGATGACGTTGGCAGATTTCAATAGGCTGGAATGATTCTGGAGATATGCAGTAAGTCTTCAGAGGTGAGTGCTTATAAAACACTAGTAAGACCTACCCTAGAATACTGTTCAAGCACGAGGGGCGTTCAGTAAGTAATGCAACGCCTTTTTTGCTCGGCCAATTTTGGTTGTTGTGGGACATCGTGGAACATCCCACTTCAGTCCTTACAGTTTCATGAAGTTCCGATAGATGACTGCGATTTACATAGTCTTCAAAATGGCGTCTGCAACGAAGGTCCGTTCCGAACAGAGCGCTGTAATTAATTTGCTTTCGACGGAAACCCAGAGCATCGTAGATATTCATAGGCGCTTGCGAAATGTCTATGGTGACCTGGCAGTGAACAAAAGCACTTTGAGTCTTCGGGAAAGGCGTCTGTCATCATCGCAACAAGGCCGTGTAAATCTGTCCGATCTCCCGCGTAGTGCGTCTCATACACCCACAGCTCACAGACAGGAGTTTCAACACTGACGTGCAGGGAAAACAATCAACACGACACGGTATACACGCGGGGTACCCCAGGGAAGCATCCTACGGCCCCTACTGTTTAACCGCTACATAAACGATCTCCCAACCACACACAACACAACGATAGCAACCTACGCGGATGACACAGCCATCCTCGCGCAAGATTGGAAACCATCAAACATTACGTCTCGCTTTAAGACTGCACTCAGAGTGGCTGAGCCTTGGTTAGAGAAATGGAGTGTTAGAGTAAACGTCGACAAGTGCGAAGCCGTTCTGTTCACTAGAAGACCGAAGCAACTGCGCAAACACCAATACTGCAGACCAATAACTCTACATGCACGCCCAATACGTTTCCGCGAGAAAGTCAAATACCTTGGTGTCTGGCTGGACCAGAAATTACTCTGGGGAGACCACATACAACACATGAACAACCGAGCAAACGTGAGGCTCAAACAGCTCTATGCTATGCTCAACAGACGTAGCACACTGAACACAAGTGTGTCGGGGTCCATGTACATGAGACTTATTCGAACCCTGATGACGTACGCAGCCCCTGTCTGGGCATACGCTGCGCCCACACGCCTGCACCGTCTGCAGATCATACAAACCGAAGTACTCAAGATCATAAGCAATGCTCCATGATACACACGCATCGCGGGCCTTCACTGGGAATACCGACTTGAGACTCTCACGGAGGTAATCCACAAACTCACCACAAGACTATACAGAAACCCGAGACATTCGCAGAACCCGTTTATTCTGAATCTGGGGCACTACGACCACAACCATAGATGGAAACATAAGAGACAAAAAGACATACTTGTAAGGAGCTAACATCTATGGTCAAGTACACGCAAACACAACGGTACAGGTGAGCCCCTGTTAATCAGCCACCACTACTGGATATACTGTTGGAACACACTTGGAGAACAACTGGCACCACGCAGGGAAGCCGTACCGTACACTACATGCAGACAAGCTCCACACATCCCACACACAGTGAGATGATCTATGGCCGACCTCCCACTAATATATAACGATCCTGCTTGTTCCAGGAATGCAGCGGCTGCAGCAAACTCGGATGCATCGCCATCGCCTGCCACGGCAATGATGCATGGTACTCACATTAACAAACCCAACCTTGCATGAACTATCGCAGCTAGTAAGCCACTACCGCTCTTACTACCAATCCCACTGTCGCAGAGGTTTTTTTCCCACGGCACGAGCCTTGGCACTTTTTTCCCCTCTGCTCATCAAATTGCTGCCCTCATTCGCGTTTCGTCCACTATCTATCACCTGATGGATCGTGTTAATGTGTAGTCTTACCCAGACGCACGGATAACATCACAGCCCAGCATCCTGTGATCCACCTATTAGATAACTAACATGTTGACGGAGGTGACAGTAGAACTTTTGGTTTGGTCACCACGTTGGTGCGGGCGTGGAGGGGCCCCATCTCTATCCCGCGTGCCGGCTGGCCGCACGTAGCTGTGACTCCTTCAGTGTACGGACGTGCGGACACTCCCATTCGAGGTGATCAACGGATCACAGTCAAACATTTCACTAATCCGCTGGACGTCTCTGTTGGTAGTGCTGACACACTCGTCCACCAGTTAGGGTACACACAGTTGGTACCTGCTGGGTTCCTCGCCGACTAACAGAAGAGCATGAAGAGAAACGAAAGACCGCCTGTGCGCAGTTGCTTGTGCGTTACGAGGGTGATCGTAACAATTTCCTGTCGAACATCGTCACAGTCGATGAAACTGTAATTTTTCCTCCTATCTACGTAATTCTGTAGCTCTCAGTTCGTTCGAGCAATCAATCATTCATGATAGGAAACACAGTCATAGCTCAGTCACTCAAAATGATTCTGAAATTTTACTTGTTAGAATGAAATCAGGCGATGATTCTTCTTCTCTGCAGGCTCGTGCTTTGCGGCAGTCTGCTAATCTGTACAAATAAAATGCCTCGTAATTTTGGGAGCGTTGTATAATCAGTCGGGAAACCTCTGATCAAGCGGATATTTGGCTTTGATGAAGTTTAACCTTCCGAAGAAGTAATGGAGCTCTTGGATTATTAAATGCAGGTTCGTATCCAGTCTTTCGGAAGTCCCTTCTGCTTAATAACTACGCAATATATCGATAAATATCATTAATTCTCACATTTCAAATACACACCATTTACTTGAAGGAGCCATCAATATGTATTTCCTTTTAATCGTACAGTTCGTATCAGTTATCTTCTGTGATAAATCTCAATAATCAGGTTACAGTTCTTCCAAACCAAGCTCATGCTAATCAGCACGAAGACAATCTCGTAAGCTCCCTTTCTTTTTTTTCTAACAACCACCAGAGAGAGTACTACAAAGAATACTTATGCGCTCATGGCATAGCTATTGTATGAAACTATTTTGCGCATGGATTCTGCGAGTATGAAGATAGAAAATTAGTAAACGTCATTCAAGGGTAGAATTGTATCAGAATAATTCATCGAATATAAAGAGATATTACAAAACGTGGGTTCATTACGTCGAACTGGAAACAAAACGGCAATCCATTGAGTGGCGCCACACCATCTCTCCTCTGAAGAAAAAGTTAAAGCGGCGCCCTCAAGCTGTAAAGTCGTAGCGACAGTCTTGTGAGACAGTGAAGGAATTATTCCGTATGATGTCCTCCGTCATGGTGCAATCATCAACTCTGAAGTGTATTGTGCTACCCTCAGGGAATTGAAGAAACTATTTCGGCGTGTTTGTCGCACAAAAATGCAAACGAACTTCTCATTCTCCATGACAACACAAAGCTTCACACAGATCTGCGGCCCTGAAAGGAGCTCACAAACCTTCATTGGACTGTTCTTCCTCATCCACCTTATAGCCCGGATCTCACGCCTTCCGGCTTCCTTCTGTTTGACCCAATGAAGGATCACTCTGCAGTAAGCAGTACGTGGATGTTTGGGAGATTGTTGATGCAACAGAACGTTGGTTCCGACTTCGACAGGTAGTGTTGAACCTTGCGGGCATCTAGGCTACCCAAGTAAGGTTGCGTAAGGCTGTCACATTGAAGGAGATTATGTTGAAAAATAGAGTTTTATAGGCAAGAGAGTGTGGAGAATATGGTGTAATGGAATCCTGAATAAAACAAACATGCTTCCTCAAAAAGTGTGTCGCATTACTTAGTAAACGCCCCTCTTATGTTGGATCCATAAAAAATAGGACTATCAGGGGCTATAGGACGTATGCAAAGGAGAGTAGCAGGTATGATCACACACTCGTGTGAGCCACGGAAGAGCGTCACGTAGATTCTGAAAAATCTGAACAGGCAGAGGCATGAAAATAGGCGAAGTCATCTCTCGAAACCAGCATAAAGTGAGGAATCTAGGAATATACTGCAATACCCTATATGTCAGCCCCACAGGGGGTGCGAAGACAAGATTAGACTAACTTATTTCAGCGTGCCAAGTGTAAATAATTCTTACAGTGCTCCTTATGTTAATGAAATTCATAGGAGCTTATACAGATATTAGAATGGGAAGTACCCTCTGCCGTGTACTTCACATTGGTTTGTGGAGTATACACATGGACGTACAATTCACAGTATGGGTCCTCGTGCCTTCCGCACGTTCAAGTATCATCATATTAATTATTGACGCTGTAACTTACCTACTGACGGTAGTTACTCAGGCCCATAGTTCTTGACTTTTTGCGACCTAACCATAAAACAAGAAACACCCGTCTGTTGTTGATTCAACGACTGGGGCTCCGCCTCACAAGCGAACTGCTAAAACCGAATAAAATGGTTCTTTTGCTACGGAGACAAGTCTATTCTATCACTAATAAAAGTCTATTTTCTTCAGAACTCATCATTTACGAACTGATGTTTGAAGGTTAACGAATCTAAAGACTGCAGTTGTATAAGCTGCTCAAGAAACAATCACGTCGAACAATTATGGCTAGCGGATTTGTAGGAGCCATACATAATGTATTATTTGGTCAATACTAAACATATGTTTGATAAAATCTTGAAAAAATACACAACACCTGCACTACTCACAGAGCCACATTTTCGAAAATAGAAGTTACAACCTAACCTACCCTTACTTTCCGAACAGCCCTCGTACAATGGCATGAGAACACCACTTGGCGGTGTTAACACCGCAGTACTCGAATCCGGCCACAGTTTTAGCACATCTCTCGATATTTTTGCGTAAAGGTTCCACCTAAAACTAACAAGTGTTACGTCACTGTACACGACTTTTCAAAAGTTTTCGAATGCCGATAACAAGGGTAACGCTACATTTAAAGAATCGAACTTGCTTCAGTATCTCAGATGATACAGTAATTAACAGGACTAAATTTACAAAAAAATTATACTATCTGACCAAACGTATCAAGACACCTATATAAATAAGGAATTCACCACTAGATGTCACCAGAGGTGGACGCTCCAATATGAAAGAAGGCAGGGAGTATTATGTCGTCACTATAGAAGCAATAACAACACAATCCATTACGTGATTAGTGACTTCAAATGTCTGCTAGTCATTGGCGTTACCTGAGTAACAGATCAATCAGGGACATTTCAAAGCTTCTAAGGCTGCGCAAATCGACTATTAGTCACATGACTGTGAAGTGGAAATGCGTAGGAACAAACACTGGTGAGCCAAAACCAGGCAAACGTCACACAGTGACGGACAAGGCCGGTCGATCATTGCGGAGGATGGCTGTAAAAAAAATAGCATGAAATCATTGGAAGCGAATCATTCGTGAGCTCCAAAATGCTACCAGCATACCAGATAGTGAAAAAGTAGGGAGTCAAAAAGCAATGGGTATCACGGCGTAGCAGCTCATCGTAAGTCACATATTATTGTAGTCATTCTATGCGACGCTTGAGATAGCGATGCTGCTGGGGAGTGGATGACTAGAAACGAGTAATTTGGAGTAATGACCCCATGGCAATGCAATGGAGGGGTTTCGGTTTGGCGAATGCCTGGAGAACGTTAACTGTTATCATATGTAGTGTCAAGAGTGAATTACAGAGGAGGTGATGTTACGGTAATGGGGTGTTTATTTTGGTTAGTGAGTGGTTCCTTTACTGCGCTTCAGAAAACAATAAATTCAGACGAATATGGACACATTTGAAAGCCTTGTGTACTGCTTACAATAGAGGACCAGTTGGGAGACGATTTGTATCACAGTGACAATGGTCCATATCATAAAGCAGCATCTGTCAGAATGTTTTGCGGACAAGAACATTCTTGAAATATACTGGCCAGCCCAGAAACCCTATCTGAAACCAATGCAACACCTTTGGGGTGACTTGGAACGTTGGCGCCGCTCCAAATCCCAGCGTGCAGCATCACTGCCTTCTCTGGTTTCTGCTCTTGAGGAGTAATTGGCTGTCATCACTCCACAGACTTTCAGGAAACACATTGATAGTGTTCCCAGCAGAGTCCAAGCCATCATAAAGGCAAAGGTTGGGCATACCCTATATTAGTGTCCACTATAGGTGTCCAGATGAGGTGTTATGTTTTGAGGGACTCAACCTGTGTGTTATGAACAGTATGGTCCTATAATACTCTTTTGAGGTATGTCAGAAACTAATTTTACATCACTCTGTAACGAGAAAGATACTGATTTCTATTTACTGGAAACCCTTCAGTCCAGTTGGTTTATGTTTCCATACTCATTGATGCTCCTATGGTTGTTTGCTAGTGCCAGTAAGCGGCCGCGCTCTCTGTTGTGTTTTTAGGCCAGTCTGCTGCTGAGCTGCTGAACAAACTGTGGCAGGAGATGCGCGCGCAACTGGTGATCCGCCAAGACCTGCCCCCGACTCTCACCCTGCCCAACTTCACGTGTCAGGCGGCGATGCGAGCGGACCAGCCGGCCCCTCCTGCAGATGATCTTTCACCATCATCATCGCCTGCCTTCGCCGTGACCGGCCCCAGCAGCCGATGGACTCTCTGCTGGACTTCTCTTCAGCATGCGCTAGAAGATGTGACCATCGAGTTCCCGAACGTCCCTCGCATCATGTGCAGATCTCACGAAGTCCCTGCCGTCCCCAGCCTCAACGACACCGAGTTCTACTTCGTCCTCCAGTTGGGATCTTCCTCGCGGCTCCTGTGTCGGTTCGCTGGGCTTCCGAAATTTGAATCAGGTATAGTTGTTGCTTATCTGTTTCACCGAGTGATAAGATACTGCATCTCGACGATGTTCTGATGTGATCTCTGTGGTGTTCTTGAGCTATGATTAATTCATGAGTTTATTCGTCCACAGTTAATCTTCACAGTGATACTCGAAAATTTTATACAATGGAGAAACAATTAAACAAGCAATGGATTACTATAGTCAAGTTTAACTTTTATGTTGAAAACAGTACCATTTTTGAGTATACATAGTTGCAAACAAGTTAACAAATAATGTCAAAAAAATCACAAACACACACACACACACACACACACACACACACACACACACTCCATTGTACACATGTCATACACTACACAGAAACTCCTGGCTTCAAGACCATTACCACACTTCTGCCTTTGTGTGATGTCGTTCATGTTTTCACACTTCTGTCTGAAAATTGTCACCATCCCTCAAAATGTAGTGTTCAGCATAGAGAAATGGAAGGAGGTCGATTATCATTCGTTACAAATGTGAGGCTTAAGACTTTACAACAAGATGCACTATATATAGGGCATAAAGTATAGAACAACACGGATGTTTGTTAGTTATTTGTGTTAATATATTTATGATCTGTTCTTTGTGTTCTCTAAATAATGCATGACCTTGTAGTATGTGTTACTTAAGAGGTATGATTTAATGGAAATTTTTTAGTTCAAGATTTTTAACTGTCACCTTGGTTAGTTTATTGCACAGTTTTATTCCATGGTACAAAATGCTGTTTTTTGACTATTTTTCTCCTTAAACGTAAGTACAGCTCTATTTAGATGATTATGGATGCTGCTGTTAATGGAACAATTACTGATGTTCTTGTTAATGTGCATAACAGGTTAGTAGATGTATCCATATCATACAATAGAACCCATCACAATCACCACATATACGGCATTTTGTTATTAATCTAGTGGCCTGTTTCTATAGTTTGATCCGTGTTTTGGATTCCCATAAATGCTACGAACTTAGTGCATATAAGAATAGTACGGAACTACAAGGCACTTCCTGTTACATACTATTAACAGGACCCTGAGGGTATAAGAAGGTGACAACATATTATGAGGTGCATTCAAGTTCTAAGGCCGGTTTTTTTTTCTAATTAACTACTCACGCGAAATCGATGAAACTGGCGTTACTTCTCGACGTAATCGCCCTGCAGACGTACACATTTTTCACAACGCTGACGCCATGATTCCATGGCAGCGGCGAAGGCTTCTTTAGGAGTCTGTTTTGACCACTGGAAAAACGCTGAGGCAATAGCAGCACGGCTGGTGAATGTGCGGCCACGGAGAGTGTCTTTCATTGTTGGAAAAAGCCAAAAGTCACTAGGAGCCAGGTCAGGTGAGTAGGGAGCATGAGGAATCACTTCAAAGTTGTTATCACGAAGAAACTGTTGCGTAACGTTAGCTCGATCTGCGGGTGCGTTGTCTTGGTGAAACAGCACACGCGCAGCCCTTCCCGGACGTTTTTGTTGCAGTGCAGGAAGGAATTTGTTCTTCAAAACATTTTCGTAGGAATCACCTGTTACCGTAGTGCCCTTTGGAACGCAATGGGTAAGGATTACGCCCTCGCTGTCCCAGAACATGGACACCATCATTTTTTCAGCACTGGCGGTTACCCGAAATTTTTTTGGTGGCGGTGAATCTGTGTGCTTCCATTGAGCTGACTGGCGCTTTGTTTCTGGATTGAAAAATGGCATCCACGTCTCATCCATTGTCACAACCGACGAAAAGAAAGTCCCATTCATGCTGTCGTTGCTCGTCAACATTGCTCGGCAACATGCCACACGGGCAGCCATGTGGTCGTCCGTCAGCATTCGTGGCACCCACCTGGATGACACTTTTCGCATTTTCAGGTCGTCATGCAGGATTGTGTGCACAGAACTCACAGAAATGCCAACTCTGGAGGTGATCTGTTCAACAGTCATTCGGCGATCCCCCAAAACAATTCTCTCCACTTTCTCGATCATGTCGTCAGACCGGCTTGTGCGAGCCCGAGGTTGTTTCGGTTTGTTGTCACACGATGTTCTGCCTTCATTAAACTGTCGCACCCACGAACGCACTTTCGACACATCCATAACTCCATCACCACATGTCTCCTTCAACTGTCGATGAATTTCAATTGGTTTCACACCACGCAGATTCAGAAAACGAATGATTGCACGCTGTTCAAGTAAGGAAAACGTCGCCATTTTAAGTGTTTAAAACAGTTCTCATTCTCGCCGCTGGCGGTAAAATTCCATCTGCCGTATGGTGCTGCCATCTCTGGGACGTATTGACAATGAACGCGGCCTCATTTTAAAACAATGCGCATGTTTCTATCTCTTTCCAGTCCGGAGAAAAAAAATCGGAGGCCTTAGAACTTGAATGCACCTCGTACATTCCGTGGGCTGCAGTCCGTAGTTCCTATAAGGAAGGAAAGAGAGGGTAGGGGTGGGGAAGCACTTGCTGAATCATGGGAAGATTGATTGTACAAAGTCCTGCAACCGTTCCACAGGACTGACAGTTGGGAGCTTAGGATGGAAGCACATCTAGGTAACATTCCAGTCATTTCGAAAAGAAAACGATATTACTGAAAACAAGCAGTCTTCATACCCGTTTTCCTCTGACAAGAGAAAACATTGTTTAAAATAGATCAATGACTTAAGAAAAATAAAACAGGGAGTGTTACACAAATAATGCACAAAAACATAAGAAAGATCACCGGTATAGAACAAGAGACGATCACACAAAATGTTTAATGAGGTACGGAGTAAACGTCATATTCGAAGCAGAGACATAATTATTTTCTACCCGGTATGGTGTGGAAAAGGTGTACTACTCAAGATATAGGAAGATGGTTAGTGTGTAGGAATTCCTGTGCTGGATACTGAGAAAACGTCACTGAGTGATTCTCAGGCAACTATAGAGGGTAAGCACGTGAAGTAAAACTGTCGTTGACCCGAAACCGGTGTGAACAACGCAGTGGTTTGCTAGGCATGGTCCTACTGAAGATGCATTCCTGCGACCTTTAACCTCTTCACTTTTGAGATTTAACAAATTCACAGGAAATTTTCCTTTTCATATTTTCGAACAAAACAATATTTAGAAATTTTTTTAATGATCCATTAAGGTATAAATGGAAGGCCACGTGTGTGCACCACCAGCCCCATTTATCGTGAAAACTTACTAGCCTTGTCTTTGTATCTTCTCTTCATGTTACAGTAAAATATTTATTTTATTTGAAATAGTCGACTGCATACGCTAACATACAGAGAAAATAGGTTTCTTAATGTGATTATTTTTGAAATATCTGATTTCCAATAAAGGTTTTGTTGATGCTCTGAAACAGCTTCATATATGCAAGGAAATCAGTATCACACAATTATTTCTGGCAAGTAATAATTTGCTAGTGGCAGTAAAAAAAATCTTTACTTTTCTGCATAAGCTCTTAAACAATTGTTTTCCAATATATACAAATAAATTTTACATCTGATGCACGTGACTCTTGTTCCTGAACTGTTCCCTGTTCCCTGCACTCTCAAACATTTTTTGCTCATTGTCAAACCCAACTTCTGCAGTTGGCTGCAAAAGAGCTCTTCTTAGCTATTTATTCACATTTTCTACAGCATCTGCATCTTCACTGACAGAGAAATTCATTGTACAACAATGTCCTCTTCGCGTAGTGTCCACAGCTCGTGGCCTAGTGACTAGTGTTGCTGCTTCGTGGGGTTCCGGGTTCGATCCCCGGCCATGTGGGGGATTTTCTCTGCCAAAGGACTGAGTGTTTGTGTTGTCCTCATCATTTCATCATCAATCGTAAACGTGGCTACATTGGACTGTGTAAAGAGTGGGACTTTTTATGGGCACTGATGAGTGCGCAGTTGAGCGCCTCACAAACCAAACATCATGATGATGATGATGATCATCATCCCTTCGCTTAGCAATTAGCAGGACATATTTGTAATTCATTATAACATTGCCAATCGCTGACAGTCCTTTTCTTTGCCAGCCGCGGTGGCCATGTGGTTCTAGGCGCTTCAGTCCGGAACCGCGTGACTGCTACGGTCGCTGGTTCGAATCCTGCCTTGGGCAGGGATGTGTGTGGTGTCCTTAGGTTAGTTAGGTTTAAGTAGTCCTAAGTTCTAGGGGACTGATGACCTCAGATGTTGAGTCCCATAGTACTCAGAGCCATTTGAACCATTTTTGAACCTTTTCTTTATCTACTTGACTGATTTAACACACTCTGTTCAGAATGGTTCAAATGGCTCTAAGAACTATGGGACCTAACATCTGAGGTCATTAGTCCCCTAGACTTCATCATCATCATCATCATCATCATTTAAGACTGATTATGCCTTTCAGCGTTCAGTCTGGAGCATAGCCCCCCTTATACAGTTCCTCCATGATCCCCTATTCAGTGCTAACATTGGTGCCTCTTCTGATGTTAAACCTATTACTTCAAAATCATTCTTAACCGAATCCAGGTACCTTCTCCTCGGTCTGCCCCGACTCCTCCTACCCTCTACTGCTGAATCCATGGGTCTCTTGGGTAACCTTGCTTCTCCCATGCGTGTAACATGACCCCACCATCTAAGCCTGTTCGCCCTGACTGCTACATCTATAGAGTTCATTCCCAGTTTTTCTTTGATTTCCTCATTGTGGACACCCTCCTGCCATTGTCCCCATCTACTAGTACCTGCAATCATCCTAGCTACTTTCATATCCATAACCTCAACCTTGTTGATAAGGTAACCTGAATCCACCCAGCTTTCGCTCCCATACAACAAAGTTGGTCGAAAGATTGAACGGTGCACAGATAACTTAGTCTTGGTAGTGACTTCCTTCTTGCAGAAGAGAGTAGATCGTAGCTGAGCGCTCACTGCATTAGCTTTGCTACACCTCGCTTCCAGTTCTTTCACTATGTTGCCATCCTGTGAGAATATGCATCCTAAGTACTTGAAACCGTCCACCTGTTCTAACTTTGTTCTTCCTACTTGGCACTCAATCCGTTTATATTTCTTTCCCACTGACATTACTTTCGTTTTGGAGATGCTAATCTTCATGCCATAGTCCTTACATTTCTGATCTAGCTCTGAAATATTACTTTGCAAACTTTCAATCGAATCTGCCATCACAACTAAGTCATCCGCATATGCAAGACTGCTTATTTTGTGTTCACATATCTTAATCTCACCCAGCCAGTCTATTGTTTTCAACATATGATCCAACAGTGGATATGAACAACAGTGGAGACTGGTTGCAGCCTTGTCTTACCCCTGAAACTACTCTGAACCATGAACTCAATTTACCGTCAACTCTAACTACTGCCTGACTATCCATGTAAAGATCTTTAATTGCTTGCAAAAGTTTGCCTCCTATTCCATAATCTTGTAGATCAGACAATAACTTCCTCCTAGGAACCCGGTCATATGCCTTTTCTAGATCTATAAAGCATAGATACAATTCCCTGTTCCACTCATAACACTCTCCATTATTTGCCGTAAGCTAAAGATCTGGTCCTGACAACCTCAAAGAGGCCTAAACCCACACTGATTTTCATCCATTTGGTCCTCAACTAATACTCGCACTTTCCTTTCAACAATACCTGAGAAGATTTTACCCACAACGCTGATTAAAGAGATACCTCTGTAGTTGTTACAATCTTTTCTGTTTCCATGTTTAAAGATTACTGCTTTTGTCCAGTCTGATGGAACCTGTCCCAACTCCCAGGCCATTTCAATTAGACTTAGACTTAGAATTAGACTTAGAACTACCGAAGGACATCACACACATCCATGCCCGAGGCAGGATTTGAACCTGCGACCATAGCAGCAGCGTGGTACCGGACTGAGGCGCCTAGAACCGCTCGACCGCAGCGGCCGGCCACTATCTGTGATACATCACCCAACAATTGACAATTACGTGGTATATAAAATGATTAAAAATCCATACCGGCTATTTTCCTGTGCGGATGTAACATCTGTAATATGATGAAAATCTGTCACATAGAGAAACATCGCCCATGTTTTCATTATAGAGTTTCACTACCATTGGTTGTGGAACATCTAACTACTTTCCACGTACGAAAATCCTCAGAAAGTGTGTAATTTCACAATAATGAAATGAATTTAAGCAGATGTGAACTAATGCTCATAATCTAGAGTAGTCGGCGAACTCTGTATAAAAACACATATTTTCAGTCAAACCTTTAGGGATATTAATTATTTATAAACCCTTCTGGTTTGTTGAAGCAGCCATTTTCAATGTATGACAAACTATTATCTATCACACGAATTTTTATTTGCAGGATGCCACGTTCTATTGTTAAACTAAGAACTAGGAGGTCCACTCTAATGGACCAACGTTCTATAAGAGGAAAAATCCGCGTATTTGCGGAGAAAAAAATGAACGAAGGTTCTCATTTACGTCCTCATTTACAAGGACGTCTGCGGATTAGCATGGGTTCCGAATCAAGGTTCAATTAGATATACACTGAAGAACCAGAGAAACTGGTATACCTACCTAATATCGGGTAGAGCCGCCGCGAGCATGCAGAAGTGCCGAAACATGACATGGCATTGACCCGACTAAAGTCTAAAGTAATGCTGGAGGGAATTAGGGAATTGACTCCATGAATCTGTTGCGTACCGCCCACTCGTCTAATATACACAATCTCGTACTGGTATTGAGACAACAGCAAAGCCCATCGTTGCAATTTTTGGGTAGTTCGTTCAGGACCCGGTTTCGGCGGTTGAAACAAGGATTTCAATGGCTTGTGATGCGTTACTAAGTAGAATTTTTGGCCATACAAATAGTGTTGGAATTTGGTGACACAATACGCAATAACCAATGACTCTTTCTCTATTTGTGAACTGTTACGCGGAAGTTTGGACAACACTTTTGATGCGAAAGCAAGAGGCCTGTCTTTATCACCAATTCTGTGCGAAAGCAGTGCACCAATTCCACAAGATCAAGTGTCAACTTGCAACACAACATTGGCGACGAGGAGATCAACGGATTCCATCCTCGTCGCCAATGTTGTGTACTGTCTAATCGTCTAATATAGGGTGCCTAGGAAACCTGCTTTTCCGGATCGCTAGACAAGAATTCAAGCAAATCATATTAACGAATTTTATTTATAGAAAATAAATGATAATACTTAACTTTGAGACATTACAATGCTGTGGGGGGATGGGGTGAAAAGGGTACATAACCCTAAAATCTAGGCTGCCCTGCATTACTTGTATGTTATGTGGGTAGTTTGAGGATGTGTTCCAAAGGGCATATATCCAGATGGGCTCAGCTGAGCATTGAGAGAGGTGTGGAGGCGATCGATAGATGTAGATGGACAGAGAGAGGTGTGTGTAAAAGATGGACAGTGTGAGAGTGGCGGGGGGGGGGGGGGAGGAGGACATGGGCCAACAGAGTGGGACAGTAGATGTACAGGTAGAGATGGAAAGGTGATATGGACAGAAGGAGAAGAGGGAGGGGTTGACAAGTAGACAGAGTGGAGGGAGGAGGAGATGGACAGAAAGAGGTGAAGTAGGAGATGGTGAGAGAGAGGGGCTAGAAGGACTCGGTCAGAAAAAGGAGGGAGGAGGAGATGGACAGAGAGATGAGAGAAGAAATGAATAGAAAGGAAGTAGGAGGAGAAAGAGATGGTGAAAGAGATGTGTCAAAATATGTGCCATGCACAGTGAAAGCATAGGTGAAAGTCTAGTATGTCTATATATTTATAAAAATTGTTTAGTGTATGTATGTTCCACCCCTCCTCCTAGAACACGGGATCAATTTCAACCAAACTCGTTATACATATAACTTATTATCTGGAAAGAACCACTGTGGTGGTAATAACCGCCCACCCTCAAAAGGATGGGAGTTGGTAAAAAGGAGGTAATATCTACACTCCTGGAAATTGAAATAAGAACACCGTGAATTCATTGTCCCAGGAAGGGGAAACTTTATTGACACATTCCTGTGGTCAGATACATCACATGATCACACTGACAGAACCACAGGCACATAGACACAGGCAACAGAGCATGCACAATGTCGGCACTAATACAGTGTATATCCACCTTTCGCAGCAATGCAGGCTGCTATTCTCCCATGGAGACGATCGTAGAGATGCTGGATGTAGTCCTGTGGAACGGCTTGCCATGCCATTTCCACCTGGCGCCTCAGTTGGACCAGCGTTCGTGCTGGACGTGCAGACCACGTGAGACGACGCTTCATGCAGTCCCAAACATGCTCAATGGGGGACAGATCCGGAGATCTTGCTGGCCAGGGTAGTTGACTTACACCTTCTAGAGCACGTTGGGTGGCACGGGATACATGCGGACGTGCATTGTCCTGTTGGAACAGCAAGTTCCCTTGCCGGCCTAGGAATGGTAGAACGATGGGTTCGATGACGGTTTGGATGTACCGTGCACTATTCAGTGTCCCCTCGACGATCAGCAGTGGTGTACGGCCAGTGTAGGAGATCGCTCCCCACACCATGACGCCGGGTGTTGGCCCTGTGTGCCTCGGTCGTATGCAGTCCTGATTGTGGCGCTCACCTGCACGGCGCCAAACACGCATACGACCATCATTGGCACCAAGGCAGAAGCGACTCTCATCGCTGAAGACGACACGTCTCCATTCGTCCCTCCATTCACGCCTGTCGCGACTCTACTGGAGGCGGGCTGCACGATGTTGGGGCGTGAGCGGAAGACGGCCTAACGGTGTGCGGGACCATAGCCCAGCTTCATGAAGACGGTTGCGACGGCGGCGGTGCACAAATGCTGCGCAGCTAGCGCCATTCGACGGCCAACACCGCGGTTCCTGGTGTGTCCGCTGTGCCGTGCGTGTGATCATTGCTTGTACAGCCCTCTCGCAGTGTCCGGAGCAAGTATGGTGGGTCTGACACACCGGTGTCAATGTGTTCTTTTTTCCATTTCCAGGAGTGTATATTACTAAACGGTTAACTCAGATCATTATTCGTGGTGCACAGTTCCAGCTGCAGGTTGCATACATTGGCCTACAAATTTATACTTTACTATTGTTCCATATTAGGTGATCCTATTGACTTTTCATATCCTAAGTTCAGAAATGCTAACCGTTTCCCCATATCACTTGAGGCATTTCCAGGAAGGAATGATGACGACCTAGAAAATTCATGCTAAACACATA
This sequence comes from Schistocerca cancellata, assembly GCF_023864275.1. Classification (NCBI taxonomy): domain Eukaryota; kingdom Metazoa; phylum Arthropoda; class Insecta; order Orthoptera; family Acrididae; genus Schistocerca; species Schistocerca cancellata. The sequence goes on from NC_064634.1 coordinate 304,506,101, forward strand.
TATTCGATAAAGCTTTAATAATAATAATAATACATGTTAAAACAAGATACTCCTAACATAACAATGGAGTATTGTGTTCTGTAGAACTGATACAAAGCATAGATATTAAGTCTCTTCCCTCTCGAGAGCAGTGTGCTGACCACATGACCCTCCACACCCGCATCCAGTGACGGCTGTGGACTGAGAATGACACGGTGGTCGGTGGATAAAGTGAAGCTCGGACGTACAGAGTTTTCCCCCTTCAAATCTCCGTCGCGTTTTCTTCTTTATTGTACCTGAAGGCACTGCATGGGGAGCTTTCAGCAGCAGTCAATTGCCATTCTATTATTACATCGACCCTTTTACTTCCGTTGCAGTTATTTAATGTCTTGATGGAACCATTCTCCTTGTCCCCCAATCATAACACCATGATTTTCAGGAAAGCAGTTGACGCTGGAGTTCAGAATATGCAGCTTAAAGCTCACTGAGGCATCCATTACTTTGAAATTAACCAGCACGTTTCTATGCTCTTGTAATGAAGATGTTTGCAGTTGCCGAGAAAACTTGTGTCAATTTCTTTAAGGAATATATGGGAATGCAGGCTTTCTTGGTGAATCTCGATGATGAAGTCTTCTCGGGTTGTCAATTGAGTCAAAGTGTCGTTCTGCGGCAACGTTTCGACAGGCCTGAAGGTGATGAGTAGGAAACTTATCGAAACGTTGCCGCAGAACGACACCTTGACTCGGCTGACGACCCGAGAAAACTTCATCTCTGTTTAAAGAATATCTAACATGGTCTTTAAATTTCATCCATTTTATCTTCGTTAATTAGTTTCTGATCGTCAGACCCAACGAAAACCTCTTATTTCATCTTGGCTTCTGATAGCTGCTATAATTCACTCATCATTTATTTGAAAGCGTCACCATCTTTTGGTAGGACGTTTATAATTTCATAGCATAAAATTTTGTGAGAAGTCGAGGCAGAAGATATTATTTGGAATCCGCCAAAGAATCGAACAGTACTCTATTCTCTTCAACGTTTGTCGTACTAATTGGCAAGATTTTCTAATATCAGTGCTTGTCTTTTGCAAGGCTGCCCCATTCCTATTGGAAGCAGACGTATTTGGCACAGTCACCATCCTGACTTGTTTGAAATCCCCACAAATAGTCAATTCCTATACTTAAGTTTGACCAGGATGAAGGCCAAAGAATCACACTTCTCTTTCAAATGTGTTGAATATTCATCAGGTATGGAAGCATATCTGTACCAGTTTTCAACAATACATAATATCATCGTCATGAAAAAAGTAAGGAAGGAAATCTGTTTTTCTGCTTCTGAATCAACAGAAAAAAAGTTCCAAAGCCCACCATGTCCTTTTCCTATAGCCTAGAGGCTAACAGCTGTGCTACATCTTTTAGGAGTGCCAGGTCTCTGGTCATATCGTTCAATTCGGATGGTGAAAACTATTGTGGCCCACTTCATATCCTCATCAGAACTCTCATCCGTCTCAGTAGCAGAAAATGGAAGCACTTCATCGAAATTATCAGGCGGAAGAGATACAGAAACATCAGATCCGTGAAGCACAGGACGTAACGCAGAATCAAAGATTGGATAACGGATATCCCTATTGGTTTTCCTTCCTCACAATTCGAACACATTCAATGTGGGGCCTACGACTTGCCCCGATTCTCAATCTTTACGCCAAAGTACGTAAAAATATGCTTCTTTGAAAACGTATGAAATTGTCCGCTGCTGCGTTTTCGTTGGATGTTTGCCACAGATGTAACAGAAGCGGTCAGAATAATTAATATACCCTCTTGAAGACATGACGTTCGCAAAGAGCCAGGTGACTTATCAGCCGTTGCTGAAGTTTACGTGAAAAGTTATGTGTAAAGCAAACATAGACCTTGAAATTACATTATCACGGTAATATGTAGGTGGCAGTATAATAGACGTTACAATGAAACATTTTTTTTTGTGGTAGGTCACATTGCAAACATTCACAAAACAATACTGGCGTCATTATATAGATTAAATTGATACAATTTGCGAGACGCTGATAATAGTTTCCACAACGAAATTTTGTCCCAAAACCTGGCAGAACATCTAAAGCGATTCTGGTCGTATATAAAGTATGCTAGCGGCAAGACACAATCATTGCCTTCTCTGCGCGATAGCAATGGAAATGCTATCGACGACAGTGCTGCTAAAGCGGAGTTACTAAATACAGCCTTCCGAAACTCTTTCATCAAAGACGACGAAGAATTCGGATGAAGAACAGCTGTCAGAGAAGTCGCAGTTCGTAGTAACTGAAAGAAAATCATCGATTTAAACAGAAGTGATTTCTGTCGTTGCCCAAGGTAATGTTACAGGTTCTTTTCCGTTCCTTGTCTATATAAATGATTTAGGAGACAATCTGGGCAGCCGTCTTAAGTTGTCTGCAAATGGCGCCGTCTTTTATCGCCAAGTGAAGTCATCAGAAGATCAAAACAAATTGCAAAACAATTTAGAGAAGATATGTGAACGGTGCGAAAATTGACCCTAAAAATGGAGAGTGTGAGGTCATCCAATTAAGTGTTAAAAGGAATACGTTAAACTTGGTTTAAAATATAAATCAATCAAATCTAAAGGCCGTAAATTCAACTGAATACCTAGGAATTACAATTACGAACAACTTAATCCAAAAAGAATGCATAGAAACTGTGATGAGGAAGGCGAACCGAAGACTGCGATTTATTGTCAGATGGTTTAGCAGAAGCAACATATGCACTAAAGAGATTGCCTACACCATGCTTGTCCGTCCTGTTTTGGAGTACTGCTTCGCGGTGTGGGATCCCAGATAGAATTAAAGGAGTATATCGAGAAAGTTAAAAGAAAATCAGCATGTTTTGTATTATCGAGAAATAGGGGAGACAGTGTCAGGGACATGACCTAGGATTTGGGGTGGATATAATTTAAAACAGCGCATTTTTCTTTACGGCAGGATCTTCTCAAGAAATTCCCATCACCAACTTTCTCCTCCGAATTCGAAAATATTTTGTTGACGCTGCCTTACAAAGGGGAAAACGATCATCATAGTTCCACGGAAAGACAGATGTATTCGCTTTTTCCGAGCGCTGCTCGAGAGTGGAATAACAGAGAATTATTGTGAAGGTGATTCGATGGACCCTCTGTCAGGCACCTAAGTGTGATCTGCAGTGTATCCATACAGATGTAGATGTACATTTTGCGTACCTCGCCGAAATTCTCATTTTGTGTCAAAATTGTACATGACTGAATGTTACCCATTCAGCACCCAAAACTGCCCCAGAAAAACACTCTACCTTTATGGATACAGTGGGAATAATACAGCCATCCAGTTACACGTCAAATGTTTATTCAAGCCTTTACGCAAGTTTCGACAAATGTGAACCTGTCTTCCTCAGAGGACGTAATAATACCTAAAAATAGGATACATTACAACCATTACATGGAAGTCATACGTGCAGAAAAGAGAAACATCAAAAATTACGTACATTGGAAGTATAAGATCAACTTACGTGTTACATATTGTCAGAGGAGAGAAACGAAGTCATAAAGCTCAGTCAACAGGAAAATGATCCTTGTATAAAAAGTGTTCAAAAACAAACGAGCCGGAGTCTGGAATGAGCAAACCGGTGACAGGAGGGTAATATCGTGGGGTGTGTAACGAGATGTGGTTCCGGCCACAGCGTGGAAGTTCACAGCCCGTCGCTAAAGGGCTCGCGTGCTCGTCACGTGACTATACAGAGCTAGCAGCAGAGTGCATCAATCGTCCAATGCTGCCAGTCGCATTGCAGACAGTGACATAGGGGCATCAACAGAAGAGCAAAGAGGTGTTGTTCGTTTTCTGACAGCGGAACGGACGTTCATCGGGGAATGTCACAAGTGTACGGCGAAGACTTCATGTCCCTTACAAGGGACAAGGCGTAACACAAGCGCTTCAGGGAAGGAAGGGTGTCGTTAGCCGACGATGCACTGTCGGGAGTACCACATTGCACTACCGATGACATCGTCCAGCTGGTGGATGCACTAATTACCCAGGACCGCCGAGTGACAGTGAAAGCCACAGCCGCCATGGTCGGATTGAGCGCCGGAAGCGTCCACACCATCACGAAGAACGACTGCACATGCACGAAGTGTGTGCTCAAAGGGTGCCCCACAGTCTTCAACCACACCAGGAAGCATGTCGAATGGCCCCCTGCCTTGCTCATCTGCAGTGCTATGCTCGGGAAGGGAGTGCGTTCCTGGCACGAGTGGTGGCTGGAGATGAGTCATGGTGTCATCACATCGAACCAGAATAAAAAGGACAAAGTCTCCAGTGGAAGCATCCAGGATCACCACCACCACCAAAAAAAAGCCAAGGCCATCCACACAAGTGCAGGAAAGGTTATGCTGGCGTTCTTCTTCGACCAAGATAGCCCCCTTCTGATTCACTTCCTGCAGCACAGGGCAACAATGAATGCCCAACGTTACTCGAAAACCTTGACCACCCTTCGCCAAGCGATCAAATCAAAACGAACAGGCAGTCTCACCCGTGGGGGCATTCTGAGCCACGACAATGCAATGCCTCATACGGCCAATACGGCCAACACAGTCGAGGCACTCCTGCAGAAATTCAAATGGGAGGTTCTCGGCCACCCTCCATACAGTCCGGACCTCTCTCTCTCCCTGTGATTACGTCGTTTTTGGTCCCCTTAAAAAGGCTGCGAGGAGCAAACGTTTCACCTCGTACGACGACGTCCAGCTGTACTTGCGGAACTGGTTAACATCGCAGCCCCAGAAATTTTATGAGACAGCCATTCACTGCCTTGTGTCACAGAGGGACAAGTTTCTCAACAGCCAGAGTCAGTACTTCTAAGATACAGGTATTGGGTTCTGTAATTATGCCTCCGGCTCGTTTCTTTTTGAACTCCCCTTATAAAACCTAAGGTAGACGTGGATAATACAGACAAACAGACACCTAACGGGACAGAAGTGACAAGCCAACAGGAAACTTGCAACAGCTGGAGCTCACATAAGAAGCGGCTCTGCCACAAAGGACACCTGTCATGTTAATAAAACTACGTAACATTACAGAATCACTAACATAACAAAAATTTAAAAAAATAAATTATGAAAAGCATTTAAATTTATGCAAATGGTGAACAAAACTACGACACACATTAAAGTAATATAACGACACAGTGCGTATTGAAAAATAACATGTCGAAACTGTGAGGAACACCCGATGTAGCTGCTATGTCAATTTACAAACAGGCCGAAACCTGTCGAAAAGCTTTCCTTTTTTAAGCTGTAATTGATCGTTAATAATAAAGAATATATAACTGGGATTGTGCTTAAATATTTGATATTCCTCCAGCAAATGCAATCTAATATAATTCTCTTTCCTATGCACAACAACCGCGTTTTCCAATTTAGTAGGGGAGTGTGCACATTGTGTGAGATGGCATAAGTAGAGCCACGAACGATACAACGTGCTTTACCCAATAAATGTTCTTTGAATCTACCTCTGACTGCTCTTCCTGTCCGTTCTATACAGAAACAGAGACAATCATTATACCTTATTTTGCACTATGGTGATAAGTCATGGGATATCTCCTAATATCGTGTGGGATCTCGTTTTTCCAGCGCAGCAACTCGACATGGCATGGACTCAACTACTCGATGGAAGTCCCCTGCAGAAATACTTAACTATGTTGCCTCTGTAGAGGTCCAAAATTGCGGAACTGTTGCTGGTGCAGGATTTGTGCGCGAACTGACCTCCCGATTACATCTCATAAATGTTCGATGCGATTCATGTCGGGCGATCTGGATGGCTAGATCATTCTCTCGAATTTTCCAGAACGTTCTTCAAACTAACTGAGAACAGTTGTGGCCCGATGACATGGCGCGTTGTCATTCATATAAAATTCCATCGTTGTTTGGGAGCATGAAGTCCATGAAAGGATGCAAATGGTCTCCAGGTAGCCGAACATAACCATTTCCAGTTAATGATCGGTTCAATTGAACCAGAGGGCCCAATCCATTCCGTCTAAACACAGCCCAAGCCATTATAGATCCCCCATCAGCTTGCACAGTGGCTTGTTGGGTCCATGGATCCATAGGGTCTATGCCATACTCATACCCTACCATCAGCTCTTACCAGCTGAAATCGCGACTTATCTGCCCAGGCTACGGTCTTCCAGTCGTCTAAGATCCAACCAATAATACCACGATCCCAAGAAAGTCGCTGCAGACTGTGCTGTTAGCAGAGGCACTCGTGTCCGTCGTCTGCTGCCATAACCCATTAACACCAAATTTCGCCCCGCTGTCCTAACGGATATCGCCGTCATACGTCTCTCAATGATTTCTGCGATTATTTCACTCAGTGTTGCTCGTCTGTTAGCACTGATAACTCTACACAAACGCCTCTGCTCTAGATTGTTAAGTGATGACCGTCGGCCACTGCGTTGTCCGCGGTAAGAGATAATGACCGAAATTTGATGTTCTTGGCACACGCTTGACAACGTGGATCTGAGAATATTGAATTCTCTATCGATTTCCAAAATGGAGTGTTCCATGTGTCTAGCTCCAACTAGTATTCCGTGTTCAAAGTCTGTTTCCCGCCGTGAGACCATAATCACGTCGGAAACTTTTTCACATGTGTCACCTGAGTACAAATGATAGCTCCGCCAATGTTCTGCCGTTTTATACCTTACGTACTTAATACTGTCGCCATCTGTATATGTGCATATCGCTAACCCATGACTTTTATCACCTCAATGTATAGATGCCAAAGTGAGAAAATGGTTCGTCGTTACGCTTTGTGGCCTGAATTACACCTTTTCCAAGACTGTTATTATTAGAAAACGAAACTTTACAGCTGTATTTCTTAGTAAGTCGGCAGTTTACCTTATTAAAAATGTTTCCTGGGAACTACATGGGAAAATAAATTACTCCTTCTTTACCTTCCTTACCAGTTTATAATCTCATAGAGTGGAACATTTTTTAGCGGTTTTATTGTTCAATATCCGGTCAGCTAATGACGGTTCGTAGCCATTATTACTGGTAACAGTTTATAACCAAATTTCTCTCTACCCGGTAATTCTTCGGGGATAACGGAGTAACCGAGTCATGATGTGTATTAGGACGAAAAAGACCAACGTCTTAAACACAATTACTTTAAGTTTAACAATAAATTATATGTGCAGCCTTTTTGGCTTGGACAAGGGTAGGCCCCTAGCCGGAATTTTAGTAGACATGTTCATAAATTCCCACGAAGAAGATTTCTAGCCAGCCGTGGTGGCCGAGCGGTTCTAGGGGCTTCAGTCCGGCACCGCGCGACTACTACGGTCACAGATTCGAATCCTGCCTCGGGTATGGATGTGTGTGATATCCTTAGGTTAGTTAGGTTTAAGTAGTTCTAAGTTTTAGGTGACTGATGACCTCAGATGTTAAGTCCCATAGTTCTCAGAGCCATTTCAACCATTTGAAGAAGATTTCTTCAAGAGTAATTGTGAGCTAAAAAGTAGCATTAGCTTCAATGCTCGGTATGTTGATAATATAATTATTGTATTCGAAACTACTTATGAAGCATCAGAAAATTCCATTGGCTCTGAGCACTATGCGACTTAACTTCTGAGGTCATCACTCCCCTAGAACGTAGAACTACTTAAACCTAACTAACCTAAGGACATCATACACATCCATGCCCGAGGCAGGATTCGAACCTGCGACCGTAGCGGTCGCGCGGTTCCAGACTGTAGCGCCTAGAACCGCTCGGCCACTCCGGCCGGCTAAGCAATAGATAACCCTTTCATTCCTTCAATCAGTTTCACGAGAAAATAGTGTTCACTAAAGATTTGCATAACGAAAATAGTGAGTAGATTTGCCTTGTTCTTACTTTTGCTATGTAAAACGATAAATTTGGCTTCAGAATCTTTCGTATTTAATCTTCTTGAGATAACATTACCCAGGTTGATTCGGCTCACCCATCAAGCACACAAATTGGCCGTTTCTCATTATAACATCCCACATAAATGACCGAAGCAAATCCTTTGTGATATACAGTTGAAAGTCAGCCATATCATTCTTCATCGCGAATATTCGTACGTTCGCCATTAAAGATGATGAACCATTTTCATACTGAAGCTTCATTCATCACATTTTCATATGCTTCGATTATCTGTCTGTGAATTTCGATAGGGCGTTATTTGAATTTTTATTTGTTTGTTTATTTTTGTTAGGAAATCGTATTACAATACGAACTTTATACTTGACAGTATCGTTAATTTTGTGACACATGGATTCACACAGATTAACAGTGATGTTAGACATGTATAACACTGTCAAAGACCTCTACAACCTTATATAAAAGCTAGTATAGCGCTCTAATTTTTATAAAAGATATGATAAAAGTACCGCACTACACCGCCAAAAGTTCAATAAAACCTTCTTTATAAGAGTTATCTGACAAAGTTCTATGACAGGGTAATAGATTGTTTTAGGGGCCCACGTCATACAGGCGCCAATGGTTAGGTGGTGGTAAGTTCCTATGGGATCAAACTGCTAAGGTAATCGGTCCCTAGGCTTACACACTACTTAATCTAACATTAACTTACGCTAAGGACAACACACACACACACACACACACACACACATTCCCGAGCGAGGACTCGAACCTCCGATGGGGGGGGAGCCGAGTGAACCGTGACAAGGCGCCCAAGACCACGCGGCTGTGATCAGGAAGCTGTATGACACACGGTCGGAGGTGCAGCGCTCGTCAGAGCAGGACTTTCTGTACCTTTTAGAAAGACGCTCGCAGCTTTTGATGAAGATGCATCTTGTGAATTTTGCTTACATTTCAGCAATGACACAGTTGTTGCTCGCGTCGGACTAATGACACCTACTTTCCAGCAGATGCGGAGGCTAGGCTACACGAGATGCTGGAGAAGTCCTCCAGAGAGATGGGGGCAACTCTGCGGCCTGAGGGAAGCGTTCTCGTGCTGGAAACGCCTCCCGCCGCCTGCGTGGACTCCCCTGGCTACTCTGGTTCTTCTCTTTCCGACGGCGCTCAGTTCGTCTACTCTGTCCGCGGCAAGACTCACCTCTGCGTGCTGGCGAAGCGCGAAGCCACCCCTAGCCAGCCGGTGCTTTCGCAGCCTGACAAATTTGCGGGCCGGTTACCAATCGCTTAACTTATCATTGCTTCAGAGATCAACTTTAGAAAACTGTTCTGAGTCCAAATTTTATTTCATTCATTACTGTGTTCCCAATTTTAAAGTTTGTAAATTTGATTCTGTGTGCTTTCCTGTAATTGCTGTTTTATTTTCCACCTATGACATTAAGCCTATTTTATTTTCCTCTTGTAAGGTAAAGTGCAGAAATAAAAATAATAAGATTTGTTGATGACACTGTCATTCTATCAGAGGCAGCCATGGACTTTGAAGACCCATTGAACTTCAATACTGATCCCATCGCCCAACAAAGTGTCACAAGCCTGTAGCATAGAATTCTTGTGGCAGCTAAGCAAGTTGAAAAAGAGGGAGAGGGAGGGAGAAGTGATACGGTGATATATTTACGTACATACGATAAATCCCCTTTCCCTCAAAAATATTTCTCTCTTTCACAGCTCCTCTGTGTTTCCACAGATGACGTGTCACTGATCTCATTTGTACTAAGATTGCAGTACACGCGAGGTGCCTATTTGCTTCCACCGCCCAGAATGGAATGCATAAGTTCTAATAAAAGTTCACAAACCTGCAGTCTTCTACAGTTGTTGCCCTATGCGCAGAAAACAGCACGTAGGTCGTGAATCCGTAATCTTGAAGGTGTAAGAAACTCTTTGCGAGGAACTATTATTTTAGAAAGGATTAAATTTCCAATCAGTTTGTTTATACGAGAGGCCACTCGATTTTTATTGGCAGAACATGAGAAACCGCACAGTTACAATCCTTTCAGAGTCACAAATGATTTCTATTCTTCAACAAATTAATGAACTGCATATTTCCGTAATTAATATTACACTGTCCTCAACCATATGTCCAAATAACCATACATTGCTAATAAAGTCTTAACTAACACTGAGTGCGGCAGACATGTCTGTCTTCCGAGGCTTCCGAACCAACTCTGATCTTACAGCCGAATCATTTCGCTCGCTATCCAAGTTAGGCGCCATCCGAAGACCACTGAAGTGCTTCGTCTGCCTTTTCGTTTCGCAGATGTTTATTATTCTACTGGTTATAAGTACTTGTGTAATAATGGAATGATAGCACGCTATTGAGAGATTCTTTAAATAAAAGATGTAAGTAAATATGCTGTTTAGCTTGTCTACGAGAGTGAGTCAAATGAAAACCCTAAATTTGTAATAACAAATCGAAATTTCGCGCCGTTATCCTGTAATTTGGTAAGCGTGCTACAAATATCGTGCAGAATGGCCTGTAGGTGGCAACATAGTGCAGATGCACACATACCGTCGCAGTATCAGTATAAAGATGACCGCCCATTTGCGACTTGCACCAGGGAAGAACAGCGTTCTGCTATTCGGTTTTTGCGTTGTGAAACCTATTGAAATTCATTGATGAATGTAGGTTCAGTACGGTGATGCATGTTTGTCACAGCAGCAATTCTACGAATGGAGTAGGAAGTTCGCAAACGGTGTTACTTCAGTGGAAGATGCTCCTCGTTCAGGTCAGGCACAACGAGTTGTGACTCCACAGAACATCGCAGCAGTGGAAGCCATAGTGAAGGAAAACCGCAGAGAGACACTGAATGACATTGCAGCATGTTTACAGATTAGTCGTGGGTCAGCACACCACATTGTGCATTTTATGCTCCAGTTTCACAAAGTGTCTGCAAGGTGGGTGCCACAGTAGCTGACTCCTGAAATGAGAGAACGACGTGTTGACGCTTGTGAAAAACTTCTTCGGCGCTTTGAACGCGAAGATGATGGCTTCCTTGCAAGAATCGTTACTGGGGACGAAACCTGGGTTCACTTCCACCAACCGGAAGCGAAAAGAGTGAACAAGAAATGGCGCCATTCCTCATCACCAAAACCAAAGAAGTTTCGAACAGAACCATCAGCAGGGAAGGTTATGCTGACTCTCTTTTGGGACAAAAAAGGCGTCATTTTGGAGCATTACATGCCTTGAGGGACCACTGTCACCAGTGCATCATACACAGATCTCCTAAAAAATCATCTGAGGCCTGCAATCAAATCAAAGCGACGTGGATTGCTGTCAGCAGTTGTCCTTTTGCAACATGACAATGCAAGGCCTCACACTGCTCGTACAACAGTTGCAACAATCACAGACCTGCATTTTGAGTGTCTTCCTCATCCACCATACTCACCAAACCTTGCTCCAAGTGATTTCCATATGTTTGGACCACTCAAAGACGCAATGGGAGGAAAGAAGTTCCGTTCTGATGAAGAGCTACGCCACGCGGTGCATGAGTGACTGCGCGGACTACCAAAAGAATTTTTTCTAAAGGAATTTATGCACTTTGTAAGCAGTGGAGGACTTGCATTGAGCGTGGGGGAAATTATGTTGAAAAGTAATACAGCTTTGTACCACTTCTGCACAATAAACAATATTTAAAAAAATATTTGTTTTCATTTGACTCACCCTCGTAATATTAATAACAGAAGATTGTCATATTGGCGCGCAACTTCCGAACACAGCAGCCAATCGCTGAGAAGGACCACAATTTAGGCGGTCGTTCTCACGATACCTGTACCGAACAAAACATCTACCATCGGTACCTCACACCACATTTCGTCATCTTGCCACAGCTGCCTTCTCAACTGCTCTAAAAAGAGCTTCTTGTAGCCGAATATGATGGCTGCAAAGCCAGAAATAATACACAGCGTTCGCATCTAACGAGTGACCACTCGGGATATACACTGACGGGAAAACAATCGCAATACCAAAAAGTAACTAATGCAGAGTAATGAAATTTCGGGAATACATTTGTCTCGGTAAAATATTTAAGTGATTAACATTGCAAGATCATAGGTTAAGTAAGCGAGAGACAGCCATTGAAAATGTGAAATGCTGGTACATTAATAGCGGGCGTACTGCCAGAATATTGAAATCTGTTTTGCTAATCATTTCGTTTTTCCGTTTCGTGACACAAAGAGCAGAAGCTACAGCACTATACGTTGGGATTTTTGGCATTTCCGTTCGGAGTTTGTAATTCTCTTCCTTGAGTGCCTTGATTTCCACTTCCAGTTCAGCAATTCTGAATGATGCAACAGGAGCATTGGCGACCACAAGTTCCTTTCTTAGTCTTTCATTGTCCACTCTGAATTCATTGTTGTTACCTGTGAGTTTAGCCTGACCATGAACAAGTGACCAAACTTTTTGTCTAACACAGGGCCGGCCAAACGCTGCACAGTGTGCGGAAGTGCTGCACATGTGCGCACGTGTGCGACAGCGAGCGACAGCGACATCTGTTATTAGACATGTGTCCTAAATGAACAGCGGCTGCTCCACTTCCCTGTTTATGTGGTACAAGCAAGAGCGCAACATACCCAGTCTCGTTTACCCCTAGTGACCGCAACTTCAACAGAGAAGTACCGAGAAATGGCAGGTACTGTGAAAAAGCAAAGAACCGAAGATCTATGTTCTCAATCGTTTCGACCAAGCATCAGTGATGAAAATCTCCCGCAATTGCTTCCGTTTGTCAATGAGGCGTGCTTTTGTGCCCGATATTAACTATATCATTTCTCATGACCAGTGATAAACGTGTTGGGATTTATTCCTTTCGTAATTAAAAATTATTGTTTCTAACTGTGCATTATTGCCTCATTCTGCTCCGTGTTACATTATTATCAGGAAAATTGGCCATTAAACTGGTTGTTGTATACTTAAATTTGGCCATTAAACTGGTTGTTGTATACTTAAATTTAGGGATTTTTTTTAATGTGTGAAGGGCTACGCTCAGCTGAAGTCGATAAAACATAACATTCATCAAATTGTCGGTTATTATGCAGATTTCAGACGGAACTGATGAAAGAAATAGCAATAATGGTACAGGTCATCATCGAGAGGTCTGCGGTTGTCATTCTGTTCAGAAGTCAGTGAGACAGAAATTACACTCCTGGAAATTGAAATAAGAACACCGTGAATTCATTGTCCCAGGAAGGGGAAACTTTATTGACACATTCCTGGGGTCAGAGACATCACATGATCACACTGATAGAACTACAGGCACATAGACACAGGCAACAGAGCATGCACAATGTCGGCACTAGTACAGTGTATATCCACCTTTCGCAGCAATGCAGGCTGCTATTCTCCCATGGAGACGATCGTAGAGATGCTGGATGTAGTCCTGTGGAACGGCTTGCCATGCCATTTCCACCTGGCGCCTCAGTTGGACCAGCGTTCGTGCTGGACGTGCAGACCGCGTGAGACGACGCTTCATCCAGTCCCAAACATGCTCAATGGGGGACAGATCCGGAGATCTTTCTGGCCAGGGTAGTTGACTTACACCTTCTAGAGCACGTTGGGTGGCACGGGATACATGCGGACCTGCATTGTCCTGTTGGAACAGCAAGTTCCCTTGCCGGTCTAGGAATGGTAGAACGATGGGTTCGATGACGGTTTGGATGTACCGTGCACTATTCAGTGTCCCCTCGACGATCACCAGTGGTGTACGGCCAGTGTAGGAGATCGCTCCCCACACCATGATGCCGGGTGTTGGCCCTGTGTGCCTCGGTCGTATGCAGTCCTGATTGTGGCGCTCACCTGCACGGCGCCAAACACGCATACGATCATCATTGGCACCAAGGCAGAAGCGACTCTCATCGCTGAAGACGACACGTCTCCATTCGTCCCTCCATTCACGCCTGTCGCGACACCAGTGGAGGCGGGCTGCACGATGTTGGGGCGTGAGCGGAAGACGGCCTAACGGTGTGCGGGACCGTAGCCCAGCTTCATGGAGACGGTTGCGAATGGTCCTCGGCGATACCCCAGGAGCAACAGTGTCCCTAATTTGCTGGGAAGTGGCGGTGCGGTCCCCTACGGCACTGCATAGGATCCAACGGTCTTGGCGTGCATCCGTGCGTCGCTGCGGTCCGGTCCCAGGTCGACGGGCACGTGCACCTTCCGCCGACCACTGGCGACAACATCGATGTACTGTGGAGACCTCACGCCCCACGTGTTGAGCAATTCGGCGGTACGTCCACCCGGCCTCCCGCATGCCCACTATACGCCCTCGCTCAAAGTCCGTCAACTGCACATACGGTTCACGTCCACGCTGTCGCGGCATGCTACCAGTGTTAAAGACTGCGATGGAGCTCCGTATGCCACGGCAAACTGGCTGACACTGACGGCGGCGGTGCACAAATGCTGCGCAGCTAGCGCCATTCGACGACCAACACCGCGGTTCCTGGTGTGTCCGCTGTGCCGTGCGTGTGATCATTGCTTGTACAGCCCTCTCGCAGTGTCCGGAGCAAGTATGGTGGGTCTGACAAACCGGTGTCAATGTGTTCTTTTTTCCATTTCCAGGAGTGTATTTATAGGAAACCTTGCATTGGTTTAATGTTATTTGAAATCATGACTAAGGTTCGTTGGAAGTCGCTAAGTGCTCTCTTTCTTAAATACTAGATCAAAAGCATTACGCGTATTAACGTGCCGTCAGTCAAGCTGCCTTAATAAAAACCCACGGTTGTTAACTGTATTACTTGTCTTACTGGGTTAAACTGTTAACATAAAAGTAGACGTCTCAATGAGTAGACTGTGACAGTATTTTAAATGTTTAATAAGCGAAATACCTTCCCGTGGTTGGCTTGCAAGCTGTGGAAAGAGCATTAGAATGCGCCGGTACAGAGTATCTCAGCAAGTGGATAAAGCGACATCTGTGCATAGAAACATGCACTACACGAACGCTGACGGCTGCGGCGTGCACGCTGTGAGCCGAAAGTTGCACATATGCAGGAGCACCGCACGTGTGCAGAATTTCTGGCCGGCCCTGGTCTAACAGGTGCTGTAATTGTTGAGGATACCCTTTTTGTTTTAATTCAGCTTGGTCTGTGAGAATATCATCAATAATTTCTATTAGTTTTCTCTCAATGCTTGGTCGTCGTGGCATAGCTCCCCCCTCGAGCTAGTTGCTTCAGTGAGCGTGTTGTTCCCACTGTCTGACATATTTGTTATGTTCATACCTGGGGACTGGATCGCACCAACACCATTTGCAGTGGTTGCTGCCATCTTATGCCAAGTTACTTGCTCCAGTATCTGTGTATTAATGCGGTTGTTAAGCTAAACTTAGTGGAGAGTGTAATGTTTGGTGTCCCTAGTACCTCAATGTGTGACATAAAGATAGCTCACACGAGACAGAAATCACTGAGCAACAGGCACACTATGACACTTGCTGCCGTAGTAGTGTCTTCAAACAATCACTCGCTATGTGAGAATAGCTGCATGCAGCTCAGCACCTGCTGAGTTACCTGCAGCTGTCAGGAATGGCTGGGCAGGTGGCATCCGTGAAGACCAGATGTAGCGCGGAAGTCAGCATGTGGTGTTGCTCCCTCAGGTTTGGCTGAGATGCGCAATATGTGATGTAGCACAAGCCAGCTCACACCAAGCACCATGGGAGACCACCACACTGGTGTTACCGAATGCAATTCAAAACTTTTATCACTCCGACTGTCTAATTCGCACATGATTTCTCTTTTAAATATTGTGCACCACAATGAGTGTCACTTTCGGCACTTGTGAGAACAAACACCAGTTGTTGAAATCCACTTCTACCATGTGAAAACTACATTCCAACATGGAGCCGATGTGAAGCCACAACCGAGCTGAATGGGCGAAGGCAGAGGCTGTATGCTGGCAACACACAATACCCTGTTGCAGAGCATGCTCTACAACATGACAGTCATGACCTCGGTGCCTGTTCCATCGCATGTGCCATCTGGATTCTTCCCCAGACACCAGTTCCTCAGAACTCTGCAGGTGGGAACCATGCACTACAACATGTACTTGGTTCTCTCCACCCAGCTGGCCTTGATTTATGTTAATTCCTGCTGTCTCAGCATTCCTTCACAGTAATTACTCCTTTCTTCACACCATTTCAGTTTCCTACATCTTTCATTGTCTGACCTGTCTATTTCTCGCCGTCCCCCCTGCCATCTCTGTTACATACAATACACTTAGCTTTTCAGTCTTAATTACCCATGCACATTGCTCTAGTAGTAATCTCTGTTTTGCATATTACCCTGCTTCCACATTTAAGCTCTCAGGTTTTCAAATCTTGTCCAGTGCAGTTCCAACAATCAGTCTTTCCTTCTCATCCCATCTGGTAAGTCTCCAGTGACTGGGGGTTCTGAGTGTCTTTTCTGAACTATACCCCTTTCCCTAAACCTCTCCAGTCCTTTTCCTTCACCGCTCCTTCTTCCCCTTTAACTCTTCTGCCAGAAGAAGGAGCCACTGGCTCTGGAAGCTTGTAAGAGTTAAACCTTTTTTTGTGTGTGTTCTCCTGCTGTTGTTTCGTGAGTAGCTTTTTATCTGTCCATTTATGTTAAACATACATACTCTAGACCCGTGGTCTAGGGGTTGCCGGCACGATAGCTCAGCGTGTTCGGTCAGAGGGTTAGTCGCCCTCTATAACAAGAACTGAGTAAACAGATCAATGATGAACCTAAATGGGTGTCATGGGACGTCCGCCCCGAACAAATGGAACGAACAATAAAGAACAAAATAAGAAAAAAAAAAAAAGAGAAAGGGGGGTAGCGTCTTTGATTCATAATCAAAACGTCTTCGGTCCCGGGTTCGATCCCCGCCACTGCCTAAATTTTGATAAATAATCAGCATTGGTGGCCGAAGACTTCCGGCATAAGAAGTCATCCTCATTCTGCCAACGGCCTTATCAAAGAGGGCGGAGGAGCGGGTAGAGGTTCAGGGCACTCTCTTGTCCTAGGGGTGGGAAATTGCCCCTAAAGGCGGAAGAATCAGCAATGATCAACGACATGAGGATGCAGAAGGCAATGGAAACCACTGCATTAAAGACACGTAACGTGTATCCACAGGACATGTGGCCTGTAATTGAAGAAGTGTCATGATGATCTCTCCATTGACAAAAGATTCCGGAATAGTCCCCCATTCGGATCTCCGGGAGGGGACTGCCAAGGGGGAGGCTACCATGAGAAAAAGATTGAATAATCAACGAAAGGATAACGTTCTACGAGTCGGGGCGTGGAATGTCAGAAGCTTGAACGAGGTAGGGAAACTAGAAAATCTGAAAAGGGAAATGCAAAGGCTCAATCTAGATATAGTAGGGATCAGTGAAGTGAAGTGGAAGGAAGACAAGGATTTCTGGTCAGATGAGTATCGGGTAATATCAACAGCAGCAGAAAATGGTATAACAGGTGTAGGATTCGTTATGAATAGGAAGGTAGGGCAGAGGGTGTGTTACTGTGAACAGTTCAGTGACCGGGTTGTTCTAATCAGAATCGACAGCAGACCAACACCGACAACGATAGTTCAAGTATACATGCCGACGTCGCAAGCTGAAGATGAACAGATAGAGAAAGTGTATGAGGATATTGAAAGGGTAATGCAGTATGTAAAGGGGGAAGAAAATCTAATAGTCATGGGCGACTGGAATGCAGTTGTAGGAGAAGGAGTGGAAGAAAAGGTTACAGGAGAATATGGGCTTGGGACAAGGAATGAAAGAGGAGAAAGACTAATTGAGTTCTGTAACAAGTTTCAGCTAGTAATAGCGAATACCCTGTTCAAGAATCACAAGAGGATGAGGTATACTTGGAAAAGGCTGGGAGATACGGGAAGATTTCAATTAGATTACATCATGGTCAGACAGAGATTCCGAAATCAGATACTGGATTGTAAGGCGTACCCAGGAGCAGATATAGACTCAGATCACAATATAGTAGTGATGAAGAGTAGGCTGAAGTTCAAGACATTAGTCAGGAAGAATCAATACGCAAAGAAGTGGGATACGGAAGTACTAAGGAATGACGAGATACGTTTGAAGTTCTCTAACGCTGTAGATACAGCAATAAGGAATAGCGCAGTAGGCAGTGCAGTTGAAGAGGAATGGACATCTCTAAAAAGGGCCATCACAGAAGTTGGGAAGGAAAACATAGGTACAAAGAAGGTAGCTGCGAAGAAACCATGGGTAACAGAAGAAATACTTCAGTTGATTGATGAAAGGAGGAAGTACAAACATGTTCCGGGAAAATCAGGAATACAGAAATACAAGTCGCTGAGGAATGAAATAAATAGGAAGTGCAGGGAAGCTAAGACGAAATGGCTGCAGGAAAAATGTGAAGACATCGAAAAAGATATGATTGTCGGAAGGACAGACTCAGCATACAGGAAAGTCAAAACAACCTTTGGTGACATTAAAAGCAACGGTGGTAACATTAAGAGTGCAACGGGAATTCCACTGTTAAAAGCAGAGGAGAGAGCAGATAGGTGGAAAGAATACATTGAAAGCCTCTATGAGGGTGAAGATTTGTCTGATGTGATAGAAGAAGAAACAAGAGTCGATTTAGAAGAGATAGGGGATCCAGTATTAGAATCGGAATTTAAAAGAGCTTTGAAGGACTTACGGTCAAATAAGGCGGAAGGGATAGATAACATTCCATCAGAATTTCTAAAATAATTGGGGGAAGTGGCAACAAAACGACTATTCACGTTGGTGTGTAGAATATATGAGTCTGGCGATATACCATCTGACTTTCGGAAAAGCATCATCCGCACAATTCCGAAGACGGCAAGAGCTGACAAGTGCGAGAATTATCGCACAATCAGCTTAACAGCTCATGCATCGAAGCTGCTTACAAGAATAATATACAGAAGAATGGAAAAGAAAATAGAGAATGCGCTAGGTGACGATCAGTTTGGCTTTAGGAAAAGTAAAGGGGCAAGAGAGGCAATTCTGACGTTACGGCTAATAATGGAAGCAAGGCTAAAGAAAAATCAAGACACTTCCATAGGATTTGTCGACCTGGAAAAAGCGTTCGACAATATAAAATGGTGCAAGCTGTTCGAGATTCTGAAAAAAGTAGGGGTAAGCTATAGGGAGAGACGGGTCATATACAATATGTACAACAACCAAGAGGGAATAATAAGAGTGGACGATCAAGAACGAAGTGCTCGTATTAAGAAAGGTGTAAGACAAGGCTGTAGCCTTTCGCCCCTACTCTTCAATCTATACATCGAGGAAGCAATGATGGAAATAAAAGAAAGGTTCAGGAGTGGAATTAAAATACAAGGTGAAAGGATATCAATGATACGATTCACTGATGACATTGCTATCCTGAGTGAAAGTGAAGAAGAATTAAATGAACTGCTGAACGGAATGAACAGTCTAATGAGTACACAGTATGGTTTGAGAGTAAATTGGAGAAAGACCAAGGTAATGAGAAGTAGTAGAAATGAGAACAGCGAGAAACTTAACATCAGGATTGATGGTCACGAAGTCAATGAAGTTAAGGAATTCTGCTACCTAGGCAGTAAAATAACCAATGACGGATGGAGCAAGGAGGACATCAAAAGCAGACTCACTATGGCAAAAAGGCATTTCTGGCCAAGAGAAGTCTACTAATATCAAATACCGGCCTTAATTTGAGGAAGAAATTTCTGAGGATGTACGTCTGGAGTACAGCATTGTATGGTAGTGAAACATGGACTGTGGGAAAACCGGAACAGAAGAGAATCGAAGCATTTGAGATGTGGTGCTATGGACGAATGTTGAAAATTAGGTGGACTGATAAGGTAAGGAATGAGGAGGTTCTATGCAGAATCGGAGAGGAAAGGAATATGTGGAAAACACTGTTAAGGAGAAGGGACAGGATGATAGGACATCTGCTAAGACATGAGGGAATGACTTCCATGGTACTAGAGGGAGCTGTGGAGGGCAAAAACTGTAGAGGAAGACAGAGATTGGAATACGTCAAGCAAATAATTGAGGACGTAGGTTGCAAGTGCTACTCTGAGATGAAGAGGTTAGCACAGGAAAGGAATTCGTGGTGGGCTGCATCAAACCAGTCTGTAGACTGGTAGACTGATGAGGAAAAAAAAAAAAAAAAAAAAAAAAAAAGCCACCATAGGGTATGTGAAAGGGAACCTTGTACTACTGCAAGTCATTTCTTTTGCTGTTGCACTCTCATGCTTCCACATGAATAATGATTTCTCCCATCATGCCTCTGTGGTCCTTATGCAAGATGTACATTAGGTGGCAGTAGGATCATTCTCCAGTCTGTCATTAATGCTGGTTCTCTAAACTTTCTCAGTAGTGCTTTCTGAATAAATGTCTTCTTCCCTCCATGGACTGATTTCTGCATTCACGTACCATTTCTATAATATTGACACACACCTTCCCTACAATCAAACTCACATGCTCCTTCCATTTTATTTTTCTTTGCAATGTAATGTTTAGATATATCACGGACATGACTGTATCAATCAGCACACAACTAATATTGTATTTGAACATTATAGGATGTTTTTCCTTGTCATCTGCATTAATTTATATTTTTTTCACATTAGGAGAAAGCTGACATTCATCATACCAAATAGATAATCTGTCCATGTCATCCTGTATGCTCCTACAGCCACTACAAGACAGCACTGTCCCATACACTACAGTGTCATTAGCAAACAGTAGTAGACTGCACTTCACTCTATTTGTCAGATTGTTTATGTATATAGAGAATAAGGCCACTCCCTGGATACTCAACTTCTGAGAACATACCTTTCTCTCTGATGAAAATTCATCAGCCACTCCAATTTATTGATTTCTATTGTTTGAATAGGTTTAGGGCTCTAACACCTCTGAGAACCTATTTTGTACGGTCCTCAGACATTGTTAACAGGTTGCCGCATGGCACTGTGCAAAACTATTTCCAGAAATCTAGTAATGTGCAATCTGCCTGTTGCCTTTCATCCACAGTTCACAGGATTTTGTGTAAGAAAAGGGCTAACTGAGTTTCAAAACAGTGATGTTCTTAAATCTGTGTTGATTTGTGGGCAGAAGCTTTTCTGTATCCAGGAAGCTGCAGAGGGTAAAAACTGTAGGGGAAGGCAGAGACTGGAATACATCCAACAAATAATTGGACAATGTAGAATGCACATGCTATTCTGAGATGAAGAGCTGGACCCAGGAGAGGAATTTGTGGCATGCCCCATCAAACTATTCAGGAAACTAGTGATCACCCCTCCCTCAACCCCAAAAAAATTAATAATAATAACTATAAACTTCGCCATTGCTGGTCCCAAAAAAGACTGCACCTCATCTCACAAGTAATAAGAAAGGAGGAAGGGGAGGAATAACGCCTCTTTAAAAAAAAACTCTAGATACATCTGGTTCCTGATAGAAGCACCGTATGAGGACCCCTATGATGGGTTACAGGTGAAACCTGGTCAACAATTTCAAAGGCAGAAGAGGAGTCGCACTTCCCAACAGCAAAGAGAAAAAAAGAACAACTCTGAGAAACAATTGCAATATCTGCTCATCATGAGTGGAGAAAAGTCAGTGTCTGTTTGCTCAGTTGGTGTGGCTGCAAACAAGAGCTCTAGAACTAATCACTCCCTTTCTAGTTAACCAGAGAAAACTGGAATAAAAACCAAGCATAGACATAAAATGTGTGAGGACTACTATTAATATCCCAGGCCCTGCAGCCCTACCACTAAAGCAGAGGGAATCACAAAAATCTGCTGAACTTTCCGTCAGCATGAAGACATACAAAGGAACACTGAACATCACTATGCTAACCACAGTAAGGAAACTACATAAATTAGACAATGTGCTGTAAAAATAAAAGATTTTGATATTGGCAACACAAGAGACCCACATAAGAGATGAAAACCCTATACTTCGGCAACTACAGACAGGTCAAGAGCAAAACACACAGGAAAACAAGCAAAGGAGCTCCACTTCTGAGAATGGCCTCTGCAGTCATGAAAGGATCCTCTGATCCGAAGCTGAAGTGAAACCAATGGACAACTGACTGATAGTAATGAGGCTCAAATGTGCTACTAATACACAATAATTCAGCACACATGCACCTGTAAACCCAGATAACATGTCAGACAAGGAAGGAGTCCATATGTACTGGGGTGAACTAGATTAAAACATGAGAAAAACCCTTAGTGGGAATGTTAAAATTTTATTAAGTTATTTAAACTCACAATTAGACAAAGAAAAAAGATTCAGGAGAACAACAGAACAATAACCAGGATACAGATTCACTTACAACAATAGCTAGAGACTAGTCAAACTATGTTACTAATACAATATGGGGTAATGTCAACTTGCTTCAAGAAAGACACTGAAAAAATCAAGATGTGGACATTGCCATTCAAATCCTTAAGAGAAAAGAAAATTGCCCTTGTAGCAATTATACACGAGAAATACAGAAAAACTATGAACCTACAAGTCAGAAGAGGGGCAAACATGGACTCCGGTTGTTATCTTGCCAGAACCAAAATCAGGGTGACACAAAATAAAATGATAAGACCACCATGATGATATCAAAGATCTATATTACAAAATTAAAATTATTAAGGATCAAAGAGAAAAGAGAGGAAGAGACAGCCAAGACCTGGGAAGAACTCAGAGAGAAGAAAATGAGTGAAATAAAAGAGAAAATACCTCTTATTAAAAAGAAAAGATGTCCACATTGGAATGACAAATGCAATAAAGCAATTGAGAACAGGAAAATAACATACAACTAATGGAACAGTGGCAATGTATCTAAAGATGAGAAAGCAAATGACAAGAAACATCAGGAGGATCAGAAGAAAATATGAAAAGGATCTGTTTAAAGAAATAGAAGAGCATAACACAAGAGACTTCTATAAGACATTTAAAACCAGAAACATAAGATACTAGCCACAAAATTTGTGTTTCAGGAAAAGCATGGACAACCGGTACTGAGCAACAAAGGGAATTGCGAGACACTGGTGAAGTACTTCAGTGAATTACTTAACTGTCCTGAAACAGCAGAGAGATTCTCAATGAGCAAAGAGATCAAGAGAAATGATAAGTCAATAGCACCACACAAATTGGAGACCAAGGAACAAATCGTGAAACTGAAAAATCCAGAGAAGATGGCATTGTAACTGAACTGCTAAAGGATCTGGACCGAATAACACATATCACAGAAAACATACAGGAGACCAAAGTAATACCAGAAAACTGAATGTGTACACTTATACAACCTCTGCATAAGAAAGAGGAGAGGACCAATGCTAACAATCACAGAGGGATACATATCACAATGCCTGCTGGATATGATACAGTTGTAACTAGAAAACAAGACAAGAGAATACCAATCAGACTTCAGATAGGAAGGATTCTGTGAAAGAGGGACCTCAGCAAGAAGACACTGCAGTTATCAGACAGACACTAACAAATATTAAATCCAAAATTAAATTCATGGGAGAGTTGTTAGAATCCTTGAGATTAAAACAGGAGTGAAACAAGGCAATGGCATTTCACCACTATTTTTCAGTATACTATTAGACAAAATTGCAAGGGAATGGGAAAAAGAATTGAAGATACAGGGACTTTATAAACCAGTTAGACTAGAAAAGGAATACAAAGGACTATATATTGGCTGTCTGGCATTCGCTGATGAGCTGGCAATACTCACAGATGGCACAGAAACTTCAGTAAAGCAATTGAGGTCTTGAAATACAAGGATGGAAAGGTGGAACTAAACATCTCCTTCAAGGAAACAAAATTTATGTCAAAACAAAAAACAAAATGATGCACCAAAAACAGGTCATGGCAAAATATGGTGAAATCAAGGAAGTTCATAAATTCAGGGATCTTGTTGAGATGATACAGGCAAATGGATACAGAAAGAAGATCATGAATAGAAAAAAAATCAAAAGGTGGCTAGAGCATTCTGCAAGTCTGGGAACATCCAAAATAAATAGGCCTATTCACATTATTGGAAAGTGAAACATTAGAACACTACCATCACATCAAAAATCCTGCACTCCAGAAACATTGGTCATGAATTGAGAAACATGTACTAGAAAACATAAAAAAACTAGAGAAGAGAGTCATCAGAAAATCCTATGGCCCAAAAGAGAGAAATAGGCTACAGACTGCAGAGTAACCAAGAGACCAAACAGATATCTAAGATAGAACATGCATGAAGAAATGCTGAATAATATTTTATGGGTAAAACAAGAGAATGCCAGAAACCTGACAAAATAAACGGCTATTGGAGTACACAGAAAACAGTAATTAGATGAAGTGGATCACCAAATTCAGAAATGATCTAAAGGATGCTGGCACAACAGACTCAGATCATCCACCCACAAAGTGCTCAAGTAAAAACAAGACTGTGGAATGGGAATAGAGAAGGGGATAGGTGGGTGACAGACAATGACTATTGGAGGTTGAGGCCTGGAGGGTTACAGGAATGTAGGTTATAATGCATCAAGAGTTCTCACCCGCCCAGTTCAGAAACTCTGGTGTTGGTAGGAAGGATCCAGATGGCACAGTCTGTGAAGCAGTCATTAAAATGAAGAACATTGTGTTGGGCAGTGTGTTTAGCAACTAGGTGGTCCAGCTTTTTCTTGCTCACAGTTTGTCAGTGGCCTTTCATGAGGACAGAAAGCTTTTTGGTTGTCATGCCCATGTAGAATGAAGCACAGTGGTTGCAGCTTAGCTTGTAGATCACATGACTGGTTTCACAGGTAGCCCTGCCTTAAAAGGGATAGATGATACTTGTGACCAGACTGGGGTAGATGGTTGTGGGAGGATGTATGAGACAAGTCTTGGGTCAAGGTCTGTAACAGGGATATGAGCCATGAGGCAAGGCATTGGGAGCAGGGGTTGTGTAGCGATGAACAAAGTTTCTGTGAAGGTTCGGAGGGTGGTGGAGGGGTGTGTGATAGGAGTGGTGGAAGATAGTGGGTAGGCATTTCAGGGCATGAAAAGACGTAGTCAAAACCCTGGTGGAGAATGCCATTCATTTGCTCCAATCCTGGGTGGTACTGAGTCACAAGGGGAATGCTCCTCTAAGGCCAAATGGTGCACCTTTGGGGGATGGTGGGTCACTGGAGAGATAAGGCATTGGACATCTGTTTCTGTACATGGTTGCAAGGGTAATTGTGGTCTGTGAAGGCCACAGTAAGACGCTTGGTATATTTTTAGAGAGCAACAAATCTGAACCAGGTGAGGGGTTTAGGATTTTGTGTGGTTACAAAGGATTCCTCTAGATGAAACATGAATAGGTTATCATAGGATGGTGCCACATGGATGCCCATTGCTGTACCCAGGTTTGTTTGTAGGTCACACCTTCAAAGAAGAGGAAATTGTGGGTGAGGATGTAGGATGTGGTTGGTCATGGTGACCAGGAAGGAGGCTGTAGGTTTGGAATCCATTGGGCAAAGGGAAAGGTATCATTCAGTAGTGGCTAGGCCATGAGCATTACGGATGTTAGTGTAACTGAAGGTGGCATCAATAGTGGCAAGCAGGGCACCATGTTATAAAGGAACAGGAACTGTGGAGAGTTGTTGGAGAAAATGGTTGGTATCTCTTATATGATTAATAAGAGTAACAATAATAGTTCTCTTATATGATTAATAAGAGTAACAATAATAGTAATAATAATAATAATAATAATTATTATTATTATTGTTGTTGTTGTTGTTTCAGGAGTCACCTGCAGTTTTTACTAGTCATTTTGGACTATCTGCTGGGTGAGAGATTTGTGATAAATGCAAGCTAAGTATGGTACCAATGCTAAAGAGGATGCTCTGCAAAACCAAATTGTCATTCCATCTAGACCATGTGATTTATTTGTTTCCAACTTTTTCAGCTGTCTTTTGACACCAGGGATGTGTATTTCTATATCTTCCATATGACAGCTTGAGTGGTGATTAAACAATCATACAACTGTATGAATCTCCAGAGTGAACAATTTTTTAAATGTGAATTTTAAAACTTCAGCTTTCCTTCTGCTGTCTTCTATTGCCACATCAACCAGCCTAGAAGTACCTTTCAATGCACTTAGCAATTTTACATAGAACCACAATTTTCCAGGGTACTCACTAATACCTTTCACTAAGATATGGTGGTCTAATCTGTCCTATGCTTTGTGCAACAATCTTATTACAAATGCACAAACTCATACTAACTTTTGTCTGTCAACATTTACATTTTTTTTTAAACTGAGAGTGTATAAATATCTGTCTCCTCAGCATTTTCTGGACTTTGTTTTAAGCCATTTTGTCTTTTCCATTATTAATCCATTTATTTGACACAGATTTTCTGGGGCACAATTTAAAATTAGTTTAAACTTCACCTGTGATTCCTCTATGGCCATCTTATTGGAACTAAATGATATCTATTTGTCATCTAAGTTGGATGCTAACAACTGATTATCTACTCTTTCCAGAAGAAAAACTCTCCTAGCCTTCTTTATGGACTTATCATTCTAACAACCATCATTGCTATGATGACATCATGATCAGTAATCACCGTATCTAGGCTGACATCGTCAATAATATGAAACCTATTTGTAGCTATAAGGACATAAAATAATTTCATTCCATATGGGTTGTCAAATTAGATACTCAAGGCAGTTTTCAGAAAGTGTGTTCGATACCACTTCACAAAACTGTCTGTTCATACCAACTGCAGTGAAGCCACAAACAATTTTGTCTCCACTCAAGTTTAATGCTGCCTCCAACTAACATTGCATGACTGAGATACTTCTGCCATATGACTGTAGACTTTTTCTGAATGATTGTAGAAGGCTTTTTCCAGTAAAGAATCCCTTAGCAAAGCCATACTTAGAAGCAGTTAAAAACAACTGCTAAGAAAATTATATCAATATTCTATGCAGGTATGTGTTCATGCAAATGGAAGTAAAATAATAAAACATGCAAGTAGAAAGTTTTAGTCCTATTTGGCACATTACAGAGCCCTGTAATAAGAATTAAAATCTAAAAATTCGGTTTTCCTTAGAATGAGTATTTACAGAAGAGTAGATGACTTTTTCCATACCTTTTTATTCCAAAGGACAGTATAAATACAGCACAGCAAGGAATCTAATGGTTCCTTATTTATACAGTCATTTCACAAATGATATGGAAAATTTCAACTACATCAAACAAGCCGTCCATCTTCAGGCAACAAGTGGCCCATTGGGGCCATTCAACTGCCATATAATCCTCAGCTGAGGATGTGGATAGGAGAGGCATGTGGTCAGCACACTGCTATCCTGGTCATTATGATGGTTTTCTTTGACAGGAGCCAATACTATTCGGTTGAGTAGCTCCTCAATTGGCATCACAAGGCTGAGTGCACCCAGAAAAATAGCAACAGCACATGGCAGCCTGGACAGTCACCCATCCAAGTGCTGGTCACGCCTGACAGCACTTAACTTCAGTGATCTGACGGGAAGCAATGTATCCACTGTGGCAAGGCTGTTGCCCTTAACTACATTGCTTCAATAAATAGTACAGTCATTATTTGTTACTGATTCAAGTATTCAACATTATTTTATCAGATTTCTATTTGCATGAAAATTATAGTTTTTATAATTCTGCACTTTATACCTATGAATATTTACAGATACAGAAGAAAAGTGTTTCACTTAAAAAACCCAGTAGAAAAAGGTTTTCTCATGAGATGGAAGTTGTGTACCTTAAACGTAGTCTATGGTATTGACATAACTCATCAAAACTCTTTTCAGAACTTCAATAAACAAGAACTAACAACAAATACGTAAACTGAAATGAGTAATCCTCACCATTATGATTGACTGAGAGTACTTCGCCAGTAGCCATAGAATGAAGATAACACAGAGAATCAATGTTTTAGAATGGCTTTCTGAAAACTTTCACACACATTAACATTTTCACAACATAATGGTTCATACAAAGTTAGGAACCACTTCCTTTAACTGCAAATTGTCATTTAGAAATTTATACATTTAATGTAACAATGAAATGTTTTTCCACAATGCACTGCAGTAAAATATTGTTTAACAGCTAATGGTTAAAATAAAATACCATAAAATTTCAGTACATGGGAAAACCAATTAATAAATAGTAATCTGCACTAAGCATAACTACAACACAATTGTGTGAGCTTCCTCACTAAAATGTTCTCAATGTTCTTGCTGCATCATATCTGGATAAAATCTCAAACTTTCAATAGTCATCACATCATCTTCATCAGGTGTAACTGATTACTGCTTCTGCTACTGCTGCTGCGATGGTTACCTTTTGTAGCCTATAGACATTTTGTGATTGGTTGGTGTATGTCATCATTCTGTCATGTTGCCATAGAATTTGTCATAATTTGCCCTGGTTGGGGTAAACATCCCTGTAGGCAGCTCCGTAAACTTTCCTGGTGTAATGATTGGTTGTATTCATATTGGGTCTCCAGCTGGAACATCTCATTCGCTGGACACAATATTTCGGCAGTCCACCTGGCCACCATCTTCAGGTGAGTAGGGCATCACACTATCTCACCAGAACTGAAATCAAACACACCATTGCAGCTCCTTTATACATCGACTGTGGGTCCACCACACATGTGTGAACATAACCACCCTCTAGCAACAGGCACAACAGTGCACTGGTGGTGAAAGCTTGTGGAAACGATAAATCAATAGCAAACACTATTGACAGTTTTTGAAGACCAAGACAAGGACCATTGTTTATTAATGTCAAAATAGAACAGGGTTCCAACTCTTACTTAAAGGATACCCTTTATCTTTGTTTATAATTTTGTCAGATTCAGTGACTTCTTTCACTACACATTCCCAATACCACAATGCAGGAGCAACCACTTGTGTCTCATTGTACAACATTTTATGTCCTTCAGTAAGATAATGTTCTGCCACTGCAGATTTTTCTGACTGAAATAAATGCATGTGGCAGTGATGCTCCATGCAACAATGCTGGACCATACGAATCATTTGTCCAATACAGACTTTGCGCAATGGCAGGGAATCTTGTAGACTCTGGGCTTTCTCAAACCCAAATCATTCTTCACTGAGCCAAACAGGGCTCTGGTCTTAGCTGGCAGATGAAATACATTTTTAATATTACATTTCTTTAAAATTCTACCTATTTTTGAATTTATGCTCCCCACAAAAGATAGGAATGCCACAGATTTGCTTCTGTTGGTTCCTGAAAAGATACAATCTGTAGAGCATGATGGATCTGATTGCCAGTATAACCATTATGCTTGAACACAACTTTTAGATGGTCCAGTTCTTGTGTCAAACTATTTGCATCTGAGATGGCATAAGCTCTTTTTACCAATGTACATAGGACCCTGTTGTGTTGATATAATGGATGACAACTTGATGCATGAAGATATCAGTCTGTGAACAAGGGCTTACGATAAACACTATGTCCTGATGTCCCATCATCCCTCCTGTAGACCGAGGCAACTAAAAATTGCAGTTTTCCATCCTTCTAAACTTCCATTGTGAACTTAATATTGGGATGCAGACAATTAAAATGATATAGGGAATGATCCAGAGCATCTCTCCCATGTGGCCAAACCATAAATGTACTGTTGACAGAAACAAGTTGGTTTTAAGAATGCTGTCTTCAGTGCCATGTCCTCAAAATCTTCCATAACCAAATTGGCAACTATGGGGGGAGGGGGGGGGGAGGAGGGTGTAATGGACACCCAACAGTCACTCTGTCAGTTTGTTCAAAGTATTTGTCATTAAATAAAAAATACATCAACATCAACACATGGCAACAAAGCTTAGTAATAACCAGGGAGTTAGAGATATGGTGTTCACATTTTCCGACATGGGGACTGAGAATGGACACTAAATACTTGGCTAAGTTGTAAGTAGGAGCACCCAAATTGCTAACAATGGGCTGAAGAGGAACTCCTTGCTTGTGTACCTTAGGCAAATAGTATAATCTCAGCGGAACTGCAGCACCAGGTCAAAGCAAGAGTTGGAACCCTGTTCTGTTTGACATTAAGAAACAACTGTCCTTGTCTCAGTCTTCTAAAACTGTCAATAGTGTTTGATATCAGTTTATTGTCTCCATGAGCTTTCACCAATGGTGCACTGTTGTGCCTGTTGCTAGAGGGCAGTTATGTTCACGCAAGCACAGTGGACCCACAGTCGATGTATAAAGAAACTGCCATGATGTGTTTCATTTCAGTTCCAGTGAGCTAGTGCAATGGCCTACTCACCTGAAGATGGTGGTCAGGTGGACTGCCGAAATATTGTGTCCAGATGATGAGATGTTCCGGCTGGAGAGTCGATATGAATAAAATTCCTGTAGGTGCTTAAAACAGTTAAGCATATTTCCCTTTGCCTTCTCCACATTCAGAACTCTCTTCCACAAGCTACTAAAATTACAACTGCTGTCCCAGTTGAACAAACAGAAGTTTTTAGATAACATACAGGTCCAATCATGCAGCATTATATTACTTGTAAATATTGCTCTTTCTGTTAAGCTCTCATTCCCAGCTGCAGTGTCATGAATTGCATAATATAAACAGTACCCAATGTTGCCTAGTTCACAATTAGAACATCAATACAGTTACAACACCTTCATTTGTATACAGTTATCTTTTGCATTAATTATGTCTGACAGCACCATTATTTTACTTACCTTTCTTACCTTGTTAGCTAGTGGAGTGCATTCTTGAAAAATATCCCTACTACAGAGGCAGGCTCGTTAACCATTAAGACCCTAACATTATTCATTATTATCTTATTTCAGTATTATTTCATTATGTAATAAACACACAACTGCCCTGCTTATCTAATGCAAAATTGATTGTACAGATAATCACTCAACAGTATAAGATCCTTATGCTAAGGGAAACTTAGCTCTCATTACTGATCAGACATAATTATCACTTAGAAAAACCATTATTTCAGTGTACTCCATCAAATTGCTTGAGATTATAACCTGAAGGGCAATATACATATAAATCTTGCCTTTTCTTTCCACACACATTACTCCAGGCAATTATGTTTTAAAGTTGTAGTTCCTGGAAAAGGTTGTGCCATGACACTTCTATGGGTAGACAGTTATCTCCATATACTGCTTGCACAGACCACAAACACTTCTATTATACCACATTTAAGATTAAGATCTAGTAATCAAGATGATTTTTACTGCATATTGCCTCTGCTGCTGCACCAATGAGTTCATTACTTCAGATGTTAATTATCCTACACATATGCTGATGCCTTTCATTTTCAGTTTACCTTACCTCTTTGTTTGACAGAAATTCCATAGCCATGATACCAACTTACTTTCTTCCCTCCTCTTATCACTCCTTTACTTACAACTAACACAACATATAATATACATATACACTGTGAAACTTTGTCTAAAATATTTCTATACTAAAGTATCCAAGTACCAAATCACATGACAGTCAGAAAAATAATGTTTTGGATTCACTTATAAACTACTGATAGGATAATAGAAGAGTTTGATGGCCTCAGGAAATATGAAAAATGAGACAGACAACTGGGGAAGCATTATCACCACATAATGATTCCAACACAGAATGTTGAACCCCATACTTGCTAATTGCACAAGCAATTAGTCCCAAATATTACATCAATGCTGAGATTTTGAATCAACAACAAATTGCATTTCAACAGCTGTCCTGCCAATTCCACAGTTAATAGTACTTTTTGTTTCACACTCTTTGATAGCTTACCAGTAGCACCAATAATTTTTATTCCAGAAACAGGCATCACCACTATACCTTATGTGTTCTTAATAGATTCAAAAAAATGCTTATGACAGGCAATTCAGATATATACCACTGTCTAGTAAACACTTAACACTTATACCTTGTACCCTTGATGTTATTGCAGGGTGTCGCACTTCCTTTTTACCTGCCATATGATCTTCTTCATACAAAAAACGCTCATTAATCCTTTCCCTGGAAAATCTATCATCCTGCTTACCAAAATGATTATCAGACGCGGTCAAATAACAGATAGAAGGTTCCTCATCCTCAGTACCACTCTCAAACTCAAACTCTTCATTAAGCCTAACATTATCATCCTTTATTCTTTCTTTACTTAACACATTGCCATCGTTATCAATTATAAATTCAAATACCCCATTCTGATCACTACTGGATTTGTCATTGCTATCATCATTATAACTACAGTTAGAATCAGACTCACTGTCACTTAGCTATAGATTTGGTACCTCTTCCACTTTTTTCTCTATTTCAGTCAATTTTAAATCTATATTTTCATTTATTTTAACCGCTTTTTCCTCTACCACTGCTGCACACTTTGTTTTCACCTCCATTTCAAAATCATTTTTAATGTGCTTCATTTGGTTCTCAAGTATAATCCTGTTTTCAGCACAAAATTGTCTGGCTTCCTTGATTTTATTTTGAAACTGTTTTTCAGAAGCCTCCATCCTTCTACCATAGTTATCACAAAGTTTCTTTCTCTCTACAGCTTTGTACTCAGCCTCATTGTCTTATTCATTAAGGGCACTCATTGTACATCACTTAATATGAAACCACTTTTGCTATGAAATTGTCTTATTCTCATTCACTCTTCTTCTGCACTCTGCTGCTGCTGTTGCTATAGTCATCTGGATGTCCAAGGCTGCAGCAATTTGTAGTTCTCTCGGCAAGGTATCTTGTTTATCATGATCAGATGTGCTTCTTGCCTGCTCCTGTACTCAATGACTGCTTCCATATAACCCACTCACTGATTGGCCGCTGTCCCACTGTGACCATGAAATGCCAGTGCTGATTAGCTGTAGCATCTCTCATCTCTTCCATTTAAAAATGTAAACCGCTGGAGTTCACACTTCACTGTCAAATTTCGTGACTTCTAGTTTATTGTGCCCACATACAATAGTCCTCACCTGGGGCACCATATGTAGTGGTTCACCTACTTTGTTATTTCACATGGCTCAACACAAAAGTTTTGTCTCAAGTACAGATGGTGTTGAGGATCGTGGACAAAGTTCAAAACCATCGTACAATATGCATTAGATGAGTATGTGCCAAGCAAGATCATAATAGATGGAACAGAGCCACCATGGTACAACAACTGAGTTAGAAAACTGCTGGGGAAGCAAAGGGAACTTCACAGCAAACATAAACATAGCCAAAGCCTTGCAGACAAACAAAAATTACGCAAAGAGAAATGTAGTGTGAGGAGGGCTATGTGAGAGGTGTTCAATGAATTTGAAAGTAAAGTTCTATGTACTGACCTGGCAGAAAATCCTAAGAAATTTTGGTCTTATGTCAAAGCGGTAGGTGGATCAAAATAAAATGTCCAGGCACTCTGTGACCAAAATGGTACTGAAACAGAGGATGACAGACTAAAGGCTGAAATACTAAATGTCTTTTTCCAAAGCTGTTTCACAGAGGAAGACTGCACTATAGTTCCTTCTCTAGATTGTTGCACAGATGATAAAATGGTAGATATCGAAATAGATGACAGAGGGATAGAGAAACAATTAAAATCACTCAAAAGAGGAAAGGCCGCTGGACCTGATGGGATACCAGTTCGATTTTACACAGAGTACATGAAGGAACTTGCCCCCCCCCCCCCCCCCCCCCCCCCCCTTCTTGCAGCGGTGTACCATAGGTCTCTAGAAGAGCGTAGTGTTCCAAAGGATTGGAAAAGGGCACAGGTCATCCCCGTTTCCAAGAACGGACGTCAAACAGATGTGGAGAACTATAGACCTATATCTCTAATGTCAATCAGTTGTAGAATTTTTGAACACATATTATGTTCGAGTATAATGACTTTTCTGGAGACTAGAAATCTACTCTGTAGGAATCAACATAGGTTTTGAAAAAGACGATTGTGTGAAACCCAGCTCGCGCTATTCATCCACCAGACTCAGAGGCCATAGACACAGGTTCCCAGGTAGATGCCGTGTTTCTTGACTTCCGCAAGGCATTCGATACAGTTCCCCACAGTCATTTAATGGACAAAGTAAGAACATATGGAGTATCAGACCAATTGTGTGACTGGATTGAAGAATTCCTAGATAACAGAATGCAGCATGTCATTCTCAATGGAGAGAAGTCTTCCGAAGTAAGAGAGATTTCAGGTGTGCCACAGGGGAGTGTCGTAGGACCATTGCTATTCACAATATACATAAATGACCTTGTGGATGACATCGGAAGTTCACTGAGGCTTTTTGCGGACGAGGCTGTGGTATATCGAGAGGTTGTAACAATGGAAAATCATACTGAAATGCAGGAGGATCTGCAGCAAATTGCTGCATGGTGCAGGGAATGGCAATTGAATCTCAATGTAGACAAGTGTAATGTGCTGCAAATACATAGAAAGAAAGATCCCTTATCATTCAGCTACAATATAGCAGGTCAGCAAAAGGAAGCAGTTAATTCCATAAATTATCTGGGAGTATGCATTAGGAGTGATTTAAAATGGAATGATCATATAAAGTTGATGTCGATAAAGCAGATGCCAGAATGAGATTCATTGGAAGAATCCTAAGGAAATGCATTCCAAAAACAAAGGAAGTAGGTTACAGTATGCTTGTTTGCCCACTGCTTGAATACTGCTCAGCAGTGTGGGATCCATACCAGATAGGTTTGATAGAAGAGATAGAGAAGAACCAACAGAGAGCAGTGCGCTTCATTACAGGATCATTTAGTAATCATGAAAGCGTTATGGAGATGATAGATAAACTCCAGTGGAAGACTCTGCAGGAGAGACGCTCAGTAGCTCGGTATGGGCTTTTGTTGAAGTTTTGAGAACATACCTTCACTGAGGAGTCAAGCAGTATATTGCTCCCTCCTATGTATATCTTGCGAAGAGACCATGAGGATAAAATCAGAGAGATTAGAGCCCACATAGAGGCATACTGACAATCCTTCTTTCCACGAACAATACCAGACTTGAATAGAAGGGAGAACCCATAGAGGTACTCAAGGTACCCTCCGCCACACACTGTCAGGTGGCTTGTGGAGTATGGATGTAGATGTAGATGTAGATTTCATTTGTTGTCCTTGATGTTGATGCACTGCCAAAAAAAGTGAGGGTTGGATGTGCAACCACTGTCTGTAATTGATGTAGCCAACAGATGCACAGTTGCATTTCATAGTCTTTTACTTTCACTTTTCACACCCCTCCAATAATACACATTTATATATGGCCAGTGCACTACTGTTTAACTTTTGATAAGCCTCATTACTAGTTTTCAGGCAAACATCCACATACTGCTACAGTAGTTTACTATTGAACATATACGGGCAGTAAAAACCTAACCACAAAGTTCACAATTCTTGAAGAATAGAAAGGTATAAATGAAACAGACACTGTCATTGTTTTTACTCATGGCCTAATAGTTTAACACTTATTCCACAGTTAAGCTGAAGCATTTTTGTTGATTTTGTCTGAAACTCAGCCATGGACTGACTGTCTCGAGACCAAAAATCAGGCCTTTATATATCATCACAATAATAGGTACTGAAACAACACATTGTTTAAAGTTAAATTTATAGAAATTAGAATTAAAATGTAACTCATTAAATTACTTGAATACATCAAAAAATCTGTTCCTTTTAACACTTTCTTCTACTGCAAACTTTGGGCCGAATTATTTGTTTAAATGATGAAATTAACAAATATCATTATGCAAACAATACTTCTGACAAAACTGTTAATTACTTTGGAATTAATCAAGGGTTGGCTTTGCCAATATGTTTTCAAATAGAGCTAAATAGATAATTTAAGAATGCTATTGTTTAATCTCCCAAATGTTTATAATAAGTACAGAATTTATATTTGCTTATATGTCAATAACAGAATGTAAGTTACAAAATAATTACTGTATTCACCCTATAACAAAATATACTAACTAGGAATAGTCAAAATGATTTAGAGAATCAATTACATACCTAAAACTAAGCACAAAATTAGATCTGATGTTATATTCTTTAAAGCTAACAACAAATCTTTCTCTTTTATAAAAATGCAGATTATATTCATGTATGTTAATTGTAAGTAGTAAAAAATGAAAAAAAATGAATTTAAGTAGGCAGGTGGCAAAATAAGGGGGGAAGTAAAAATATCACAGCTTGCTTTGCCACAAGTGCAACCTCAGGGTCAAATAACAAAATGTTTTAAAGTGCCATGAGATATGTTGAAAGCAGCTTAAATTCAATTTCAAGTAAATTAAAATCAAGAGGAACTGATATCAAATGATCACACTGAACTATAACAATTTTTCATAGCTTTTAAAACACTTTTCATACTAGTTCACAGTGGAGAAAATCTTCATCTTCTTGTTATGGTCTTTGATCCAAAGACTGGTTTGATGCAGTTCTCCAAGCTAGTCTATCATGTGCAAGCCTCTTTATCTCTGAATAACTACTGCAACCTGCATCCTTCTCAGTCTGCTTATTGTATGCATCTCTTGGTCTCACTCTACAATTTTTAACACACACACACACACACACACACACACACACACACACACACACACACACACACACCAAAGATCCCTCTAATAGGAAATTGGTAATCCCTTGATGTTTCAGAATGTGTCCCAACAACCAATCCCTTCTTTTAGTCAAGTTGTGCCACAAATCTCTTGTCTCCCCAATTCTGTTCAGTACCTACTCATTGTTATGTGATCTACCCACCGAATCTTCAGCATTCTCCCATATCACCATATTTCTAAAGCTTGTATTCTCTTCTTGCCTAAACAGTTTTTTGTCTATGTTTCACTTTTATGCATGGTTACACTCCGGACAATTATCTTCAGAAAAGACTTCCTAAAACTTCAGTCTATATTCGGTGTTAACAAATTTCTCTTCTTCAGAAATACTTTTCTTGCCATTGTGAGTATACATTTTATATTCTCTCTACTTTAGCCAGCATCAGTTATTTTGCTGCCCAAATAGCAAAACTCATCCTCTACTTTAAGAGTCTCCTTCCCTAATCTATTTCTCTCAGCATCGTCTGATTTAATTTAGCTACATTCCATTACCCTCGTTTTGCCTTTTGTAATACCACAACCCTCTTTGGGATCCTGTATCCTCTTCCAGTCTCATCCCCACTCTCCCGAAGAGGGCATATGTGTAATATCAGTAATTTACACCAATTTAAGTTTCTGCTTTGACTTTGTCTTTTTTGGTAATCTGTATTCAAATACACTGAAGATTTTTTTGTGCAGTAAATTAGTAATTTGCACTAATTTAGGCTATTGTTTTGACACTGTTTACATTGGCCTCACCAGTATGTAGAATTAAGGAAACATGTTGGATTAAAAGCTGATGTACTAACACAATTTTCCCAGAATACAAACTTACAAACTACAGGCACTTGGTAGAAATAAAATTGCTTTTGTAATTATGGAGTAATTAACAATGAAAGTTCTGATATTTCTAGTCATCAAGAGACAGATATTTTTATGCTTTGTTAAGTCAAAGAACTAATTGTATCCCTAATAGAAATATGGCGATGATTTTTCAGTCAGAATTAAGAATACTGATGTTTTAATTGGTATTAGTTAACAGAACTGTCATTATGACTATAGGAATGTAAAGCTTTACTTGTACAAAATTTAATTAATTGAATCTAGGCCTTTCATTCAATAAAAGTAGTCCCTGTGTTCACCTGAAAATGATAGGGTGATTATCCTTTATGTAAGTAAAATAATATATGCAAATTAACAAAATATATTGTTGCACTTATAAAACATGTAATTTATAGTCTTAATAGAAACAGATTCTTTCCTGTCTTTGTATTTCATGTAAATTTCTATGTAATTTGGGAAGATGTATGTAAAAAAATTTAATTGTATACATCTAAAAATTTAATAATTAACAATGACATTAATTGTTTAAAACCATATAAATAGAGGCAATTCATACACTGCCAGATGTCAATCTTTCATCAGTCATGAGGCAGTCTTAATCCAATTTTATACATGTAGTTTGCCACCAAACATCTAGCATGCAAAA
This sequence comes from Schistocerca cancellata, assembly GCF_023864275.1. Classification (NCBI taxonomy): domain Eukaryota; kingdom Metazoa; phylum Arthropoda; class Insecta; order Orthoptera; family Acrididae; genus Schistocerca; species Schistocerca cancellata. The sequence goes on from NC_064634.1 coordinate 304,544,024, forward strand.
TAAAACTCTTTGTGAACAAGAAATACTGGACCTTATTTCTACCATTGCATGATTCCCGTGTGGTAACACAGTAACATCAAGATGAACCTATGGCAGAATTAAGAAGCAGCATCTCAGATTACACAAGATATGTATTATTTATTTGGTAAGGATATCCATAATATGACATGATATATTGGTTTTCTTGTGTCAAGCAGTGACACACATACCAAACTTCACCAATAAAAACATTTTCACTATGTTATATTACATTGTTTTTGTTGATGTTCATCCTATATCCTCCTTTCAAGACATTGTCCACTACACCCAACTGCTCTTCCAAGTCATTTGTTATTTCTGACAGACTTACAATGCCATTGGCAAACCTCAAATATTCATATCTTCTTCATAAGCTTTAATTCCAACTCCAAAGTTTTCTTTACTGCTTGCTCAATGTACAAGTTGATAACACTGAGAATAGGCAACAACCCTGTCTCACTCCATTCTCAACCAATGCTTCCCTTTCATGCCTCTCAGTTCTTAATAACTACTGTAAAACAAGGTGAATAGAAACAGCAGGGTGAATAGAATGGTTCAAATGGCTCTAAGAACGATGGGACTTAAAATCTGAGGTCATCAGTCCCCTAGACTTAGAACTACTTAAACCTAACTAACCTAAGGACATCACACACCTCCATGCCCAAGGCAGGATTTGAACCTGCAACCGTAGCAGCAGCGTGGTTCCAGACTGAAGTGCCTAGAACCACTCATTCGCAGCAGCCAGTGGTGAATAGAAACAAAACTTCATATACACAATTACTTTGATTATTATAAGGTTGAACTGGACATAAGTTTTAACTATTATTGCTTTTGGGTTGGCAACACTTCAGACTAACAAGGAAATTATGTCTTGTTGGGTTGGCAGCATTGTAAGTTGATGTGTATTCTTGTGTCTGTCACTAATTTTTAACTTGTTTTCCTTCCTACTTTGAATTTCTATGGTAAGTAAACATGTAATCTACATGTGGCAATTAATGGCATTGTGAGTACTAGGTATAACATCTGTATAAAACTGTACGGGCTGGTTTTTGTTTCACTTTCAATGAAATCAGGTCAGTGAATTTTCAAATTTTTTACATTATGTTTATAATCTTTGCAGGGTAAATAGAAACATATGAATTCTGGTGTTTCTATTCATCCCACAATAACAAACTCTAAAAAAATCTATTATAATGCGATACTAATGCTATATAATTCTCTAGTTATGTTACATGCACAACTAACATATCTTCCTTGTTTCAGAGTTGCTGTTCAAATACACCACAGAAACACAATCCCATCATAAAAGGTGGTTACAAAAAACACATACCGAACCATATAAAAAAATGCCCTCTCTGACATCAAATTGGGGGTTAGCTAGTGGAAAGCAGCTGAAAAACATGGAATTCATTTTAGTGTACTATGCAGACACGGTGGACAAACTGCCTTTTTTGAAGAAGAGGAGCTGTTTATACACAGATTGAAAATATGCAGTGAATGGGGCTATCCTGTTGACTTTACAATCTTAAGACTTCTAGTAAAGGAGTCTTTGGACAGAAGGGGGAAGGGAAGTGAGAACGTTTATGAATAATCTCTCTGCTCATGATTTTGTGGTATCATTTATGAGGTGAGACAAAGGTCAATTAGCCAGGTGAATGTGCCAAAACATAAAATGCTCCAGAGCTGGTGTTACCCCAGAAAGTATCGACAGTTACTTCAATGAACTATCAAAGGAAATGGAGAATGTGCTGCTACCTAAAATAATAAATTATGATGAGACAAACCCCACAGATGATCCAGGAAAACAAAAGGTAGTCACATGGAGAGGAACTAAAAATCTTGAAAGGGTCATGAACTCCTCAAAGGTATCAATCACCACAATGTTTGCAGCTACTGCTGATGGCACTATACTACCCCAGAAACTATCGACAGTTACTTCGATGAACTATCAAAGGAAATGGAGAATGTGCTGCTATCTAAAATAATAAATTATGATGAGACAAATCCCACAGATGATCCAGGAAAACAAAAGGTAGTCACATGGAGAGGAACTAAAAATCTTGAAAGGGTCATGAACTCCTCAAAGGTATCAATCACCACAATGTTTGCAGCTACTGCTGATGGCACTATACTACCACCTTATGTCATGTATAAGGCTTTGCATTTAAATCAAAGCTGGACTGGAGGTGGGCCAAAATATGCAAGATACAATCAGACAAAATCTGGCTGTTTTGATTCGTTCTACTATACTGATTAGGTCCTTACAGTCGCTGTCCCATACCTGAAAAAGCTGCAAGGTAAGAAATTTCTCATTGGAGACAATTTATCTTTACATTTGTCCATAGATTCAGTTAAGCTGTGTCAGGACAATGACATAAGATTTATATTTCTACCAGCATATTCAATGCATCTGACACAAGCACTGGATGTGGCATTTTTTCAGGCTCTTAAAACTACTTGGCTCCAAATATTAGAAAGGCCCAGGAAGAAATGAGGCAACAGTTCTTACAGATAAATTTCCTCTGCTTTTGAACAAGCTGTGTGACTCTTTGAACGGAAAAAAAATGTTATTGCAGGTTTTAGGAAATGTAGGATTGTGTCTCTAGACCGCAATAAAGTGTTCTCAGTGCTCCCAGGTACTGGTACCAGTATACCAGTAAACGAAAACCAGGATAAGAACAATAATGAAAAATCCACTAATTGCCTATAGAAGAAGTACACAATTTCATAATAGTGGTGTGATCCCATTTAATGAGATTGATTTACCAAGTAAATATTAAACAACTTACCAATATTTGGTGGTAATTGGTACATGGAATACTGTGTATAAAATATCCCAGCAGGTAAATGCCCCTTATCAAAGCTTTAACAACACTGTGCAGCGTCCTATAAAATAGAATGAAACAGGAGACGGCTGAAACATATATATTTTTTAAAATGTGTAACCTACTTTGTCCCTAAATTGATGACTCCAACAAGAAATAAGAAGGAAGCAGCAGATTATCTTGCTACAGTATGTGGTGCAGTCCAATGCAGACCAAACTGGATCAGGCCTACAGTAAAGCCTTACATCATAAACCTGCCAGAGGTGCAGTGCATATTCTGCTTGCATGCGTCACACTGAATACGAAAACATACAAGACCCCTAAGACTAGTGCACACAGCTCTCAGCAGATGGCACCTGCTGGCTGTGAGCTATGATAGTATTCAATTGCTAAATCTTATCATAACAAACTATGACAGTTGTTACAGATGACTGGTGTTCTGAAAAAGAACAGTATGTTGTTTAATATTTTCTTGTATATCAAGAAACAAAGATGCTGTAACTTACCAAACGAAAGTGTTGGTATGTAGATAGAGACAACAAACACACAAACACACACACAAATTTCAAGCTTTCACAACCCAAGGTTGCTTCATCAGGAAAGAGGGGAGGAGAGGGAAAGATGAAAGGATGTAGGTTTTAAGGGAGAAGGTAAGGAGTCATTCCAATCCTGGGAGCAGAAAGACTTACCTTAGAGGGAAACTAAGGACAGGTATACACTCGCACACACACACACACACACACACACACACACACACACACACACACACATATCCATCCGTACACATACAGACACAGGCAGAGATATGTCTGCCTGTGTGTGTGTGTGTGTGTGTGTGTGTGCGTGTGTGCGTGTGTGTGTGTGTGTGTGTGTGTGTGTGCGCGCGAGATATGTCTGCCTGTGTCTGTGTGTGTGTTTGTGTGTTTATTGTCTCTATCAACATACCAATGCTTTCGTTTGGTAAGTTACAGCATCTTTGTTTTTTGACATATTTTTCCCACGTGGAATGTTTCCCTCTATTACATTAATATTTTATTGGTAATACAATCTCACTATTATGAAATTTTGTATTTTTCCATGGGCCAATCCAAAGATGCCTAAATAAAGTTGAAATATGTTATACAGAAATAATAAAAAAAAAAGAAAAGTGCCATCAAGATTGTTTGTTTCTTTTTATAGTTATAAGGCCAGTATTACCACATGTTCCTACATTTCTCCAGAACAAGAACTGACATTCCCTGAGGTTGGCTTCTACCAGTTTTCCATGCTTCTGTATGTAATTCATGTCAGTATTTTACAACCAGGCCTTATTAAACTGACAAAACAGTAATATGCACACTTGACAGCACACATACACAGACAATTCACTCACATATGGCCACTGTTGTCCCTGGGTGTCACATCCACATGTGTGGGAGTTGTGCATGTGTAAATGTCCTTGTGTTTCTTCATCTGATGAAGTACAGTGCCCAATAGCTAAAAAATATCCAACAGTCTACATTTAAATGTGGCGGTCTATAGTAAAATGGCTCCTTTAACACTAGTAGTTTCTGTGACTTTCATCATATCACTTACTTGAGTAATTTCTGAAGTGCTGAATATGATCAGTTAATGCTTTAAGTCTTTGTAAACAAATCTTGCATCTTTTCTCTCTCTCTCTCTCTCTCTTCTTGACTAAAAATATTTTTTGAAATGAAATTTTCACATGGAGGCAATTTCCAGGTATTATAAACTGAAGTACAGTGCCCAATAGCTAAAAAATATCCAACAGTCTACATTTAAATGTGGCGGTCTATAGTAAAATGGCTCCTTTAACACTAGTAGTTTCTGTGACTTTCATCATATCACTTACTTGAGTAATTTCTGAAGTGCTGAATATGATCAGTTAATGCTTTAAGTCTTTGTAAACAAATCTTGCATCTTTTCTCTCTCTCTCTCTCTCTCTTCTTGACTAAAAATATTTTTTGAAATGAAATTTTCACATGGAGGCAATTTCCAGGTATTATAAACTGCATAGGTTAGGTAACTTATGTCTATTATTTTACTGATTCATTGCTTTCATTTCCTTGCAAGCAAGTGTAATTATGTGGCTCTTCTTGATACTGATTGCAGTTCCAACTGTTTAGCCTTTTATCTATAAATGTGAGAAGTTTTTGCAATTTTGTGCAATAGTTCACTTGTTAGGTGTTAGCACAGAGAATACAACTCTTTCATGTAAATTGATAATTGGTTCACACACATAAAAGGCACGAAAAGGCACTTACCTGTCAAAGACAACACAGTGAAACACAAAATATAGAAATGACTTAGAGTAATCAAATGCAGTACTTCAAAGTTTTATAAAATGTATTAAATAAAATAGACAGTCTGTAACATTAACATATGCTATGCCATTATAATCAGTAAAGAAACAACATGTGTTACCAACCTCATCAATTGCAGTGTCAGAGAGAACAAATATCCAAGTAGCTTGTAAATAAGTATAGACAAATTATTTTAAAGGACTGGAAATAAGGCTGATGGTGGCACGTGTAAATTTTGAATGTGGTAGCCTCACTATAGTAGTAATTAAATACAGTGATCTGACAATGGTGAGAAACTAATTATCTACTGTGATGTAATATTATTGCAAATCTAACCATAAAAAGGAGCATAAAAACAAGAAAATGCAATTGAATGTGTAGTATCCACATCATCTCACAATCTGCTCTCTGGAATGCCTGAACTGATAGACTCAAATCATTGTTGCTGTAAAAAGCATGTCGCTACAGATACCATTTGTATGAAGTATGAAACTGTGAATCATTATAGCTGTTTGAGCAACAGTCTCAATCAAAATGTCTGGTTGGTTCGGAAATGCCATGACATCACAAACTGCAAAATCAAAGTCATCACAAAGTTGTTGTTGTTGTTGGTGGTGGTGGTGTGATCTTTAGTCCAGAGACTAGTTTGATGCTGCTCTCCAATGCTACCCCATCCTGTGCAAGCGTCTGGTAGAGTGTGCAAGAACAAGAATACCAACAAGCACAGCATCAGGAGGTTGTGGGGCAGGGAGGTGGGGAAAATGGAGCAAGAAGGGAAACAAGTGGGAAAAGATGGGCAGGTCATTAGCAGAGGATGGCAAATAAAAAGGATGGTAAATGAGAATGGGGAGGAGGTGACAGGACGGAAGGGGTGGACATTGCTGGGTGGAGGATGTGAGGACAGTGCATTACTATAAGTTGAAGCCATGATAATTATGAGAGCGAAAATGTATTGTAAGGATAACTCCTATCTGTGCAGTTCACAAAAGATGGAGGAAAGGATCGAGATGGCTTGGGTAGTGAAGCAGCTATTGAAATCAGTCATGATATGTTCAGCTGCATGTTGTGCTACAGGGTGGTCAGCCTTACTGTGGCCAACTGTGAAGTAGACCACCCTTTCTTATTTTGTTATTGTTTCATTATCTAATAAACAAACATCTGCTCTGCTTATCTTATGAAAAATTGCCTCTACTGAAAACACTCCACAGTTACAGGCCCTTATGCTATGGCTAACTTAACTCTCATTACTGATCAAATAAAATTATCACTACTATTATTTGCTTGACATTCTAGCTGGACAGATGATATACATACAAATCTTACTTACTCTTTCCACACACATTACTTCAGGCAACTATGTTTAAAGTTGTAATTCCTTAATGCTAGAGAAGGCTGTACCACGACACAGATAGATAGTTATCACACATGTACTGATTGCACCACACACAAACACTTCTATCATACCACAATTAATATTAAGATCTGGTATTTAAGATGGTTTACACTGCACACTGTCTCTGCTGCTGCATCAATCAGCTCATTACTTCATATGTTAACTATCCTCCACATATGCTAACACCTTACATTTTCAGTTTACTTTACCTCTTTGTTTGACAGATATTCTTTAACCATGGTGTCACTTTATTTTCTTCTATCTCTTTGGGATTCATTACTAATAACTAACACAACATAATATAAACAGATATGCAGATACCACAGAAGAAAACCTTTCTAGCATATTTCTATACTAAAGTATGCTACTGCACAAAATTACGTGAAAGTTGAAGATAGAATAATTTTGATTTACTTACAAACTACAGATAGGATAGGAGAAGGCTGACAGTCTCAGGAAACATGAAAAATGAGACAGACAGCTTGGGTAAGCATTATTGCAACATGATGAATCCAACACAGAATGTTGAACCTCCTACTTGTTATTTGCACAACAAATTAGTCCTAAATCTTACATCACTACTGAGATTTTGAATCACCAATAAACTGCACTCCAACATCTGTCCTGCCAATTTCACAGTTACTAGTTTTTCTTGTTTCATACTATTTGATAGCTTACCAGCACCACCAATAGTTCTCAATCCAGAAACATGCATTTCTATTATACCCTCAGTGTTCTGAGTAGATTTAAAAAATGCTTGTGACATGCCATTCAAATCACTACCACTGTCTAGTAAACACTTAACATGTACACCTTGTAAAATTGATGTTATCACAGGTTGACACACTTTCTTTTTACTTACCATGTGATGATCTTCATACAAGAAATCCTCATTAATCCTTTCTTTACTTAACACATTGCCCCCATTATCAATTATAAATTCAAACACCTCATCCTCATCACTACTGGCTTTATCGTTACTATCACAATTACAACCACTGTCACATTCGGAACCACTTTCACTTTCTCTAAGATTTAGATTTGGTATCTCTTCCACATTTTTCTCTATTTCAGTCAATTTTGAATCTAAATTATCATTTACTTTTACAGTTTTCTCCTCTACCGCTACTGTGCACTTGGTTTCTACCTCCATTTCAAAATCATTTTTAATCTGATCTTTTTGGTTCTCAAGTTTAATCCTGTTTTCAGCACAAAATTTCCTGGCAGCTTTGACTTCCTGTTTACAGTGTTTTTCAGAAGCCTCCGCCTTCAGATGGTTCAAATGGCTCTGAGCACTATGGGACTTAGCTTCTGAGGTCATCAGTCCCCTAGAACTTAGAACTACCTAAACCTATCTAACCTAAGGACATCACACACATCCATGTCCGAGGCAGGATTCGAACCTGCGACCGTCACGGTCGTGCAGTTCCAGAATGTAGCACCTAGAACCGCTCGGCCACTCTGGCCAGCCCTCCATCTTCCTTCTATAGCCATCACAAAGCTTTTTTCTCTCTTCTACACATTTACTACTCATAAACTTTAATTTCTCGTTACTGTTATGTACTACTGTGTTTATCTTTTCATCACAATCTTTAGCTACCACCTCAACCTTCTTATTTAATTCTGAAAGATTAGAGCTGACTACCTCAATCTCCTTTATAATTTCTTTCTACAGTTTATCCTTTAAGCTAAACATTGTAACGCTTCTTGTTGAATGTTACTTAACTTGTGTTCCTTCTGCCTGGTCCATTGATGAATAAATGGGAAATTTTCATGCTTCACAAAATTTTATTCACATTAATTGTCATCTGAAATGCACTCTCATCATGTAAACAAAACACAGACAGACTTCACTGATCTCTTTGACTTCCAAAAGTAATTTCAAAAACTGACTCACAAAACAACAACTCAACAACTAACTCGCAGTCTCACTGCATTGCTTCATACAGAATTTTAACAATAACTTCCAAAATAAAGCATTATTAATTTTGTGCTATTTTGATGTTACAATTAAAATTTACAAAATGTAAAGAAACTGATGTTACAGCCAAATAAGGTGTAAAATACAATATTCAATGACAATATTTTTTAGTAATATCTTTAGTTTTCCATAAGAAAATCATTCTGAACTTTAATTACAATAATGTCTCTCATATTATTTTAGTTACATAATTAATTACAGTTTGTATTTGGTTACTAACATGTAATGGTAGTACAGAGCTCCTGCTTCATCCGATTATATACATAGAACATACAAATAAGACCTCAAATTCTGGAAATTGCAAAACTGTGAGATGTAAACAATTGGAGAGTTAATTAGAAATGTAATTAAAAGAATATTAATTACAGAGGAAGACATAAAAATGAATAATCAATGAAAATACATCACTTGGTAATAATGTTTAAGCTCTTTCTCAAGATAGGGAGGTCTAAGGTTACTGGATTTTTAGATTACAATTTTGTTAATTAGAAGCATTGATTTTTCATGTTAATGTCTCTGCAGTCTCTAGTTATTTTTTTCTAACGACTTATTACTTCAGTTTCTTGATTAGTTACTTAATGTAGTATATGTACATAATTTTATCAATGACAACAATCCACCGATAATTACGACAATGCACGTCCTTCTAGAACATTCCACATGCCTTCGCAATGAATATCAAATTTTTGATCAAATAGGACAGAATGATATAAATATAGACACACATACAATGCCTTAGGTAGCACAGAATTGTCTGATAACTATCCAGATACATATAAAAAAGGTGGTACTGGACATTTCATATGAGTCCTGGGGAAGGCTGTACCATTATACACCAGTCCCCACCCCACTCAGCCACTCTCTCAAGTATTACTTGTATGAATGGCTGCTAAATACATACAGGCAATCCAAAAAATCATAAAAGTTTTCTTTTTTTAGCTGTCACTGCAGTCACTGGTTCACACTGCACGTCTTAAGGAATTGGCAGCTCATAATCATCAGTCCTTTTGTGCTGTCCATCTTGTGTCTGCAACCCCCCCTTTTTCTGGCAGTCTCTATGCAGCAATAGCACAGTCCACTATTAGTTTCACAGTTTTTTAATTTTCACTTCCAGGTCAGGTAAGGATTTTGGATACAGTTCTCTAGGTAGGAACAGAGATGAACTCATTACTCAAGGTACTCATGTAGGTTACAATTAAGGTCACATCAGGTATGAATTTATCAAAAGCATTCACATATTACCCTATACTATCAGCATATTTACAAACAAAATCACACAAAATTAAGTATCTCTAGATGTAAAGATTTAGCTATATACAGATTAAAGTCAATGAACCAAAAATGAATGATATTTGTATCTTTCTTTTTGATTAATATTTCAGTATATTCCACTATACTGTATATGTGACCCTCCAGGTCTCATTTAACTCTTTATCATATCAAACAATCTCACAGACTGCTCATCATCACACCATCTTTTAATAACAAACTTTTCAAAAAATGTCTTTTGTCACAGTGCAACTTGTCCATTTAATAACACATGTATATCTTTACCGTTGTCCATTTGTTCATCTCATTAGCAAATCCACAAAATCATGACCATGCCTGTAATTCTCAAAGAAGCACCCACAAATCAAATACATGCTCCACAGAGTATAGCTACAATAATTGGTCAATTACCATTGTAGGAAAGTCAAATTTAGTACATGGTTACATTTTCAAATTATTTCTCAAATAATGTCATGCAATAGTCATATTACAAATGGAAAACTTACACTACACAGAATGGATAGTATTTTCAGTAAGAGATAACTTCATTACAGGTTTATAGATGAGTAAAAGATGCATCCGTAAACGAAAAGAAGAAAAGAGAATACTACATAGCTCAGAAACCTAGTGCTCGCCACGCACTTGACACAAAGATGTGTCTTCCTGAGGGCTTTTACTTTTTTTTTTTCAGTTGCTTGTAGGGTTTCAGTTCAGTTATGTTATGTAGACCAAATAACCTCCAAGATTTTGGATACACTAACCTGTATGCATTTGGATGTGACATAGCCTGAATTTTAAATGGACCAGTATAGATGTCAAAGAATTTCTTTAATTCATTACTTAAAACTTTGGTTTTTCATGTGTTTTCACCAGGATCAGACCACCAATTTCAAAATTTGTAGGTTTCATCTTTATTTCTTTTATTACTTTATTAGTAGGTCTGTGTTGTTTACTAGTCATGACTGGACAGACTGCATCAAGATTAATTACGTATATACATTTAAAAAATATTCACAAAATTAAGACATTTATACTTAATAGAAACAATATTTATTTGTCCATTCGCTTTGGTCACTATTAAAGAATTCACCAATGGAGTACAATGGGCATTCTTTCAGGTCCTGTGCTACTCTCCTTCTGAATGTTCCTAGCGGCAGGCATTGCACTTCTTGAGGCAGTGAGTTGAACATCTATTGGGCAACCACTGGAAAGCTGTCTTGCGTTCCCATCAGTCGATACCTGGGTATTTCGATGCTCCTCTTGTTACGGGTATTGTGATTGCGTATATCTTGCCTCATGCTGGAGACTCCTTGGTTTTCTTTCATGCTGATGAGACATAAAAACACATACTGGTTGAAGATTGTCGTAATTCCTAACTACTTGAATATAGGCCTGCAGTGCTCCTGTCTTTTGCTTGATGTGATTATTCTGAGAGCTTTTTTATGTAGAATTAGCACATCCTTACAACCTGCAGAATGTCCCCATAACAGTAGGCCATAATTGATGTGGCTATGAAACAGGGCATAATATACTGTTATGCGATATTGGTCACTCAATACACCTTTTAACTTCCTCAGAAGGTATATTACACAGGAGAGCTTGGTGCAAACGTACACTGTGTGTTCGTTCATTGTTAGTTTCCTGTCTATAACGAAGCCCAACAGTTTGACAGCCTCCATATTATCATGGCATCCAATGTTGTTAAGGGTGCAAATCAAATGTTGTGTTTTTTCTTCATTCGTTTTCATTTTATTTTTGGTGAACCATTGTTTAATGTTTTGGAAGAGTACATCTATTTCTTGGAGTGATTCTGCAGCAGTTCTTCCTTTGGCAAAAAGGGTGGTGTCATCAGCAAACTATAACATATTGTTGTTATAACCCATATCATTAACATAAATAAGGAACAGGAAAGGTCCTATGATGGGCCCTTGGGGTACTCCATATTCCAGCTTTTGTTCTTGTGATGTTGCTCCATGAATTGATAGCACTTGTCTCCGGTTTTCCAGATAAGACTGAAAAGTTGCCAGAACAACACCTCCGACACCATAACACTTCAATTTATTGTGCAGTATCTTGTGTAAAATGCAGTCAAATGCCTTGCTAAGATCACAGATTGTCAGTGCCACACTTTCTCTTCTTCAAGTCCTTGCCTTATTTTTCTGGTTAAGTCCAGTGCTGCCATAAACGTTGACTTTCCACTGCGAAAACCATGCTGTGTGTCCTGGAACTTATTTACTTTAAAATAATTCTGTAACTGGAGTTTTGCAACAGACTCCATAACTTTAGCTGGAATAGGAATGATAGTAATTGGTCTGTAGCTGGACACTTCACAAGGGTCACCTTTTTGTAGATTGGTACTGTCCATGCAAATTTAAGAAATTTTGGGAAGACACCAGAGAATAAGCATTTGTTAATTGCTATAGATAATGGTTGAGCGAGCCCTAGAATAATCTTCTTCAGCATTGTGCAAGACATGCCATAGATATCTTCACTCTCCGAGTTCTTGTATGACTTAACTATTTTTACGATATCCTTAGGGTGCACTTCCTTTCAGTTTTCAAAAGCGCTACTGGTTATGTTTCTCATGTGACTTGTGGGGACTAAGCCTGAGTCAGGTATTTCATTAATAGTATCTTTCACTATCCTAACAAAGTACTGATTGAAGGCATCAGGGCTATCAGAATTTAAGGCTGAGGTGGGCTTTTTTCTGCACTCGTTTACCAGATTCCAAGCTGCTTTGCATGTATTCTGAGCCTCTTTAATGAATCTGTCATTGTATCTCTTTTTTGCCTCCTCCACTTGCTTTCTGTAAATTCGTTTGGCTCTTACATAATTACAATGAAGCAGGTCTCTAGATGGGAGATCTCTAGCTGCTTTCATACGGTCCCTGAAAATTAGCACAATGCATTTTAATTTGTTTAGCTCAGGGGTTTACCACATCTTCCCTGTAGTAGGTTTGTCTCTTCCTTTAGCTTTGCCTGTAGGATACTTCTTGTGGATTTCTGGAAATATATCATCAAATTTAACTTTTAATGATTGGAACAGACATTCGAATGAAGCACTTGCCCTCATTCCTGCAATTTTTTGCTGCCAGCTTACACTTGACAGGGCTATTTTAAGGTCATTTAGTCTTTCTTCTCTTATGATCCTTTTTGTGTTGGCAGAAGAGCCAACACCGTGTTATGAGTGGAGGCCGAAATGCATGCATTTTAGCTCACGCAGGCTGGTGTGAGGAGAGAAGAACTATACTGATGTGAGGTCTGGAACATGACAAGGAATGAGAATTCAGAAAGCGGACGTAATTAGTTTGATACTTAACTTTAATCCATTAATGATGAACATTGCTCTTGACGGTACATGATTCACAATATTATCTGTTCAGAATACATTCTTGAAGTAATTATTATAGTAACTGAATATGGCGCCTTGCTAGGTCGTAGCAAATGACGTAGCTGAAGGCTATGCTAAACTGTCGTCTCTGCAGTGAACAATCGCTAGCAAAGTCAGCTGTACAACTGGGGCGAGTGCTAGGGAGTCTCTCCAGACTAGACCTGCCATGTGGTGGTGCTTGGTCTGCAATCACTGATAGTGATGACATGCAGGTCTGACGTACACTAACGGACCGCAGCCCATTTAAAGGGTGGTGACACCACAATCCTTTTACTAAATGTGTAACTGGAGTGCCATGAGCTTGGTTGCAGTTGACTCGAGCATTTCATACTTATTTCCATTACTAATGCACTATGGTCAGCAATCATTGGTTCAACTACACTGATATTATAGTCCCAGATATTGAGGTTAGTGATAACTGTGTCTAGGCAGTCGGTTTGCAACAAACAGCCCACAGCTATTTATCAAAGTCATGAAGACTCTCTTTAGTGCTGCCATCACTTATATGTATGTTGAAATCCCCACACAGTGCAGTTTTAGATTTAAGATGTGTTAGGTAGGACAAACAGGTTTCCATTTGTGCAATAATGTTTTCAAAATTACCATCTGGTGAGTGGTACACAGAGACAATAATAAAGTCAATATCTGTTAACACTAGTGAAGCTAATTCTAGATCTAGGTCAGTGGAAAAGTAATATAAGTCTATTTCCTTTACACTAAGAGTCTTGCTTGCAAATACAGATACACCACCATGAATTGTAGTAGTTCGATACCATGAATTTACCATGTCCAAATATTCAATGGCTTTGCAATAGTCACCTTCTGCTTCATCTAACCAGTGTTCACAGATACATAAAACATCTGGTTTGACTTCTTCTACAAAGAATGATAGAAGGTCCACCTTGGTTCTTAAACACTGTATTTTAACAACTGCTATAACTATGGGCATATAAGTATCATCTCTACTGTTACTTCTGTGAGATATTATGGGGCCTTGGGTTTTTATTTCAGGCGCTATTTTACTGGGGCACTGGTCGATCTCCGGAATAAAAAACGCCTGACAACAATATTCTTTGTCCATAGTGTTGAGTCCATCACCTTGTCCTTTACATGGAAGTCCACACCAATCTTGAAGCTGCTGTTCACACCCTTTGTTTCCAGTTTTTCTACATGAAAGTTGCTATATCCTGGAAAGATTTTCTCAAGGAATTTGGTTACATTTTCAGTTGTTGTGCCATTTTTTACTTTTCCTTAATGAAACCATGCTCTTTTCTTGCCATATAGCATTCCTTGCTCTTCACCAGTGCCTATTATTTGATTTTTTCTTTCTCTAGTACTTGAATTTCGGACTGATGCTACAGCAGATGCTTGAGGTCTTTCTTCCTCTACACTTTTCTTTAGTACAGTTGCATACAGCATTTTTGATTGTACAGATGCATTCTGCTCCGTTTTGTGTATGTTGTTAGTTTGTTGTTTTCGTGTTGTGAATGATACTTGCTGATCTGTAGATCGAAAAGTTCTTTTCCTACACTGTACATCACGCCAATTTGTATCTGTATTGGGTGAAGGTTTCTCATCAGAAGGTCTGGCTGAGATGTAGGGACAGGTTTCAATTATACTAGCTCCAATTTTCGAATTGTTCAAACAAGTATTGCTGACACATCGATCTTCTGTCGCTTCATGGACTGTAAGATCTTATTGGTAGGCCTATTTGTTTGTTCTGATTTTTCACATGCATCTGCCATTGTTGCAATGTTTTCTTGCCCAGTTTTTATTTTGTAAGAGGAAATACTGGTAGTATTCACACAGAGATTCTGGTTTACACTGTGGGTTATTGATTCACTATTGTTTATTTGTTCCAACTCGCCTATTGTGGTAATTTTTTTTTTTTTCGTTTGCACACTCAGTTTGTTTTTCAAGTAATACAGGAGGTTGTGACGAACTTACATTAGAATTTCGAATAAATGGAGCAGGGCCATGTGTTACAGGCTCAGTAGTTGACCCTATATTTGCTATTAGACATTTAGTGTTGTTATTTTTAGCAATCAGTGTGATATTTTTTTGGGGTTTTCCACTTTTTTTTGCGAGATGATATTGTCAGATGTGATGCTAGCTTTCCTAATCTACAGTTTGTGGCAATCACTGTACTGAGCTGCATTCTCATTTTTGAACTGTCTTTTATTAGTTGATTTACTGTTTTTGTTAAACCTTCAACTGCACTGGTTAATTTCAGGTGGTTTTTCATATTATTTACATCACAAGCACTGTTTTCTATTTCCAGCAGTTAAACTCCACATCCTTTACAGGGTTGTTTTTGTGAGTTGTCTTGCATATCAGAACTTTTGCATTCGTCACTGATTGTTATATCATCACCTACCTTTACTTTTTCACTGCTGCTGTGACTGGTTCCAGTAACAAGCTGTTGATACTTTGCTGTAGACACCATTTTCAAAGGTCCTTTGTGTAAACTAACTTCACATGCACCACAGGAGAACTTAATTTTTCCTTTGAACTATTTACCAGGCAAACTTCACTGTTGGTAAGTTCAACACATTCACTGTGAAACAAGTTCCCACACCATAATCCACAAATCACACTTATTATTGTGATTTTATTTTCTCAGTTTCCCCTGTTGCTCCATTACTTTCTTGACTATTTCTTCTCTTTCCTGTGGACTCATAGCCTTACATGCTGGGAATTCAGTAACAGTATTCTTTAGTTCCGCCATTTGTTCACTGAATTGCTGACTTACCTGTAGACTCTGTTGATTAATATCCTTAATCTGTCCCATCTGTTCCTATGCTTCTTGCTTAATCTGTACCAACTGTTCCTTCGCTTCTTGCCTGATCTGTCCCATCTGTTCCTTTGCATCTTTCATATGCTGCATTAATAACATTAACAAATTATCTCCGCTTCTTTTCCCTGTGCGTTTGGCGTACTCGCGGCGACATTTTCACTGGAACCCTCTCCACCAAAGTTTGGATCTACACTTTGATTACTATTGGGTGACCGAGCGAGGTGGCACAGTGGTTAGACACTGGACTCGCATTCAGGAGGACGACGGTTCAATTCTGCATCCGGCTATCCTGATGCAGGTTTTCCGTGATTTCCCTAAATCGCTCCAGGCAAATGCCGGGATGGTTCCGTTCACAGGGCACGGCCGACTTCCTTCCCAGTCCTTTCCTAATCCGATGAGACTGATGACCTCGCTGTCTGGTCTCCTTCCCCAGAACAACCCAACCCAACCCAACTATTGGGTGACAGTCACTGATACTTGTTCCTAGGTCTGAAATGTTTTCCATTGGTTCCTCACTCATTTTTACCTTGTCATTATTGGCCATGGTAAATTACAAAATATAACAACTTCCCACACAAATGTTTGTCACTGTCACAAAACTATTTAATTAAAAAGATAAATTGTTACTCATCTGAAGGTTGATGGTGCTGTCCGAGAGTTTGGTCCTTTTTTTATCCACACCAACTCTTCTCATGCAGTAACATCCATCCATTCTGTGCGCCCATAACACAAAATTTTTCAAGACAATTTATGTTTGGCATTTGTCTATGTTCACCTGAAACATCACTTGTTAAACATATTTCCACATTTCAAATATCGATCGCAGCTCAACTCCACCAAATGTAATGGTTCTTATTGAATGTTGATTAACTTAAGTTTCTTCTGCCTGGTCCATTCATGAATAAATGGGAAATTTTCATGCTTCACAAAATTTTATTCACATTAATTGTCATCTGAAATGCACTCTCATCATGTAAACAAAACACAGACAGACTTCACTGATCTCTTTGACTTCCAAAAGTAACTTCAAAAACTGACTCACAAAACAACAACTCAACAACTAACTCGCAGTCTCGCTGCATCGCTTCATACAGAATTTTAACAATAACTTCCAAAATAAATCGTTATTAATTTTGTACAATTTTGATGTTACAATTAAAATTTACAAAATGTGAAGAAACTAATGTTACAGCCAAATAAGGTATAAAATACAACATTCAATGACAATCTTTTATAGTAATATCTTTAGTTTTCCATAAGTAAATCATTCTGAACTGTAATTACAATAATGTCTCTCATACTATTTTAGTTATGTAATTAATTACAGTTTGGATTTGGTTACTAACATGTAATGATAGTACAGAGCTCATACTTGATCTGATTAAATACATAAAACATACAAATAAGGTATCAAATTCTGAAAAACCCAAAACTGCAAGAAGTAAGCAATTGGAGAGTTAATTATAAATGTAATTAAAAGAATATTAATAACAGAGGAAGATGTAACAATAAATAACAAATGAAAATATTGCTTGGTAATAACTTTGAAGCTGCTTCTCAAGATAGTGAGGTCCAAGGTTACTGGATTTTTAGATTAAAATTTCATTAATTAGAAGCATTGATTTTTCACGTTAACATCTCTGCAGTCTCTAGTTACTTATTTCTAAAGACTTATTACTTCAGTTTCTTGATTAGTTACTTAATGTAGTATATGTACATAATTTTATCAATGACAACAATCCACCGATAATTACGACAATGCACATTCTTCTAGAACATTCCACATGCCTTCGTAATGAATATCAAGTTTTTTTATCAAATAGGACATAATGATATAAATATAGACACACATACAAGGCCTTAGGAAGCACTGAATTGTCTGGTAACCATCCAGATGCATATAAAAAAGTGGTATTGGACATTTCATATGAGTCCTGGGGGAGGCTGTACCATTATACCAAGTTAGTTCTAATGCTATCAGTTTTGTTTTCAACCCTGCTAATGTATTTTGTTGCACTACTATTGCCTTCTTTCATACTACTTTCCATCCTATTCATATTACTTTCCATCGTATTCATATTACTTTCTGTCCTACGCATATTACTTTCCATGTCTCCTTTTGTACTAATATTACTCAAACAACTAATCATAATTTGCCTTGTCATTGAGCCAGCCAGAGTGGCCGAGCAGTTCTAGGTGTTACAGTCTGAAAAGGTGCGACCATTACATTCACAGGTTCAAATCCTGCCTCAGGCATGGATGTGTGTGGTGTCCTTAGGTTAGTTAGGTTTAAGTAGTTCTAAGTTCTAGGGGACTGATGACCTCATAAGTTAAGTCCCATAGTGCTCAGAGCCATTTGAACCATTTGAACCTTATCATTGCTCCCAAATTTTCGTCTGCCATAAACTTTTGCCCTTGCCAACTTTTGCTACTAGTTTTCTCCTCCTTAACCTTAATGATCTCATGCACTTCAGTACTGTTTTGTCCATTCCTCTCACCTTACCATACACTGTAGAACATGCTTTTAGTATAGGACTTTTGTTCCCATCATACATAGTTACACTCCAGTTTGATTTATAATCATCACCGTCTACAGAACCAGTCACACTTACATCCTCCTGTTCATTTAACAACTTAAGTTACACAGATTTGCCTTCAGTCACATTGTCTTGTTCATTAAGGTCACTCATTATGTATCACTTAATACAAAACAGCTTTTGTAATGAATTACCTTGTTTTTAATTGCTCATCTTCTGCTGCTCACTGCAGCTGATGTTGCAGTTGTCACCTCAATTTTTTGTCTGCTGCATGTTGTAATTCTCTTGGCGAAGTATCTTGTTTATCTTGATCTACTATGTCCAAATGTGTGCTGCTTGGCTGCTCATGTATTTCATGGCTGCTTCCACAGAACCTGCTCACTGATTGGCTGCTGTCCTACTGTGGCCATAAAACCCCAGTGCTGATTGACTGTATCATCACTACACTGTAAACCACTCTTGATTTCACTTTTCAAAGTTCGCAGGTCCTTGTTTATTTTGGTTACGTACAGTACTCCTCACCCGCCAGGGAACCACATGTAGTGTTTCCACCTGCTTTTTCTTTCTTCAGTTCTTGATTGTCCTCCATGTCAATGTACTGCATTGCTACACTGGCTGCAAAATGGGGTTTGTAATTTGAACATTGACTATAGTAAATAATGTAGCTGACAGGCACACAGTTATGTTTCACAGTCTTCTACTTTTGCTGTTCAGAAGCGCCCAGTAATACACAGTGAGCTGGCCAGTGCACTATTGTTAAACCTTCGATAATCCTCATTAATAGTTTGCAGGTGAACCTCCACATACTGCTACAATAGCTCGTTGTTGAACATCTACGAGCAGTAAAATCCTTACCACAAAGTTCACAGTTCTTGAAGAATAATCAGGTATGTATGGAGCAGACACTGTCATTGTTTTTAAGCATGGCCTAATTGCTTAACACTTATCACACTGTTAAGTTGAAGCAGTGTTGTTGTTCTAACCAGCACAGGTTACTCATCTGAAACTTGGCCATTGACTGACCAACCCATGACCAAAAATCAGGCCCTTATATATCATCACAATAATAGTTGCTAAACTACACACTGTTCAAAGTTAAATTTACAGAAATTACAATTAAAACTTAACTCTTTCAATTAACTGAATACATCGAAAAATTCTGCATTTTTAACAGTTCTTCTACTACAAGGGTTAAGCCGAATTATTTGTTTAAATCATGGAATTAACAAATATAGTTACACAAATACTGCTTTTGACAAAACTGTCTATTACTTCAGAATTATATAAGGGTTGACTTCACTAACATTTTTTGAAAATAGCCACATAGATACTTTAAGATTACTAGTATTTTGTCTTCCAAATGTTTACAATTATTATCGACTTTATATTTGTTTATATGCCAACAATAGAATTTACATTACGAAATAATTACTGATTTCACTCTAGAACAAAAGATACCAGCTAGGAATGTTCCAAATAAATTAATAAATCAATTACATACATAAAACTAAGCACAAAATTTGATCTGGTGTTATATTCTTTAAAAATAAGACAAATCTTTCTTTTTTATGAAAATATAGATTATATTCATGTATGTTAATTGTAACTAGTTAAACATGAAAAAATTGTACATTTTCTCAGCCTCATTCCTCAGTTAATACAGAGCAGTATCTCAATAAACATCAGAAACAAGGAAGTAAATTATCTCATACAGATAAATCCCAAGCACAAACTGTAATGTTCTTGCATATTAATCTGCAGTCTCTCACGTAGTTAAAGAAATACAGAACTGACTGAAAAGTTAAAACTACAGTGTGCCCTTAGTAAATGAATATTGTCATGGCCATCAAGAACTAAAATTAAGCATACGGTATGGTTATGAACTGGCAATTAGCTACTTTGAAACATGTGCAAAACATGGTGTTTTATCTGTCCATGTTAAAAATATTGTGAACCTAATTATGAAATTATTGATGTAAGTGAACTGTGCCTAAAGGTGAAATTTAAGGCCATCATCATAATGTTCCTGGGACAGGAAATTATAATTGCTTGGTTATATCACCCCTCAGATCACAATGAAGCCCTGTTTCTGAAACTGCCAGAGAAACTGATACTATTGCTGCTTTAATATAAAGATCAAGGAACTGTTACAAAGCACAGATGTATCATGGCCAAACGTAAAATTTACTCAAAGTTGTCTCCAGCCAACACTAAGCCAAGACAAGTGAGGACAACGGTCCACATCGCAATCAAAATGACAAACAAGCAGAATACTGACAATGTGGAAAGCAGAACAACACATGAGTCCGAGGCTTAAATCTTAAATTCACCAACATGACCTTAGTGAGGAGAGGACATCATGCCATTTTAACAGCACATTTTGATTTCATAAGAGAAAGTAAAAGTTTCATAAGAACGACTGTCAAGCTGCTGATACAGGGGAAAGGCAACAAGCTGAATCCCTGTAAGCCATTCTTGTGAAATAGAGGGGTGGTGAAGACCATTCATGGGCTCAGAAAAGTATGCCACATTCAGTCACTGCCAGACAGATATGACATCACTGCCTCAGACAATGAATAGCAAATACTCAGGTATTTGATCCTTGAACTCCATCTTTACATTGCAGTACATGAGCTACAATGCTGAGCTATGATGTGCTGCTATTGTTTGTGAAGATGACTTCAGCATTCGAGACTACTACCTGTCTGCTCTGCTGTACTCAGTCACTATGAGCTGCCAACCTTGCAACCACTGATGAGAATAGATTTCCACCTCCAGCTTGTTGAGCCAAACTGATGATGTCTGACACAATGTACAGCTGCTGCAGTACTTGGGAGGTGTGCTAACCACTGCTGCCAATGACTGGTACCTGTAAACAGTCATCAACATCCCCAGCATTCCTTGGAGGAAGGGGTATGCTGTTGCTCAGCTTTACATTGTTCAGTGCTGGTGAAAGATTACTCCAGCACACCCCTTCGATAACTACATGAGTCTTCTGATAAAACATTAGTCTGCATCATGACCTAACCTGGTTTGCCAATGTGACTTGCCTTCTGTGTGACACCATGGTTACATGAGCCAGATGCCACAGAGTGACTTACACCAGAGATTGTTGATGACTGTGTTGTCAAGTTCTGAGGTTGTGCACTGCACTGCTGCCGGCTTGGACACTGACACAGAGAGCAAACTGTTGTAAACTTTCATCTAATAAATTATTGCTCTGCCAATGTTGTTTCATTAGACCCAGTGTGCCTGTCTGCCTGCTCCACGGCATGCCATGCTCCATTGTCTTGAAACAGAAGGGGTTTTAATCCAGACCTCTACTAAACTGGTGTCAGAAGTGTTTACATTGGCCGCCACTGTAGCAGGACCACATCTGCAGCATCATCGTTGTCACCATCTAGACTTCCACCCTGATGCAATGCAATGCAATGAGTGAGTATTTTTATGTTTGTGGACTTGTCAAAATTCAGAGTGTTGTTTGTGAAACTGTAGGAAATACCAGCAAATTTATTTCATGGCAGTGATGTGCAAATTTTGTAATTTATTTGCCATGAGTTCCCAAGCACTAAGATTTTACTATTTATTTGTGACATTTGTGGAAGGTCTGAGTCACTTGGTGCAGGACTGCTCAAAGTCTCATTGGGTTATGATCTGACATACGAATTAGTTTTTGTATTGTTGTGTGTAATATAAACGTAGATTTCCCATCTCTTTCTTTTGTAACAGCAGAAGTAGAATCCACAAAATGGTGGAAAGAAGCACTGCTACTGTGAATGAAACTGACACTGCTTTAACAGAGGAAGTAAAAACATATTAACTGGAAAATGAAGACCTGCATAACCGAGCTGAAATCTTCCAAGCTGTGGTACCACAGTTGCAGTCAGGGCCAGGAGCAGCTAAGATCATGGTAAGTGCACCCTCCCCTGCTCTAGATCCACCAGCAGTAAATTTAATAATACATTTTTCTGGAAAAACAATGGAGGATGTCACTGTGTTCATTAGAGACATTTCAGATACTGCTGAACTGAGCAACTGGAAGAATGAAACATTTTTACGTATGGCTGATGCACGGTTAATGGGTAAAGCTAGAACATCTGTAATGTAACATGAGGCACTTCACAAGACAGGAACATTCCAGGAGCCAGCTGATGGTCTGCACTGGCACTACCAGAAGCAAAACAGCATGAGATTTGTTTTAAAGAGGGACTGAGTAATTTAGTGTAGACGACAAATGAATTAGTGGAATCTTTTGCAGATAGAATCTAGAAGATCAATGCAGAGACTTACAAGCTAACACAAGGAGCAGAAGCTGATGCAGTTACCTTGTGAAAATCTGAAAATAGGACTCTTGATGCTTTCTTATGCACTATCTCTGCTGACATGTCTCACAGAGTCACGATGGAGAATCAATCTGACCTGGTTGAAGCTATTAGGACTGCCACATGGTTGTAGAAAATAGATATTGCTATTAATGGGTGTAATGACCATTAGGTCTTTGCCTCTGAAATCAGGTGTGGATGTAAGGATCATTTGCAGAAGCAATGTCACCATCCAGATTGTTATGAGTGTGGTCAAGTTGATTGTAACACATGAGACTGTAGGAATAAGAAACAAGGAAAGCAACATGAGAGGAGCATTTATTACCCACAAACAGATAAATGCCATTTTGCACAAACAAAAGTTAAACATCTTGACCATGTAATTAGTGCAGAAGGTGTAAAAACTGATCCACAATTATTTCAGCAGTCTGTGACTTCACAACACTGCAAACAGCTAAACAACTTCAGCCATTTCCAGTAGAACAAAACAATATACATACATATGCAGATACAAAATGCTGCTTGTCAGACATAGTACTGGCCAAGGAACATAAATTTATAGTACACAAAGATGTGCATGTGTCATTCATTTGTCTGGATGTCTTAGGCAAGAACAGACATAGGTCTCCACAGGTACAGTACAAGTTACATGGAGTGGGTGATAATGATTTGAAGTCATTGGGTACAACACTGTTCAACTTTAACACTGGAGCTAAGAGTTCTCAAGAATAATGGAAGTATTGCCAACGTTGATGACTGGCTGTTATCAAACTAGACTTTCTGGATAAACATCATGCAAAAATCTATCTTTCATGATACACAACTGAACTCAGTGAAACTTTGTTCCCACTGGGAACAACAGCTACTAGTGAGGCAATGTCGCAAGGTACATCAATTGTGTGGGTGTTACCAACTGAAGTGTGAACACATACACTAAAGATTGGTTCCACAATAATGTAGCATCAGGTACACTAAAGCTGTTTTGGATTCCTGTAGATGCCAACGAGCCCTAAAAAGTTTTGTGTGGCACAGCCACTTCCAAGAAATGAAGATTTAGACAAAAAGCATTGTTTTGTATGCAGAAGCATATCATGCATTAGTAATATAAACAGAGAAATTATGGTTAGCCTAGATAATCTTGACATGGATGAGGTCAGTCTGCCAAAGGGCTTGGTGATTGCCAGTTTAGATGTTCTGAATGAAGAAATAATGACAGGTCATGTGATGACCAGAGCTGCAAGCAAACCATTAATCCATCTGTATTGCATTGTAAAGTGAATCTCTTGCCAGGAATGGATCAACAAGCAATGGAAGATTTGTTACTGTAATTTTTAGATTTGTTTAGCACAAATTGTCCTTAACCAGTGACACCTACTACACAAATCATATACCTATGTAAAACAGTGCTCCTGTCTATAAAAAAAAATACTGTGTTCTCAAACATTTACAACTATTGATCAAAGAATTTCTTGACCAGCAACTGGCAGAGGGAATAATACAACATAGTTATAGTCCACGGAGTGCAAATGCAGTCTTTGTCCAAAAAAGCCACCAGATGATTTAAGAAGTACAGATTCTATTGTCATTACAGGCAAAATTGTAATTGATGTTTATCTTATTCCTTATATTACTGGGCATTAGAGAATATGGGTCAATACGAATATTTTTCAACAATGGATCTAAGTTGTGGGTATCACCAACTAGAAGTTGTTCCAGAAGATGGACTAAAAAACTGTCTTAAAGACTCCACCAGATAATTAGCAGTACTGAAGAATGCCATCTGGGCATTGCACCAGCTACTTTCCAGAAATTCTGGAATGGATTACTTTGTGGACTGAAACCTAAAAAACTGTATGGTAGATGATGCCATTGTATTTTCAAGAGACATGGAATAACACATCAAGCATTTGGAAGAAGTATTTAACAGACTACTAACAGCACACCGGATGCTCAATGTAGATAAATGCCATTTTTACACAAACAAAAGTTAAATATCATGGCCATGTAATTAGTGCAGAAGGTGTAAAAACTGGTCCACAATTATTTCAGCAGTCTGTGACTTAAAAACACTGCGAACAACTAAATAACTTTTGACATTACTTGTTCTATGGAATTATTACATGAAAATCATTACACATTTTGCAAAAATTGCAAAACAACTGAACCAATTATTGTGAAAAAGGTGCCAAATTCAAAAGGAGAACAGAATGCCAAACAGCATTTGAGAGGCTGGAGGAAACACTAATATCATATCCAGCATTAATATTCCCAGATTTTGAAAAAAATCCATCCTTCCAACTGATGCTAGTAATATGCACCAGGGTGCATTCTCAATCAAAATGTAAATGGTGAAGAAAATCCTGTGACCTATGCATGCTCATCAAGGTAGAAGAGAATTATTCTATGACAGAAAAGGTGTCACCAGCGGTGATTTATGGAATTACATACTTTTTTAATTATTTGTATGATCAAAATTTTGAGTAGTAACAGAACACACATTGCTAAAACAGATGTTAGAATTAAAGGATCCTTCTAGCTGGTTAATGAAATGGGTACTAAAACTGAATGAACTCAGTTATGAAGTAGATCATAAACAAGGAAAGAATCACACAAATGTGAACACACTGAGCAGAAGAACTGAAGCACAGCAACATAGCTGACTGGTATAAGGCGCAAGCAAATGAAGTAGAGTGCCAGGTATTTAAACTGCAGCCATACTTCATGATGCACAATGGTTTACTCTGCAGATTGGCAAATTGCGGACCATATATGGTAGTTCCAGCAGCATCAGGGTCGATGTTTTGCAACACACACATGGCCATTTGTTATCAGGTCATGAGAGTCACACAACTACAGATAGGAGAGTTGCCAAAAAATACTGGTGGAAAACTAATGTGGAAGAGTATGTACAAAATTATGTATCTTATGCACATGGGGCTGATCTTAGCCACCAAAAAATTCTATTGCAAATATTGCCAGAAATGAATAAAACATTCAAAATGTTTGGATTGGATGGCTTAGGATCATTTAATAGAACCCATGCAGGAAATAAATAAATAAATACTAACAATAAAAGATCAATTTTCCTGATACTCTGAAATGGTAGAAATCTCATACTGACAAGCTAACACTGTAGCACATGCTTTACTAAATAATTGAGGCCTCAAGTTGGGAGTACCAGATGCCATAATAAAAGATACAAATTTTATATTGGATTTAGTGAAACAGTTCTTTCATTTGCTTCACATTTGCAAGTTAAGACCAAGTCCTTTCCATCCACAAACAAATGGACAAACAGAAATGATTCACAGGATGATTTCCAAAATGATGAGCCACATTGTTAACACACAGCACAATAACTGGAACATACACCTACCATTCATAGTTCTAAAGTTTGCATGAGTACCAAACTTTCACCACACAAGGCAGTATTGAGTAGAAAGTAGCCGTCTCGTTTTACATAATAAAATCCATGCTTGGAACTGACAGCAAGTCAGTAACAGAACTCACAAAATGTTTATGTGAAGTTTGAAAAGAGTAAAATGAGCCAGTACAAAATCTTTAGACCACCAGGAACAGACAGGGCATTGTGTAGTGAAACTGGCACAATACAGAGTTATATAAAACCAACAAGTTTTTAAGCAACCCATTTACACCAAAAGACAAAACCAAAAAGTTTTTAACTAAGTACCAGGGCATGAGTTTAATGGTAAATGTTAAGTTTCTATTGCCAATGAAAACATCTTGTGTTTACATAAGCAAGGAGAAACCATTCAACGGACCTTTTGATGCTTTACCACAAGTTCCGTCATTTGCACCAGTCTCAAAAACAGTGTCCGTAGATGATCAGAAACAGGTATCTGATGACAATAAAGAGATACAGAATATGCCTTACATAGTTGGATTGCATAATGTAAACTTATGATCAGATTTTTTATGTTGTGTGAGAGTTTTCTGTACATTTGTTAGCTTTGAGTGTTGCTGTGTAGTTATCAACATATCTTATATGATAGGGTTCAGAAGTTAGTAATGAGTATGTTAGGGCTTATTTTCTTTTTCTGTAGATGTACATATTTTTGGAAAAGTGAAGAAATTAATGAAATACTGACATACAGGAAACTTATTGTAGTCCCGATAAGGCTTTATTTTGTCACAGAGTACCAAATACAACTGAACCAAATGCTCAATTCTGGGATATTGTTCTCCAGCCATTTGGATGTACTATTAACTAGTCATCGATGGATGTTAAGACTAACATACAACATTTGGGAAATACAAAATGAGGTACACAGGTTACAGGAGGTATTCATGGAATTACAGGTGGAAGTGCAGAAAGAGAATATTTTGGATGAAATATAAAAGAGCTAACACTTTCATATGAGAAATTGTGGGCATAATTAAACCAAATAGTGAGAAAATATGACAGACTTTAACAAAATAGAAAAGAGGATGCAGGAAGCCAATGGACTTGCTACAGTGGTAACACCAGTTCCTGTCAGATCACTGAAGTTACCTGCTATCAGGCTGGGCAAGCACTTGGATGCATGACCATCCAGTCTGCCAAGCACTGTTGGCAAGCATGATGCACTCAGACCTTGTGAGGCAAATTTTATTTATTTATTTATTTATCTCTTGTTCCGGTGATCCATGTTGTGACAGTATCACAGGATATGGAACGTGTCAATTTTACAAGCTTTTGGCCAGAATTTATGGTAATACATAAAACAAAACAAAAACAGTAAACAGTAACTTAGGTCCCACTACAAAAAAAAAAAAAAAAAAAAAAAATACATTTTAGATATAGATAGAGATTACAAAACAACAAACAGTGAACAGTAACTTAGGTCCCACTACAAAAATACATTTTAGAGAGAGAAAAGATTACAAAACAATAAGTGTTACAAAGAAATAAATATTACAAAAGATATGTTTACCATAAAAATATTCGGTGTTACAAATACAAATTTGGGCATACATTTGCAATTTACAATACAAGAGATGTTAAACACTGTAGTTCAGTAACTCTTCTAATGTATAAAATGATCCTAGCAATAGGAACTGCCTTAAGGTTTTTTAAACAGGAGATCATCATCTATCAAACACTTAATTCTTGAAGGGAGGGCATTAAAAATCTTACAGCCACTGAAATGGACTCCTTTCTGCACCATACTTAGATTTGGCTGTTCATAGTGGATATCATGTTTCCTTCTAGTATTGTGACTGTGATATGCACTATTCAGCTTAAAGATGGATTTTTCTTTCCTTATGAAGCACATCAATGAGAATATATATTGTGCAGTGGATGTAAGTATTTCAAGCTTCTTAAAGCTACTTGAGCTTTTGATTGAGAAGTAATGGCTCCAGTCTCATAAACTTACATATGGCCAGGAGAGCAGTGTGCTGACCACATGCCTCTCCAGATCCACATACAGTGATTCCTGTGAGCTGAGGATGACATGGCTGCTGGAGTACAATTGCAAACATGGTGTCTAATGTGCTTAATAACACAAGTATTGTAAGATAACTGATTACAGAATTTGCACAGTATGCTAAAGGTACCATGCAGACAATGAATAACAGCTTGGAAATAATACAGACTCTACTCAGTGCATTTGATAGGAGAATGAGCATAGTTAGACTGCTGCATGCACTAGCTGATAGAAGGACTTGAGGCTAAAAGTAACAACACTGCAAGATGCAGTTCATTATGCTATGTATGGACAACTGAGATCTACACTGTTGCCTCTTGCCTCCAACACAGTTCCTACCAGGATTACACAAGGCACAAAAAGAATTCCCTTTAGGATTAAAACACCTAGTAACTGTAATTGAGAGAAACCTAGCCTAATTCTATGATGTGGTGTATTAATTCAGATAAAGCAAAATTGCATATACCCATTCTGCTTCTGATGGTGGGTACGAATGCCCAATATCAGTGTTTTACTTTTCACCCTTATCCAATAAAGTGGGGAATGATTAACAAGTGAATCCAAATATAAACACAAGAAGTATTGTTAATCTCAGAACACAGTGAAGCTTATGGCCTCATGTCATTACCACAGTTACAGCACTACATGAGAGAAAGCATTGTAATTTGTCCAGCCAAAGTGATACAAACTCATGTACAGGCGATGAGGTATGGTTCTAATTAAGAAAAACTAATGTACCAGAGTGTCAAAGAGAAGTGTTAACTACACAATCATATTTCCAGAGAGTGGGAGCACATTGGATTTTTTTCAGGTTTTGCACCAGAAACTGTCATTACAAATTTTTACCAAAATGGAAAACCCATACTCACACTACAAAACAGAGTTATATTAACAAAGGGTACAACTTGTAACACAGCAGGCGTGCAATTTCACCTTCCAGCACCTGTCACGGGTACAGCCATTATCTCGCTCTCACGGCCTACATTGTACTGGGCAGAAAAAATTGTCAGAAGTGTTACCCATACAAAAAATATTATTGCTCAACAACATCTTAAATCCCAACTGATTACACTCGCTATGTCAGATGGGAAAATGGATGAATTACAGCAGAACAAATGTTCAACCATAATCAAAAATGTAGAGATAAACAATGTTATAACATCATAACCACAAGCATTTCCAACTACAAGTGCTGCCATAGTTCTTCTAGTTTGTACATTCTGCTATAGTTTGAGGCATAAACCACTACCGTAATCCATCTGATATACCAATCTATCAGACACCTGTCAACTGGTCAAATTGTAGCAATAAGGAATAAAACTGTGGACCTTGCCAAGGATGGGGAGGCTTCCCTGTCTCAGTGATACAGATAAAATCAAACAATGGAAAATCCAGGATGGAATGTAACAATATTATGAAAAGGATAGTTACTATTCACCATATAGTGGAAAAGCTGAGTTGTAGACAGGCGCAACAAAAAGGCTTTCAGAAACTGAGCTTTTGGCCAACAAGACCTTCTTCGAAATTTATTTGACAAAACACACACACACACACACACACACACACACACACACACACACACACACACACACACACGAAGAGTAGGGGTGAGGAAAGAGATGGATTCCAGGGATAGGTTCTGGGATGGGGCCTACGGATTTGAGGAGAGACTGGAGATCCTGCTGGATTTCAGGAATGGGGTGTCTGTGACAGGATTTGTAGGTGAATGAATCTGACAGCTGGCAGAGTCCTTCTGCCAGGTAATTCTTGCAGTTCAAAACAACAGTGGAGGAGCCTTTGTCAGCAGGGAGGGTTATGAGGTCAGGGTAAGTTTTTAGGTTGTGGATTGTAGTTCTTTCATTGGATTTAACATTAGTTTGCATGTTGAGTGATTTGAGGAATGATAGTGAGGCAAGGTTCAGGGTTAAGGAATTCTGGAAAATTAACAGGATGTGATCTGGAGGGCAGTGGGGATGGATCATCGCCAGATGGAAGAGTGAACTGAGTCAGGCAGGGTTCAGCTGTGGTCTTTGCTTGAGTCTGATTGGTAGTGTTGGTGGTGAAAAAGAGTTTAAACTGCAGGGTCCAGGAGAAGGAGAGAAGCTCTTTAAGAAGCCCTGCATGACTGAATTTCGGGCTGGGGCAAAAGGTGAGGCATTTACAAAGGACTGATACTTCTGTGGGGCTAAGGTTTTTAGTGGAAAGGTTCATGACTGTGTTTTGGGTCTGCTTAGGTTCTGGATTCTGTGTGGTAGTGGGAGGGAGTCCTTGATGGTGGGGGAAAATGTAATAAGTCTGCAAGACAGGGTTTATCAGCTATGAGAGGACTTGAGGGAGGTTTGGAGATGGTTACAGAGAAGATGGACAGCAGTATACTAAGACAGGAGTAAAAAGTTAACAGGGAAGAGAGTTTTTAAGGTGGCACTGTGCATCTTGTTCTAGTTCCTGGAGTGCAAGAGTTTCAGTGTGTCTTATGAGATCCAGAAATTTGGGATTACATAGCAGGAGAATTTTAGGGATAGGGGAAAATATTGCAATAAGGTTTAGGTTTGATTGACTTGGCTTTTCAGGACTATGTTGGTGAGGGTGATATGGTTCAAATGGCTCTGAGCACTATGGGACTTAACATCTGAGGTCATCAGTCCCCTAGACTTAGACGTACTTAAACATAACTAACCTAAGGACATCACACACATCCATGCCCAAGGCAGTATTCGAGCCTGCGACCGTAGCAGCAGAGCGGTTCCAGACTGAAGCGCCTAGAACTATTCGGCCACAACAGCCAGCAGTGAGGGTTAGGTACTGGCGGAATCTGAACGGATGAAGGTCATTGTGGAAAAAATTGTGGCAACTGGAGGTGGGTAATTTGATGGTAAGGTCATTTTTGGGGATGTGTGAGCCAAGAAACAACGCAGGAAGAGTATGTCAGACTGGGTTCTGGCCATGGATAAGGAAACATTTCTCTATTGATGCAGATGGAAGGAACAAGGATCCATAGTGATGGACAAAAATGTCTAAAAGTACATGAATAGCATAGGATAAAGTCTGAAAAAAATTGTACATAAATTTACAAAAATACAGCTAAACACGTGGAAAAATTATGAAAATGATGAAATGATGAAGCAAGGGGAAATGAGATTATTACAGAGAGAGTTGGCCAGTAGTGTAAGGTGAATACCACATGAAAATGGCGTGAAGACAGAATGAGAATAAAGAAAAAATAAATAAAATGATTGTGATGTGGGTTGCAGGTCTGTGCATATAAAAGTGTGAAAAAGGGGAAAGGCAGATGTGACTATATTAGGTGAAGTTAGTAGGTGTGAACTAGAGTAGAGAGGAGAAGCAGTGGGGGGGGGGGGGGGGATGGTTTTTTAGGATAAGATACAAGTTTCTGTGGCACAGGAGAAGAATGGGAAATAACATGCAAAAATATGTGAGAATGGCACAGGAAGACTGATCAATTTGGAGGTATAGGATTAATGATGTTGTTGGGTGTAATGTGGAACATGATATGCTGCTCCAAAAATCAGCATGGTCTTGTAGCTGTCCGTGTGTGTGGGCAAGATAGTTGATACGGAGTGGCTTATCAGTAGAGCCTGTAGTGCAGTTTTTAAGGTTACAAGAGAAAAACAGGAAAGAAGAGAAAGAAGGACAGACACTGAGTGTAGTAATGCATTGGAAAACAGTTACAAAGGAAAATACCACTGCTTATGGGGTGGAAGAAAAGCCATCAGATAGAATCAAGCAATGGAAAATCCAGGATAGAATGCAACAGCATTATGAAAAGCATAGTTTCTACTCTCCATATGGCACCTGAAGTCAGTTTTCAAGCAGTAGCATGTGATGAGAGTGGCAACAGTGTGGTAGGGATAAGGATGAGGCTGGGATGGAGAGGGAGAGGGATAGCAGGGTAGTGGTAGTGGTAGAGGACAGAATGTGCTGCTTGTGGGAGCTTACAAGGATGAGGTGGTGAGAGGGTAGGGCAGTTATGTGCAGTTGGGTGGTTAGACGAAGGGTGGGGAGGAGGGTGGGGGGTTGAGGAAAAGGAGGGAAGTAAAAAGAATGAGGATGCATTTGTGGAATGAAGGGCTGTGTAGCGCTGGAATGGGAACAGGGAAGGGGACAGATGGGTAAGGAGAAAGATTAATGAAGGTTGAGGAAGGTTGAGGAATGGAGGCTTAGGGGAATGTAGACTATATTGCAGGGAGAGTTCCCACCCACACAATTAAGGAAGTTGGTATTTGTGTGAAGGATCCATTTATCACAGACTGTGATGTAGCTACTGAAATGAAGATCATTGTGTTGCGAGGGGGGTTCAGCAACTGGGTGGTCCAGCTGTTTCTTGGCCACAATTTGCTGGTGTCCATCTGTATGGACAGACAGCTTGTTGGTTGTCATGTCTGCATACAGTGCAGCACAGTGGTTGGAGCTTAGCTTGTAGATCACATGTCTGGTATCACAGGTGAGGTGGAGGTCAACACTGAGAAAAGTAGCTTGTTGGGTTGAGTAGGAGCAGGTGAATTGAATGGGGGAGACGGTTGTTGAGGTTCTGGAGGAATGTGGATAGCATGTCTGCATCCTTGATTCAGGTCACAAATATGTCATCAATGAATCTGAACCAGGTATGGGGTTTGGGATTCTGGGTGTTTAGGAAGGATTCCTCTACATGGCCCATGAATAGTCTGGCAAAGGATAGTGCTGTGTGGGTGCCCATAGCTATACCTCAGATTAGTTTGTAGGTAATGCCTTCAAAGGAGAAATAATTGTAGGTGAGCATATAGTTGGTCATGGCATCTAGGAAGGAGGTTTAGTTTGGAATCCATCAGTCATTGGAAACATGGTAAGGTCGTGGGGATTAGGTATGTAGTGTAAATGGAGGTGGCATCAACAGTGATAAGCAGGACACAGTGTGGTAAAGGAACATTAGCTTTGGAGAGTTGGTGGAATAAATGTTTGGTGTCTTTAATATGGGAGGGTAGGTTGAGGTAATAGGCTGAAAGTGTTGGTCTATGAGAGCAAAGATTCTCTCAGTGGGGAAACAGTCACTACCCACAATGAGGCATCCTGGTTTGTTGGGTTTATGGACTTTAGGAAGCATGTAGAAGGTAGGAGTGCAGGGAGTATTAGGGGTGAGGAAAGAGATGGACACAGGGATAGGTTCTTGGATGGGCCTAAGGATTTCAGGAGAATCTGGAGATCCTGCTGGATTTCTGGAATGGGGTGTCTGCGGCTGGATTTGTAGGCAGACGAATCTGACAGCTAGCAGAGTCCTTCTCCCAGGTAATTCTTGCAGTACAAAACAACAGTGGTTGTGCCTTTGTCAGCAGGGAGGGTTATAAGATCAGGATCGATTTTTAGGTTGTGGCTGCCATTTCTTTGATTGAATTTAACGTTAGTTTGCATGTTGAGTGATTTGAGGAATGATAGTGAAGCAAGGTTCATGGTTAAGAAATTCTGGAAAATAAACAGGAGGTGATTTGTAGGGGAATGGGGATGGATCATCGCCAGATGGAAGAGTGAACTGAGTCAGGCAGGGTTCAGCAGTGATCTTTGATTGAGTCTGATTGGTAGGGTTGGCGGTGAAAAAGAGTTTACACTGCAGGATCCAGGCGAAGGAGAGAAGCTCTTTATGAAATCCTGAATGACTGAATTTCAGCTGGGGCAAAAGTGTGGCCTTTGCAAAGGACTAATACTTCTGCGGGGCTAAGGTTTCTAGAGGAAAGTTTCATGACTGTGTTTTGGGTCTCTTTAGGTTCTGGATTCTGTGTGGTAGTGGGAGGGATTTTTTTGTGGTGCAGTAATTGTAGTAAATCTGCAAGACAGGGTTTATCAGCTATGACGGGACTTGGGGGAGATTTGGAGTTTGTTGTAGAGAAGGTGAATAGTAGTAGCCTAAGACAGGAGTATAAACTCAACAGGGCAGAGAGTTTTTTGAGGTGGCATTGTGCATGTTGTTCTAGTTCCTGGAGCGCAAGAGTTTCAGTGTGTCTTATAAGATCCAGGAATTTGGGATTGCATAGCAGGAGAATTTTAGGGATGGTAGAAGGTATTGCAATAGGGATAGGTTTGATTGACTTGGTTTTGGAGAACTATCTTGGTGAGGGTTAAGGACTGGCAGAATCTGAACAGATGAAGGTCACTGTGGAAGGAACTGTGGCAACTGAAGGTGGTAATTTGAGGGTAAGGTCTTCTGGGTTCGATTGTATGGGCCAAGAAGCAATGCAGGAAGAGTATGTGAGACTGGTTTCTGTCCAGGGATAAGAAAACATTTCTCTATTGATGCAGATGACAGGAGCAAGGATCCATAGTGATGGACAAAAATGTCTAAAAATACGTGAATAGTATAGGATAAAGTCTGAAAAAATTTGTACATAAATTTGCAAAAATTTGCAAAACACGTAGAAAAAAATTACGAAAATAATGTAACGGTGAAGCCAGGGGAAATGAGATTATTACAGAGAGAGTAGGCCAGTAATGTATGGCGAATACCATATGAAAATGGCGTGACGACACAATGAGAGTAAAGAATAAATAAATAAAAAGATTGCAATGTAGGTTTCAGGTCTGTGGGTATATAAGTGTGAAAATGGGAAAGGCAGATGTGGCTATATTAGGTGAAGTTAGTAGGTGCGAACTAGAATAGAGAGGAGAAGTAGTGGGGGGTGAGGAGGGGTTGGTAGGATGAGATACAAGTTTTCTGTGGCACAGGTTAAGCATGGGTAATAACATGCTTATACAATAACATATGTGAGAGTGAGACAGGAAGAGTGATCAATTGGGAGGTATAGGCTTAATGATATTGGTGGGTGTAATGTGGGACATGATATGCTGCACCAACAATCAGCATGGTCTTGTAGCTGTCTGTGTGTGTGGGCAAGATTGTTGATACAGTGTGGCTTGTCAGTAGAGCCTGCAGTGCAGTTTGTAAGGCTACAAGAGAAGAACAGCAAAGAAGAGAAAGAAGGACGGACACTGAGTATAGTAATGCATTGGAAAACAGTAACAAAGGAAAATGCCAATGGTTATGTGGTGGAAGAAGAGCCATCAGATAAAATCAAGCAATGGAAACTCCAGGATAGAGTGCAACAATATTATGTAAAGGATAGTTTCTACTCACCATATAGCAGAGATGCTGAATCACAAAGGCACAACAAAAAGACTGTCAGATACTAAGCTTTTGGCCAACAAGGCCTTCTTTGAAATTTGACAACACACACACACGCACACACGCACACACACACACACACACACACACACACACACTTAAGGTAACTCAACTCACACACACATGACCACAGTATCTCGCACCAGAAGCCAGTTTTCAAGCAGCAGCAACTGACGAGAGTGGCAACAGTGTTGTAGGGGTAAGGAGGAGGCTGGGATGGAGAGAGGGAGGGATAGCAGGTTATTTTGCGTGACATAGACTGAATTCCTGAGACGAATTT
Organism: Schistocerca cancellata; assembly: GCF_023864275.1. Lineage (NCBI taxonomy): Eukaryota > Metazoa > Arthropoda > Insecta > Orthoptera > Acrididae > Schistocerca > Schistocerca cancellata. Next base: position 304,579,733 of record NC_064634.1, read on the forward strand.
CGCTTGCAGTTAGTTGCTGATAAGGCCTTCTTTTAAAATGTCAGAACCTACGCAAATTTAATTCTGTTACGTAGATATTTGCCTTTCTATGTTAATCAGTTCAAACATGCAACTGAATCATCCTCTACAATATTTCGTTTCTGTAATGGTAAGTCAAAAACTTCCATAACATGACTGTCGTCGCTATGACATTTGTGATGAAAGAAATGTGTATGACTAACTTTGAAAAGAGCTGATTCCTTAACAGTGACCAATAACATGTTGATGTGTGGATTTCTCTTTCTGCAGTCACAAACACTGCATGACGGCCAATCGCATCCACAGGAAATGAATCTATATTGTTAACCCGATTCTGCATGCAACGTTTTCTCCCCCAAGCGTTTGATGTTATTCCAGCTTCATTTTATTTCTCGGACATTTCTTAGCCAATCTTCACAATTGAATTTTTGCATACGACCAGGGATGCAGCAGTTGGAATTCGTGGAGCCATAACGCCTGCTCCGTACACCGCAACCGCCTAACATCGTGATATGAGGTCTGAAGATGGTCTAAAACGGATTGAAACCGGTAACCTCAAAAACAAAAAGTTTCTTGCGGTCGAGACTGTTTACGTTCATTTCCAAGTATAAAAAGAACTGCTGCTGTCCAAAAGAAACCTTAAAAATTACTCAATCGATTAAATTTTTAACGGAGAACAGAGGGCCACTATTAAGTTTTTCAGTCTCAAAATAGACACATAACGCGCAAACTATTTATCTCTATTGACCTCGTATAGGAGTCTCCCGGGCAAAAAAAGACGTGGAACTTTTTCACTCATAATTTTTGACGAACGACCTCTGACATTGTTCGGTATGAGATAATAAATAAAAGTAACTACAAATAAAATAACTCCTGCAACAGTAAAAAGAAAAGAACATACAAAATCACAGAGTACGACGTTCACACAGGACAGCAAGCTGGCTGAAACTGTAACATAGTGCAAGCGGTAAGTTTGTGGTGGTGGTGCGATAGGGTGACAACTTCGGGTGGTTGCCGCTGCTACAGATCTACAGATATCCTGGGATTGGCAGAAAGCGGTACTTCCATTGTAGCTGTCAGTCCGAAAATACATTTCTGGCCATTAAAATTGCTACACCAAGAAGAAATGCAGATGATAAACGGGTATTCATTGGACAAATATATTATACTAGAACTGACATGTGATTACGTTTTCACGCAATTTGGGTGCATAGATCCTGAGAAATCAGTACCCAGACCAACCAACTCTGGCCGTAACAACGGCCTTGATACGCCTGGGCATTGAGTCAAACAGAGCTTGGATGGCGTGTACAGGTACAGTTACCCATGCAGCTTCAAAACGATACCACAGTTCATCAAGAGTAGTGACTGGCGTATTCGGACGAGCCAGTTGCTCGGCCACCATTGACCAGACGTTTTGAATTGGTGAGAGATCTGGAGAATGTGCTGGCCAGGGCAGCAATCGAACATTTTCTGTATCCAGAAAGGCCCGTACAGAACCTGCAACATACGGTCGTGTATTATCCTGCTGAAATGTAGGGTTTCGCAGGGATCGAATGAAGGGTAGAGCCACGGGTCGTAACACATCTGAAATGTAACGTCCACTGTTCAAAGTGCCGCCAATGCGAACAAGAGGTGACCGAGACGTGTAACCAATGGCACCCCATACCATTACGCCGGGTGATACGCCAGTATCGCAACGACGAATACACGCTTCCGGTGCACGTTCACCGGGATGTCGCCAAACGTGCCATGTGGCCATTACGATGCTGTAAACAGAACCTGGATTCATCCGAAAAAATGAAAAGCCATGCGGATAAGATGCCTGTCATCTCGACTGCTAGTGATACGAGGCCGTTGGGATCCAGCACGGAGTTGCGTATTACCCTCCTAAACCCAACGATTCCATATTCTGCTAACAGTCATTGGATCTCGACCAACGCTAGCAGCAATGTCGTGATACGATAAACCGCAATCGAGATAGGCTACAATCCGATCTTTATCAAAGTCGGAAACGTGATGGAAAGCATTTCTCCTCCTTACATGAGGCATCACAAAAACGTTTCACCAGGCAACGCCGGTCAACTGCTGCTTGTGTATGAGAAATCGGTTGGAAACTTTCCTCTTGTCAGCACGTTGTAGGTGTCGCCACCGGCGTCAACCTTGTGTGAATGCTCTGAAAAGCCAATCATTTGCATACACAGCATCTTCTTCCTGACGGTTAAATTTCGCGTCTGTAGCATATCTTCGTGGTGTAGCAATTTTAATGGCCAGTAGTGTAATTTTGAACAGATTATAGGTCAGAAAGCAAGCATTGGCTCATAGGATGCTTCATAGAAGAAATGTGGCATCGTTTAAGTGCTCAGCATGGTCAAAACTCGTTTGGCGGAGCCGTCAATTAATAATACACAGTCGAAGAGAGAAAGAGAGTGAGAGAGAGAGAGAGAGAGAAAAAAGGGGGGAGGAGGGAGTTGAGAAAAATCCGGAAGGACGTCGGAGCGATAACTTTGTCGGCAGCGACCGGCTGCCATATTTCACAACGCGGCCAAAACAAGAGCCGCAGAGAGCGGATCCTGTTTGCGGCGGTTACAGACTGCGCGATATGTGAGGCGTTTCAGTGCAGTCCTCGGAGCAGCGCTCTGGCAAACATGGGGCTCTCCGCTCGGAAAGTGGGACCCATTCTGCTGCTGATGCTGACGGCTACCGTCGCCTTCGATGACGTCACCAGAGCTTCTGTGCAGACTGGTAGCCGCAAGGGGCGCTTCAGGTGAGCATCTGCAACTGCTTGGCCAATCAACGGAAGCGTAATCAGCAAAACACTGGCTTTTCGTACCATATTGATGCGAATAGTCGTGGAATGCGTGCACGTAACTCGAGCAATCTTGAAACACCTATGCCAATGATGGTTTTTGCCAGCTGAAAGGGGGGGGGGGGACCATTTCGGCAAAACCGCTTGCTATTGGCTGCAGTCCACTGACGTCACAGTGAGGCTGTGCAGCACACGCTCTGTCGCATTACACGTTAATTTTACTTTCGGTATGGTTCAGTACACAGTTGGGCAAATCAAATCAAGTGGAATGACATGTATTACACATTAGGTCCAAATAAATGATAATTAAGATGAATAATACGTAACTCGTTCGATGAAGAAGCAGATGTTAATGTAGCCTGTTCCAGAATTGTGTGTGTGTGTGTGTGTGTGAAATATTAAGGGACTTAACTGCTAAGGTCATCAGTCCCTAAGCTTACACTCTACTTAACCTAAATTATCCTAAAGACAAACAGACTCGAACCTCCGCCGGGACCGGCCGCACAGTCCATTACTGCAGCGCCTCAGACCGTTCGGCTAATCCCGCGCGGCTGTTCCAGAATTATTTTGCTATTTATCAAATGGTTCAAATGGTTCTAAGCACTATGGGGCTTAACATCTGAGGTCATCAGTCCCTTAGACTTAGAACTCCGTAAACCTAACTAACCTAAGGACATCACACTCATCCATGCCCGAGGCAGGATTCGAACCTGCGACCGTAGCAGCGGCGTGGTTCCGGATTCAAGCGCCTAGAACCGCTCGGTCACAGCGGCCGGCTGCTATTAATCAGATGGAGATGCAATCCAGAGCTGCTTCCTCCTTATGGCACATTTCTTCATGGCTTCCAACTTGGCTTTTCGATTCAGATAAATGTGCTCTTGTTCTTACATAAAGAACGCGAACCTCAGGAAATTTTAATTTCAAAACAGAGCGCAGAGACATTACATTGTTTCTGTTACACAATCCATTTTTATGAAAAGTAGCGAATTCTTCTTCAAATTGCAGTACTTTTTTCGTCCATGCAGGCGTTGGAGAACAAATACTGATAAGAGATATAACTGACATACAGCCTGCATTAAGCTCTCCTACTTCACTTTTTGCTGCTGGAATTCCGAATTATTTATCGATGTTTTGGCACTTAAATAGGGGTACAGAATTTCGTCACACTGAGCAGATTCTGCGTTTAATTCTTCAATAAGCTCTGTGTTTCCATAGTAAGAAATATCACTTGCGTTGCCGATAAGTTTCCTTGTCTCAAGTGGCGTAGGATTGTTATAAAACCCTCGTACCCCAGAAAAAAAAATTCGAAGAAATCTTGATCTGGTCTGGAAGCTGAAATGTAGCTCATATTCATACTTTGTAGGATTTCGAAACGAGCAAAGAGAGATTTTATTGATTTAATGAAAGCAACAATTGATTTAATGAAGGCAACAATATATCATTATCGTTATCTCCCGTTGCCGAACAAATGTCTAGGAACCTCTTTGGTGTATTATCCTGAATTGTGAGATTCATTCCAAATCCACATGAACATTGGTCTTTTGGAATTAACGAGTTCAATAAAATTATTTTCACCGTTTTTGTGAAAAACATACTTCAATGCCTAAGCTGTTCGTAGTGAGAATAGACGCGCACTCGTCCAGCAACATTTAAGTGCTCTTCGCTAATGCTATGTGTTGTCGCTAGGTCACTTTTTATGTTTAGAAAGCTCCTGTACGGCTGCTTTAGTTGTTTTGGACCCATTAGGTAGCTTAATGAAATGGTTCCTCAATAACTTTAACAGTGTGGTACATCGAAGAAAACCCATACATTCCTGTTATCGTCTGCTGGATCCACGAAATATGTTTTATCTACATCAGCACAAAATTCCTTACAAACTTTTATATTTTTTTACCCGTATGAGATGTCACAGCTACAATATTTATTTCCGATTCCTCAACTGCCTTAATGATACTCTGAATCAAAATACTAGTGATAATTGTGTAAAAGTCAAAATAAATTGGTTGCGCCACTGATTGCACAAACCAGGGAACATGGAAGCTTGAACACTAGATTGTAGACCGATCACTATGTCCTCCGACAAATCGTAAGATACGCAAACATCAATATTCATTTCTCCAGATGTCAAAAATGCTAGTCTTTGTTGGGTGGTAAAGGTTTTTGACTTAGCGTTTAATAAACACGGGATTTCTTCGAGAGTACCCGGTCTTCATTTAAATTCCTTCGTCCATTTCTGAAGCGTTGATCTGCACAACAAAGGCATTTTTCGCTTTTGTAAATAAGCATGTGCTTTTGGAAGTCGTAGCTCTTGAAGTCCATGCATAGACAATGTGCTCTGAACTTCACTTTGTCCTTTTGCTTTTGGTCAACAGACATCGTATTTGCGCCAGTGTAAAACATTTTGACAACATATTGCTCACACTTATGTGTAATTGTTTTTTTGTTTCGCGTCAGTTAACATTTTTTTTGTCCGCTTTCACGAAAGAACACGGTGAAGAGAACATGTTTTACTTCATAAGGCTCCATTACATTTCTTTAGTACTGCTTTTTTGTATGCATTTAGTTTTATTAAAAGTTAAATCTCGGCTCTCAGTTCCTTAATTTATAGATCCTTGCTCACCACGTCACTGAGCTCATAAACGGGGCCATTAGCCGTTGTCTGGTCGACTTTCTCGTGTTTTCGTTGATACAGTTTCTAAAGTCGGCAAAGCTTGTTTTAGTAAACTTCTTGCTTTGCAGCATTGTGCACGACTTCCAAATCTCCAAGGAATGAACTTACTTTATTACTCCTGGGATTATTTACTGAGTACTATACAGCTACATTATTTTGTTATTATTGATAAGATAAATAATAGACAAAGGCAATAAAATATCAGTGACATAAATCCTCGTAATAGCTTATTTCGATAAAATATAAAGATGAAAATTGAACCCATCTGTCGGCTTCGAACTCACACCCTTCAGCATGACATGTAGAGATCCTGTGAACTGAGCTAACTAACCACTGTTATTGTTATTTTTGAACTTTATGAGTAGCATGTGAAATGTCCAGGTATAAGAGCTCAATCAAAAGTTGAATATTGTTTTCTCACTAGAATAGTTAAAACATTTTGCGAATACGAAAAAAATATCGGCTGTTTCTACTAGATATGAAGCTGTAGTACCCAGGAGCAAATATAGCGTGGAGTAATCCACAATTTCCTCAAAGAAAGTATTCAATTTGTGTGACTTTGATTTTATTTTAAGGTAATTCTTGAGTTACACTCCTGGAAATTGAAATAAGAACACCGTGAATTCATTGTCCCAGGAAGGGGAAACTTTATTGACACATTCCTGGGGTCAGATACATCACATGATCACACTGACAGAACCACAGGCACATAGACACAGGCAACAGAGCATGCACAATGTCGGCACTAGTACAGTGTATATCCACCTTTCGCAGCAATGCAGGCTGCTATTCTCCCATGGAGACGATCGTAGAGATGCTGGATCTAGTCCTGTGGAACGGCTTGCCATGCCATTTCCACCTGGCGCCTCAGTTGGACCAGCGTTCGTGCTGGACGTGCAGACCACGTGAGACGACGCTTCATCCAGTCCCAAACATGCTCAATGGGGGACAGATCCGGAGATCTTGCTGGCCAGGGTAGCTGACTTACACCTTCTAGAGCACGTTGGGTGGCACGGGATACATGCGGACGTGCATTGTCCTGTTGGAACAGCAAGTTCCCTTGCCGGTCTAGGAATGGTAGAACGATGGGTTCGATGACGGTTTGGATGTACCGTGCACTATTCAGTGTCCCCTCGACGATCACCAGTGGTGTACGGCCAGTGTAGGAGATCGCTCCCCACACCATGATGCCGGGTGTTGGCCCTGTGTGCCTCGGTCGTATGCAGTCCTGATTGTGGCACTCACCTGCACGGCGCCAAACACGCATACGACCATCATTGGCACCAAGGCAGAAGCGACTCTCATCGCTGAAGACGACACGTCTCCATTCGTCCCTCCATTCACGCCTGTCGCGACACCACTGGAGGCGGGCTGCACGATGTTGGGGCGTGAGCGGAAGACGGCCTAACGGTGTGCGGGACCGTAGCCCAGCTTCATGGAGACGGTTGCGAATGGTCCTCGCCGATACCCCAGGAGCAACAGTGTCCCTAATTTGCTGGGAAGTGGCTGTGCGGTCCCCTACGGCACTGCGTAGGATCCTACGGTCTTGGCGTGCATCCGTGCGTCGCTGCGGTCCGGTCCCAGGTCGACGGGCACGTGCACCTTCCGCCGACCACTGGCGACAACATCGATGTACTGTGGAGACCTCACGCCCCACGTGTTGAGCAATTCGGCGGTACGTCCACCCGGCCTTCCGCATGCCCACTATACGCCCTCGCTCAAAGTCCGTCAACTGCACATACGGTTCACGTCCAAGCTGTCGCGGCATGCTACCAGTGTTAAAGACTGCGATGGAGCTCCGTATGCCACGGCAAACTGGCTGACACTGACGGCGGCGGTGCACAAATGCTGCGCAGCTAGCGCCATTCGACGGCCAACACCGCGGTTCCAGGTGTGTCCGCTGTGCCGTGCGTGTGATCATTGCTTGTACAGCCCTCTTGCAGTGTCCGGAGCAAGTATGGTGGGTCTGACACACCGGTGTCAATGTGTTCTTTTTTCCATTTCCAGGAGTGTATAATTAGTTTGCGTGTTATTTATGCACAGCACCTGCATCGCTGCTTTCTTCCCCATCCCAGTATGGAATGCTGGGGATTACTTTCGGTAGTAGATTCTTTCTTGGAGGTAACGCTGAAAGCTCGTTTCTCTAATCTCATTCATAAACTTCGGGTTGAAAGTGAACTGGCGACATACATGTAGTTTCCATATCCACTTTGTCCGGACGTTTGCTTCGAACTATCCACTCACGTTGCAAGTGCTTATCTTCGGAAAAACCATGATAAATAACGTTTGTCGCATTTCGAGCGATATTAATGCACTGCGCCACAGCGTAATTACAGTGATCCTTGTTCATGAGTGACACGAAATGAGCTGTTTTCTTTGGATGCACATCTCGATTTCCGTGTTGTGCTGAATTCACAGCCACGAGAGTCCTCAAAGTATCAATGCGCGCAGGGGCGTCTGCATATTTTTTGCTCGCAAGGGGTCGGAATGGTCTATCTCCTTTTTCTACCTAACTCGTTTTTTTCGGCGTGTCCATGCAAAACATCTTGTCCGGTTTTGCAGTTTATCCGAGACGTTTACGAAGGCGTAAAATGGGAGGTAATGGTGTGGTATCTGTCCTTGCGATCTGTGAGGAGGATATATCGCTATTGCATGTACTTAAAACTACGATGGGACATCGGAACGTAATTAACACATTATTATGGAAGGCCAAATAACATTTAATGATGCTGCACTACACTTCAAAGTGAAACAGCTACATTACACTATTTTTATCACATCTATAAAATAACAGGATTGATTCTGTCACACAGCGCCAAAGATAAACGACCAATAGGTGTGCAGCGTGGAGCCTTCTCAATCGAATGCGGTCTCTGGTGTCTGTACACAAAACAGTACCGCCCTGAATTTCATTTGTGTAAGAGCTGCTGCTTTATTTAGGCTGAAAAATGATAAGGGTAATAACAGAGCAACGAATTGTCGTAAAGTTTAGCTTGAAAGTGGAAAAACTACTACTGAAATCTGTTATTAGAAGAAGTGTATGGCGAATACTGTTTATCAGGTACGCGAGTTACTGAGTGCTTGGCTCTGAACACTATGGGACTTAACGTCTGAGGTCATCAGTCCCCTAGAACTTAGAACTACTTAAACCTAACCTAAGGACGTCTCATACATCCATGCCCGAGGCAGGATTCGAACCTGCGACCGTAGCGTTCGCGCGGTTCCGGACTGAAGCGCCTAGAACCGCTCGACCACATCGGCTGGCAACTGAGTGCTTCAAGAGTTTCTAAGATGGCTGAGAAGACGTTCAAGATGAATCGGGTCCGGGAGGCCCTTCAATATCAAAAACTTTACTACGTGTAAACGAAGGTACTGTGATTCGATCTGATCGTCGGTTGAGTATTCGATCACTTTCTGAAACTGCTGCAATTGACAAAGAATGAGTAAGGCAAATTTTACATAACCAGTTTAACATGAAAATAATGTGTGTGAAACTGGCATTGAAAATTCTCACTAACGAAGAAAAAAGAAAATCTCGTAAAAATGTTGTTGCTGACACTTTGAATACCATTGAAAATGGCCGTTATTTCTTGGAAACATGTGACGAATCTTGATTTTTCACTTATAACCTAGAAATTAAGCGCCAATCCATGCTTGGAAGGGCCTAATTTCACCGAGAGCGAAAGAAGCTCGAATGAGCAAATGAAGATACAAAGCGAAGATGCTTGTTTTTTCCCTTTTTTTCGATGTTAATAGAATGGTGTATCTTCACTGAGATCCTGAAGGTCAAAGTATTAATCAACATTACAATATTGATATACATGAAATGTATTCGCCGTTGCGAGTTCGAATAATCATCAGCTGTGTAAGGGGACGACGACAATGAAAATTTATGCCGGACCGCGACTCGAAACCCGTTTTACGCGAGCGTTCTCCTTATTTTGGCTATCCGTGCACGACTCGCGGCCATACTTAAACTGACATATAACGTCGTTCCAGCGTCACAATTTGTGCTTGTACACACATTGTCTGAGTCCCGTGCAGAGGAGTACATATTAGCTGAGAGTCAGTGCCTGGTATCGGCGGATAAATAAGATATTGCAGTGCCTGTGTTGGCCGAAGAAACATTGCATCGATATTCTTAACTACACAGGCCCTGCACGAAGATAATAATCGTTACTACCTCGAGGTTTTTGCTCAACTCCGTGAGAAAATAAGAAAAAAAACAACCCGAACTGTGGAAGAACAAGTAATGGCTTCTGTATCAAGACAACCTACCAGCTCATATCGCGTTGTCTGTTAGAGGTTTCTAGCGAAGTTCTCGATGCCACTGTAAGACCGCTCTCCATATTCGCTTGACATAGCACTTTTATTCGTTCCCCAAGATCAAATCTGCATTAACAGGAACAACATTTCAGTTCGTCGAAGCAGTGAAGGAAAAAGCGAGACGCGACATCAAGGAGCTCACAGATGTAGACTTCCAGCACTGTTTGCATCAATGGAAAATTGCATCATTGCAGCATTGTAGGGATAGGGGAGTATATTGAAGGCGGCAATAACTAAGTATGTATATTTATGACGTGAAATGTTTTACAGCAATAGTCCCGTTATTTTGTAGCCATAGCTGTACTCGTACTGACCAAGACACTGTAAACAACAGTCTAAACGTCTACCGGTCGTTCAGCTCGTCGACGATAGAAATACGGCCCGTGGTCTGTGCGTTCTTGGTCAAATTGTTGCCACCATTTCACTGCGTCCGAGTTTCAAGGCGAATTTTAGCCAAAATAATCACAGGGGAGACCAGGGCGGAACGCCTAACGTTTGCAGCAAATTCTGGTCTCTGTGATGAAAAAAAATTTTATAAAAATTTGGAACCGTTTATTCAAAAATTTGTGTACTAAAATTTTCAAATGAAAATAACATAAAACGGCAGATTTATTTTGTTACATCAACAAACTAAGTGTCTTCATGTAATAAAATGGAACACCTGCAGCCGTCCTTTCGATGTTATTTATTATACAGCTACCAGTTTCGTTGATTCAGTACACTTTCGTTGATTCAGTACACCACCTTCAGGCGTTAACTGACGCTAAGGGTGTGAATTCCAGTCGTATACACGATCCCGTCAGTGGCCAACATCTTCCCCTGTCAGATGTTCGAGTGCTCCCTCGGGCGTGGGTGTGTCTGTTGTCCTTAGCGTAAGTTAGTTTAAGTTCTACCAAAACCTCGCTTTTGGGGATTCTAAGGTATTTGGTAAGTTCCAACTACTTTTGCTGCTTATCGAAACCACTCTGATATTTTCCGTATGTTTTGTCATTTGTTGAAAGGGGATTGTCGTTTGTCATTTTTACCTTTCGTTTTAAAGTTGTCAAAGACACGAGAAATTGTTTCGATGCTTTTTTGTGGGTCATAGTTTTATCAGTTAGGTACAGCTTGTTCCATGTAATTCTTCAGACTCTCTTGTTGTTTAATCGGGTTTCTGCCGGTTATTCGCGTCTTTTGCTGCACGGTATTTCAGGTGCTGTCAGACAGCACCTGAAGAAGACTGCGAGTCGCGCAGTTGAAACATCGTGCAGCAAAAGACGCGAATAACAGGCAGAAACCCGATTAATCAACAGCTTGTTCCATGTTTTTTGTGGACCTACTTTGTCTCTCCGTTTTCCGAGAATAATGACGTACCATCTGCAAAAAAACAGTGCGGTAGAATTCAAATGAAGAATAAAAGGCATCCGTGGAGGAACGGACTATACTATAGTAATCCATTATGCCCAATTTATTGAGAAAATAATCAGTAACCAACGTAAACGTTCTTTTTCCAACTGCTTTGTACACAAAGATAGCTCAGAACATCCCGATTAGGTGGACTAAACATTGATTGTGAAGAAAAAAGTATGACAGACTTACCCTAGTTGGAAATGGTTCTAATTCGCTCACTTTTATTGACGGACTACGCAACTTGCGTGCGACAGTAACAGTAACTGTAACCTCACTAAACCATAACAGACATTGATTTTCAAATAACTTCCGGGAATTCCGCCAGGTAGCACTTTCAGCGACCGCCGATATTTCGGCGGGAGAACACCCCGCCATTTTCAAGGCAAACTGCAACGGACAGGCGACGTACATGCAAATTTAAAACCTCGGTTCTCGGACTGAAACAGGAAAGATAACACACACACTGAACACTAGTGCCACCAAAGATGACCAAAGTCAGAGCTATCGATAGTGAGACTACGAATTCACAGGTGAGGTAGCATTGACTCTGTCCCTCTGTTTCTTGACAAGGGAGAGAGCCGGATTCCAAACAGAGTTTAAACAGAAACCCCCCCCCCCTGTTACCGAGGTTGCTCGCTAATTTAATCTCAACTACTTCCTTAATAACACTGTCCCAATAGCTGGACGTGCATGCCAATATCTCGGTGTTATTATATAACATTGGGTGACCAGTATCCAAACAATGTTCGGCAATAGCAGATCTACTAGACAGCTGTAATCGTGTGCGCCGTTTATGCTCAGTACATCGGTCCTCCACGGTCCTGATGGTTTGACCAATATATGCCATGGCGCAGCTACAAGGGATACGATATACACCCGCCTTACGCAGTCCAAGATCATCCTTAACGGAACTCAAAAGCGCTCTAATTTTAGAGGTTTTAAATTTGCATGTACGCCGCCTGTCCGTTGCAGTTTGCCTTGAAAATGGCGGGGGTGTTCTCCCGCCGAAATATCGGCGGTCGCTAAAAGTGTTACCTGGCTGAATTCCCGGGAGTTATTTGAAAGTTGTATACGCCAGGAGAAACTCGGGTCTCACAGACATTGATGTGTTAATACACTTGTCAGTCTGTGCGCACCCTAGCGCCTGTAGACGAAATTAGACGACCTAGACCGTTCTGTCCCAGTAGTGCATCCCGCCTCGGCTCCCCCCCCCCCCCCCCCCCCCTCTGTTCCCGCTACCTGTACCTATGTACTTCAACTTTGGAGTACATTTCCAGTTGCCGCGCCATTTCATTCGCACACTGTAGGGCACGTGTCATCTGCACAGCCGCAGAACTGTGTCTTCAGGAAAGCCAGAATGTGTACTCTCTTCCGACGATACGGCACTCCCGTTGCGCAATGGTCTAAGTGTCAGACGACATGTGTAACTTATTTTTTGAAGCGCCTACGTTTCTTTGAGCAGTTTTAGATTATGATTTCGCAGATGTATATAATCATTTGAACTGACTGCCTTTATTTCACAGTAACGCTATTTATTTTAAGTTTTTTAAATCATCGTCTACCATTCGCTGCTTTCCTTGATTCTAAGCATGTAGATGCTCTTAGATAGGCAGGTGTTGAAATACTTTTTTCGGTCAGTATAGCTCCAACTCACTTGTATTTTGTAAGTTACTACGGCCTGGCCTTCTTTTAGGATCATACGAATAAGATACAAGCGCTCTGGACGCAATGCTAATATTCGGGAGAGGCTACTTCCAAACCTTTTTCCAATCACTGTTCTTTAATTTTAAGTTTTTCCAGAATCTCATGAATGAATACGATGGTAACTGCTGGTACGGGCGAGGCTGCTTGCTTTGCCACCATCGTCCAGCTGAAGCACTGTCTCGAATGACCGCGACATCGTCCAGACTATTTTGCCTTCATGTCTTGTTTTGTGCCCAGGTGGGAGCGGGATGACTGGTTCGAGGCGCAGTTCACCGGCCACCCGAAGTTCGCCTGCGCCAAGACCGGCTATCCTCGCGGTGACAAGTTCCCAGGCTACGACCGCAAGTTCCTCTTCAAGACTCCAGAATCTCCCAAGAACCTCTTCTGCGCACTCCGAGGTACGGATAATGATCTGCGAGCCATGATTCGGCACGTCGGTCTCAAATGGAGGTAAGGTCCACATTCATCTTACCACTACAGGAATATATCCTGAAAGTAGCAACAGATAAAGGGTATAGAGCACGCTTGTACAGTATGGGAGACCAGTGTTAGTTGGCATAAGGAGTTAGTCGGCACACAGCTACTATTTTCTGACACCGTGAAATGAAAGTGCTGCGATCATTTTAGTGGGGAGTGTATGTAAAGGTGCGATATCCACTTTAGCTTCAGTCCGCTTGGATGGGTCATGAAGAAAGGACTCCTGTGTATTTTTTTTTTCTGATTGGTGAGTAAACTTTTTCTTCGCAGTTTTTTTTGTTCTGGTGAACCTGTAGATGGAACTGAGGAGCGGTTTTCGAAAGAATTGCTAACTGTTGTTACATGCACGATTACAATCTTTTGTTTCTGTTGTTTCGGATTGTGTGGTATCCAAAAATGGTTCTGAGCACTATGGGTCTCAACATCTTAGGTCATAAGTCCCCTAGAACTTAGAACTACTTAAACCTAACTAACCTAAGGACATCACACACACCCATGCCCGAGGCAGGATTCGAACCTGCGACCGTAGCAGTCCCGCGGTTCCGGACTGCAGCGCCAGAACCGCTGGACCACCGCGGCCGGCATTGTGTGGTATCCATTTCGTTTTTAATATCGGCCTGGGCCTAATTGGCATAGTTAGATATGAGGTCAGTTGGCACGCCTATGAGAACTTGTCCCGCACCTATACCAACTAAATCCTCCATTACTGTCCATTAGAACAATAAAAGAATCCAGCTATAAGTGAAAAAGAACTTCCCAGAAGACGTCGACTGGAATTTTCTTCTAAGGATTCTGGTGACGGCTTGTCACATATTACCTTCACCGGAAATAATAACAGCTTGTCCTCCCTCAGTGACAGTTCAGAGGCTGAAGAAAGCTCCATGGTGAAGAGCTTTACCTTCAGCCTCTTGCCTAGGAGAAGGTAAGGTTCTCATTCGATAGTCCCCAGGAATCTTGGAGTACTTCAAAAAGTTTCCTATATGTCACATCGAACAAGACTAGCAACGAATCCCCCATAATCTCAAGGGCCTGCTGATCACGCCGAATTTCATGTAAATGACTGTTATGGTGAAGTACCTCCCCGCCATTATCCTGAGAAGATTGTCGAAACCAATGGCAACGAAACTCGCGTATCTACCAAGGTCAAACAGAGCAAAACTGGAGATTGCCAGACAATGGGCAGATTCAGTTGTATACGACCAAAGAAAAATTGTGCGAAAATTGAACCCACCTGCTCAGATATACGGGTGATGAACTCCTACTTTTATGCCTGATTTTAAACATTGGTCTAATTCAATCTGAGTAAGTATAGGTAGCTGTAATAATTAGCAAGATTCATTTTTATTGAGGGATTTATTGTTTGTTTACATATTTAAGATCGTACTATTGTTTACACATCCAAGCAGAATTCATTTTTGTTCATATGCGACTTCATTGCGAGGAATTTGTTTTTTGAACAATCCATTTTTTTCAAAGGAAGTTTCCCCAAATTTTGATAAAACAAAATGTTTTCCTTCGTAAATTGCTGTGATTTAAGTATCCCTATGCGTATCAGCTTATGCTAACTCCCTACTAGGGGCATACCAGCACCGGGGTTATTTGGGATAGATGCAAGGTTTTAGAAAAAGTATTTTTAGTGTTGTCTAGACACGTATTTAAATAATGGGTACAACATGGCTTTGAAGCCAAAAGATTAAGCAATCCGCCACATTCACCAGAATCTCCGCAGTTATTGCACAAAACATTAAAAAAATCAAAAGCCAAAATACATTCCAACTAGCCTTGGGCTCCCCTTCAATTGCGGTAGAAGCCCAGAAGGAAATTGAGCACGACTTTTTATATAATCCACCCCTGTTTAATGCATCATTATGCTGAATATATCATTAACCGATGGCCTATTGTAACAATATTGATAGGCGTCGCTCTACTCTATCTTGAGGCACTTTCTTTTATAAATGTCGGACTTCCGCTCCGCTCTGAAAAAAAACAAAAAAAAAACTACCTAAATTGCTTTGGTGATAACGCGAGATGCCTACACTGCCATCTTCAGTGAATTCTTTATAGAAGCGGTATTTATTTTTCTCAACCTATTCCGAAAAAAAATGTGACCTGTGTCTGTCTGTTCTGAAACTTTCTGAGAGATTATAACTGTGTATCAGCCTGGGACTCGCACCAAAAAGTACTAGAAGAACTGAAGCTGTGGGAGGTTGGTTGTGACATGCCTGGATAGCCGAGAGATATATTTAGTGTCGGAATGTGTGCGCAGGTATCATCTGAAACTAAGGTACCTACATGGAGCAACAAACATCATAATTAAAAGATCTATTATCTAGTGGCCTGATACATCCAACAATAGAAGTGAAACTTTATGAGGCAGGCTTTCCTAAGACGCGAAAAAGGATAAAAATCACAGTTACAATATTCCGCAAGAGTTGAGGAGTTGAAACGATATGAGGTGGTCAACAATATCACATCCATAGGTAGGAACCCGCACAAAATTAAACTAAGACGAGCCCACTTATGCCAAAAGTTTTAGTTACTAGATTCAATTATACTAACAGTGCAGAATGTGAAAGTGGATTAAGAAGAAACTAAGTGCTTCAGCCACAGTTAGCGAGATTCAAATAAATGTAGGTCACATACCCAGTGCAGATTGCGTATGATTTTTAAGGGCTTACAGACCAATAAGCACATTATGCGTTACACAATAATTTACTTTCCTTGATGAATTTTTTAAAATGGTAAAAATTGAACACGCCAAGATCACTTCACTTCCAAAATGTAAGGGGAGAGATCGGGACTGAATGCAGGATGTGTAAGAGCTTCCCAGAGAAACTCCTGCAGCGTACTCGAAACAACTCCACTCACAAGTTGCCAAGGTCGTTTCGACCGGAGAGAGATCAGTGTGAGGCGTAGCGCCGTATACCGATCCTGCCTTGGAGGCGGTTAAGTGGGAGATGTGTCTCAGATAGTGATGGTGAGCTCGTGAATGAGTCGTGCAAATGAACGATTCACTCCAGTGAAGTGTGAACTAACCACTCAATTTCAATGAACTGGTACTTCAAACTCTTCACAGATAACACACTCCACACTTTTTTCTAGTTCACTCACTCTCTTCCCCTCTCACTCATCCCATTACATCGCCGCTACGTCACTCATTCTCCCTTCACTTCAGTCCCCCCTCTACTGCCTGTCGACGAATCACGCGGCGTTTGTAGGAAACGATAGCTTTGCGATGGCTTGTGAAGATGAGGGGCGAGGGGAAGGCAGCGTCAGCTGCTTCCTGCAGTGCTGACATCATTACCCGTGACTATTTGTGCAGTTGTTATACTTCGCGTCTACCGGTAGCCTACCGTTGGCAGCGCTTGCGGACAAATGAATATTACAGATACAAACGAAGAGGCTGGCTGTGTGAGCACGCACAACCAACATGAAAATAAAAGGTTTGTTAATAACACTGAAAGAGGGATTTTACCTGAAATCGTACCAATGACTACAGGTGACAGTTTACGTTTTGAATCTGGAGGATTATTATTCTCAACAAAAATAAAATCTACAGGAAAACTTCTGAATAATTACTTAACGTTGATATATAGAATTTGTGACAGTGGTAAACATACTCATTCTATTTTGGATTAAATTTTAAAAGAACATAAAATTGGACTGCATTTCGTTGATAGCCCTAGTTTTCAGTCCAAGAAAGATAAAGACTTTTTTGGGCTATTCATGAGAAAATGTCGAGCAAGATTAAATGTAATACCTTCTTTACATGTGTTTATCTTTCGTTTGTCCCATTCGACCATGCTCTATTTAAGTTAGCTCAGACGCTGTAAGGGAGTAAAACGTTGTGTGCACGTTACTGCATAGTTCGGCCATCTGTTGGTAAAATTATGAACTATTACGAAGCTTTATTATACGAGTGAGGCGAAGCGATCGTAGCCGCGGCTGAGCGGCTGACTGAGCAACTTCGCCAGGCTTCCGTACTTCATAAATGAACTACTTCATTTGAACGCTTCACGGCAAAGAGTGAAATGAATGAAGTAGTTCACGGGAAGAACGAGTTCGACCCATCTCTAGTCTCAGAGCTGGGTAGTGACAGATGGTGACGTGAGACTGGACACACATGTAGTTTATGTACCAGCCAATAGAGGACAGTATTGGACAGGGGACCGTGATTTAGTTTCGATTGTGCCCACTAGAGTGCACTAAAGTAATAGAATGTTTTTCATAAACTGTTATAGTATTTTCATGAAGTGTTATTATGTGTTTTTGTGTATGTAAAATGTTATAAATGTGTTTTAGCAGTATGAATGATGCTTGGGTGTGGTTTAAGGTTAATACGAAGATAATTGTTTAACTTATGTAGTGCGATTTAGTGTGGGAACATTTCGAAGTATGAATGTGGACAAAGGGGATTTTTATAGAATAGATTTGTAAAGTAAGTTTATGGTAAAGGGAAATTTAATTCAGGTATAAATAACAATAGTACCTAACTTAATGCATAAGCAAACTTCAGCATATTAGATAATGACGTTGGTAAAAAGTGCAGTCGTTAGGTTTACTATTTTGCGATTGGTTATTGATGAAAAGCGCAGACTGACGCGGGAGAATGTTGTTTTGCTATTGGCTGTTGAGTAAACTGACCAATGGTAAAGCAATATTCTTCGCGCGCCTTTCTCTGCTGGTAGAGAAGACTGGGAGTATTCTAGAGAGTAGAGATGGGCAAACTGAAACACATAACTGTTTCGAAACAAATGAAACAGTACAATGTAATGTTTCGATATGCTGTTTCGAAACAGTTTGTGTTTTGTAATCTAATAAACGTACACAGTTTATCATCTTGACTGTCTACTGTATAAGTATGACCACATGAACATAAATGAGGCGCGAGAGCGCTAATCATATCGCAGAAAGTGTGAAATTATCACTTAGGCGTCTTGGCAGTTTCGTATTTCCTGCAGCAAGTGCGTTGGTTTCGTGTCGTGTGACTTTCATACTTTTCAATCGGCTGAGGACAGCCATAGCTGAAGACAGAAGAGCCATAACGAACGGGACAGGAGGTGGGAGCAAACTGCAGAAACAACGGATATACTACTGGGATTCCCACATTCCGTTAGTATGGGTAATATACCCATCCTGTTAATTTCCATGCACACAAAGTGAGTCATTGAGAATAATAGGCACGGTGACTAAAAACTCACAAATAACGCCAAATGATTCAAATAAACATCAAAATATAACAGAAAAAATTTTGTCTTTCAAGGTCTTTCGAACCGTTACTATAAATTCACCATGCTTCCTAGCCCTTCCTGTTCACCATTACACTATCAGTGATCTGTCAAACAGATGGCTTGCAATTATACATGCATCAAATTTATGTATATGTCTAATAATTGTCACTCTACGCCTTTTTTTTATTCAAACTGTTGTAGGCTTACTTGCGTTTCTTAATATGATTACTGTACATGAAAAGAGAAGCGTATGTTATCAAAAAGTGTAATTTAACTGAATGATTTTCATATATTTATTATTCTGAATGTGAATAGTTTGTGTTGTTTTATTGTTTGGTTAGTGTTTATAAAGCAGATGTTACGCCATTTCAGAATATGACAGTCAGCTAGAAACGAAGCTTTATTTTCGGATGTCTTAAGCTTCATGCTATTGCTTGTCAAGAAGATTTCGACACTTTTGAAAGTGTTTCATGAAGTGGTATGTTGAATGTGTTTCAGTACCTGTGCCGAGCCCGAATCTCGTCCGACACGGAGGGGAATGAAACATCACTGTTTCGATACAATTAGTCCAAGCACAGGTGGACTGAAACAGCCTTATTTTGAAACAACGATACAGTTTCTGTTGTCTGGCTCGAGATCGAATCTGGTCCAGTTATCCGAGGCAGGGGCGGAATGAAACATCACTGTTTCGAAACAGTGAACCGTAGCCGTTCCGAAACACTGAAACAGTTCCACGTATCGATACACTGTATCGAAACATAGAAACAGTGGCCAAGTCTACTAGAGAGGAGTCGGAGCCTAGCCATGAAACATTTCGGACGTGTGTAGTAGTAGTTCCGATGGAAATGATAAGTTGCCGGATCTAGCAGTGTTTCACACATCAAAAGTGTTGTAAATTGACGGCATAATTATTCCGATGGGTGTGTAGAAATTTCGGAATTTTTAAGTGAATTTTGTGACGAGAAAGGACATAAATTTCGCGTGGCGTATTGAGCAGGTCGGTGGCTAAAAACAGTGACTGCATTAGGTACCGACAGACTTAATATTTGTCGAGCATTCTGAATCAAAAACAATCCGTATTTTTGTAGCTATTACGTTTTCGGGAAATCTAACACCATAAACTTGCTAACGTGAGTGAAAGGGATTGTGAGTGACTGTGTTAAGACTAGAACGGGCTTGGCAGTTATACTTGTTCACCTAAGTTTCAGAATATATTAATAAGGACAAAATTTCCATCCTTTCATTTCTGTCTCCCAAAACGTAGATTAGTGACTTTAATTGCAGCCTGGTTCACGTCGAAGTACAGTAGGTTTCGCTCGGCTTCCCTACTGATGATCTTCTGAGACAATGTTCACAGGTAGGTGCAGGTGCGTCGTAAAGGGACGGAAGGAACCGCGCCGCCGCAGGTGCTATATGGAGGATGCGTATGAGATTTCTAGCGAATATTTTGCTACCTAGTCCGGTCTACATATGCAATGGTTCTTTTGAGTATGCTGCATAAGTTTTGCTGGGAAGCCCTTACACATTCTCCATACAGTACCGATCTCTTCCCACGCGATTTCCGTATTTTTGAAGCCCTGAAGAAAAACGCTCTTGGCTGTCAATTTGCTTTGGTCGAAGAGGTGCACGCTCGGGTACGATCATGGTTCCGTGGGCAAACGTAAACATTTTTCCATGTCTCACAGTGGGCCAAGCGTATTAACAGCTCGGCGATTGCTTTTGAAATAGTAAACAGCTTACTTACTGTTTTCATTTGACTGCCCCTTATAGAAACAACTAATGCAGGCCCTTCTTATCACGATGTACAGGTGGAGAAGGGACCTGGTCGGGATAGGGCCATTGAGTTATAGGACGATGATTTTCAGTAACAAAAAGGAAGTTTATTTCTTGTTCGGAATACAAATGAGCCTGCCCAGGTTGGCTTGTGAAATCTTAGTTAGCCACGGCGGTCATAAAAAGACGTTAATTTCGACGTCAGGACGAAGTCCGCCAACTTCAGTCTGGAACCGCGTGACCGCTACGGTCGCAGGTTCGAATCCTGCCTTGGGCATGGATGTGTGTGATGTCCTTAGGTTAGTTAGGTTTAAGTAGTTCTAACTCCAGGTGACTGATGACCTCAGATGTTAAGTCACATAGTGCTTAGAGCCACTTTTTGAAGTCACCAAAAAGGAAGCAAGAAAGGAATCACGTCATTGTTAGCGAAAGGAGGGGCCAGAGAGAGAGAGAGGGTCCACTTTGGAAGCAACACTCCAGTAACGGCCAGCTATAACACGTGCTACCTCTCCTGTACTCCCTATGGGCTACCCACAAAGGGTGCAGGCTATGAGCAGACCACGTTCCACAGGAACAAACAACATCTGCTAAAGTGGTTATCCTGCTCGGCACACAGGCCACACTGAATTGTACTTGAACATCCCTGAAAAATAGTGAACTGCATAATTAAAAATAAAATAAAATTTGTAAAATATACGAGCGCAGAGCAAGGGTAGCGTACGTAAAGGAGCAACCAAACTGGTAAACAGGAGTGGCAAAGGTATTGCTACCTGTTGACGGGAAAAACAACGTCGACAGATGCCAGTACTTTTGCTAGTTTAGTTTACCAGTTTCCTTTCTCCGCCGTGTGGGACCGATGTCCTCGCTGTTCGGTCCACTCCCCCGAATCAATCAACCAGCCTCCTTCGTGTATTCTACTACGTGCTCTGCGCCCGCTGGTGGTGCACTATGTCCTGTACTTGTCCTTCCTCGGCGTTCGGGTCACAGCATGAAGTAAGTTCCTAGTGTTTATTGTGTATTTATTTACCCAGTCAGTCGTCCGCTTATTGTCTGGTGTTGCCTTGGCGTCGACTCAGGATTTACCGCAACTAGCCCGACTACTGTGTTCTACTCGTAAAATGTTATTTATGCCTTCCTTTTTTTTCTGTTATGTACTACTGCGTGTAACAACTATTATTAGCTTCGGTCTCTTGTTTATTTTCAGTATCAAACCTGATGAGCATCTATTAGCCCGAAAATAAAAATATACTTATATGGATAAGTCCGAAAGAACAGACACCATATCCATGTAAGTATAGTTCTGGCAACACCAGCCATGACCTTCTTCTTCTGTGCGGATGCAGACATATTCACCGAACTCTTACGGGACTTGGAAAGAATGTCTTCCACGAGTAATGAATGTGTTGGGGTGGGACACTACGAAAGTACTGTGTGGACATAGAAGGTGAGAATATGGGTCTCGCGGGAGGCGAGCACGAGAGTCCCTGCAGTTGCGCTATCCTCTGTGCCCTCGGTGGCTCAGATGGATAGAGCGTCTGCCATGTAAGCAGGAGATCCCGGGCTCGAGTCCCGGTCGGGGTACACATTTTCACCTGTCCCCGTCGATATATATCAACGCCCGTTAGCAGCTGAAGGTATCAATATAATTCTGCCGGCCGAAGTGGCCGTGCGGTTAAAGGCGCTGCAGTCTGGAACCGCAAGACCGCTACGGTCGCAGGTTCGAATCCTGCCTCGGGCAGGGATGTTTGTGATGTCCTTAGGTTAGTTAGGTTTAACTAGTTCTAAGTTCTAGGGGACTAATGACCTCAGCAGTTGAGTCGCATAGTGCTCAGAGCCATTTGAACCATTTTTATCAATATAATTGTAATTTCGTTCGAAAATAAAAACAACCTCACAACTGAAGCGTTATTTTCAACCTATGCTATTACGCTCAGTTACAGATGTTCCTCTAGCAGGATTGTTTGTTTCTAAATACTACATTGACGTAAGACCCGATCTGAAGCGTCACGTGTAGCGATGAACTGCGTCATTTAAGTTCCCAAGTAAGCAGCGGGATTTTGGCTCGATTAATTTCATACATTAAGTATTCCTATTTATGTACACTCTGTGTCCCTGTTCCTTTAGGACTGTGGCCATGAAAAATAAAAGTCGTGGAATACATTCACAAAATCACGGTATTTATGCAAACTAGTCTCCCCGTGAACCAAAACACTACTAAAATCGTTTTAAATTGTTTTTGAAACAGTCACTGCAGTCCTTTTTCTGGAGTTGCATTTAGTACCGAAGTACAATTTTCTTGGATGTCCGTTACTGCGTCATAACGGTGTTCTTTAATTGCCACCTTCGATTTGGGGAACAACCAGAAGTCGGCTGGGGGCAAGTCCATCGGACACAGTGGGTGATCCAGGACTGTGATCCATTTGCTGGCGAAAAACTCGTGCACGAACTTTGCTTTGTGGACTGGGGTGTAGTCATGGAGGAGCAACCAGGAACCAACCTCTCGGTATTCGAATTCGACGTACTCTCGCCCACAAACGCTGGAACACTCATGAAACTTGTTGTTGCCTCGCTTCTCCACTGGCATTTTCCAACGACTGTCAGACACGTACTGTCACGTTTTGCGGCCTGCTGCAGCAATACTAGCGCATTGATTTTCTACACATCTGATTTTGAAACTTCAAGGGTTGTAACGCAGAAAACTTTCTACGAGATAGCACCGCAGTCTGGAATTTCACTCAAGCAGTCCTAACGGAACTGGGACACACTTTGTGTGTGCGCTCAGGTTGGGTGAGAGGACGGCCTACTAAAAATTAAAGCTATCCAATATTGCGCAGAACGGATGCTAACGACAGAGAAGACAAGCCGTCGAAGGAAATCCTTCGCGAGGCAATGATAAGGCTGCAAGGAGAGGTCAGATGGTAAAAAAAAGGCGAATTCTTCTGGGGTTCCTTTGAAAAAGGCACGACCGATATCAGTCTTCCTCTTTTCCATACCGAGATTGTGAGGCATTTATAGTGGCTGCTTGTTCGTCGGGAAGTAAAACCCTCAATTTTTTCCTTCCTCTTTTATTCAGGATGAGCTATCAACTGCATCTGATGCTTTATTTCCTTCGGCCATCTTGCGTAATCTTGCTTTCTAGGCGGCAGAGAACCTCAATCTTCATTTTATTTACGTTGATTTCGACAGCCGCTAAGAGTTTATTGAAGGTTAAACTCAAGGTTCCACGGAGACTATAAACATTTGTGAAAATTAAAAAAAAAAAGAACCTAGCACCAATTAGACACATTTTCGTATTAATCGCAACTGTCAAGTCAGCCCAATCAACGAAGGCCAAAATTGGTCGATTAGGGGCAAAAATTGTATAACCGCAAATTTTTGCACAGTGCTGGGAGGAAGCGTCCTGAAGAACATGCTAAAAATCGTGACTGATGGAGTGCAAGCGTTGGGCTGGAGTGAGTTTAAAGATCACTTTTTAATGTTTTTCTCGAATAATAAAACCGGGGCCTCTAACAAAAATGTTTCCCAGTACGATATTAAAACTATTTTAAATTTCGTTCACAAAAAAGGCTCATTTATTTTTTCTCTAGGACTAACAATTTTTGCGTTCAGGCGACATAAAAAAATGCAGATTATTAAAAATATTGCTCTAACGGTGTAAAATTAATGAAGTCTTAACCCCACAAATATTAACCACATCTAAGTCCAGTCGAGCCGTGTTAAGGGATGAACTGCGTTCTGGAGATATAGCAGGCGTAGGACGGGGGAGGGGGGGGGGGAGGTAGAAGCGCTATAGGTCGCCGGATTGCGTTCATGCATTTCTCTGAAACTGAAAGTAAATCCACTACGTAAACAAGAGCTCAATGAAGTTATTTAGTCTACTCACATAACAGAACTGGTCAGCAAATGCTCTAATACTCTGCGATTTTTATATCTGATAAACACGAAAACTATTAGTTCTAGAGAAAAATTGAACAGGACTCTTTTCGTAGGAGATTTAATGTGGTTTCATTTTGTACGGGGAAATATTTTTGCTAGAAACCGTGATTTTCGAGTTTTTCCACAAAAAATTAAAAATTACTTTTAACCCACTGCCTCCCCAACGTTCACACCCCGCAGGCCAGGGCACACCGGGCAAAAATTTGCGGCTACACGATTTTTCCCCTAATTTTCCTTCAATGACTGGACTAATTGATCATAGCACATAGTTCCGTGTCAGTATTCATGAAGAGACACCATCTGCTTACAAGAAATAAGAACATATATGAAGGGCTTATTTCAATAGTGGTACAAGTCCATTACCTCCACTTTTCTGCCTATAATGCTTCTGCAATTAATGATCCAAACAACAGAAAGAAATGTTCATCTATAGCAAGAAGCCATAGGCTTGAATATTTCTGGTATCTCAACTGCAGACTTTTCAGAGCGCATTTACCTTTAGGGCGCTGTATCTCACAATGAACAAAAATGGCCTTGTACCACTACTGAAATAAGCCCTTCATATGTAGGTGGACAAGTGTGCCAAGAAGTAAGACATATACACTAACGTACGGGTAAGCATACTCCATCAAAGGCATTCTACATTTATCTTCGATTGCGTCTGAATGTTACTGGTGTTCTTTGTATGCAAATGCTAAAATGTCCGTTGTGCATATGTACGCCAAAATGTAAACGTTGTCAGTAGTGAAATTTTGTTGACTTGCATCTATATGCTAGAATCACTTAACAAACACTTAAAATTCAAAATTATTGGCCAATTATCATCTCGTTGCTGGAGGACGGATAGGTTACTAGACACGTATAAATAATACCTCCTGGATTCCAAATCTTTAATCAGCAAGATCCTATATTGCTTCTCCTCATCTTCCACAGTGGTATTGTCCTCCAAACCTTCGGTAGTCTAGATAAAGCATTTGCGACGTGGTTATGTTCTCCTTTTACGTATACTACTCTGAAATCATATTCTTGTAAAGCCAAGGTCCAGCGTGAAGTAGTTTGCATTGTTGCAAGAATGTGAGAGCTCGATGATCGCAGTACATGGTAGTGCATTCTCCAAACAAGTATTAGTGGAATTTTCGAAACGCCCACACAACCGCCAAACCTTCCAATTCCATTGTTGTGTATGAGCGCTCGCAACATGATAACACGCTATGGGACAGAACGCTGGCTGTTTATTGATGTCCTTTATTTGAAACAAACAGCAAACCAACCCTCGATGAATCAGTCTTAAAACCTAACTCCAAAGTCATATCTGGGTAGTGTAACAATTTTGCATCCGCAGAAGTGTCTTTGATGAGTAGGAATGCAACTTCAGTCATTTTTCGACCTCCACACGTTTTTTCGTAGAAGCTGGCGTAAGGGCTCTGCATTCATCAACTGTATGTTTAAAATTCGCCCATAGAAGGTCGTCATTCCTACGAAAGATTTTAGCTGCTCGTTGTTTGATGGTGTAGGAAAATTCTTGATGGCACTCACTATCGCTGAATCAGGAAGTATTCCCTTATTGTTTATTATATGCCCATTTAGGTTGAGTGGCACCACACAGATGCTGAAATTTGTTAATGCTTCAGAGGATAATCGCACGAATCGGTGCAGAGTCTCCACGAATTGTAATATTATTGTAATATTCGAGCTACCAGTACCAGAGATGATGCGCTACCGTAATTGGGACGACAACGCTTTTTGTCGAGATGACAACGATCTTTGCTATGAAAAAAAAGCATCTTGCTTAGTTTGCAATTGTTGGAGGTAAGAAATAACTATTGGAGTCAGACAAGTTTGCATGTAGGTTAGACGTAATTCGAAGCGTAGAGGAGATACAACTTGTGACTCTTCAAGCTTCCCCGGCGGATGTGTTGTAAATAGTCTTCACGGATTTGTCGCCGGATCACGTTGTGCAAGTTCCACAATATTTCCTCGGAGCAACTGTCCGACATCTTCAGCCTGTTCAACATTGCTGGTGGCTAGGTACGGCATCTAACTTGACCGTTGACTTTGACTCAGATAAAGCAGGTACTGCGTTTAAATTCTCTTTTGATTTTTTGCCTCAATGCAGAGATTTTAAAAATTTTTACCTGTCTAATATAAAAATCTGTGAAAAAATTTGACTATAGATAAAATGTTTTCTTTGTAGAACGGACTAGTTACAGGGTGTGTTCGCGGTCGGAGGTTTCCATTTCCCTGCTTCTCAGAGAACGCCAGGCAAATTCGGAGAAAACTGCTACAACTCGAGATGAAGACTCTGTCTCTCGTGGCAGCTAAAGTACTCACAGTCGCCGTAAGATTTTCTGGAAATGCTTTCAGAATGAGAAGGTTGAACAACGGTGGCAGTATGATATCTTCTTACTAACTAAATGTTTAACAGAGAAATATGCCTTGAACCATAGCCTAATGTCCATAAAACAAAAAATCACTGAAAACGTAAATACCGTGCATTGTATGGTTAAGTCCGAGTTATTCCTTTGGTGCTACAGAAGAATGCTGAAGATTATATGGGTAGATCACATAACTAATGAGGAGGTACTGAATAGAATTGGGGAGAAGAGAAATTTGTGGAATAATTTGACTAGAAGAAGGGAGCGGTTGGTACGACATATTCTGAGGCATCAAGAGATCACCAGTTTAGTATTGGAGGGCAGCGTGGAGGGTAAAAATCGTAGAGGGAGACCAAGAGATGAATACACTAAACAGATTCTGAAGGATGTAGGTTGTAGTAGGTACTGGGAGATGAATAAGCTTGCACAGGATAGAGTAGCATGGAGAGCTGCATCAAACCAGTCTCTGGACTGAAGACAACAACTACAACAGCAACAACATTCCATGCCCATTCGGTGCAGAGCCGCCGAACGTAGTGGAAACGTGTCAGTATGCCTTGTCGACATCAAAGGACCCAATATCAGCATGTGAGTGAGTTCGAACAGGGCAGGACGATTTGTCTACATAAAAAGAGGTTTCTCATACGATGACTTTGCGGCTCGCTCTGGGCGCGCTGCAGTGACAGCGATGCAGGTGTGGAAGCAGTGGATGAGAGAAGGTTGCACTCAATGGCTAGGAGGTACTGGACCACTCACTGTGACCATAGCGCAGGATGAGTGTGATTTTTTCCGCATAGCTGAAACGAACAAAACAGCTTCTCCTACAAAGTTGGTTCGCCATTGGCTCACTGCATTAGATGTGGACATGGCTGCGACGGCGGTTCGAGGCTGTCTGCCGAGGGTTGGACTGGGTGTGTGGGTGCCATTGCATCGGCTTCCATTGATCAGAAACCAGAAAACAGAAACCGATATTGCAGTGCCTGTGTCATCCAGAATTACAAGGGTACAACATTTTAGGCTTTAACGAAACAAATCGGTTACACATGTATCATTCAAAGTATTTTCCATAGCTGGCCACTACTTTCTCCCATCTTTCGGGCAGTGTACGAATCCCGCGTCGAAAAAATTGTTCATCTTTTGAAGTGATCCACGAATCGATCCAATTTGTGACTTCTTCATGAGATCGCAAGTGTTGGTCAGCCAGGCCATGCGCCATTGATCCGAACCGGTGATTGTCAGAGGGAACAATGTCTAGAGGCCGGCCGGTGTGGCCGAGCGGTTCTAGGCGCTTCATTCTCGAACCGCTCGACCGCTACGGTCGCAGGTTCGAATCCTGCCTCGGGCATGGATGTGTGTGATGTCCTTAGATTAGTTAGGTTTAAGTAGTTCTAAGTTTTGGGGGACTGATGACCTCAGATGTTAAGTCCCATAGTGCTCAGAGCCATTTTTGAACAATGTCTAGAGAATACGGCGGGTGGGGTAGGACTTCCCATTTTAACGTTTCCAAGTACGTTTTGACCTCTTTTGCAACGTTGGGTCGAGCGTTGTCGTGCTGCAAAATCACTTTATCGTGCCTCTTGCTGTTTTGCCGCTGTCTGTCTTTTAATGCTCTGATCAAAGACATTAATTGCGTTCGATAACGAGCCCCTGTGATTTTTTCACATGGTTTTAACACCTCATAGTACACGAGCCGAGCTGCTCCCACCAAATGCAGAGCATGATCTTGGAGCCGTGAATATTCGGTTTGGCCGTCGACGTAGAAGCATGGCCGGGATATTCCCATGATTTTTTGCGTTGAGGGTTATCGTAATGA
The DNA here is from genome assembly GCF_023864275.1 of Schistocerca cancellata. Lineage (NCBI taxonomy): Eukaryota > Metazoa > Arthropoda > Insecta > Orthoptera > Acrididae > Schistocerca > Schistocerca cancellata. The sequence continues at coordinate 304,608,255 of NC_064634.1, forward strand.
ACCCATTTTTCGTCCTGGATCACAATGTGATGCAGAAATCCCTTCCGTTTTTGCCTCTGAAGCAACTCTTCACAAACACACAAACGCCGTTCAACGTCTCTTGGGTTCAGCTCATACGGGACCCAAGTTCCTTCTTTCTGGATCATGCCCATAGCCTTGAGGCGTTTTGAAATGGATTGTTGTCACTCCCACTAATCGTGCCAATTCTTCTTGAGTTTGACACGAGTCTTCACTCGGCAATATCTTCAATTCTGCATCTTCGAAAACATTGTCTCTTCCACTACTATGCCGGTGTACGACGTTAAAATCACCGTTTTTGAAGCGTTGAAACCACTCACGTCACGTTCTTTCACGAATAGCGTCCTTACCGTACGTACTTGAGAGCATTCGATGAGGCTCAGCCGCTGTTTTCTTCATACTATAACAAAACAGTAACACCTCCCGCAAATGACGAGAATTAGGCTCGTAATTTGCCTTTTTCAATCAAGAACAGTTTTATGATGCAGACACAAATCGACTAATGTTTGAATGAGGTTATGTTGACCGAGGTCCAAGCTAACTGCCTGGTGTCTGCGATATGTTTCTTTCGACCGCTATTTACCGATGTCGCCACCTATCGGCAAACGGCGGAAGCAAAGTTGTACACCTTTTACGATTCAGTGTTCGTTCGGACCAGAAAGTCCTCAGATTGCAATGTGAACGTGAAAGGTGTTACTGGTGTTCTGAATGGGATAATGTAGCGTTTTTGGACGAGTCCTGTTTCAGTTTTTGCTACTGTGATGGCCACATACATGTTAGATGCTGTAGTGGTGAATGTAGTTGGACAGACTGTATTGTTGGGCGACATAACTGGCAAACGTCAAGTGTGATAATTTGGAGCATCATTGGCCATGGCATGCAGTGTCGCCTCACTTATACTGATGAAAAAATGAGCACCAATTGTTACTTTGGGAAGGTTATAGAGCAAGGAATCTCCACATGCTATATTTCATCAGGGCAATGCCCAGCCACGTTGGTAACAAGGTGTAAGCCATCTCGTCGGCCAGTGCCACCTAGCGGTTCTAGGTGCTTCAGTCTGGAACCGCGCGACCGCTACGGTCGCAGGTTCGAATCCTGCCTCGGGAATGGATGTGTGTGATGTCCTTTGGTTAGTTAGGTTTAAGTAGTTCTAAGTTCTAAGGGACGGATGACCTCAGATGTTAAGTCCCATAGTGCTCAGATCCATTTGAACCATTTTTCTAAGCCATCTTCGAAGAATTATGGATGTCACTGCTTCCCTGGCCTGCAAATTCACCTGGCGTGTCACACAACGACCATGTCTGGGATACGATCGGTCGGCAACTTGTTAGTTCTGGCCTTCCTGCAAACACTATCGATGTTTTGTGAATGCACCTACAAACCACATGGCAGTGTATTCCCCAGCAGAATATCCGAGCCTCGATTCCATGTCAACACCCTGATTGCAGCATGTGGCAACTTCACGCGCTACAGAATTCTCATGGTCACTGACTATCACCAGTGGTCATTGACGCCCATCATTAATTGTAATTACACGTGTCCTTCTCGATGTTGCAATTTTCACGAACAGTAGAGTATCTATTCCAGTGACCTAGTACTACATGCCAAGTATCAACCAGTACGTTTCCTGCAGGAGGTAACGAAATTAGTGTCTAGATGTCTAGTAAGATCCGAAGTGCTAAGAGGTTTTAGTGCGAACGTAAAACAATGAAAATGGTGGGAAGCATACTTAACACATGCTGGAAATAGGTTAATGAATCGAAAAATGTAGAGTAAGTTTACGTAATGTTTGTTGCACAGCGCGCGCTCGCTGCGCCGCGGCGGCATGATAGTGGAGGTGTCGGCGCCGGAGGTGCGGTGCGTGCCGCGCCCCCGGCTGCTGGCGTCGCTGTTCGACCTGGTGGTGGTGGCCGGGCGCGCCCCCAACCACGCCGCCTGGTGCCTGCTGGTGCAGTCGCCGCCCCCGCCACACGACGCCTACCGCCCACGCTTCCCGCAGCCCACCGGCGGCGCTCTGGCCATCAGGTATGTATTGCTGCTCCTGTGAACGAGACACCACAAACGGAACGATTACGACTTTCCTGTTGCGGGTTGCATGCATTTGAAATCGAGGCGCCGCTCTTACGTCTGTCCTACACTACTGGCCATTAAAATTGCTACACGACGAAGATGACGTGTTACAGACGCGAAATTTAACCGACAGGAAGAAGATGCTGTGATATGCAAATGATTAGCTTTTCAGAGCATTCACACTAGGTTGGCGCAGGTGGCGACACCTGCAACGTGCTGACATTTGGAAAGTTTCCAACCGATTTCTCATACACAAACAGCAGTTGACCGGCGTTGCCTGGTGAGACGTTGTTGTGATGCCTCGTGTAAGGAGGAGAAATGCGTACCATCACGTTTACGACTTTGATAAAGGTCGGATTGTAGCCTATCGCAATTGCGGTTTATCGTACCGCGACATTGCTACTCGCGTTGGTCGACATCCAATGACTGTTAGCAGAATATGGAATCGGTGGGTACAGAAGGGTAATACGGAACGTCGTGCTGGATCCCAATGACCTCGTATCACTAGCAGTCGAGATGACAGGCATCTTATCCGCATGGCTCTAACGGATCGTGCAGCCACGTCTCGATTCCTGAGTCAACAGATGGGGATGTTTGCAGGACAACAACCATCTGCACGAACAGTTCGACGACGTTTGCAGCAGTATGGACTATCAGCTCGGAGACCGTGGCTGCGGTTACACTTGACGCTGCATCACAGACAGGAGCGCCTGCGATGGTGTACTCAACGACGAACCTGGGTGCACGAATGGTAAAACGTCATTGTTTCGGATGAATCCAGGTTCTGTTTACAGCATCATGATGGTCGCATCCGTGTTGGGCGACATTGCGGTGAACGCACAGTGGAAGCGAGTATTCGTCATCGCCACACTGGCGTAACACCAGGCGTGATGGTATGAGGTGCCACTGGTTACACGTTTCGGTCACCTCTTGTTCACATCGACGGCACTATGAACAGTGGACGTTACATTTCAGATGTGTTACGACCCGTGGCTCTACCCTTCATTCGATCCCTCCGAAAGCCTACATTTCAGCAGGATAATGCACGACCGCATGTTGCTTTCCTGTACGGGCCTTTGTGGATACAGAAAATGTTCGATTGCTGCCCTGGCCAGCACATTCTCCAGATCTCTCACCAATTCAAAGCGTCTGGTCAACGGCGGCCGAGTAACTGCCTCGTCGCAATACGCCAGTCATTACTCTTGATGAACTGTGGTATTGTATTGAAGCTGCATGGGCAGCTGTGCCTGTACACGCCATCCAAGCTGTGTTTGACTCAATGCCCAGGCGTATCAAGGCCGTTATTACGGCCAGAGGTGGTTGTTCTGGGTACTGATTTCTCAGGATCTATGCACCCAAATTGCGTGAAAATGTAATCACATGTCAGTTCTAGTATAATATATTTGTCCAATGAATACCCGTTTATCATCTCCATTTGTTCTTGGTGTAGCAATTTTAATGGCCGGTAGTGTATAATAGCCTCCTTCCTTCCCTTCCTTCGCGAGTATGACGAATCTGAAAACGATGCTCTTGCGATAGCTTCCTACTCGTTCTCTCCTACTGAAGTGTGCAGGACTGTAAGGCTAGTCTTGACTTAGTGTGACTGACTGCCCGCATCCGATGGACTGTAACGAAGCTGTAAGGAGATTAAATATTAAAAAATTGGCAGTCTTCAAAAGCGTTGTACACATTTACAATCAACCAAGCATATACAGATATTTTTTTCTCCTTTTTGTTTTTTGACTCATCAGTCTTCTGACTGGTTTGATGAGGCCCACCATGAATTCCTCTCCTGTGTCAACCTCTTTATCTCAGAGTTGCACTTGCAACATATGTCCTCAAATATTTGCTGAATGTATTCCAACCTCTGTCTCCCACTACAGTTTTTACCGCACTATAGCACCCTCTAGTACTATGGAAGCTATCCTGTGATGCCTTAACAGACGTCCTACCATCTTGTTGGTGTTTTCTATATACTCGCATTCCTTTCCTCGACGATTCTGCTGAGAATCTCTTTATTTCTTTCCTTAGAACCACATCTCAAATGTTTTGGCTCTCTTCCGTTCCGGTTTTCCCACTATCCACGTTTCACTACCATACAATGCTGTACCCCAAACGTTCATTCTCAGAAGTTTCTTCCTCAAATTGTTTGATATTAGTAGAGTTCTCTTGGCCAGGAATGCTCTTTTCGCCAGTGCTACCCTGCTTTTCATGTCCTCGTTGCTCCGTCCATCATGGGTTATTTTGCTGCCTTATTTCTACTACTTCTCATTACCTTCGTCTTTTTTTCAGTTCACTCTCAATCCATATTCTGCATTCATTAGACTGTTCATTCCATTGAGCAGATCCTTTAATTCTTGTTCACTTTCACTGAGAACAGCAAGAGGTTCAATGAAACTTGTCACTGATAGTCTTTCACCTTATATTTTTTCCCACTCTTGAACCTTTCTTTTATTTCCGTCATTGCTTCTTCGCTATATACAGAAGGGGCGAATAGACTACATCCCTATCTTACATAGCTTTTAATTCGTGTGCTTCGTCCTTGGTCTGTCAGTTTTATTATTCCCTCTTGGTTCTTGAACGTACTATGTGTTACGCGTCTTTACCTATAGCTTACCTCTGTTTTTCTCAGAATTTGAAGCATCTTACACCATTTGACATTATCAAATGCTTTTTCCAGGTCGACAGATCCTGTGAACGTGTCTTGATTTTTCTGTAGCCTTATTTTCATTATCAACCGCTTCGTCAGAACTGCCTCTCTGGCGCATTTACCTTCCTTAAAGCCAAATTGATCTTTTCCATTCTTCTGAATTTTATTCTACATCTACATCTAAATTTATACTCCGCAAGCCTCTCAACGGTGTGTGGCGGACGGCACTTAACGTGCCACTGTCATTACCTCCCTTTCCTGCTCCAGTCGCGTATGGTTCGCGGGAAGAACGACTGCCCGAAAGCCTCCGTGCGCGCTCGAATCTCTCTAATTTTACATTCGTGATCTCCTCGGGAGGTATAAGTAGGGGGAAGCAAAATATTCGCTACCTCATCCAGAAACGCACCCTCTCGAGACATGGACAGCAAGCTACACCGCGATGCAGAGCGCCTCTCTTGCAAAGTCTGCCACTTGAGTTTGCTAAATATCTCCGTAACGCTATCACGCTTACCAAATAACCCTGTGACGAAACGCGCCGCTCTACTTTCGATCTTCTCTATCTCCTCTGTCAACCTGACCTGGTACGGATCCCACACTGATGAGCAATACTCAAGTATAGGTCGAACGAGTGTTTTGTAAGTCACCTCCTTTGTTGATGGACTACATTTTCTAAGGACTCTCCCAATGAATCTCAACCTGGCACCCGCCTTACAAATAATTAATTTTATATGATCATTCCACTTCAAATCTTTCCGTACGCATACTACCAGATATTTTACAGAAGTAAGAGCTACCTGTGTTTGTTCCGCTATCATATGTTGTTGTTGTTGTGGTCTTCAGTCCTGAGACTGGTTTGATGCAGCTCTTCATGCTACCCTATCCTGTGCAGGTTTCTTCATCTCCCAGTACCTACTACAACCTACATACTTCTGAATCTGCTTAATGTATTCATCTATTGGTCTCTCTCTACGATTTTTACCCTCCGGCTGCTGCCCACCAATGCTAAATTTGTGATCCCTTGATGCCTCAGAACATCTCCTACCAACCGGTCCCTTCTTCTCGTCAAGTTGTGCCACAAACTCCTCTTCTCCCCAATTCTATTCAATACCTCCTCATTAGTTATGTGATCTACCCATCTAATCTTCAGCATTCTTCTGTAGCACCACATTTCGAAAGCTTCTATTCTCTTCCTGTCCAAACTATTTATCGTTCATGTTTCACTTCCATACATGGCTACACTCCATACAAATACTTTCAGAAACGACTTTCTGACACTTAAATCTATACTCGATGTTAAAACATTTCTCTTCTTCAGAAAAGCTTTACTTGCCATTGCCAATCTACATTTTATATCTTCTCTACTTCGACCATCATCAGTTATTTTACTCCCCAAATAGATAAACTCCTTTACTACAGTAAGTGTCTCATTTCCTAATCTAATTCTCTCAGCATCACCCGACTTAATTCGATTACATTCCATTATCCTCGTTTTGCTTTTGTTGATGTTCATCTTATATCCTCCTTTCAAGACACTGTTTATTCCATTCAACTGCTCTTCCAAGTCCTTTGCTGTCTCTGACAGAATTACAATATCATCGGCGAACCTCAAAGTTTTTATTTCTTCTCCATGAATTTTAATACCTATTCCGAATTTTTCTTTTGTTTCCTTTACTGCTTGCTCAAAAACAGATAGAATAACATTGGGGAGAGGCTACAACCCTGTCTCACTCCCTTCCCAACCGCTGGTTCCCTTTCATGCCCCTCGACTCTTATAACTGCCATCTGGTTTCTGTACAAATAGTAAATAGCCTTTCGCTCCCTGTATTTTACCCCTGCCACCTTTAGAATTTGGAAGAGTATTCCAGTCAACATTGTCAAAAGCTTTCTCTAAGTCTACAAATGCTAGAAACGTAGGTTTGCCTTTCCTTAATCTTTCTTCTAAGATAAGTCGTAAGGTCAGTATTCCCTCACGTGTTCCAATATTTCTACGGAATCCAAACTGATCTTCCCCGATGTCGGTTTCTACCAGTTTTTCCACTCGTCTGTAAAGAATTCGCGTTAGTATTTTGCAGCTGTGACTTATTAAACTGATAGTTCGGTAATTTTCACATCTGTCAATACCTGCTTTCTTTGGGATTGGAATTATTATATTCTTCTTGAAGTCTGAGTGTACTTCGCCTGTCTCATACATCTTGCTCACCAGATGGTAGAGTTTTGTCTGGACTGGCTCTCCCAAGGCCGTCAGTAGTTCTAATGGAATGTTGTCTACTCCCGGGGCCTTGTTTCGACTCAGGTCTTTTCAGCGCTCTGTCAAACTCTTCACGCAGTATCGTATATCCCACTTCATCGTGATCTACATTCTCTTCCATTTCTATAGTATTGTCCTCAAGTACATCGCCCTTGTATAGACCCTCTATATACTCCTTCCATCTTTCTGCTTTCCTTTCTTTGGTTAGAACTGCGTTTCCATTAGAGCTCTTGATATTCATACAAGTGGTTCTCTTTTCTCCAAAGGTCTCTTTAATTTTCCTGTAGGCAGTATCAATCTTACCCCTAGTGAGATAAGCCTCTACATCCTTACATTTGTCCTCTAGCCATCCCTGCTTAGCCATTTTGCACTTCCCGTCGATCTCGTTATTGAGATGTTTGTATTCCTTTTTGCTGCTTCATTTACTGCATTTTTATATTTTCTCCCTTCATCAATTTAATTCAATATTTCTTCTGTTACCCAAGGATTTCTACTAGCCCTCGTCTTTTTACCTACTTGATCCTCTGCTGCCTTCACTACTTCATCCCTCAGAGCTACCCATTCTTCTTCTACTGTACTTCTTTCCCCCACTGCGCCCGCATCTCGTGGTCGTGCGGTAGCGTTCTCGCTTCCCACGCCCGGGTTCCCGGGTTCGATTCCCGGCGGGGTCAGGGATTTTCTCTGCCTCGTGATGGCTGGGTGTTGTGTGCTGTCCTTAGGTTAGTTAGGTTTAAGTAGTTCTAAGTTATAGGGGACTGATGACCATAGATATTAAGTCCCATAGTGCTCAGAGCCATTTTCCCCCCACTGCTGTCAATTGTTCCCTTATGCTCTCCCTGAAACTCTGTACAACCTCTGGTTTAGACAGTTTATCCAGGTCCCATCTCCTTAAATTCCCATCTTTTTGCAGTTTCTTCAATTTTAATCTGCAGTTCATAACCAATAGATTGAGGTCAGAGTCCACATCTGCCCATGGAAATGTCTTACAATTTAAAACCTGGTTCCTAAATCTCTGTCTTACCATTATATAATCTATCTGATACCTTTTAGTATCTCCGGGATTCTTCCTTGTATACAACCTTCTTTTATGATTCTTGAACCACGTGTTAGCTATGATTAAGTTATGCTCTGTGCAAAATTCTACCAGACGGCTTCCTCTTTCATTTCTTAGCCCTCATCCATATTCATCTACTATGTTTCTTTCTCTCCTTTTTCCTACACTCGAATTCCAGTCACCCATGACTATTAAATTTTCGTCTCCCTTCACTATCTGAATAATTTCTTTTATCTCATCATACATTTCATCAATTTCTTCATCATCTGCAGAGCTAGTTGGCATATAAACTTGTACTACTGTAGTAGGCATGGGCTTCGTGTCTATCTTGTCCACAATAATGCGTTCACTATGCTGTTTGTAGTAGCTTACCCGCATGCATACTTTTTTATTCATTATTAAACCTACTCCTGCATTACCTCTATTTGATTTTGTATTTATAACCCTGTATTCACCTGACCAAAAGTCTTGTTCCTCCTGCCACCGAACTTCACTAATTCCCGCTGTATCTAACTTTAACCTATCCATTTCCCTTTTTAAATTTTCTAACCTGCCTGCTTGATTAAGGGATCTGACATTCCACGCTCCGATCCGTAGAACGCCAGTTTTCTTTCTCCTGATAACAACGTCCTCTTGAGTAGTCCCCGCCGGAGATCCGAAAGGGGGACTATTTTACCTCCGGAATATTTTACCCAAGAGGACGCCATCATCATTTAACCATACAGTAAAGCTGCATGCCCTCGGGAAAAATTACGGCTCAACAGATACCCATCCGTTGTGGTTGCACCTACGGTACGGCCATCTGTATCGTTGAGGCACGCAAGCCTCCCCGCCAACGACAAGGTCCATGGTTCGTGGGGGGGGGGGGGGGGGGGGGGGCGCTATCATATAATCATACAATAAAGGATCCTTCTTTCTGTGTATTCGCAATACATTATATTTGTCTATGTTAAAGGTCAGTTGCCACTTCCTGCACCAAGTGCCTACCCGCTGCAGATCTTCCTGCATTTCGCTGCAATTTTCTAATGTTGCAACTTCTCTGTATACTACAGCATCATCCGCGAAAAGCCGCATGGAACTTCCGACACTATCTTTTAGGTCATTTATATATATTGTGAAAAGCAATGGTCCCATAACACTCCCCTGTGGCACACCAGAGGTTACTTTAACGTCTGTAGACGTCTCTCCATTGAGAACAACATGCTGTGTTCTGTTTGCTAAAAACCCTTCAATCCAGCCACACAGTTGGTCTGATATTCCGTAGGCTCTTACTTTGTTTATCAGGCGACAGTGCGGAACAGTATCGAATGCCTTCCGGAAGTCAAGGAAAATGGCCTCTACCTGGGAGCCTGTATCTAATATTTTCTGGGTCTCATGAATACATAAAGCGAGTTGCGTTTCACACGATCGCTGTTTCGGGAATCCATGTTGATTCCTACAGAGTAGATTCCGGGTTTCCAGAAATGACATGACACGCGAGCAAAAAACATGTTCTAAAATTCTACAACAGATCGATGTCAGAGATATAGGCCTATAGTTTTGCGCATCTGCTCGTCGACCCTTCTTGAGAACTGGAACTACCTGTGCTCTTTTCCAGTCATTTGGAACCTTCCGTTCCTCAAGAGATTTTCGGTACACCGTTGTTAGAAGGGGGGCAAGTTCTTTCGCGTACTCTGTGTAGAATCGAATTGGGTCAGGTCCAGTGGACTTTCCTCTATTGAGTGATTTCAGTTGCTTATTCTTGTCAGCATTTAGGATGCATGAGCTGTTAAGCTGATTGTGCGACAATTCCCTCATCTGTCAGAGCTTGCAATCTTTGGTATTCTGTGCGTAATGTTTTTTCGCAGGTCAGATGGAATATCGCCAGACTCATGCATTCTACGCATCAAAGTGAATAGACATTTTGTTGCCACTTCCCCCAATGATGCTAGAAATTCTGATGGAATATTGCCTATCCCTTCTTCATTATTTAGTCTTGGGTCTTCCAAAGCTGTTTTAAATTCTGATTCTAATAGTGAGGCCCTTAACCCTTGTACATCGACTCCTGTTTCTTGACATGAATGTAGACAATAAGAGGGCTGGCAGAGTGAGTCACAACAAACATATTCCACATAACAATCCATGTACGCATGACTTAGCGTATGGCGCTAGGTGTCGCTGAACAGCGTCGCTCGCCTCAAAGAGGGTGGGCACACAACAAGTCATCTGAGCCGTCATGCAGCAGGTCTGCAGCGCAACGGTTTAAATGTATTTGTGACGTCAAGGTAAAAGTGACGTCGGGTTGAAGTTTTATATCCTTTATTTGAAAACTCTGTAGTGGACATAGTTGCGGATATTATCCTTTATTTGAAAACCCTCTAGTGGACATAGTTGCGGATAATCTAGGTGGCACAACACTTCGAATTTTCCGCCTCTTACTTGGACGTGAGCGCGTTGTTTCTGGCTGTGCAAATGCCTGTTCGATCTGTGTTGCATAGAGGTCAGGAGTCTGGTTCGCTGTGCGTCGGTTTGTCATCAAACAGGGTCACACTCTGCGTATAGAAGTCTATAATCATTTCCAGTTGCAACGTGATTTAGGTTCGACACATCCTACACAAGATCCTTATTGTTTGATAAAAATAATAAGTTTCATTGTCAGTAGGGAGTGGGTTCACGTCGGGATCCAATACTCAGTCTAAATATGTTACGGAGTCTGATAACAGCTCATCGTTTGCTGCAGAGCGAAAGTTTCATTGTTTATGGCGTATGCTTAATTTTTTAGCCGTTTGAGTACTGTGAATTTTAGTGAGAATAATCGAGCCATCCAGAAATACACAGTAACTGGTTTGAATAAACACATTAAAAGCCAGGTAACAGTGAGGACCATCCGAGATGGCTAATCTGATATCGGTTGTAAGTGCTTAGCACATTTCGGTATGCGAACGTATATTGTAAGCGAATCGTTGGTGTCCAGTAATGAACTACGAGGCAGCATCTGTAGCGACTATGAACTAAGTTGGACTCATGTCCCATCTAGTTGCTCTCTAGACAGACCACAAACCACACATCCCGCAGACGTCCGCTGGAAATATCTTCTCCGAGAGCACCGGCGGCGGATCCTCATCCGAGGGTGACGTAACTCCATCTTGCGGGAAACACGGCCCGACCATGAGTACTGTCCGGAACGGGATATTACGCAACTGTCGCCTCGGTTCGACATAAACGTCAAATTACTAGTGTTTTCATTGAAACATCTAGAAAACCCGATTGTTTTGGCAGTATCCCAGTTTCACTGCAGGGTTCGCGTCTGATGCGTTTTTACACACAATGGTTTCAGTCTCTTCCTACACACATGGAAAGGAATTTGTGTACACCGTTCGTCCGCTATTGTCGTTGTGTTCTAGATACATATGCGATTCATGCCGCTGTCCGATGAATGGTGGACTATGCCAACATTATCAAACACACACACACAATATCATCCACCATCTTTTCCGTTCTCTTCACGAATGGGTCGGAGGAATAACGTGTGTACATTTCTACAGGCGCCAAAAACTCCCTTGCCTTATTCTTACTGTGTCTACTAAGGGCGCTCCATGACTAGTAATGTTTATATCGTGCACCATCTTTAGGTTAAGGTCTGTCATAAGTAACGAACTTGTGCAGTTTCAGTATTTTTAATATTTACCCTTAGATCTTGACTTATACTAAGTTTCGCGTATAAAAGGTCGTATGCAAATGAGAACAGAAAGATAAAGAGGTTAACTATCACTGTGTTTCTTTTAAAATAAAGACATTTGCGGCTGAGAACGGCGTTTACACATACTTTCTCTAATTATCCAGTCTTGTCTTACTATCCAGTTGTTTAGGAAGACTAATCCTGTGTTAAGCTGGAAAGGAAATCTAGTCTATCCAAAGAGCAAAATCAAAGCAAACAAGTAACCGCAAAAGTAATCGAGGGGAATAAAAGCTATAAAGGAAAATATTTTATAAGTTCACGGTATTATTAATGTAACGTAAAACTTTTATTGCAGCCACCACTCGACCCTCCCATTCTCCCGAACGATTCAACCACCATTAACTTCAGATGTATCTCCACTTACGTATATGCTGTACAAATAAGTCACTGTACAGTGCATGGTTGAGGGTAGTCGTAGTTCCCCGAGTCGATGCTGAGCAGGTTAAGGTCGTCATCTAGAATAGCAGAGTAGGCGAATTTCATCCCTGACAGCTGCGGTGGGCTTGTAGCGAGTGCTCCACGCGCCTCTCTCAACCAGTCATGTAGCGCTATTTTGTATAATTCCCTGTAGCAGTGCCTCAGGTTTGGCACAATTCTAGAGAAAACTGTTACTTCGCCTGGGACAATTTATTTTCCGGAAATGAAAGCTGGCAACAGCACTGCCAGCTGCCAGACGTATTTCTTCGTCGCGTCTAAATGGCTCTGAGCACTATGGGACTCAACTGCTGAGGTCATTAGTCCCCTAGAACTTAGAACTAGTTAAACCTAACTAACCTAAGGACATCACAAACATCCATGCCCGAGGCAGGATTCGAACCTGCGACCGTAGCGGTCTTGCAGTTACAGACTGCAGCGCCTTTAACCGCACGGCCACTTCGGCCGGCTCGTCGCGTCTACTATAGCACCATATGGTTGTGGTATTACCTTGCTATCGAGTTTTGGCTATCTTTTAACGACCGTATGACTGATTGGTGTGAATCTGATGGTGGGCAGGAACATATGACTACTGAGAGCGGTTACTGTTGTCCACATTTGTTCACCCTTGTATTCATTTGTGATTTCGTTTGACTTAATTATTCTTCTTGTCGCTGTAAACACTCCTCCTCAGGGAGAGTCTAATCCGGCAGTTAAGAACAAATTTTTCTAATATTATCATCTCATTATTTGTTCAAATGGTTCAAATGGCTCTGAGCACTATGGGACTCAACTGCTGAGGTCATTAGTCCCCTAGAACTTAGAACTAGTTAAACCTAACTAACCTAAGGACATCACAAACATCCATGCCCGAGGCAGGATTCGAACCTGCGACCGTAGCGGCCTTGCGGTTCCAGACTGCAGCGCCTTTAACCGCACGGCCACTTCGGCCGGCTCATTATTTGTATCCAGTTTGCTGGCAGAATTGCTTTATATGACGTTAATATTTTTTCTATGCGTTGGGGTTTTGCACAATCTAAAAACAAAAAAGTTGCGTTATAGGTGTTGGGCGTATATGTCCGTACGTGTGTTTCTCAGAACAAAGGTATGGTAAAATATTTTCTGGCATTATCGTACAACGTTCTACACACTTTTGTTCTTTTCTAAAAATATAATGAATATTTTACAGGATTCTGTTCGTTCTACTCTACTGCACGGCAACTGATACACACGAATATCGTAAGCTCTGTCATCTATGAGTCTAGCGTCTCAGAGCTGATTTAGCTCTAAAATCGTTCCACTTCAATTTTTCTTCTAGACCATTCTCTTCCTTTTGGCACACCGATCCCAAAAGGTAAAATGTCATCGGGATTTCAGGGGTGGGACAGATGTCTCAATCCAACACTTTTTTCCCCGTTTGTAGATACCAGTCCGCCCCGATAGCTGAGTGGTCAGTGCGGCGGTCTGTCACGCCAAGGGGTCCGGTTTCGATTCCCGGATGGGTCGAAGATTTTCTCCGCTCAGGGACTGGGTGTTGTGTTGTCCTCATTATCATTTCATCATTACCAGTGGAAGGCAACGGGAAACCACCACTGGAATCACTTCCCTAGACGCTCATGCGGTGCACCTCTCTGACGAGGCTTCCCCCATGACATGACCTGCCGTAATGCAAAACACAAATCTTTTTTTTTAAGTAGATACCAAGTGTACTAACAGTTGTTCTTGAAATTCACACTTATGGTAGAATATATGCTTTTAATTCATTCTGTATATGCGAACAGAAAATTTGGATATCTACACCAGGAATGAACGAACCGCTAACATCAAAACTTTGACAGAGTGTGCTTCTGAAAGGTACTTTTACAGTCCAATAGATTATCTCTCAATTTCTCATCAAAAGTATGTTGTTGAGTCTGGAATATTTAACGACTGTACTGCTATTGCAAGTGTGTGTAGAGCCGCAGCGTGTTTTTATCTTTCTGTCTAATCAGGTCTAGAATATAATATATTAACGCTGATAGTGTAGCGCTGTTTACGTGGTGACTGAAAAAAGCTGTGAGAATGAGTGTGGCAGCGTTATGGTCGCTGTGTGTCGTGAAGGTTTGCAAAATTTTTAAATGTGGGCGAACAGACGTGGTGCAGAAGTGTTGACACTCTTTATCCTGACAAACATAGTAATTAAAAGATGGCTCGCTTAACTCAACATAGTTCTGAATATGAATATTTCGTTGGAACACACTGTGTGGATTTGCTCCAGGATTTTGCCATTCACTGTAGAACTATGAGGCACAGTCGCATTATGAGCAGTGACTACTGAAACTGATTTAAAGATACGACAGGTGCTGATTTTTCGTGGTTACTATATAGAGCACTAAGTAAAAATGTGTGACAAATTCCAATTTGTAACACTGTTAGTTGGTACATGTAAGCGGTCAAAAATTCTTTAACTTTACTTATTGATATGGTATTCCTACAGCATCACTGTCAGGATATGATACCCATGATCTTACAGTTTGTAGTAGTTGCCTGTTCTGTATGCAGTGTTTTCTTTGGCCTTCCAAAATCTCTCTTTCACTTGACTGTGATATCTGGCACATTATAAACTTCTAGTTTTTTGCCTGTGGAAGCTATTTTCGCTTTTAATCGCATAGCCTAAGTTACTTTCCAGACTTTTTCTGTATCACAGTACTGAGTTTAAAAAATCTCATCTTTACATTCTCTAGCATTAAAACTGTTTGACATGCTATTATGCAGCTACCATTACCGTACGACAACATCTGAATGCTAATTTTCACTTTAATTTCTGCTCTTGCATTATTTTTTAATTTTCTGTGTACGGTATGGCAGATTGAACTTTTGATGTCTGCGGAACGTTTATCTGCTCACATCTGTTCTTTGTACATTGACAGAATACACCTTGAACACGTCCCAGACGTGTTGTGCAGTCCCGACGTCAGGCGCAACGAAGAAACCGAGGACACGAGTGACGAAGATGTTGACTTCTTCGTTCAAGGGTTCTTGGAAAACTGGAGCACTTATTTCAGGTGTAATTTCCAAAGAGCTAACAACACTACAGGTACGTTTTTGAATTAAGCGCGTCCTGTTCTACATTAAAAATAACCTTTCGACCATGAGTTATATTTCACGAAGCTATACCTTCATTTTGGGCAGCGGCAGGCAATACTTCTCAGACATATAAAGGGTTATTTATTGTCTCTGAATCCCACATACGGTTTCGAAACCGACGAAGTATTTGTCTAAGCTGTTCACTCATGTTATGAAATGATAATTGTTTATGGAAATGATTATCATAAATAATAAATCCCTGTACAATAACGAAGATAATATTCTAGAACAAGTGTCGGACTTGAATTGTTAGGGCCCAATATAAGCGTCAATGAGATACTGGCCTCAGATCAGGTAGATTTTCGGAATTACGGAACATGTTTTATGCTCACGCATTATGACGGTCCTGGAGTACAAAAATCTCTATAAAAATCACTATGGATTCTGCAAATAGAGATCTCGCTCGTCATCTATGAGATACATAGGGCCATGTATTTATAATTTAGGTAGTTCCGTAAGGGAGTGTTATAGAGCCGCTGCAATTTACTATTTATATTAATGGTGTTATGGGGAAAGTAAAGAGGCCTTTGGAGAAAAGAAAAAAAAACAGCTGTTTGAATATCAGGAGCTCAGATGTAAAACCAGTCATAAGCAAAGAAGGGAAAACTGAAAGGTTGAACGAGAATGTAGGTGGTCTATACAAGGAAATGCACTTGAAGGCAGTGTTATGGAAACGGAAGATAACTTAGATGTAGGTGAGATGGGAGATATGATACCGTGAGAGGAATTTGTCAGAGCACCAAACGACGTAAGTCAAACCAAAACCCCGGAAGTAGACGACATTTCGTCAGAACTACTGATAGCCTTGGTAGAGGCGTCTTTTGGCCAAGGATACACTCTGCTTTTTATGTCCTCTTTGGTGCATCCGTCGTGTGCTACTTGGATGTCAGGAAGAATCCTTCACTTCGCCCTCTTCGCAGACCCCAAGCCTTATGTTAAGTTTATCGCTGAAATCATTAGTCATTCTTGAATTTATACCTAGTCGATAGTCCGAGCTCATCAGATCGTTCATTCCATTGAAGGCGTTCTGCAATTTTTCCTCCCTTTCACTGAGGATAACAAAGGCATCACCGAATTATATTGTGGATATCCATTCGTACTGAATTCTAAGAGCAATGTACTTTCTTTTTCTGTCATTGCTTCGTCGACATATAGGTTGAATACTAGAAGGGCGAAAAACTATATCCCTGCCTTACGCACTTTTTAATCCGAGTATTTCATTGTTGCCCTTGCATTCTTATTATTCCGTCTTGGTTCTTGTACATATTGTACTATTACCCGTCTTTCCATATACACTAATCGGAAGTAGCCAGACAGTTGTTAATGGACGTTCATACTGCCTTCAAGATGGCTTGAACGATGCTGGGAAAGCCATCAGTGAGGTGTCTCAATGTCTGTGGGGAAGGCGAAATCTGAGAAGGTGGAGATGTTGAAAGCTGCGGTCTGACGCAATGTTCACGTTCTAACTGATCCCAAAGGTTTTACACTAGAATCATATCGGGGCTCTCGGCAGACCTCTACATTTCAGGAACGTTATGGTCCACAAACAATTGTCTTATGGATGCTGCTTTATGACAGTGTGCATTGTCATTCTCATACAATCATCGAATTAGAACTGTTACTGTACTGCAAGCTGTACATAATGACGTAAAAGTGTCCATATCCTTCCACATTTAGCATTTTCTTAAGCACTCCAACCACGAAAAACATCTCCATATCGTAACGCCACCTCCTCTATACTTCAGTGTTGGCGCTATTCATGATGGCAGGTAAATTCACCGGGAATTTGCCAAACCCAAATACTTCCACTGGATTGCGGCTGGGATAGCGTAAATCGTCACTCCAAATCATTCGTTTCCAGTTACATACTATTCAGTGGCGTAGCTCTTTAAAATGCACTGAATACAGAAATGTATGGCTTGTGAGGAGCTACTTGAACATCGCACGCCGTTCTTTTTAACTCCCCGTGCACAGTCATTGTGCTAGTTGGGTAGTTGGACCGATGGTAGAACTTCAGAACTCACGAGTGAGTCCTTCTGCTGATTTCTTGCGGTATTTAATAACCACTCTCGGCTAATTCTTGACGGCTACTGTCCGAGAGTGAATGGCGTCTACCTGATCTTAATTTAGATGCGGTTGTTCTTTCACCTTTCCCAACGACATTACCAGCAGCCGACTTGGGTAGCCTTAGACGGTCTGAAATATCCCTGACAGATTTGTTACTCAGGTGACACGAAATAACTAGTCCACGTTCGAAGTTGCAGAGTTCTCCAGTTGCTACTCCTTATTTACTAACAGCTCAGTACTCACCGCCTTCTTTTATACCAGCGGGTCCGCGTCTCCTAACATCCAGTGGTCAATTCCGAATTACATAGGATGTCCGGATGCTTTTGATCAGACCGTGTATCTTACATCTATGCTTCTGACAATTTCGAATAACTTGCTCTTTCACAATCTGATAGCTCCATATCATAAATGTAAGATCCATTCAGTCAGGCCTCTGGGCTGGGCATCGGGCTCCGTCATTCTTCCATGCGTACAAAACTAAGGACGAGAGATCCCTTTTCCAAATACGATGGTTCTCGGGAAGGAACCAATGCTGTCATTAGCGAGATACTTTTGTCCTGTGCTTTTAGGCTTCCTTTACACATACTTCACAAAACACACGAATAACTTTCATACAGCAATGTCGCGAGAGCAGACGATAAAAAAAAGTTAGTAAAACCAAGGGCCAACCATGAGAAACCTAAGTAACTAATTATTTTGGCTTTTACTGCATTGCTTCCCAATATGATAGCAACCATATCAATTTTTTTTTACAATTGAAGCTGCCACTTAAAATGCATTTTTGTTGAGCATTATGGCCACCGATACAAACCTGTCCAGGTGATAGCAGCGTCACCTAGCACGGTGCATATGCACACACCAAAAAATGTTTTACATCACTCCGGTTCCCAGAACTCCTGAAGATAGACGTTGACTGTGGACATTGTATCACAGACATAGTCCCTTTGACTGTTCAGAGATGTCACCAAACCAGCTCAGAGATGTAAACAATCATAGATGAGCAGCACCTATTAAACGGAGGGAGTCCGACAGCCGACCAGTTCCAGTCATTCCACCAGGAACGCTTGTGTTGTCTGCAGTTCAACCATGCCTAGACGGTGAATGCCGCGGTTCGATCGCGTCCGCGTTATTTCTTTGTGCCAGGAAGGGCTCTCAACAAGGGAAGTGTCCAGGTGTCTCGGAGTGAACCAAAGCAATGTTGTTCGGACATGGAGGACATACAGAGAGACAGGAACTGTGGATGACATGCCTCGCTCAAGCCGTCCAAGGGCTACTACTGCAGTGGATGACCGCTACCTACGGATAATGGATTGGAGGAACCCTGACAGCAACGTCACCATGTTGAATAATGCTTTTCGTGAAGCCACGGGACGTCTTGTTACGACTCAAACTGTTCAAAATAGGGTGCATGATGCTCAAACTGTGAGCAACTTCACTTCAGATGTTCATGGCGTGGTCCATCTTTGCAACCACGACAACATGCAGCGCGGTACAGATGGACCCAACAACATGCCGAATGGACCGCTCGGGTTTGGCATTACGTTCTCTTCACCGATGAGTGTCTTCAATCAGACAATCATCGGAGACGTGTCTTGAGGCAACCCGGTCAGGTTGAACGCCTTAGACACACTGTCCAGCGAGGTTCCCTGCTGTTTTAGGGCGGCATTATGTGAGGCCGACGTATGCCGCTGGTGGTCATGGAAGGCGCCGTAACGGCTGTACGATTCGTGAATGCCATCCTCCGACCCTTAGTGCAACCACATCGGCAGCATATTAGCGTGGCATTCGTTTTCATGGACGACAATTCGCGCCCCCATCGTGCACATCTTGTGAATGACTTCCTTCAGGATAATAACATCGCTCGACTAGCGTGTCCAGCATGTTCTCCAGACATGAACCCTATCAAAAGTGCCAGGGATAGGTTGAAAATGGCTGTTTATGACCAACCAACCACTCTGAGGGATCTATGCCGAATCGCCGTTGGGGAGTGGGACAATCTGAACCAACAGTGCCTTGATGATGGGTAGTATGCCACGACGAATACAGGCATGCATCAATGCAAAAGGACATGCTACTGGGTATTAGAGGTACTGGTGTGTACAGCAATCTCGACCGCCACCTCTGAAGGTTCCGCTATATGGTGGTTCAAAATGCAATGTGTGGCTTTCATGAGCAATAAAAAGGGGCGGAAATGATGTTTATGTTGATCTGTATTCCAATTTTCTGTACACTTTCCGGAACTCTCGTAACCGAGGTGATGCAAAATTTTTTTTGGTGTGTGTAGTATCAGTGAGCATGCTGTCGGTGTGTAGAACGGGGAAGACGCGCGATCTATCTGAGCTTGACCGAAGGCAGATAGTGGCCCTGAGGCTCGGCAAGAGCATTTCGCAAACAGCATGACTTATCGAGTGTTCAAGGAGTGCTGTGGTGAGTGTCTTCAACACGTGGCGAAGCCAAGGTGAAACCACGTCCAGACGTGGGATTGGGCGCCCAACCCTCATTACAGATGTCGAACGTCGACTGGTAAAACAGGGCAGGCGGCGAAGTGCGGCGGAAATAGCATCAGATTTTAATGCTGAACACATAGTGAACAGAATACTCCTTTCGATAGGCCTCCGCAGTCGACGATCCATACATATGCCAATGTTGACACCACGACATCGGCAATTACGACTGAAATGGGCTCGTGAACTTTGGCACTGGTCGTTGGCGCAGTGGCAGAGCGTTGCATGGTCTGGTGAATACCGAGTGATGCAGATGCTGTCACGCATCCTTGATGTAATGCTTTGGTCACCGGAACCTCCTCAGATATTTTTGTATTTACTTGAATTCTACATGTTGTGCGTCTATATAAAGCTCCTGACGACTTGGACATATAAACAACTCACTCCATCGTGTAGCATTGCAATCCACAATTTACGGAGCGGAATGAAATCACAAACTTTCTTAGGCTGAACGAAAACCACGTGTGGCTCTAAATTCGTGGTCAGTGTTTCCTCCATGAGCTGTTGAAGGCAAAAGATATTGCCTGTGCTTGACGTCCGGCAAGGAATCCATCCTGTTCTTCTTCCTACAAGTTGTTACTCGCATCTCGCGCTTATAAGTTTCCCATATGATCTAGTGATTAAGTTGGTTATACTTACTCCTCTACAGTTTGAGCAATATTTCCTGTTATGCTTTTTATCTATGTTGGACGTGTATGATGTTTTCCATTCTTCTGGTAATTGTTTCCCATTTACGAAGGAGTTTAAAACATAGGCCATCAATTTTAGAATTTTATCTGGTCCAGTTTTGAGCAATTTGGATCTGAAGCCGGTCACAATTTGATATATTGTAGAGAAATTTCCAGTTCTGATATTTGCCTCACAACCAAGGGAAAGACAATGAAAACGTTGGTGTAAACCGGGTGATGCGGGAAGAAAATGTCCAGAGAAAAATAACGAAAGCCCAGTGTTTATGTAAGTGTATTTGTTTAAGCGTGAAATAAACGACTCGAGCGACGTGTGCAGCGTACCTACAACGCTGCCCATTGCGGACTATCCTCAGTTATTTGTTAGATGTATTCCTGTCTCTGTCTTCCTCTACAGTTTTTACCCTCTACAGCTCCTTCTGGTAGCTTGTAAGTTACTCGTCTTAACATATGGCCTTCCGTCCTGTCGCTTTCTCTTGTCAGTGTTTTCCACATATTTCTTTCCTCGCCAATTCTACGGAGAACCTCCTCATTCCTTACGTTGTCAGTCCACCTAATTTTCAGCAATCTCCTGTCGAACCACATCTCAGATGCCTCGATTCTCTTCTTTTTCCTGTTTTCCCACAGTCCATGTTTTACTACCATACAATGTTGTGCACAAACCTACATCCTCAGAAATTGCTTCCTCAAATTAAGCCCTATGTTTGATATTAGTAGACTCCTCCTGGCCACGAATGCCCTTTTTGCCAGTGATAGTCTGCTTTTTACATCCATCTTGCTCCGCCCGTGATGGGGTATTTTACTGCCTAGGCAGCAGCATTCCTTAACTTCATCTAATTCGTGAACACCAGTCCATACATTAAGTCTCTCGACGTTCTAATATATGCTACTTCTCAATACTTTCGTCTTTCTTCTCTTTTACATTTTACATATTACCGGTCTCTCCCTATACCTTGCCCCTATTTTTCTGACAATTTCGCATATCTTGCGCCATTTTACATTGTGGAACGCTTTTTCCAGGTCACCAAATCCTATGAACATCTCTTGATTTCTCTTCATTCTAGCTTCCATTATCAACCGCAAAGTCAGAATTGCCTCTCTGGCGCCTTCACCCTTTCTAAACCCAAACTGAAAGTCATCTAACACATCCTCAATTTTATTTTCCATTCTTCTGTGTATTATTCCTGTCAGCAACTTGGACGCATGAGATATATTATTCCCGTCAGCAACTTTGACGTATGAGATGTTAAGCGAATTGTGTGATAATTTTAGCACTTGTCGGCTCTTGTAATCTTTGGAATTCTGTGGATCATATTTTTCCGAGAGTCAGATGGTGTACCGACAGACTCATCCATACTGTACATCGACGTGAGGAATCGTTTTTTTGCCACTTCCCCCAGTGATTTTAGAAGTTGTGATGGAATGTTATCTACCCCTTTGCCTTGTTCGATCTTAGGTGTTCCAAGGGTCTTTTAAATCCTGATTCTAATACAGGATCTATATCTTTCATATCAACTATTGCTTCATCTTCTATCACGTCATCATACAAATTTTCCCCCTCGTAGATGCCTTCAACGTACTCTTTCCACCTGTCCGCTCTCTCCTCTGCATTTAACAGTGGAACTCCCATCGCACTCTCAATGTTGTCACTCTTCCTTTTAATTTCACCGAAGGTTGTTTTCATTTTTCTACGTGCTGAGTCATTCCTTCCAAATATCGTTTCTTTTTCGATTTCTTAACATTTTTCATGCAACGATTTCGTCTATGCCTATCTACACTTCCTGTTTATTTCATTCCTACGTGACTTATATTTCTGTATTCCTGACTTTCCCTGAACATTTTTATACTTCCTTATTTCATCGATCAGCTGAAGTATTTCTTCTGTTAGCCCTGGTTTCTTCGCAGCTACCTTCTTCGTCCCTATGTTTTTCTTTCCAACTTTTGTGATTGCCGTTTTCAGAGATGACCTTTCCTCTTCAACTGAAATGCCTACTAAGCTATTTCTTATAGCAGTATCTATTGCCTCAGATAACTTCAAGCACATCTCTTCGTTCTCTAGTACAACCACATTCCACTTCTTGGCGCATTGATTCTTCCTGACTAATGTCTTAAATTTCAGCCAGTTACTAAATTGTGATCTGAGTCTATATATGTTTCTGGGTATGCCTTATAAACCATTCTGAATTATGAATCTCTGCCTGACGATGATATAATCTAACTGAAAACTTCCCATATCTCCCGGCGTTTCCTCCTTTTCTGATTCTTGAACAGAGTATTCGCAGTTACTAGCTTAAATTTATTGCAAAACTCAATTAGTCTTTCTCCTCTCTCATTCCTGGTACCAAGCCCATATTCTCCCGTAACGCTTTTTGTACTCCTTTCCCCACAACCGCATTCCAATCCCCCATGGTTTTCATTTCCCTTTACGTAGTAACTTACCTGTTCAATATCCTCATACACTTTCTCTATCTCTTTATCTTCGGCTTGCGACGTCGGCATATATACTTGAACCACCGTTGTCGGTGTTGGTTTGCTGTCGATTCTGATGAGAGTAACCCTATCATTGAACTGTTCACATTAACTCGCTCTCTGTCCTGCCTTCCTATTCATAACAAAGTCTGTCCCGTTATATCATATTTCTGCTGCTGTCTATATTATCCTATACTCATCTGACCACAAATCCTTGTCTTATTTTCATTTGACTTCACTGACCCCCACTACAACCAGACTGATATTTTCTAGTTTCCGTACCACGTTGAAACATCCACGCCTCGACTCGCAGAAAGTTATCCCTTCGTTGGTTATTCAATCTTTTTCTCACGGTCACCCACCCCTTGGCAGTCCTCTTCCGCAGATCCGAATGGGAAACTATACCGGAATTTTCCGCCAATGAAGAGATCATCATGACATGTCATATGAAGAGGACGGAGTTAATTAGTTGCTTGTTTGTTAGACGAAATCCACGTTAGACGTTATGACTTATGAAATGGAAACGTGTCAACAGCAGGCCGGGGTGGCCGAGCGGTTCTAGGCGCTACAGTCTGGAACTGCGCGACCGCTGCG
The DNA here is from genome assembly GCF_023864275.1 of Schistocerca cancellata. NCBI lineage: Eukaryota > Metazoa > Arthropoda > Insecta > Orthoptera > Acrididae > Schistocerca > Schistocerca cancellata. Next base: position 304,631,873 of record NC_064634.1, read on the forward strand.
GTCGCAAGTTCGAATCCAGCCTCGGGCATGGATGTGTGTGATGTCCTTAGGTTAGTTAGGTTTAAGAAGTTCTAAGTTCTAGGGGACTGATGATCTCAGAAGTTAAGTCCCATAGCGCCCGGAGCCATTTGAATCATTTTTGTACGGGTCATCAGAATAAACACAAGACGACAACTGAGAGTTAAAAAAACAGTAATATTTATATTACTACGTGCTATACGTTTGCAGTTTTTTCCCTTACAAAACACTTATCTCTTCTCAAGAATTCCTCCATGATCTAGAAATATCATTAATGCTATCTGTTGGACATTTTATTTCCATGGATAGATTGTCAAAGAGTTTTATATCTGCTTATTTCACCCCTTTCTGTGCCAAATTTAGATTAATTAAGAGGCAATGTAGATAATTTTTGCTTCTAGTGCTATGCTTGTGAATATCTCTCTACTTTCAAGCTTGGATGGATCCTTTATACAAAAATTTCATAACTGAATAAATGTACAGCTAGGCTGTGGTTAATATTCAAAACATTATTGTAATTAGTTTCTTTTGTGTAATGAATACTTTTTACCTAAACGAACTTTAAACATACTGGCTTCAGTATGCCCAAAGTTGGCAATTATTCTTATGGCAATAGTAGCTGAACTTACAAATTGTAGCAGGCTTATGTTTTCATCAAATTTCACAACTAAGAACTTACAATTTTCTACCCTGTATGTTACTTCTTGTTGGAATACTATGTTAATGGAAGGTGAGATATTTTTGACAGTACAAACTGGATGAGCTGCATTTTTTTTTCGAAGTTTAGAGCTCTGCTTGTGACTCTCTCCCTTACTTTCAAGCTCGGATGGATCCTTGATACAAAAATACCAATCAGTAAACTTTAAAACCATCACTTCCTATTTTCTCGATTGATACTTCTTTGGTTGGCTTCCGAAAATGCCTGTATCATCTGCAAACAGGAATAATTGTGTCTCTTCATTGAAATAAAATGGCATGTCATTAGCATAAAGCAAGAACACTACTGCGCCAGTGAACAAACTCTGCGGGACTCCTATCGTAATTTCTCCCCATGCAGATGATGGCATCTCTCGTTGTCTTACTGTAACTAACTAGGGTACCTTCCTACATTTTGTTTCTTATATTTAAACCAAATCATGCATTTGCTGAATTACATATTCTGTAAAAACTTAACTTCTTGAATATCATATTATGACTGGCACAATCAAACGTCTTCAATAAGTCACAGAAGGACGCAGTCGGTGACATTTTATCATTTAAAGATTTTATTATGTGCTCAGTAAATGTATGAATAGCTTAGTAGAATGGCCCCTTCGAAATCCAAACACAGGTGGATGGCAACCCTGGACTACATTACCTTTTCAAAAAAATTAGGAAATGACCTAAGGAGTGACAATGAATGGTAGTTATTGACGTATCTGGAGTCCCCTGTTTTGTAGAGAGGCCTAACAATGGCACATTTCAATTTTTCAGAGAAAACACCGTGAGTGAATGACATTACGTAAGTGACTTATAGGGCCACAACTTCTTGATGTCTTATTGCAGATGATATCCACCTCGAATGAACTTTTACTTTTTAGAGTAACGATGATCTTCCTGATTTCATATGGGTATGTGAGATTGATATTTGTTTTATAAATATCTTGTTTATTGCTTCTTCACTGTACTGGTTACTGAGCTATTTGCGTGAAATATCTCACCTATTTGTGGAAAGATATTATTAAAAATATCTGCCACACTTGAACTGCCATATGCAACGCCCCCATTCTCTTCAAAAGAAATCGTATTATCATCTGTGGCTTCTTTCCCTGTCTCTCTTTTAACGGTGTTATTCCATTTCGGACAATATGTATTACTGCACTTTTCTTACAACTTTTATTAGTATGTTACAGTTCTGTTTACAATTAAAAAGTATTTCTGCTTCATTTCTTGTTATGAATATTTTGTACAAGCGCTTTCGCCGTTGTGAGATTTTAATACCGTTAGTAATGCGAGGTTTTCTAATGACTTGACGTAATTACATTTAATTATATTTTTAGGAAAACTACTTTCAAAAATGGAACTTAGGAAATATGTTGAACTTAAAGTTAGTATTAGGCTCACTATAAGCTTCACCTCAGTCAACATTTTTTAAGCTTTCTTTAAAATCCTTAGTAATTTTGTCATTAATCAGTCTCGCTGTTGTCTTAAAAAAAAAGTGTGTGAATTCCTAAGGGGCCAAACTCCTGAGGTCATCGGTCCCTGGACTTACACACTAGCACGCTACTGAAACTAACTGAAACTAAGTTATGCTAAGGACAACACAGGAACCCATTCCCCAGGGAGTACTCGAACCTCCGGCCGGAGGGGCCGCACAATCCGTGGCATGGCCCCAAGACCGCTCGGCCACTCCTCGCGGTTGCTTTCTTTCCGTATTGTACATGGTGTACATGGAGCTAAGATACAAAAAGTGACTGATTGTGTATCGTCAACTGACAGTCCGTTTACCACCATATAGGCATGTTCTGTTTAACGTCGCTTGTTGAATTAATACATTATCTATAAAAGTTTACTACCCTGAGCAACTCGGATAGGGAAAATTATAACTGATGCCAAATTCAGATTGCAAGTGGCTAAGGGACTCTTTCTGTCAAGTTTCTTCAAGAAATTTACATTAAAATCACCAAAAAACTAATAATCCCTTCTTTCTGCCTGACAGAGAGCACAATAATTCGTCAATGACCTGTATACTGCAGCAGTAATTTTATTCATAATAATTAATAATCACAAATTAGATGGATTAGGCTGTTCGAAGCGAGGAACTCTACAATAAAATACACTGCTGGAAAAAATTAGTAAACCCTTTTAGAGGTTTCCAATTCACTCAAGATTTATTCTTGCGAAAGTGCATACAGAGTACATTCACAGATCAGTAGTAGAAATGGCTCTAGGTTTCTGGTGTTGAGTCATATCAGTACGAGGTGTGGCCTAACTCTGGCGTACAGTCAATCGCACAGATGGCGTGTACTTTCCTGGGATGCATTGTGCAACGATTGCTCGACCTGAGTTTTTGGTTGGTGAGTCACGCGAATCACTTCTCGTCCTATCATATTGCACACTTGTTCGATTGGAGAGAAGTCTAAAGATGGTGGTGGTCAGGGAAGTTGCTGCACGTCTTGCAGAGGATGTTGAGTTTCACGGGCAGTGTGTGGGCGAGCGTTATGCTGTTGGAACAACACATCACATTCCTGTTGCAGGAACGGCAGAAGAGCGTGTGTAACGATGTTCTGCACGTGCCGAGTGCTGGTTAGCTTCCCCTCCAGAAGCACCGAAGCTGAACGAGAATTGTAATCGCACCTCAGATCCTAAGGACTGGAGTGGGGCCACTGAGTCTCGGACTAATGCAGTCCACAAGCCAGCGCTCACTAGGACTGCGTCGTATGCACACGCTACCATCACTTCCGTGCAGGCAGAATCTGCTTTCATCGCTGAAGACCATGGCGCGCCATTCCATCTTCCAAGTGATGCTCTGATGGCAGTACACGTCTATACGGTGGTTTGAGAGGAAGATTGGCTAGATGGGCACGTGCTGCTAGTAACTGGTTCCTAACATATCATGTTGACGTGTCTGGGCTTGTGAGCCGTCTTATCTGTGCTGCGGTAGCTGTACGATCTGCCACAGGTGGCCTTACGATACAACGAACCTGGTATGTGTCTGTGCTGCATGGACGTCTGAGAATGTTCACATAATCACTGGTAGCAGCATCGTTACATAACTGATGCAGGACGTCCAGCTTGTGTGATGAATCTCCAATAAGACCATCTCACCACTCGGAAGGCCACAATGTGACCTGTTTCAAACTTGCTCATTTGGCCGTAGTAAACATGAGTCCGTCTCTGTGGCATGGTTGCGTGTCTGCTTCACACGTCTGGAGCACACACTGGCTGTGAGCATTCCCTATTAAAGGGTAGACACGGATGGCGCTCATGTAGCTACACCACTGCGCTATCTGTTGGCGGACGACGCTGAAACCATTATCATTACTTCTACTACCCCCAGGTGGCACATGCAGTCATAGGATAAAAACCGACGTCGTGTTTACAGGTGTACTAATTTTCCTTCGGGCTTTTTAGTAGGCGAGCTGTGCAGTAGGAATCCCGTTTGGCTATATCTGGGATGGAGTTGCCACATACCCTGGCAGTCACCTCACTGTGGGAAATCTTCCAAACAACCTTGGTCAGAACCAGGGGGTTTGAGACTATTTTAAAGTCTCTTGTCACAGACAATAAACGCAATTTACTGTCAGCATATTGCTGTGACGTTTGAGTCCACACGGATATGTAATCATTCTTCGCACATTCCATCTACGAGTGGGAGAGAAACAGGCAGTAGTGCAATAAAAACAGAACATTTCCGCGGATGTTCAGTGTGTGGCCTCGGCTCCTACTACTGCCGCAGGCCCGTCGGCGCGCACGCTGCTGCTGTCGGTGGTGCTGGAGCTGGGCCTCAGCTCCGGCCTGTACCGCGGCCGGCCCGTCACCTGGCTGCCGGCGCACACCTGCCGCGAGGCCTGCCCCGAGCGCGCGCCGCGCCCCGGCGACCTGCTGCGGCTGACCGGCTCCTACAAGGACGACTACGGCCTCGACGTCACCGTCACGTCGCCGTCGGGCCGCGCCGCCACCTGCGACGTGCCCGAGCGGCCCTTCCTCGGCGCCCGGGGGCCGTCCTTCCAGCTGGAGGCCACCTTCCCCGGCCGCACCCCCCTCGTGTGCCACAGCCACCGCGTGCCCATAGGCCGAGACGTCGACGGCACCGAGTTCTACTTCATCGTCCGTCTGGATGTGGAGTTCGAAGACGCCAAGGTGTTCCGCTGTAAGATGAAGTTTGGAGAGCAGCTGGGTGAGTGCCTTTACTTTGTCTTTCCTATGTACGCGATGGCTATAATTAAACTTTCCCTATTTAACACGTTATAATACGGAAACTAATTACCGTACGAGTACCAAACTTGGCTGCATTAATGTCCATAGTATAGGTGGAAAGAATACATTGAAAGCCTCTGTGAGGGTGAAGATTTGTCTGATGTGATACAAGAAGAAACAGGAGTCGATTTAGAAGAGATAGGGGATCCAGTATTAGAATCGGAATTTAAAAGAGCTTTGGAGGACTTACGGTCAAATAAGACAGAAGGGATAGATAACATTCCATCAGAATTTCTAAAATCATTGGGGGAAGTGGCAACAAAACGAGTATTCACGTTGGTGTGTAGAATATATGAGTCTGGCGATATACCATCTGACTTTCGGAAAAGCATCATCCGCACAATTCCGAAGACGGCAAGAGCTGACAAGTGCGAGAATTATCGCACAATCAGCTTAACAGGTCATGCATCGAAGCTGCTTACGAGAATAATATACAGAAGAATGGAAAAGAAAATTGAGAATGCGCTAGGTGACGATCAGTTTGGCTTTAGGAAAAGAAAAGGGACGAGAGAGGCAATTCTGACGTTACGGCTAATAATGGAAGCAAGGCTAAAGAAAAATCAAGACACTTTCATAGGATTTGTCGACCTGGAAAAAGCGTTAGACAATATAAAAGGGTGCAAGCTGTTCGAGATTGTGAAAAAAGTAGGGGTAAGCTACAGGGAGAGACGGGTCATATACAATATGTACAACAACCAAGAGGGAATCATAAGAGTGGACGATCAAGAACGAAGTGCTCATATTAAGAAGGGTGTAAGACAAGGCCGTAGCCTTTCGCCCCTACTCTTCAATCTGTACATCGAGGAAGCAATGATGGAAATAAAAGAAAGGTTCAGGAGTGGAATTAAAATACAAGGTGAAAGGATATCAATGATACGATTCGCTGATGACATTTCTATCCTGAGTGAAAGTGAAGAAGAATTAAATGATCTGCTGAACGGAATGAACAGTCAAATGAGTACACAGTATGGTTTGAGAGTAAATCGGAGAAAGATGAAGGTAATGAAAAGTAGTAGAAATGAGAACAGCGATAAACTTAACATCAGGATTGATGATCACGAAGTCAATGAAGTTAAGGAATTCTGCTACCTAGGCAGTAAAATAACCAATGACGGACGGAGCAAGGAGGACATCAAAAGCAGACTCGCTATGGCAAAAAAAGGCATTTCTGGCCAAGAGAAGTCTACTAATATCAAATACTGGCCTCAATTTGAGGAAGAAATTTCTGAGGATGTACGTCTGGAGTACAGCATTGTATGGTAGTGAAACATGGACTGTGGGAAAACCGGAACAGAAGAGAATCGAAGCATTTGAGATGTGGTGCTACAGACGAATGTTGAAAATTAGGTGGACTGATAAGGTAAGTAATGAGGAGGTTCTACGCAGAATCGGAGAGGAAAGGAATATGTGGAAAACACTGATGAGGAGAAGGGACAGGATGATAGCACATCTGCTAAGACATGAGGGAATGACTTCCATGGTACTAGAGGGAGCTGTAGAGGGCAAAAACTGTAGAGGAAGACAGAGATTGGAATACGTCAAGCAAATAATTGAGGACGTAGGTTGCAAGTGCTACTCTGAGATGAAGAGGTTAGCACAGGAAAGGAATTGGTGGCGGGCCGCATCAAACCAGTCAGTAGACTGATGACCAAAAAAAAAAAAAAAAAAAAAGTATGGGATGCATGATTTCCATGCGTTACAGCGTCACTCTCCAGTTCCAATTATGGCAACCAGGTGCTGTGATCAGTCATCCTGATTCATAGTCTCACACACCTGACCAATGGCAGTGACCTTGTTGACCTGTCGACATGGGCTTGGACAAAGTAGCAGTGCATTATTGGTGAAGCTCTATTATCAAAACATCAAAAAAATGGCTCTGAGCACTATGGAACTTAACTTCTGAGGTCATCAGTCCCCTAGAACCTAGAACTACTTAAACCTAACTAACGTAAGTAAGGTCATCACACACATCCATGCCCGAGGCAGCATTCGAACCTGCGGCCGTAGCGGTCGCGCGGTTCCAGATTGAAGCGCCTATCAAAACAACAGTAACGCTGCAGTTGCACTGCGAGAATATCGTTGGCTGCTGTGCGGAGCGTGGTGAAGAAGTTCGAATCAATGGGAAACTGGGCGTCGCTCTGAGAAGAGGTCGACGAGCGGTTGCACCACAGGTGGTTGATGAAATCACGGTTGCTATGGCAAACGACGGTGCGCGCAGTTCCTGATCGTATGGCGTAGTGTCAAGACGGCTGGCCCACTGTATGGATGGTGCTTCGAACCGTTCTCAAATGGTATCTGTACAAGATCAATATCGTTCAGCAGCTTGCACCACGGGACTCACAACGACGTGTTGACTTAGCTCTCCACTTTCTCGCAACGATTGAAGTTGACGAGAGCTGGCCCTGGACCATCCTATGGCCAGAAGAAGCTCATTTTTCTCTGATGGGCGAGGTGAACACATAGGATTGACGAGTGTGGGGATGTTCACCTCCAGTGACTGTGTACTTCTGTATAGTGAACGTGTAACCATATGGTGTGGCTTGACGGCTTCCTTCATCATTGGCCCATTCTTTTTTGAACAGTTTGGCGCTCAGGGACCAAAGACGTGCAGTGTGACTGGCCGGTGTTACTGCCATATGCTTCGTGAGATCACCTGATCTCATTCCCTGTGATTTCTGGTGGTCGGGCTAACTGAAGGACAGGGTTTACCAGGGGACATTCACCCAAGTACTGATCTGAAGCGCAGCATTTCAAGACAGTAGCCAGTATACCTACGGATATGTTTCTTTCTGCTGTGCAGAATGCAATCCTGTGCTTTCAGACTCTTCTGGACACTGTCAGTCGCCGTACTGAGTCCCTTCTGTAGCAGTAACTTTACCAGTATGTAATGATGTACTGTAGCAACACCGTACCCTGTATGAACAGAAGTGCCCTCCTCGCTTCTGTCTATACGTTCAGGCTAATATCATGACCTACTGTAGGGACTTTGATATGGTTTTTACTACTAGGAAGATTAATTTACAAGCAATGTTTGTATACTCATATATAATTTATAAATAGTTCCTGCAAACTGACTGAACTATGATGAATTAAAGCGAACCGCTGGTGTGAAAACGATGCGATTGCCATATAGTGGTGAATGCCAGAGCTAGCTCCTCATGCTGTCGCTTCATGACTGACAGCGTCCATTTCATCTTCACCTGCAGGGACGGTTCTGCGTTCTTTTTCAGGCATCACTGTGGAGGTTCTGTGACCTATCATCGTTTTCCTTTCTGGCGTTTCTTCACTTTGTGATACCTGCACATCTTGACGGATCAAGTCACTGCTCTCCAGTACAAACATGAAGTGGCACAAATTCAGGGACTTCCACTATGCCACTGAGCCACACGAAACTAATTGCCACATTCTATATATCGGTATGCGTGCGACAGTATGCATTGGTAGCCCTTGGGCCAGGGACCATTCTTATACCCAATAGAAGGATCGTCTCAGTGTCACTATCCTACAGAACAGCGTCAGCGTATGAATATTGCACACTTACTCTTGGTTAGGAAACTGGAGCAAATCGCTTAGTTCTTTTTGAATTTAATGTGGTCGACGGAGGGCTTGATGGGACTTACGGAGGCACCTTTACTTCATGGGCAATTCCTCTGAAAGTCTCAATAAAGCGTCTTTTTACTACACTTTCGTCGCCACAAGCGGACCAAAACTCAGCCGAGTGCTCCAAAATGGCTATGTTCAATAAATGGCTAAAATTTTTACCATATATTCCCAAGTTCCCAATCTCAAACAACGTTGAAAATATTCTTGATATCTTTGTCCGTTTCCAAGATACAGAGGTTCAAAGTTACTCTTCTTCTGCGAAAAATGCGCTAAGAGACGAAATCTATGTAATAAATAACTGCTGCAAATTGCTCAAATTTTAACAGTATATCCCCTAAGCTAGTAGACCCATCTCCCCGCTTTCAAATATCTTTATCTGTTATGGAGAAACATATCAAAAACGTGTTTTTTTGGGTACAAAAAACCAGCCACGGATTACCGAAATGGCTATGCACAGCAAATGGCTGTAATTTTTCGATGTTTCTAACATTCCGATCTCGAACAACCGTGAAAATTTCTTCACGTCTTTATCCGTTTCCAAGATACTGAGGTTCAAAGTTGCCCTATTTGTTCACGTAAAATGCGCACATAATATTCATTATGAGGCGAAATCTTAGTTTACAAAGTGACGCAGCATATGTTGTAAAGTGTGTCCATTAATATCTGGGAACCCCACATTGTAGTACTGAAGCAAATGCAGTTTTGGCACGCAAAATCCGGCCTGCGGCGTAAAATTAGTTTTGTGTTATTTCAGTTTCACATAAGTAAACTATGTAAATTACATTTATGTGAATTACATAACTTGCTCCAGCAGGGAAAAGAAGGGAAACAGCGCAAAGATACTCCTATCACAACCCAAAAAAAGTGAATATGTTATTGTTTACTTAAAATGCTCAGACTGAAAAGTGGGGTACCAGCTGTCTCATTCAGCCTTCATCAGCAGCTTTAAAAATTTTCCCAAAAAGTTTGGCTTGCGAACATAATCGCGCTTTTTTATGCCGAGAGAAAAGAAGACAGCGGCAGTGGCAATGAGACGGAAAAGTAATAAATACTGGGAGACTGTAGACAGTGGTTATCTTTTAGAAAGAGCGAAGGAGACAAAGGCAGTGTGAGAGAAAGAGCGAGACACAGTGGCAGTGTAACGTAGTTGATAGTGATAGAACAGTGCTAGAAAAGAGGGAAGGAGTCTGTGCCAAGCGGAAAGGAATACAGAGAAACAGAAAGTGGAAGTGGATGAGAACCAGTGATAATGAGAGACAGAATATATGACATTGAGAACGAAGAAGAAGGGAGAGATACTGAGGTGAGAACAGACCAGTAGGAAGGAAGGAACGAGATACTAGCAGTAAGAGAGAGCAAGAGATGACTAGTGACAGTGAGAGAAAACTGTAGTTGTAGGACAGAACGAAGCGGACTGTGGTTGTGACACAGGAGGCAATGACTGACAGAGAGACACAGAGATATAATAACAGTGAGTTCGGCAGAATGAGTGAGTGAGAAAGAGTAACTGGGAGTGGATGGGTATGAGCGTCTTACAATGGACTAGTGGGGGTGAGTGAGTTACAATTTGGGGAACTTGTGGGAGTTTGAGGTGAGTCGCATGTTAAAGAGAGCGCGAATATGTTTGTATGCTACGCTTTTTGGGAAAATTTTTAAAGGTGCTGAGGGAGGCAGATAGAGGTAGCACGTACCTCATTTTTCAGAGTCTTTTGAATAAACGGGAACATATTCGCAGTTTTCTTGCTATGATGGGACCATTTTTTCTCTGGTATACAGGGTGGTCCATTGATCATGACCGGGCCAAATATCTCACGAAATAAGCATCAAACGAAAAAACTACAAAGAACAAAACTTGTCTAGCTTGAAGGGGGAAACCAGATGCCGCTATGGTTGGCTCGCTAGATGACGCTGCCATAGGTCAAACGGATATCAACTGCCTTTCTTTAAATAGGAACCCCCATTTTTACTACATATTCGTGTAGTACGTAAAGAAATATGAATGTTTTAGTTGGACCACTTTTTTGCTTTGTCATAGATGGCGCTGTAATAGTCACAAACATATTTCTCACAATTTTAGACGAACAGTTGGTAACAGGTAGGTTTTTAAATTAGAATACAGAACGTAGGAACGTTTGAACATTTTATTTCGGTTGTTACAATGCGATACATGTACCTCTGTGAACATATTTCTGAGAACGCATGCTGTTACAGCGTGATTACCTGTAAATACCACATTATGCAATAAATGCTCAGAATGATGTCCGTCAACCTCAATGCATTTGACAATACGTCTAACGACATTCCTCTCAACAGCGAGTAGTTAGCCTTCCGTAATGTTCACACATGCATTGACAATGCGCTGACGCATGTTGTCAGGCGTTGTCGGTGGGCCACGATAGCAAAAATCCTTCAGCTTTCCCCACAGAAAGAAATCCGGGGACGTCAGATCCGGTGAACGTGCGGTCCATGGTATGGTGCTTAGACGACCAATCCACCTGTCATGAAATACGCAATTCAATACCGCTTCAACCGCACGCGAGCTACGTGCCGGACATCCATCATGTTGGAAGTACATCGCCATTCTGCCATGCAGTGAAACATCACGTAGTAACATCGGTAGAACATTACAAAGAAAATCAGCATACATTGCACCATTTAGATTGCCATCGATAAAATGAGGGCCTATTATCCTTCCTCCCATAACGCCGCACCATACATTAACCCGCCAAGGACGCTGATGTTCCACTTGTCGCAGCCATCGTGAATTTTCCGCTGCCCAATAGTGCAATTATGCCGGTTTACGTTACCGCTGTTGGTGAATGACGCTTCGTCGCTAAATAGAAGGCGTGCAAAAAATCTGTTATCGTCCCGTAATTTCTCTTGTGTCCAGTGGCAGAAATGTACACGACGTTCAAAGTCGTCGCCATGCAATTCCTGGTGCATAGAAATATGGTACGGGTGCAATTGATGTTGATGTAGCATTCTCAACACCGACGTTTTTGAGATTCCCGATTATCGCGCAATGTGTCTGCTACTGATGTGCGGATTAGCCGCGACAGCAGCTAAAACACCTACTTGGGCATCATCATTTGTTGCAGGTCGTGATTGACGTTTCACATGTGACTGAACACTTCCTGTTTCCTTAAATAACGTAACTATCCGGCGGACGGTCAGGACACTTGGATGATGTCGTCCAGGATACCGAGCAGCATACATAGCTCACGGCCGTTGGGCGTATTGATTACAATAGGCATACATCAACACGATATCGACCTTTTCCGCAATTGGTAAACCGTCCATTTTAACACGGGTAAAGTATCACGAAGCAAATACCGTCCGCACTGTCGGAATGTTACGTGATACCACGTACTTATACGTTAGTGACTATTACAGCGCCATTAGCACAAAGTGAATAAAAGTGGTCCAACTAAAACATTCATATTTCTTTGCGTACTACACGAATATGTAATAAAAATGGGGGTTCCTATTTTAAAAAAACGCAGTTGATATCCGTTTGACCTATGGCAGCGCCATCTAGAGGGCCAACCATAGTGCTATCTGGTTTCCCCCTTTAAGCTAGACGGGTTTCGTTCGTTGTAGTTTTTTCGTTTGATGTTTATTTCGTGAGATATTTGGCCCGATCACTATGAATGGACCACCCTGTATGTCTTATTTTTGTATACAGTTTATGAATTAAAAGTCCCCCGGCGCCGTTTTCTGTCTATACGTATAGGCTACTCTCAGGAACTACCGTAGCGAATTTTATACGGTTTACACTAACAGAGACACTGATTCGGAGCCCAATTACATATAACATTCGCGTCTCCTGAGAAGTTAACTGGCGTGCTTAAATCGCCTAACTTATGTGAATGTGATGTTATCCATTTGCCTATCTTAGTTATCTGATCTTGGAACGTAAGTCTATAAAGTGGCCCAAGTCGTCCGGCCGTAGATACTTTGTGCTACTGGTGTGAAGGAGGACGGGGGTGGGAGGGGGGCAGTCGCTAGTTTACTGAATGAATGTAATCCATATGCGAGTTTACTTTCACTTTTGTTTAGTACTCAAACAAATTCAGTCCAATAGGTGAACTAAGTGTCAGCTCTTGATGGCTGTTTGGAGTGTGTAACGATACTGGAATTTCCCAGCTGGAGATCGCAACACAGCATGCCTAGAGCATGTACATATGCACCTTACCACCATCTTTTGGACTTTGAGAAATATAGAAGCATTGGCATGAGGACACATGAGATCATCATTCTGGCAGGTCGAGCAGACAGCTGGCTGCTCTGCAATGACTACAGAATGAGCGGAAATGAGACGACTCAAGACAGCTGTTTAGTGAAACACCACGAGATCTTAGAATGTTCGCTCTGAATAATAGACCGATGACAACAGGTAAAATCTGGGCAAGGATTTCAAGAAAAGTGTCACCATGAACCGTGGGAACAGATTACCGGAAGAGAGTCTCGGATCTTGAGTTGCCATGTGTCCTTTATCATATACACCAGACAACAACATCTGTAATGGTGCAGAGCCAGACTTCAGTTTCGACAGTGAGTATCATTGTATAATTCAGTAAAATCTTCTCTGTTTACAAGTTGTGTCACTTCGAATAAAACACTCGAGACTTCGACGACTGTCTCCGTCATTCTCATCATCAGAAGGAAACCACTGACTGCCGCGGCGGTCGTGGTGTTCCGCTTATATAGTCATGATAGCAGCAACTGGAACCTTCCGGAAAGGGCGGAAGTGACACATGCGTGGAAAAGGGAGTTGGGAAGATCCCATCTGCTGCAGGACCAATGGCGTCAGGTGACACGAGGTGCCGGTTCCCTACAAGTGTCAACCATCCACCTACGGTTACGCTAAAGTGCAGAGCCGACCCTCAGCACTAGTGTGTACAATTGGCCTCTGCTAAAACTTTTGTAGTTTAATCTCGTCCACCTGCTTTATAACACAACCCCAGTGCGATGACATATGAGCCAACACTCTCGTCTTTTCAAATTCGTAATCAAACCGTAGTCCATTCTCCAAGAAATTTTCACCTGCAGCCGACTTATCAAGTTCCCTTTGTTTGAAATGTCACGTGTGGCTTAGCACTGCCCGCTCGAAGAGCTATGTCGTCTCTAACAGGGCGTAACATATCTCGTATCTTGGGGGCAGACCAGAGCGCTGCTGATCTCAGTCCACGTTCCTACAAAACACCGTGCCAGCCCTGGTTGTTTCTTCCTCGTGGTAATGATGGCGGAGGCAGCTGTCGGAAGCTCGAGTGTTTTATTCGAAGTGACACGCTTTGTAAACAGAGAAGATGTTACTCATGCACATCACCATAGAAGTGTCCGAGACATTCAGTGGTGTTCAGCGTTGAGCTTTGTTTACGTTTATTGTGCGCGGTTAGATGCCAGCGTGTCCACTGACCATCTGGTGAAAGTCACGAAAAGCAGCTTACACGACAATCGTCTTGAGGAATGTACGGCTAACCACCCTGCCAGGTGCCATGGCTCTATATATCATGTTTGGAATGCAATGGGAAGCACACTAGCCACCAGCCATCAATACTCATGAAGTGGAACTGCGAATGATGCAAACACTGCAAAAAAATCCTTGAAGATGATGATCGAAGGATGTTTGCTTCCATGGTGCAGAGAATAAAAAGAGATTTTGAGGATAGACATCGCTTGTGAATGGAATGGAAGTTTAGTCATCCAATATCCGTCATGTGATGAATATAACTACAAAGTTAGATGAGTACCTGGCTGCTTTCCGGGAGGGAAGGAGCGCTTGGTCCCCGGCACGAATCCGCCCGGCGGATTTGAGTCGAGGTCTGGGGAACCGACCAGTCTGTGGATGGTTTTCAGGCGGTTTTCCATCTGCCTCGGCGAATGCGGGCTGGTTCCCCTTATTCCGCCTCAGTTACACTATGTCGGCGATTGCTGTGCAAACAAGGTCTCCACGTACGCGTACACCACCATACTCTACCACAAAAACATAGGGGTTACACTCGTCTGGTGTGAGACGTTCCCTGGGGGGGTCCACCGGGGACCGAACCGCACAATAACCCTGGGTTTTGTGGGGCGGCGGAGGCGTAAAGTGGACTGCGGTAGTCGTCGTGTGGTTGTGGACCACTGCGGCTGCGGCGGGGACAGAGCCTCTAGGTTCCCGGTTAACATACAATACAATACTGGGCTGGTGCCTTATGTTGTAACGTTTTCCATTTTTATCATTGTATTTGTGCTTTCTGCTGCTCCTCTCACCACCATTTGAACTACACTCCTGGAAATGGAAAAAAGAACACATTGACACCGGTGTGTCAGACCCACCATACTTGCTCCGGACACTGCGAGAGGGCTGTACAAGCAATGATCACACGCACGGCACAGCGGACACACCAGGAACCGCGGTGTTGGCCGTCGAATGGCGCTAGCTGCGCAGCATTTGTGCACCGCCGCCGTCAGTGTCAGCCAGTTTGCCGTGGCATACGGAGCTCCATCGCAGTCTTTAACACTGGTAGCATGCCGCGACAGCGTGGACGTGAACCGTATGTGCAGTTGACGGACTTTGAGCGAGGGCGTATAGTGGGCATGCGGGAGGCCGGGTGGACGTACCGCCGAATTGCTCAACACGTGGGGCGTGAGGTCTCCACAGTACATCGATGTTGTCGCCAGTGGTCGGCGGAAGGTGCACGTGCCCGTCGACCTGGGACCGGACCGCAGCGACGCACGGATGCACGCCAAGACCGTAGGATCCTACGCAGTGCCGTAGGGGACCGCACCGCCACTTCCCAGCAAATTAGGGACACTGTTGCTCCTGGGGTATCGGCGAGGACCATTCGCAACCGTCTCCATGAAGCTGGGCTACGGTCCCGCACACCGTTAGGCCGTCTTCCGCTCACGCCCCAACATCGTGCAGCCCGCCTCCAGTGGTGTCGCGACAGGCGTGAATGGAGGGACGAATGGAGACGTGTTGTCGCTTCTGCCTTGGTGCCAATGATGGTCGTATGCGTGTTTGGCGCCGTGCAGGTGAGCGCCACAATCAGGACTGCATACGACCGAGGCACACAGGGCCAACACCCGGCATCATGGTGTGGGGAGCGATCTCCTACACTGGCCGTATACTACTGGTGATCGTCGAGGGGACACTGAATAGTGCACGGTACATCCAAACC
Organism: Schistocerca cancellata; assembly: GCF_023864275.1. Classification (NCBI taxonomy): domain Eukaryota; kingdom Metazoa; phylum Arthropoda; class Insecta; order Orthoptera; family Acrididae; genus Schistocerca; species Schistocerca cancellata. Next base: position 304,647,619 of record NC_064634.1, read on the forward strand.
GTCATCGAACCCATCGTTCTACCATTCCTAGACCGGCAAGGGAACTTGCTGTTCCAACAGGACAATGCACGTCCGCATGTATCCCGTGCCACCCAACGTGCTCTAGAAGGTGTAAGTCAACTACCCTGGCCAGCAAGATCTCCGGATCTGTCCCCCATTGAGCATGTTTGGGACTGGATGAAGCGTCGTCTCACGCGGTCTGCACGTCCAGCACGAACGCTGGTCCAACTGAGGCGCCAGGTGGAAATGGCATGGCAAGCCGTTCCACAGGACTACATCCAGCATCTCTACGATCGTCTCCATGGGAGAATAGCAGCCTGCATTGCTGCGAAAAGTGGATATACACTGTACTAGTGCCGACATTGTGCATGCTCTGTTGCCTGTGTCTATGTGCCTGTGGTTCTGTCAGTGTGATCATGTGATGTATCTGACCCCAGGAATGTGTCAATAAAGTTTCCTCTTCCTGGGACAATGAATTCACGGTGTTCTTATTTCAATTTCCAGGAGTGTATTTCTTGATGTCGTAGCTGTTACCCTTCATCTATACATTCAGTACTCATTCATTTAGTAATTTATCTGCCCACGTAATGTTAATATTCTTCAACAGCACTAAATTTCAAATTCTTCCAGTTTCTTCTTCTCTGTACTTTTGATGTTCTTTCCTTTCCATACAATGTTGTGATCGAGATACAGTTTCAGCGAACTTCTTCCTCAGTTACGTATCAACATCTCATATCAGTAGAGCTCTTCAGGTGTGTCGAACTATGCCTGTTACTTTTCATGCTTTGGTCATATAACATAATCTTGCTTCCTAGGTGGGAGAATTCTATACTCCGTCCATTTCTGCGTCTTTGATGTTAAGCATTTTGTTATTCCGTACTCTTTCGTCTTTGCTTTGCTCATTCGTATACATATTCCGCGCTAAGTATGTAGCCCTTCTCTTGCAACACGTCTTCTATGACTTCTTTACATCTGAGAAGAAGCGCCATGTCCTTTGCGAACCTTAGCATTGATATTTAGTTCACCTGAACTTTTATTCCTCTTCTGAAAGTTTCTTTTACTGCTTTTATTGCGTCTTCGACTAGCAAGTTCGACATCAGTGGAAATACGCTACAGCCCTGCTTCACATCACTCTTAACACGCTCTTTCTTTGCCTTCCGCTTTTATTACTCGCGCTTAGGTTTTGTAGATGTGTTAGATTATTCGTCCTCTCTCTGTGCTTTAGTTCCAGTCTTCTAAGAATTGCAAACTTCTTACTCAATCTTACATTGTAGAATGATGTCTCTAGGCCTTTAAAAGCTAACCTTTCTATAACAAGATCGTCCGCAGCTTGTGGTCGTGCGGTAGCGTTCTCGCTTCCCGCGTACGGGTTCCCGGGTTCGATTCCCGGCGGGACCACGGATTTTCTCTGCCTCGTGATGACTGGGTGTTGTGTGATGTCCTTAGGTTAGTTAGGTTTAAGTAGTTCTAGGGGACTGATGACCATAGCTGTTAAGTCCCATAGTGCTCAGAGCCACACATCAAGATCGACAACCAGACTATGCAAACTAACGGGTCCTCATGAGCAGTGCATCCTACGCAGTTCGCAGCAACATTAAAGTCAAACTCGACTGCCAATATATGGAATATTCACAATCCCATACACTATCTGATGAAAAGTATCCGGACACTCATATGTTGTGCGTAATTGACCACTGGATGCAAATATGGAAATTTGTGGTAAGGTCTTACGGGACGAAACTGCTGAGCTCATCGGTCCCTAAGCCTACACACTACTTAATCTAACTTAAACTAACTTATGCTATAGACAACACACACACCCATGCCAGAGGGAGGGCTCGAAACTTCGACGTGGGGAGCCGCACGGACCGTGACAAGACGCCCGAGACCGCGCGGCTGCCCAGCGCGGCGGTCCACTAGATGCCACGAGCGGCCGGCCCACCTGTATAAAAGGAGATGGGGAGTACTTTGTTGGCAGTAGGGAAGCAGTAAGAGCGGAAAGGGTCGGTCACCAGAGCTCAGTGACTTCCCTGAATGTCACCTGAGTAACACATCCGTCAGCGACGTTTCACCCCTTCTAAAGTTGGCCGAGTCGCCCGTTGACGATGTGATTTTCAAGTGGATATGCGAAGGATGAACCACAGCTAAATGAAGACCAAGGCAGAACTCATGTATTCAAGGACAGGAATCAGCGGATATTGCAGACGGTGGCTCTAATAATCGCTTGACGTCGGCGAAAGGAATCACTCGTGAGTTTCAAAGTGCTGACACCAGTCCAGATAGGACAGTGACCGCACGTAGGGAATTTTAACTTAAAATATGGTAAAAGAAACTGTAGTCAGTGCTAAGTCGTGAGGTGGCGTAAAGAGCGTCGTCACTGGACAGTGGTTGACTGGGAAATAATGATTCGTAGTGAAATGAAATGAGCGTTTGGCGTCATTGGCCGGGAGGCCCCTTGCGGGGCAGGTCCGGCCACCTTGGCGCAGGTCTTATTACATTCGACGCCACATTGGGCGACCTGCGCGCCGGATGGGGACTAAATGATGATGAAGACAACCCAACACCCAGTCCCTGAGCGGAGAAAATCTCCGACCCAGCCGGGAGTCGAACCCGGGCCCGTAGGACGGCAATCCGTCACGTTGACCACTCAGCTATTTTATTTTTTAGATCCCATTTGGTTCTATATTGTTCGTTCGTGGCGGACGTCCGATGACACTCGTTCAAGTTGTTCGTTGATCCATTCACTCAGTTTTTTATTACAGAGAGTAGCTAAACCCTCTGACCGAACACGCAGAGCTACCGTGCTGCCTTATTGGGGCGGACATTCGTAGTGATGAATTACGCTATACCCTGTGAACATCAGAGGGAAGGGTTTAGGTTTGGCGAACAGCTGGAGGGCATTACGTGCCATAATGTGCAGTGCCAATAACGAAGTATGGAGGAGGAGTGTTACAGTAGGAGGGCGTTTTCCTCGGTTAGGTTGCGGCCCCCTTATTGTGCTTGAAAACGCTAAGTGCAGAAGTATATGAATAAATTTTACAGCTTTGTGTATTCGCTTGTCTGTGGACATTAACATTCCAAAAATGGACTGAACTGCTCAGAGTCCCGTCATGAGCCCAATCGAAAAAATTTGCGATGAGTAAGATTGTCGATTTCTCTCCAGATCTCATCGTCCAGCATCACTATCTTCTCTGGCTTCGGCTCTTAGGGAAGAATGGGCTGCTGGCAGAATGAGATTTTCACTCTGCAAGCGGAGTGTGCGCTGAAATGAAACTTCTTGGCAGATTAAAACTGTGTGCCCGACCGAGACTCGAACTCGGGACCTTTGCCTTTCGCGGGCAAGTGCTCTACCATCTTAGCTACCGAAGCACGACTCACGCCCGGTACTCACAGCTTTACTTCTGCCAGTATCTCGTCTCCTACCTTCCAAACTTTACAGAAGCTCTCCTGCGAACCTTGCAGAACTAGCACTCCTGAAAGAAGGGATATAGCGGAGACATGGCTTAGCCACAGCCTGGGGGATGTTTCCAGAATGAGATTTTCACTCTGCAGCGGAGTTTGCGCTGATATGAAACTTCCTGGCAGATTAAAACTGTGTGCCCGACCGAGACTCGAACTCGGGACCTTTGCCTTTCGCGGGCAAGTGCTCTACCAACTGAGCTACCGAAGCACGACTCACGCCCGGTACTCACAGCTGTACTTCTGCCAGTATCTCGTCTCCTACCTTCCAAACTTTACAGAAGCTCTCCTGCGAACCTTGCAGAACTAGCACTCCTGAAAGAAAGGATATAGCGGAGACATGGCAGGAGAGCTTCTGTAAAGTTTGGAAGGTAGGAGACGAGATACTGGCAGAAGTAAAGCTGTGAGTACCGGCCGTGAGTCGTGCTTCGGTAGCTCAGATGGTAGAGCACTTGCCCGCGAAAGACAAAGGCCCCGAGTTCGAGTCTCGGTCGGGCACACAGTTTTAATCTGCCAGGAAGTTTCAATGGGCTGCTGTCCGTCCACATACGTCAGGCACCTCTTCGAAATTGTTTCCAGCAGAGTTCAAGCCGTCATAAAGGCGAAGGCTAGATACTTCTTCTTCTTCTGCTGCATATCCACTAATAGATTTTGCGATCACATTTTTCAAGTCTTCTCTATCTCTTCCAGCACGGCTCAAGTCGCCGGCGTTTCTTATTCCTGCCCACTGTCTGATGTTGCGGAGCCATGACGTTTGTCTTCTGTAAATTCCTCTTTTGCCTTCAGTCTTCCCCTCAATTATCAGTTTAAGAAGGTGATACCTTTCATTTCGTATCACATGGCCTAAGTAAGCTGTTTCCTTACGTTTGATTGTGGTTAGCAGTTCGCGGTCTCTTTTTACTGTTCTCAAGATCTCTCCATTTGTTTTTCTTGCTGCTCACTGAATTGTAAGTATTCTTCGATATAAACACATCTCAAATGCTTCCAGCTTGTTCACGGTGTTCACTTTCAACGTGCAACTTTCCACGCTATACAAAAACACCGACCACACGTAGCTCTTCATAAATCTAACTTCGAGGTTAAGTTCAAAGTCTGTGCTAGAGAACATTTTGTTAAAATTCATGAATGCGCTGCGGGAATTCTCTATTCTGCATCTGATTTCCATCTCCGATGACCAATTTTCGCACAACCACGTCCCCAAGTAGTGAAATCTATTCAACCTGTTTATGGGTTGATTATTATCCATTAATTGCTCATCTGAACTGCGAGTGCCTATCATAAATTTGGTCTTTTTGGTGCTGATATTCAGACCCACATTCGTGTTTTGTTCTCCCACTGTAGTTAGAAGATCTTGCAGCTCGTTCATGTTATCTGCAATTAAGACTGTGTCATTTGCGTATCTTATGTTGCTAATCCATACCCCATACCCATACGTATCTCATAATCATCAAGCGCTCCCTGGAATATGTGTTCTGAGTACAGGTTAAAGAGGAGTGATGAGAGTACACAGCCTTGTCTAATTCCTCTAAAGATATTTTGTGCTTCTGTCGATTGGCCGCCAGTTCTGACCTCAGCAGTTTGATTCCAGTACAGATTTTCTATGCAACGAATATCTTTCCCGTCTTCTCAAAATTTGTACAAGTTTATGGTGTTGCACTCTGTCAAACGCTTTTTCAGAGTCTATGAAGCGCAACGTTCTTCCTCAGATCGTAGGACTTGAACAAATACCTTAATCGCGACCAATGCTTCCCTCGCACCTAGACCCCGTCTAAATCCAAACTGTGACTATCCCATATCCCTATCACACTTGGTTGTGATTCTATGTTGGATGATCTTGAGAAATATCCTTAGGTTGTGGCTTATCAGGTTAATTTTCTGTAGTCTCCGCATTTTGTTGCATTGTTCTTCTTGGGCAAAGGGATGAAGTGTGACGTCAGCCATTTGTCAGGAAATTTAACCGTATTATAAATTTGATTGAATATTTTTTGGAGAACTGAGATGCCGTTATCATCTAATAATTTCAGAATTTCAACTGGTATTTGATCTGGACCAACTGCTTTTCTATCTTTTGCCGTTCATATTGCTCTTCTTATTTCATCTTTTGTGATGGCAGGACCCGATAGATCCTCGTCATCTTTATTTTCTATTTCAGGTCTTTCACCTGCAAAAAGATTGTTTATATAGTCCTCCCTGATAATTTTCTTTTGCTGATTCTCCTATTCTATTTCGTCTTGGTCATTTTCTGTATTTGAGAAGATTTTCTTACGACACATGCCTGCAGTTTCCTTTATCTTCTTATGAAAGCTAAAGTGGTCATGTATTTGTTGCAGTCGTTCCAACTCTTTACATTGTTGTTTCAGCCAGTTATTTTTTGCTGCTCTTATCTCCTTTCTTATGACTTTCCGCATGTCCCTACGTTTGTTCTGGTTTATTTCGTTTTTGTACTTCCTTCTTTTTTTTTTAAATAATGCCAAAATTTCGTCTGTCAGCCAATTTTTCTTTCGTGTTTTCTGTTTGTAACCTATTTCATTTTCCACAACATCTGTCACAATTTTATGTATTTCGTCCCATACGTTGTTTATATTTGTTCCTTCTCATAGTTGTGGTTTAAATGTTTCTGTAACTCTTCCCCTGATTTTTGTGGTTACCTTGTTTTCGATATCTTCATCCGTAAGGCGATCGTATTCTATTTTCCACTGTTGTGTATGTTTTTTGACATTTGTAATTTTTATTTTTATTTCTACTAATAGGTGCATGCCCTCGTTACCGAGGATGCAAAGCGCTTGTTAAGCAGAATGTAATCTACTTGATTCCGTACTATACTGTCAAGGGGTCAACTGGAGCTCTCTATGTGTACAAGCGTCTAGGTGGTAACTCAAACCAAGTGTCTGTTATCTTCATCCTTTACTCTTGACAAAAATAACAAAGCCGTTCGCCTCGATCATTAAGTACCCATAATCCACATGGACAGGCTAGTTCTTCAAATCTTCCCCCTCGTATTTTAGAGTTAAAATAAACCATTATTATCTCATGTTCTTCCTTTTACCAGCCTAAGAAGTTGCTTCAATTCTTCGTAGAACACTTCATCTTCAGCTGAATCTGATGTGGGCGCGTTTACTTGGATGATGTTGACATTAATTGGAATGGCATTAAGTTTAATTAAAGCCAGTCGATCTGAGTGGGGAAGAAATTTATTATAGATTTCGAAACTTCTTCTGAGGCAGTTAATCCCACGCCTTTTCTGTATCTATTGTCTTGATTCCCTGAATAGTAGATAGTTCCTCCGTGAACCTCACACATTCCAGCATGTGTCCACCACGTCTCTGCCACTCCTAGAATATATGTTTTCATTCTTCCCATTTCCTGCATTACGTTTGCTTTTTTCCCAGATTCATACAAACTCTGTACTTTCCAGGTACCGATCCTTACTTAGTTTCGAAGATTCATGTTGCTACTCTCAGGAGCAATTAACACAGTTCCCACCGGAGATCCGATTGTGGAACTATTTATACCTCCTAAAAATTTTGGGTTAAATATGCTTGTCTTTTTGGCTTATGTGATTCTCTTGGGAATTATTGTCGAGGGTAGTTTCCGGTTGCCATCCTCCCCATGTACACGGTGACACAGAAAAACTGGAAAATTTTCACAACCCAATAAAACTAGAAGTGATGAAGGAAAGAAATTGCATTCATAGTAACTGAAACCTTACAACTTTGCCATTTACGAAACACTGATGGCATTTATCTTTTTTAAAAAGTTACGTCCTTTAGATGGCCTCCTCCTGTACGAATACATTTGTGAAATCTGCTGTTGAGATTCGTCATTGACCGCTGCAACATTCAGCTGGAGTACTGTAAATTGCATCCGTAATTCTCTGTTTTAACTCATCCAAGGTTCTTGGTCGAGTCCTGTAGACTTTGCTCTTGAGGTACCCCTCACAAGAAAAAATCACAAACGGATTAATATGATGACCTAGGGGTCCAAGGAATGCTACCGAATCGTTAGATCACTCGGTTGCCAAACAATTCTCGCACACGTGGCATTGATTGCCGTGCAGTATGTGAAGTTGCTCCGTCCTTCTTGAACGTTAGGAAAGTTATTCAGACAAGTGTAAGGAAAGTTCGTAACATATCCACATAACGATCGGCATTGACAATTATTGCTTTTCCCTGTTCATTTGTGAAAAAGTAACGGTCCGATAATCCCATATGATGAAACGCCACACCGTAGTGTCACTTTACTAGCGTGTAAAAGGTGCTCATGAGCGTCATTATGACTTTTGTTTGCCCAGTAACGGTAGCTCTGTTTATTCACGTAACCTGTGAGATGAAAATGTGCCTCATCTGACATCCACAACTTGTTTAAGGATTCACCGTCATTGTCTATTTTTGTTATCACTTGTTGACAGAATTCTAATCGTAACCGGAAATCGCTGTCCTTCAATTGTTGCACCATCTGTAGTTTGTATGGATGAAATTTTAAATCAAGATGAAGAATTCTGCGAACACTCTTCCGGGACATTCCAACCACTGCTGCTTGCTTACGAATTGAACGCCTTGGACTCCGTAAGACAGACTCGTGTACATCAACGTTCGCTGGAGAACGCTCACTTCTTGGTCGTCCTGTTGGTTTCTTCTTGAGGGTAGATCCACTCTTTTAAAAATTATTAATCCATCACTGTATCGCGTATTTCGGCGGAACGGCATCATGACGTTCTAAATTATAAAAGCTATAATATCTGATGTTTTCGTAACAATTACAATTGATTGACTTAATCCTATTTCTACATCAAAGATTAGAAAAATTACAGAAATTAAAATGCGCTACCAACTGTAATTTTTTAAAAACATTTTATGGCTAACGCACGCTGTTGTTCGTTCCACTGATCCATGATTACTGCAATGGCGTTCTGTTTACTCGCTAACTGTCACCAACCCGCAGTGCTGCCAGCTGCCCATGGCTGCCATTACTCATTTCAAACATTCCCGTCATTCTGTGTCAGCTTGTAGTAAACAGCCGCTCTTAACCTAGAGAACAGGCGCTACGTGAAGCCGATCCTCTGGAGTATAGATACTGCCAACATTGCCGGTTTTGGTCCACCCCAGGTGTTTCATTTCCCCGGTACGACCCACATCTGGGAGGCATTCCCCGATCCACCATATTAGCATCTGGATCATTTTGATCAGATAGTGTATGCTGTCATATACTAGTTTAATAATCCTTTTCTCCCGTTTGTGGCAGTATCATGTAGCGAAAGCAACTGTCTAGGTCTCTGCGACACTCGCTGCCCCACAGCGCTATGTAATTGCTGCACTGTCGACGAATCGAATATTGACCATCGGTCTCTGACTGTACTGCAGGTGGAGACAAAGAAGTGGAGGCTTCGCTGATGGACCTGGCGCAGCAAGTGGGCCTCCGAGTGTTTCACGAAGACGTGGAGCTGGGCCGGACTGTTCCCAGCGTACTCCTCGGCCCCTCCAGTTGCGAATCGGAGCCGCCACCCGGCTACCTCCACCACTTCCAGGTGACTGGAGACTTCACGCCGGTCACGAAGCACTGCGCCTTCGGCCAAGTGGACCGCCCGGACGAACGGCAGGACCCGGTGAGGAACATATTTTTAAGAATTTCTGGGTCTGGATGCAGATATTGACGTTACTCTATATACGATGCTCACTCCAAAGGAAGTCCACAATGTTTTTTTTAAAAAAAACTTCCAATTAATTTTACATATTTTTGATATTTTTTGCAGTATGTTGATACATTATTGAGAGAATAATTGTAATACTTCCACATAGTCTCCATCCCTTTAAAGTGGGTTAGCCGGCCGCGGCGGTCTAGCGGTTCTAGGCGCTCAGTCCGGAACCGCGCGGCTGCTACGGTCGCAGGTTCGAATCCTGCCTCGGGCACAAATGTGTGTGATGTCCTTAGGTTAGTTAGGTTTAAGTAGTTCTAAGTTCTAGGGGACTGATGACCACAGATGTTAAGTCCCATAGTGCTCAGAGCCATTTGAACCATTTTTTTAAAAGTGGGTTACGCCACTGCGGAACTAAGACTTGTAAACCTGTGTGGTAAAAGTCAGGATCAGCACCTCTGCGCCACTGTTTAGGAGCCTTTCCAAGGGCGTGATAATCTTCAAATCTAGTTCCACGACGGTATTCCTTAAGTTTACTGAAGAGGTGGTAATCCAACGGTGTCAAGTCAGGATAGATGGATAGGTATTTCAGTGTTGTCCAGTCGTCGACGTTCTCGGAATCCACCTGACGCAAATCTTTTACAACTACTTCAATTTTCTGCACATTTTCGCTTCCCCCTCTCCAATTCGGACTGGCAGTTAGTTCAGTGTTACGCGTTTTTCAGCCAGAATTAGTTTGTGAATACGCTGCACAGTGGAATCCGTGCGGTTTTCGGTCTGCCGCTGCGCGGGGTACGAAGTATTGGCGTGCCCACATTCACCAATAATCTGCTTGCTCAACGAATAACTGTACTGCGATCAACAGCGCCATTCCCATACACGCTCTTCAGTCTCTTGTGAAACTGTGTCATCGTCACCTTATCACATCACAGGAACGCTGTAACAGCACTTTTCTTCAGACAAACATCAAGTGAAACAGCTTTTCTGAGGGAGCGCTACGCCAGTGTCACTGGTGGAATCCTAAGCACACTCTGGGACCCAGCGCTCAGCCAACTAAAATCACAGCGTCAATTGAGAGCCACAACCGCCCACGAAGGAAGCCACAGAAGCACTGTGAGACGGGGGTTCGCACCCAGCTTTCAGTCATGTCGTCCCCCTCCCCCGCCACGCTCCCCCCCCCCCCCACCCCTTTCCCTGCTCCAACCGACGCGTTGTGCCACGATGTAGTGCGTAAGGGTTGGCGAGCGATCGCAGTATAAAGGAGGCGGAGTACAGAGAAGACAATCATTCTGCTGGTATCATCTGAAGATGACGGCAAGGTACGATGTCGAAATATCGCGTTACGAAGAGGACTACACGCGGCTGGACACCTGAGAACAGTGTAAACAGCAAATGTGTAGAACGAAAGTTGGACGCATTTCTTTTGGAGTGACCTTCGAATAACCGCAACAAGGCTCTACAACTACAACACTACAACGTACAATCATCAAGGTCATTTACGTGACGCACGTACACACCTGATACTTGATAAGAGATAAGAGCAAGGCGACGGCTGACCAGAACTACTGAGACATTACCCTAGACAGAAACAAAAGATTTCACATGTATGGTACCAACGACGATTTCCTGAGTATGGAACTGAATTTTAACGCATATACGAAGGCGTGCTGAAAAGTAATACCTCCGACATTTTTTTCTGTTCTCAATATTGGTGAAGCATATGTCATGCTTATTACTCGGTCGAGTTTCCCGCTTCGCTTACGCAAGTTGCAAACCTCTGCCGCTAGTGGGCTCGGAACTGTAACGTGTAACGTGGCGGTGTGTACCATAAGTATGTCGGTGACTGGGAAACAGCTGAGAAAATTGAAAGAAAAAAAAAAGGTTCAAATGGCCCAGAGCAGTATGAGACTTAACTGCTGAGGTCATCAGTCCCTTAGAACTTAGAACTACTTAAACCTAACTAACCTAAGGACATCACATACATCCATGCACGAGGCAGGATTCGAACCTGCGACCGTAGCGGCAGCGCGGTTCCAGACTGTAGCTCCTAGAAGCGCTCGACCACTCCTGCCAGCAAATTGAAAGAACGAATTCGAAGAACGTCTTCATCCATGGAGGACCCTCTGCTTCGGAATGACAATGCCAGACCACACACGAGCGCTGCGACTTCTGAAACAATCCGAGGCCTTGGTTTTACCTTCTTCGATCATCCTTCATACAGTCCAGACTTGGCCCCATCCGATTTTCATCTGTTTCCAAAACTTAAAGCACAGCTTCGAGGACTTCAGTTTGATGATGGTGAAGCGGTGCAGGAAGAGGTGAGATTGTGGCTCCGTCAACAAAGTAAAGCATTCTACAGTGATGGTCACAATAAGCTGGTCCCTCGTTGTGAGAAATGTGTTCGACACCAGGGTGACTATGTTGACAAATTCCCCGGCACGAATCCTCCCGGCTGACTTGTGTCGAGGTCCGGTGAGCCGACCAGTCTGTGGATGGTTTTTAGGCGGTTTTCCATATGCCTCGGCAGTGCGACTGGTTCCCCTTATTCCGCCTGAGCTACACTATGTCGGCGATTGCTGCGCAAACAAGTTCTCCACGTACGCGTACACCACCATTATTCTACCACGCAAACATAGGGGTTACACTCGTTTGGTGTGAGACGTTCCCTGGGGGGGGGGTGGGGGGGGGGGGTGGGTCCACCGGAGGCTGAACCGCACAATAACCCTGAAAGAGTGGTTCGGTGTGGGGCGGCGGAGGGGTGAAGTGGACTGCGGTATTCATCGTGGGGTTGTGGACGACCGCGGCTGCGGCGGGGACGGAGCCTCTCCGTCGTTCCGTCGTTTCTAGGCCCCCGGTTAACATACAGTACAATACAATGTTGAGAAATAAATATTTAGAATTATAATAAAGTTTGTTTCCTTTATTAAATTTTAAAACTTTCCACATAAAAAATTCGGAGGCATTACTTCACAGCACGCCTTTGTAATGCTATGACACTTTTGATCACTTTACACATCTTTAAACTTGAGCAACAGTCTAAATGGTAATAAGTTCGCTATTAGATTATTCTTTTATTTCGATTTGGAAACTATCGCGATCTCGGGTTCTCATATTCGCTATTTGCTTTTTCTTTTACTTAGCATTAGACGCTATTGTTACTTCGTGTCTATAATAATCTTTTAGTTTCTCATTATCATTATGCCATGTGTCGTAATCGTGAAACGATACTTCTGCACACTTCCCTATCGCAAAAAGTCGTAACGAATGAGAGACGACTGCTGTCTGCTTCTTCACGATGTACGGACGACACAATATAAGCAGCTAGTTCCATAGGCTCTAGGATCCAAGAGCTTGTAAACGATTGCTCACGCAATTCCATGCAGTTGTAAGGAGGAAAACTCAGAGTAACTATTTTAAGTCGCTAAGATGGAGGATGTGACAGCGCCAGGAAGTGTTAACCGTCACATACGATAGCCACTTCCTGCATCTACCGGATATACTACGCACTCGCCTTTCGAAATGTGCCTCGTGACATTTTTTCTGGTGTTGTGAACCTCGTCCATACATTGCTAGCCATTAAGCAGCAACGTCATCAAGACAGCGTGCAAGAAACGACAAATTGCCGTGTTTTGCTCAACGTGCTACGATATGCAAATGTTCAGCATTTCAGAGCAGTCCCACATGGATAGAAGTAACATCATCTACACGCTGTTTATACGGAAAGTTTACGAAAAAAAAACAAAAAAAAAAACACCATTTGAATGTTGGTTCATTGTGAGGAGACAGCTTTACCTCTCGTGTAAGAAAGGGCCAGCATCTGATGAAATAAGGCAGACCCGGTTTATTGTTCCGCTTTATAACACCTCGAGCTACTCTGGAACTCACGTGTGTCATGCGAATTCTCAGTCGAAGTATCCAAAAGGGCGATACTGCCATGTTGTTGTTGTTGTGGTCTTCAGTCCTGAGACTGGTTTGATGCAGCTCTCCATGCTACTCTATCCTGTGCAAGCTTCTTCATCTCCCAGTATCTACTGCAACCTACATCCTTCTGAATCTGCTTAGTGTATTCATCTCTTGGTCTCCCCCTACGATTTTTACCCTCCACGCTGCCCTCCAATACTAAATTGGTGATCCCTTGATGCCTCAGAACATGTCCTACCAACCGATCCCTTCTTCTGGTCAAGTTGTGCCACAAACTTCTCTTCTCCCCAATCCTATTCAACACTTCCTCATTAGTTATGTGGTCGACCCATCTAATCTTCAGCATTCTTCTGTAGCACCACATTTCGAAAGCTTCTATTCTCTTCTTGTCCAAACTATTTACCGTCCATGTTTCACTTCCATACATGGCTACACTCCATACAAATACTTTCAGAAATGACTTCCCGACACTTAAATCTATACTCGATGTTAACAAATTTCTCTTCTTCAGAAACACTTTCCGTGCCATTGGCAGTCTACATTTTATATCCTCTCTACTTCGACCATCATCAGTTATTTTGCTCCCCAAATAGCAAAACTCCTTTACTACTTTAAGTGTCTCATTGCCTAATCTAATACCCTCAACATCACCCGACTTAATTCGGCTACATTCCATTATCCTCGTTTTGCTTTTGTTGATGTTCATCTTATATCCTCCCTTCAAGACACTATCCATTCCATTCAACTGCTCTTCCAAATCCTTTGCTGTCTCTGACAGAATTACAATGTCATCGGCGAACCTCAAAGTTTTTATTTCTTCTCCATGGATTTTAATACCTTCTCCGAATTTTTCTTTTGTTTCCTTTACTGCTTGCTCAATATACAGATTGAATAACATCGGGGAGAGGCTACAACCCTGTCTCACTCCCTTCCCAACCACTGCTTCCCTTTCATGTCCCTCGACTCTTATAACTGCCATCTGGTTTCCGTACAAATTGTAAATAGCCTTTTGCTCCCTGTATTTTACCCCTGCCACCTTTAGAATTTGAAAGAGAGTATTCCAGTCAACATTGTCAAAAGCTTTCTCTAAGTCTGCAAATGCTAGAAACGTAGGTTTGCCTTTCCTTAATCTTTCTTCTAAGATAAGTCGTAAGGTCAGTATTGCCTCACGTGTTCCAGTATTTCTACGGAATCCAAACTGATCTTCCCCGAGGTCGGCTTCTACTAGTTTTTCCATTCGTCTGTAAAGAATTCGTGTTAGTATTTTGCAGCTGTGGCTTATTAAGGGGATACGGAATCACCTATCCCCGCAATGTTAATATATGCCTACTATAGGGAACATTTTCTCACAAACTACTGGAGACAGAGAGGTAAAAATTTTACTGTATGTGCATTCATATGTTACAACAATACTGAAACAACAGTTTATTGTCAAAGTATTTTCTTACAGAGATATTGTACATTTATTTTTAAGTAAATTTTTTCCATCGCTTTTTACTAGACTATCACCCCTAAGTCATTTGTAAATCAAGTAATTAAAAGATCGTTGTTTCAGTATGTAATAGGGACCTATGTCACTACGTCATAAAAATTTCAGACTTCTAGGTTGACCAGTACCTGAGATAATGTTCCTAGATGAAGTAAAAAGTAAACTTACGGGAAACGGAGAAAGAAGATTAAAACATTCCTGATCCGTAGCTAATACCCCCTTCACAGTCTTCATAATCATCTTCAAGTCTTCTTTTGGCACCCCTCTGCACCTGTCTTGCTTTTTTCACTAATGTCTTGATTATATTATCAGCATGCCTTAGTCTGTGCTGATCTAAAAAGAACATAGCACGTACCGTACGGGAACCAACACACATACCCAACTTTTGAAGGACCTGGCATTTAGTTATATTTCCAAGATTGAAGGTTGCCACAGCATCATACACACCAAAATGTAGTGTATTAATTCCGACAAACACTGTTTTTGGGAGACGATGCCATATCACACTATTCAAGCACTCGTTGGGGTTCTGCGTTTTTCCGTGAAGACATTTCATCAGAAGACTTCTGTCAGCCAGATCTCTGAAAATGGGCTTTATTTCTGCCATGATGGCTGATGGTAGACTGTGGTGGTGAATGTATTTCTCTCCTGTTGTTAGTCCCCTATTGTATTTACACCAGCTGTTTTCACCTTTGGGGCACAAACCATGTTGTGGATGCTCATCCGTGGATGCGGTGTGGAAATATAAAGCCCATATAGCTCTCCTCATTTCTTCAAGATTGCCTGTATTTTGCCTGATTGCAAGGCCATAGCAGTTCTGAATGTGGTCTATTATGGAATCAGTCAATCTTCCTCTGCCATCCAAGGTTTTCCCATCATCTAGTTTTTTCCCTTTCATAACTGATTTTAACCTTCTCAGCCTGGCACCCATTCTCTTCTGCACATGTCCTATACATTCAAGTTTGCTTATATTTACACTGTTCCCATATGGTTTGCTTTCCAAAACTTCTTTGAATGCTTTAGAGTCACCATCTCCCAGATATTTGACATAGCGAACATTATACCACTGTGAAGAGCGATGAAAAATTTTCTTCACCCCAGCAACCTCCATGCCACCACTACTACCATAATAATTAGCAATACAGTCATCACTGTGTTCATTTTTCAGCCTGCCTGTGCACCTACAGTATTTAGACATTATTGCAACATCAATAACCTTGCCAGTATCAACACTAGTTGCTGTTACAACACCATTGTTGGAGGTGTGGCCCCTTTTCTGCCACGTGCCATCAAACGCCACTGTGAGGTCACGACTGCCGTCATTTTCTTCCACTGCTTCTTCCACAGCAACCTGCATTGACTTCTGTGCTACATCTTCAACTGCAGACCCTAGTACATAATTGTAAGCTTCAAACTTTGAAGGTGCACTTGGAAGATTTAGAACACCACATAGCATATCACCAGCTGCTTTGCCCTTACCAATTGCTCGCAATCCATAAACTAACCTAATATTTACACTATAAAGTTCAGTTTTCTTGTATCCATTATTTACAGTTACTGAAACCGAACTTGGAAACTTACAGCTGTATTTACAAACACTGCATATTAAATTAAACTGGGCAGCCAGGCCAACATGGGATTCTACTTTCAGAGAAACGTTTCCATGACATTTTTTGCAGCACAAACTGTTTTCAAGAGCTTCACACAATATATTCGTATCAATGAGTTCAAAAACTTCATTCCCTCTATCAAGTAAATTATATTTCTCTTCCAAATCTCTTAGTTTTTTATGAGAAGCACTGTTTTCATTTGGTGTAAGTTCGTTCGGCAAATCAGTAATAAGTGGATTCACATTTTCCAACAGTGATGATGATGAACTGCTTTGCTTTGCTAATGAATCATTATTTCTTTTCTTTTGCCAGTTCACACGCTTTTTAAATACTTTTGCTTTAGCTCTAGGCATTTTCACTGCGAAAAATGAAGCACTAAATACGAAATAACTCAACAACAACTACTTTCTTATATCACACTGTTTACAAAACAGTCCCGCCACAAAGTCAAAGAGTAACTTGAGGAAACCAGAGAGAAACATTTTCGGGCAACTAGTGTATAAATAGTCGCTGGAAACCGGGATATTTGAATTCATGTCACTTTAAAGGTACTGCCAAAAAGTTCATGGTCAGCCACGAGAGACGTGTATAACTAAAGCGCAATACCCGATCTCACAAATATATAAAAATAAAATAGTTATAATTGTAGTAGAGCTATGTATGATA
The DNA here is from genome assembly GCF_023864275.1 of Schistocerca cancellata. Taxonomy (NCBI): domain Eukaryota; kingdom Metazoa; phylum Arthropoda; class Insecta; order Orthoptera; family Acrididae; genus Schistocerca; species Schistocerca cancellata. The sequence goes on from NC_064634.1 coordinate 304,664,396, forward strand.
CGTCATTTTAAAGAGGAAACATGGCAGAATATAATACGCCAATAAAAAAAAATTCGATTTTTTAACCCAAAATCCGATTCCGTATCCCCTTACTGATTGTTCGGTAATTTTTCACATCTGTCAACACCCGCTTTCTTTGGGATTGGAATTATTATATTCTTCTTGAAGTCTGAGGGTATTTCGCCTGTTGCATACATCTTGCTCACCAGATGGTAGAGTTTTGTCAGGACTGGCTCTCCCAAGGCCGTCAGTAGTTCCAATGGAATGTTGTCTACTCCGGGGGCCTTGTTTCGACTCAGGTCTTTCAGTGCTCTGTCAAACTCTTCACGCAGTATCGTATCTCCCATTTCATCTTCATCTACATCCTCTTCCATTTCCATAATATTGTCCTCAAGTACATCGCTCTTGTATAGACCCTCTATATACTCCTTCCACCTTTCTGCTTTCCCATCTTTGCTTAGAACTGGGTTTCCATCTGAGCTCTTGATGTTCATACAAGTGGTTCTCTTATCTCCGAAGGTCTCTTTGATTTTCCTGTAGGCAGTATCTATCTTACCCCTAGTGAGATAAGCCTCTACATCCTTACATTTGTCCTCTAGCCATCCCTGCTTAGCCATTTTGCACTTCCTGTCGATCTCATTTTTGAGACGTTTGTATTCCTTTTTGCCTGCTTCATTTACTGCATTTTTATATTTTCTCCTTTCATCAATTAAATTCAATATTTCGTCTGTTACCCAAGGATTTCTACTAGCCCTCGTCTTTTTACCTACTTGATCCTCTGCTGCCTTCACTACTTCATCCCTCAAAGCTACGCATTCTTCTTCTACTGTATTTCTTTCCCCCATTTGTGACCATTGTTCCCTTATGCTCTCCCTGAAACTCTGTACAACCTCTGGTTCTTTCAGTTTATCCAGGTCCCATCTCCTTAAATTCCCACCTTTTTGTAGTTTCTTCAGTTTTACTCTACAGGTCATAACCAATAGATTGTGGTCAGAGTCCACATCTGCCCCTGGAAATGTCTTACAATTTAAAACCTGGTTCCTAAATCTCTGTCTTACCATTATATAATCTATCTGATACCTTTTAGTATCTCCAGGGTTCTTCCATGTATACAACCTTCTATCATGATTCTTAAACCAAGTGTTAGCTATGATTAAGTTGCGATCTGTGCAAAATTCTACCAGGCGGCTTCCTCTTTCATTTCTTAGCCCCAATCCATATTCACCTACTACGTTTCCTTCTCTCCCTTTTCCTACACTCGAATTCGAATCACCCATGACTATTAAATTTTCGTCTCCCTTCACTATCTGAATAATTTCTTTTATTTCATCATAAATTTCTTCAATTTCTTCGTCATCTGCAGAGCTAGTTGGCATATAAACTTGTACTATTGTAGTAGGTGTGGGCTTCGTATCTATCTTGGCCACAATTATTGCGTTCACTATGCTGTTTGTAGTAGCTTACCCGCATTCCTATTTTCCTATTCATTATTAAACCTACTCCTGCATTACCCCTATTTGACTTTGTGTTTATAACCCTGTAGTCACCTGACCAGAAGTCTTGTTCCTCCTGCCACCGAACTTCACTAATTCCCACTATATCTAACTTTAACCTATCCATTTCCCTTTTTAAATTTTCTAACCTACCTGCCCGATTAAGGGATCTGTCATTCCACGCTCCGATCTGTAGAACGCCAGTTTTCTTTCTCCTGATAACGACATCCTCTTGAGTAGTCCCCGCCCGGAGATCCGAATGGGGGACTATTTTACCTCCGGAATATTTTACCCAAGAGGACGACATCATCATTTAATCATACAGTAAAGCTGCATGCCCTTGGGAAAAATTACGGCCGTAGTTTCCCCTTGCTTTCAGCCGTTCGCAGTACCAGCACAGCAAGGCCGTTTTGGTTATTGTTACAAGGCCAGATCAGTCAATCATCCAGACTGTTGCCCTTGCAACTACTGAAAAGGCTGCTGCCCCTCTTCAGGAACCACACGTTTGTCTGGCCTCTCAACAGATACCCCTCCATTGTGGTTGTACCTACGGTACGGCTATCTGTATCGCTGAGGCACGCAAGCCTCCCCACCAACGGCAAGGTCCATGGTTTATGGGGGGGATACTGCCATGAACAATATTAACTGCGTCAGGGAGGACAGACATAGCTGCGGTGACAAAAGTCAAGAGATAGCGACTGAAAATATGCAGATGGCGGTACCATCGCGTACGCAAGGCATAAAAGGGCAGTGCCTTGGCGGATCTGTCACCTGTGCTCAGGTGCTCCAAGTGAAGGGGTTTCCGACATGATTACAGCCGCACTTCGGGAATTAACAGACTTTGAACGTGGGATGGTAGTTGGAGCTAGACGCATGGCACATTCCACTTTGGAAATCGTTACGGAATTCAATATTCCAAAATTCAAAAATTCACAGCGTCAGGAGTGTACTGAGAATACTAAATTTGAGGCATTACCTCTCACCACGGACGACGCAGTAGCCAAAGGCTTTCACTTAACAATCGAGAGCAGAAGCGTTTACAGTGCTTAACAGACAAGCAACACTGTGTGAAATAACCACAAAAATCAATGTGGGACGTACGACGACGGTATGCGTTAGAACATTGCAGCGAAATGTGGCGTTAATGACCAACAGATGACCGACGCGAGTACCTTTGCCAACAGCACGACATCGCCTGCAGCGGCTCTCCTGGGCTCGTAACCATTGCGTATGGAGCCTAGACGACTGGAAAACCGTGGTCTGGTCACATAAGTTCCGATTTCAATTGGTAGGAGCTGATAGTAAGGTGCGGCGCATGCCCCACGAAGCCATGGACCCAAACTGTCAACAAGGCACTGCGCAAGCTGGTGGAGGCTCAATAACGGTGTGGATTGTATTTACATGGAATGAGTCCTCTGGTTCCACTGCACCGATTATTGACTGGAAATGGTCATGTTCTACTACCATTTGCAACCATTCATGGACTTCACGTTCCCAAACATTGATGGAATTTTTATGGATGACAGTGCACCATGCCATCGTGCCACAATTGTTAGCGACTAGCTTTGAGAATTTTCTGGCCACCCAGATCACCCGACATGAATCCGATCGGACATTTGTGGATAATAATCGAGAGGTCAGTTAGCGCACAAAATTCTGTTCCGGCAACACTTTCGCATTTATGGACTGCTAGAGGAGCACCATTGCTCACTATTTCTGCAGGGGCTTCCAATGACTTGTTGAGTTCTTGCCAGGTCCAGTTGCTGCACTACTCTGGGCAAAAGGAGGTCCGACACGATAGTGGGAGGTATTCCATGACTTTTGTCATCTCAGTGCAGATATAATAAGGTATCATATTAACTAGTGGTTCGTAAGAGCTGATGGTATGGTTCGAGCGTGGCGCAAACCCAGCGAAGCCCTGGACCCAAGTTGGCAACAACGCACTGTGCAGGCTGGTGGTGCCTCCATAAAGGTGTGGGCTCTGTTTGCATGGAATGGACTGATGGACTGGGTCCCCTGGTGCAACTAAACCGATGACTGGCTGGAAATTACGTTCGGCTACTTGGAGACTATTTGCAGCCATTCACGCCCTTCATGTTGCCAAACAACGATGGAATGTTTGTGGGTGACAATGCGCCATGTCACCGCCAAACAGCCGGCCTCTGTGGCCGAGCGGTTCTAGGCACTTCAGTCCGGAACCATGCTAGTGCTACGGCCGCAGATTCGAATCCTGCCTCGGGCATGGATGTGTTGATGTCCTTAGGTTAGTTATGTTTAAGTAGTTGTAAGTCTAGGGGACTGATGACCTCAGATATTAAGTCCCATAGTGCTTAGAGCCATTTGAACCTTCAGCGCGCAACAACTGTTCCAAACTGGTTTGAAAAACATTCTGGACAATTGATGCAAATGTTTTGGCCTCCCGACTCACCACAAATGAATCCAGTAGAACATTTGTGGGTCATAATCGCGAGGTCAGTTCGTGCACAAAATCCTGCACCGCCAACACTTTCGCAATTATAGACGGCTATGGAGGCAACATGCCGCAATATTTGTGCAAGGAATTTCCAACGACTTGTTGAGTCCATGCCACGTCGATGTGTTGCATTAACGCCAGGCAAAAGGAGATCAGACACGGTAATAGGAGATATCCCATGACTTTGTCGCCTCAGTGTACTGTTCGCTCGGCCGGATCGTGTAGCTACGTCACGCACCCTGTGTCAGGGAATGAGCTCGTTTACACGAATCCAATTATCGACACAGTCAGTGCGACGACATCTGCAGCATCAAGGCCTGTGAGCATGGCGATCACTGTTGCGGCTTCCCTTGACGCGGCAGAAAGTGAGGACCGCCCAGTGACACACACGGAACTGGCACCACGTCGTCTCTTCCGACGAGTCCCAAATTGCGTATAATATGCAAAACGTCGTCCCTTCCGACCTGTCCCAGTCTGTGTACACCATCGCAATGGCCGCAAATGTGTGTGTAGACTAGCGTGGCAATGAAAATGAGCGTCTGGCCTTATGGGGCAAGTCCGGCCGCCTTGGTGCAGGTCTTATTACATTCGACGCCACATTGGGCGACCTGCGCGCTGGATGGGGATGAAATGATGATGAAGACAAAACGACACCCACTCCCTGAGCGAGGAAAAATCCCCGACACGCCCGGGTATCGAACCCGGGCCCGCGGGACGATAATCCGTTAGGCTGACCACTCAGCTATCGTGGCGGACAGTGTGGCAAATGAAAGTTGCCAGATTGCATTCAGCATCATTCCGGCTCAGCAAGTTGTGTGACGGAGTGGGGTGCTATTGAGTACACTATCCGATCACCTACTGTTCAAACAGACGGTGATTTGGACAGCAGGCGTCACTTTTCTGCCTTGATAAGTCTAATGGCTCTGCTCCGTCTCCGAGATCTCTGTGTTGTTATCTCTCAGCGATATAAAACAAGACTGCGTGTTGGTCGTTCTGTCCCGATCTGTCTCGATACAGAGGCGTTGGACCCTTCTCAGGACGTTCTCCATTCCTCCCACCCGTTGAAAACATCCATGATTTGTCGAGAAAATGCCATACTATCTCTCCTCAGCCACTACAGCTGATGAAACCTGGTATAGGGTTAAAGCAGAATGGAAAGATATATCCGTATCTGTCATTCACACTCAATTTGATTCGATACCCAGCCCAGTTAAAGCGTTGTTTGTGACAGCGGTGGGAGCTCAGTGTGCTAAATTTCGCACGACGTATTCCCCAAATCAACTTCACTGTACGTATTATTCCTACTACACTGTATACACACAGCAAGTAAACTTTTGTTATTTGTTCTCTGGCAGTTACAATGGCCGGCAGTGTATACGTTTTGTATGTCTGGTGTCCTACACCTTAGATGAATATTAAGAGCATCATTGTCATTCAGAAATAGACAAAGAATTACACGAAAGGTTATTGTTCTCAAAAACTCTTGACTAATTTTGGGCCGGACACTTCTTTGTAAGCAAACAGAACTGTAATAGACGTATAAAATTGTTGCAACGTGTTGTTTACTGTTCGCTATAAACACTGTCGTTACTTTGCTGTACTGTGACAATCAGCGTCACTTACGTGTTTTCCTCACATATTTTGTAGAACATATAGTGCTTACGTCTTTTGGATTCCCATAATCAGCATAATCATGAGGTACGATCCTAATCGGGTAACTCTAATAAATATATAAATAAAAATAGTACGTATTAAAACTGGAAAGATTCAGAAGTGGGATTAAAATCCTGTTGTGATTTTGTAATGGCACTATTGTCCTAGAAGAAGACTTGCAGAACCTGTTGAAAGGCATGTTAATTCAATTCAGAGTGTGATCTGAGAGTAAACCGAAGGAAGAAACGATGAACTGAGTAGGAGTGATTTTAGCAGCGAACTTAAGTTCAAAATTGGGAACCACGTACCTGACGTAGTGAGGGAATCTCCTACGATGGAAGCAAAATAACTTGTAATAGGGTAAAACAAAGAGAACATGAGATGTTGATTAGCACAGGCAAAACGAGCATTCGTTGGAGGAATGTAGGATAATCAGACATGGGACATAGCTGCAGAAAGAATTTTCTGGGAATGTTCGGAGCTCAACATTGGGTGGAAGTCAATCATGCATTGCAAGGAAATCGCATAAGAAGATAATTGAAACGTTTGAAATGTGATGTTACAGGACTGCGAAAGCTAACCGCACTGATACTGTGGTGAATTTTGCCGTGTAATGTTACGCTTATTTATCGCGGGGTATTTCGTCGTATAGGTGATAGATTTTGAGCAGTGAACGGACGCTACGAGACTTTAACTTTGAGGCATTATTACGTTTGTTCTGGAAGAGTGTAGACCTGCCTGAGGTGACTTGAGTTATTATTTGCAGCGAGTTAGCAGCTGGGCTTGAAAGAAGACGTGTTCGGCTCGATCCCATGACTTCATCAGCCATTCTTTTAAAACAGAGCTGCGAAAAGCCCAATTACCTAAGGTGCGAGCGACAACAGGTAAATTCGCAATTGTTTTGTTCGTACGGACTGTTGCTGAGACAGCAACTACTCAGGAGAAAACGGTTATGTAACACTGCAGTCAGAGACTCACCACGGAAAAAAATGTGTGCCAAACATTGACAAGACAAGGTGAAGGATGATACGACACGTGTAAGACTTCCATGATGGTAGGGAGGGCTTTAGAGAGCGAAAGTTGTCGGAGAAGGCTGTAGTATATCCAAGAATAATAACTGAGGACGGAATGTGTAACTGCTCTGAGATGAAGAGATTGAAATTAAATCTTGGCGTGGCACATGAGACCAGACAAAAACTATGTAAACATTGGATTCACCTGCACGACCAATAACAGCCTGATACTATTTCCATCACGAAAACTTAGGACATGAACGTAAGGGTCATAAAAAAACTATGAAAGGTAGATGGGCAAATTATTTATTTCGAATACTGTTGTATGCGTTAAAGATTTGTTGCCGATATCAAATCAGTTAATTCTCTGGCGTTTTTCTTATCATTTTCTATGCTAATCAGCCGTCGTCCAATTGGGTATCACATTATGAATACTCATAACACATTTTTGTGTGCTATATCAAAGCATCTGTACAATAATTCTGAAGCCATGTAAGCCACATTTAATTTTTTTCTATTTTCTATGTATAACTTTCATCCCTTCGTTCATTGATATTATTGCCAATCGTTTATTTCAAGTGTGAATTACACTACAGCTGAAGAGAGCATTGATTATGTTCGTTCTAATATTGCTGGAGATGTTACTACATATAAATTGCTTCTGGGAAAGGATAAAAATAAACATTTCTTTACAGCGTTAATAATAATTCTGATGTTTCCTTTCTTTTATTATTTGCATTTATAAAGTGTTTTTCTTTCGCTCTCCTTTCTAACACTTATGTGGTGTGTTCACAGAATAATCCAGCTGGAGGCTTGCATTCTGACACGAGAGTGTATTGACAGGTAATGAGAGTAAAATGGTGGAGTATGTGTCACTTTGATGAAGAATACTAACGAAGCTGATACATAGAATTTGACCTGAAATTCTACTGACGTAAGTTTACGTAACAGCAAGAAAACTATGGAACATCAGCTATAATTTAGTTGACAGCAGATTTCATACAAAGTGTAATGCTATGAAAAGATGCTGCTAACTTCTACGTATTCCTTGTTTTATATGTCTTACTGATGGAGATGTAAACGATTGAAAACCACATTAGTTTAACTGCAGAAGGTACTATTTTGTTAATTTCCAATCCATATGCTCTGAGTTTCTGCTAACATGTTTGTTAAATAAGTACTGTCAGGAAGAAACAGATTTGCTCTCTTGTAAAGCTACGTTTGGTAATTTACATAACTGAGCAAGCAATGGAAGAAATCTGTTGGATATAATTTCATTTTTGCTATAGTTGTACACGACAATAATAAGACTCACGAAGATGATTTCTGCCTCTAATAGTGTAGAGTATTACATTGTTAAAACAATGCTGTTTACTTCACAACATTCTGTCAGCGAGTAATGGTTGTATTCAGTAAAACAGTCCCTAATCCAATATTATGGTTTTACAGTACTGATAATAAACTGATTTTGATACAGTTAATTCGCTGCAATGCTGTTGTTATAAAAAAATGAAAAAATCCTTGCGGCAAATGTAGACATTTGCTGTAGATGCGTAATATAATATTTCAACTCCGCTTCACAGCTAATCATTGATAATGTTTGCTAGTGGAATTGATAAGAGCAGCAATGTTGTAAGGAAGAACGAGACGTTCTGATGAAGGAAATAAAATGAATAAAAGTTTTACTTTAAAACTGGTTTTCGTGGTTAGTCATTAATAGGGTGGCCCTAGACAACGTATCGGTAGTAAATGTTTGAATCGCCAATGCTGGGGCGCGTAAAAATACTTACAACAAATTGAAGTCGGACTTCTCAAATCATGAAAAGATAATGAAGGCAGGTTCTATGATTGGTTATACAAATTTGCATATAGGCTGCCACAATAGCGGTCGTTCCAGACATTAGAAATACCGCACCTCCTATCATAGAATGCGTCTACATCGGGAGCTAAGGCAGAAGAGAGTGAGGGAGACAAGATCCGTCACTAAAGAAACTAGAATCATTTGTTTCAACAGACATTAGTTCACATTTTTAAGAGTTACTGATTACGCTTACATAACTTTCTTCGTCTATGGATTGGTCGGTTATCCGATTAATTTAGAAGAAGGGATGACACACGCCCCCTTGAATGGCGGTGACATAGTTTAGATTCTAACTATGCGACGCCATTCAACAAGTAGTGAGGTGGTGGCTGTTAATTATCTGTTATTCTCATAATCATTTCTCTTTAACTCACATTCACATTAATAATTCAGTAACTTACTTTACAATACATTGTGCAGAGTTTTAGCTTTATATACATTTGAGTTCATAAATAATAGATGGTAGTTCTATTTACACAGTTATTGTCTTAACTCAGTTTGGGAACTGCATTGTCCTTTTCTTTTGACTGCAACGTTCTCAACGTACTTTTTTGTTGTCGATATTGGATGCTACATAGTCGTTTAACTGTTAAGAAAAAGAATGGTTTACATAAGGAATAAAGGTTCCAGTTTTAGTTTCTCCACTGATTTCGTATAACAATATATTATGTGTCTAGACGTAGAACCGTTGTCGACGTAGAGACCACGTGTAACGGGTGACAATTCAGGATGACGAATGGTACCAGCCCAAGGATTAGGACGCAAGCAAGGAGTTGTCTGTCCGGATTGTCAAATGGCGTTGTAGGATGACCAGGATGTCATTCGGGTAGGGTTCAGGTGCTCAACAGGTTTCGGAATCATGAAACAGTTACACAAAGGGATCATTGATATCCCAGCACAACACACAATGGTTATAGTGAAAGAAAAACATTAGACATAAAAATATAAAATTATCGTTCTTGACATCAAACACAGAGAAATGAATTTAAAACTTTTTTTTGTATTTGCCTTCGAGATCCGTTGAATTTTCTGCCAAGGGATATGACCTTTCGTAAAGTTTATTTTGTCTTATTTTGTTTATGATTTTTTTCACGCGATTGTGGTACAACACAACGCAGTCTTTATCATCCTCGTTCTCCATAAAAGTTCACAACACGCGCTATGTGTAAGCATCAAGATTCGAATGTGATCTTAGCAAAAATGTTTCTCCAAAAGTGCCTGAAGTCGTCCTAACTGTCTAACGTGTGTTTTCTTTCGAATTCTGGAGTGTTCTGTCAGTGCGATTAGTGTGTCTCTTACCTTTTCTCGTAGGGTGATTTCTTCTTTCGGTAGGTATGGCAAAGGATTTATCCAATCATTCGCTTCTCTGTTGTTGCTTAGTAATTCAGGAAGTGAGTGTGGTGTGGTGTAAATTGGCAGGTAATCCAATGTTTGTTCAAAAGGTTCTGTAAACTCTACCTAGAGTGTGTGTTGTGTATTTGCGTATGTTCTTGTAAATCGATTAAATTCCCTAAAATTATTTTTAGCGGGATTACTTTGTGGATGAAAGCGAGATACCAAAATTCGCTTAATGTCATCGTCTCTCAGAAAATCTTCGAAGCATTGTCTGTAACGAGTGCAACAACTTTCCAACAGTGGATTTGTACTGTTTGTGAATCCTTATTATCATAGAAAATGCTGTTATTGACTTCAAGGCAGATAATTTAACATATTTAGAGAAAATAACATAGAAAGCTAGTAAATATTTGACACTACCTCATGCAGTTGACGCTGGCCCATTCATATCGACCGATGCTAAAAGCATTGATTGTGTTCGAGGTTTTGAGTTCAATATTACAACATTTGTTTGTTTGCTTAGCCTTCTTTCACATGAGACAAGTTTTTAAAAGCTGTTGAGTGTTGTTTGTTGTTGTGGTCTTCAGTCCTGAGACTGGTTTGATGCAGCTCTCCATGCTACTTTATCCTGTGCAAGCTTCTTCATCTCCCAGAACCTACTGCAACCTGCATCCTTCTGAATCTACTTAGTGTATTCATCTCTTGGTCTCCCTCTACGATTTTTACCCTCGACGCTGCCCTCCAATTATAAACTGGTGATCACTTGATGCCTCAGAATATGCCCTACCAAACGATCCCTTCTTCTAGTCAAGTTGTGCCACAAACTTCTCTTCTCCCAAATCCTATTCAATACTTCCTCATTAGTTATGTGATCTACCCATCTAACCTTCATTATTCTTCTGTAGCAGCACAGCTTCTATTCTCTTCTTGTCCAAACTATTTATCGCCCATGTTTCACTTCCATACATAGCTACACTCTATACAAATACTTTCAGAAATGACTTCCTGACATTTAAATCTACACTCGATGTTAACAAATTTCTCTTCTTCAGAAACGCTTTCCTTGCCATTGCTAGTCTACATTTTATATCCTCTCTACTTCGACCATCATCAGTTATTTTGCTCCCCAAATAGCAAAACTCCTTTACTACTTTAGGTGTCTCATTTCCTAATCTAATTCCCTCAGCATCACTCGGCTTAATTCGACTACATTCCATTATCCTCGTTTTGCTTTTGTTGATGTTCATCTTATATCCTCCTTTCAAGACACTGTCCATTCCGTTCGACTGCTCTTCCAAGTCCTTTGCTGTCTCTGACAGAATTACAATGTCATCGGCGAACCTCAAAGTTTTTATTTCTTCTCCATGGATTTCAATACCTACTCCAAATTTTTCTTCTGTTTCCTTCACTGCTTGCTCAATATAGAGATTGAATAACATCGGGGAGAGACTACAACCCTGTCTCACTCCCTTCCCAACCACTGTTTCCCTTTCATGTCCCTCGACTCTTATAACTGCCATCTGGTTTCTGTACAAATTGTAAATAGCCTTTCGCTCCGTGTATTTTACTCCTGCCACCTTCAGAATTTGACAGAGAGTATTCCAGTCAACATTGTCAAAAGCTTTCTCTAAGTCTGCAAATGCTAGAAACGTAGGTTTGCCTTTCCTTAATCTCTCTTCTAAAATAAGGCGACAGTATTGCCTCACGTGTTCTAACATTTCTACGGAATCCAAACTGATCTTCCCCGAGGTCGGCTTCTACCAGTTTTTCCATTCCTCTGTAAAGAATTCGCGTTAGTATTTTGCAGCTGTGACTTATTAAACTGATAGTTCGGTAATTTTCACATCTGTCAACACCTGCTTTCTTTGGGATTGGAATTATTATATTCTTATTGACGTCTGAGGGTATTTCGCCTATTACATACATCTTGTTCACCAGATGGTAGAGTTTTGCCAGGACTGGCTCTCCCAAGGCCGTCAGTAGTTCCAATGGAATGTTGTCTACTCCGGTGGCCTTGTTTCGACTCAGGTCTTTCAGTGCTCTGTCAAACTCTTCACGCAGTATCGTATCTCCCATTTCATCTTCATCTACATCCTCTTCCATTTCCATAATATTGTCCTCAAGTACATTGACCTTGTATAGACCCTCTGTATAGTCCTTCCACCTTTCTGCTTTCCCTTCTTTGCTTAGAACTGGGTTTCCATCTGAGCTCTTGATGTTCATGCAAGTGGTTCTCTTTTCTCCAAAGGTCTCTTTAATTTTCTTGTAGGCAGTATCTATCTTACCCCTAGTGAGATAAGCCTCTACATTCTTACATTTGTCCTCTAGCCATCCCTGCTTAGCCATTTTGCACTTCCTGTCAATATCATTTTTGAGACGTTTGTATTCCTTTTTGCCTGCTTCATTTACTGCATTTTTATATTTTCTCCTTTCATCAATTAAATTCAATATTTCTTCTGTTACCCAAGAATTTCTACTAGCCCTCGCCTTTTTACCTACTTGATCCTCTGCTGCCTTCACTACTTCATCCCTCAAAGCTACCCATTCTTCTTCTACTGTATTTCTTTCACCCATTCCTGTCAATTGTTCCCCTATGCTCTCACTGAAACTCTGTACAACCTCTGGTTTTGTCAGTTTATCCAGGTCCCATCTCCTTAAATTCCCACCTTTTTGCAGTTTCTTCAGTTTTAATCTACAGGTCATAACCGACAGATTGTGGTCAGAGTCCACATCTGCCCCTGGAAATATCTTACAATTTAAAACCTGTTTCCGAAATCTCTGTCTTACCATTATATAATCTATGTGAAACTTGTCAGTATCTCCAGGCTTCTTCCATGTATACAGCCTTCTTTTGATTCTTGAACCAAGTGTTAGCTATGATTAAGTTGTGCTCTGTGCAAAATTCTACCAAGCGGCTTCCTCTTTCATTTCTTAACCCCAATCCATATTCACCTACTATGTTTGCCCGCATCTCGTGGTCGTGCGGTAGCGTTCTCGCTTCCCACGCCCGGGTTCCTGGGTTCGATTCCCGGCGGGGTCAGGGATTTTCTCTGCCTCGTGATGGCTGGGTGTTGTGTGATGTCCTTAGGTTAGTTAGGTTTAAGTAGTTCTAAGTTCTAGGGGACTGATGACCTAAGATGTTAAGTCCCCATAGTGCTCAGAGCCATTTGAACCGTTTGAACAACCGAACGGAATAAGGTAGAATAGAGATACCGGAATTAACAAGAGAGAAACGTAAAGCCAGCTGTTCAGATTACCGTCTATTTGAACACGAGGTGATCGGACTGCGTACCCAATAGCATCCCATTGCATCACGCCTAGTGCTTGGTCAGCATGATGATGACGACTCCAGTGTGGTGACGTTTATCATATCCGTAGCCCCACATACAGTTGGGTCCATCACGATACTGCACGCAGAACCGAGTCTGGCCTAAAGAGACGACGTGGTCCCACTGTCATGTACAGTCTTTCCGTGGACGCACCACACTTCCTGCTACTGTTTCATAGATAGCCGCAACAATGTGCACCTTGCTTACAGTCCGCGGTGCTCCCACGTACTGTCACTGTCTGTGAGGATACTTGACTCGCTGCAGACAGTCCGATATTCTGACTCAAGGAACACAACGCAGCTGTGCAATCCTGCACGGCCGAGCCAACGATGGACGTGGTGAGATCTGTATGGCGTTGAGTACACTCAGCTTGAACACACTGATTTCACATTTACATGACAGTCATGAGAACCTTACGACGCGAGTTGCGATATCGTACAATGATAAAGCGCAGTGCAGGTAAGCCATAATCCGCCCGCTGCAGAATTTCTACGTATTAGGGTGGATGTTCCGTCTTGCATAAGGCATAGCACGATCTTACCACAAACAACCAGCATTCAGATGCGGCTTCTGAATGTGAAATCCGCTGTATAATATTTCTAATATACAGAATGTAGGTGGTGTTACTCGTACATACTCTGTGCTGTTGCCCTGAAATGCCAATATTTTGCACATGCAAGTGTGCAGTACACTTCGTGCAAATATGACATTCGTCATCAGTCCCCTAGAACTTAGAACTACTTAAACCTAACTAACCTAAGGACATCACACACATCCATGCCCGAGGCAGGATTCGAACCTGCGACCGTAGCGGTCGCGCGGTTCCAGACTGTAGCGCCTAGAACCACTCGGCCACCTCGGCCGCACGTTCGGTTGTAACACGCACAATTGTATGGGTGCTGTTTGTTTTTTCGTTGTAGCCTCATATTATCGCACTGATGTCACTAAGTCGTAAGTGAAACGATTGTGCAGGAGTTATTGCTTTATATACAACTCGAAGCATACCGATATCTCGTTACAGATGCGAGATATTGTGTTTAAATTTTTGGAAATTTTCAAGATGGTATATCGGGATCATATGCGTGGATAAAAGCCTTAGTTGTGTATTATTTATTGTATTTTGACATTAGACAGACGTATTTCAGTATCTGAAAGGTATACGGAAACAATTAAAAATTATGAAACTTCGTGGCAGATTAAAACTGTGTGCCGGACCGAGACTCGAAATATCATTCTAGAAACATCCCCCAGGCTGTAGCTAAGCAATATCTCCGCAATATCCTTTCTTTCAGGAGTGCTAGTTCTGCAAGGTTCGCAGGAGAGCTTCTGTAAAGTTTGGAAGGTAGGAGACGAGGTACTGGCAGAAGTAAAGCTGCAAGGACGGGGCGTGAGTCGTGGTTGGGTTGGGTAGCTCAGTTGGAGTGTGAACCTGTGGTCTAGTGGTAATCGTCGTGCATTCTAAACTTATGGGGCCGGCACGGTAGCTCAGCGTGTTCGGTCAGAGGGTTAGCTGCCTTCTGTAACAGAAAACTGAGTCAACGGCTCAACACTGAACTTGAACGGGTGTCCTGGGACATCCGCACCGTACAAATGCAACGAACAAAACCGAACAAAATGATAACAATAAAAAAATTGGTAGAGCACTTTCCCGCGAAAGGCAAAGGTCCCGAGTTCGAGTCTCGGTCCGGCACACAGTTTTGATCTGCCAGGAAGTTTCATATCAGCGCACACTCCGCTTTAGAGTGAAAATTTCATTCTAGAATTAAAAATTTGTTCGACAAAAATTTTTAAATTGTTCACAGCTACAAAGACAGTAACTCCTACACGCACAGTTACGCATGTAGGGACAATGTGTTCGGCTTATGCTTATTTCAGTCGCTGTATGAGGTTAGGTTTTGGAGCAGATAATGGAATAAACGTTTCGTACTAACGTTAGTTTTACACGTTATTGTCACAGTACGTTAGTTAAAAAAAAAGATTTTAGGACTTATCGGTGAAGAAATTCTAGCTTTATTACATGAAGACAACAAGGAAGACATCAGAGAGTTTCCGACAGGTGATTAGGTAAGTGCCAATTTATTCATCTTCTGGCGGAGAACACCTAAGCGGACCTGAGAAAGAGCCACCAAATAAAATATACAAATCAGCGAGTGCACCGTTTGATAAAAAGCCACACAGGTATCAGCACTGGCCTACTGTTGATGATTTGCACTTCAATCATTGCTGCAGGCAAAATAATTGCAAAAGGAGGACAAGAAAACTGCGTGTGAAGTGTAATAATTGATAGCCAAGAAGACCGAAACGGCTTTCACGAGAAATATACCATTTTATGAATATTGGTCTTCCAGTCGTATTATTCCCTCATGGTTCTTGTACATATTGTATATTACCCATCTTTCCCTTTAGTTTACCACTATTTTTGTCAGATTTCGATCATCTTGCACCATTTTACATTGTCGAATGCTTTTTAAAGGTATACATATTTTATGAACGTGTATTGATTTTTCTTCAGTCTTGGACCATTATCAACCACAACGTCCAAACTGCCTCCCGTTGCCTTTACATATCCTAAAGCCAAATTGGTCATCTAACAGATTGGAAATTTTCTTTCTCCTTCTTCTGTGTGGTTTTGTTGCACAGAAACTACAGGGAAGTGGTTGTCAAGCTGCGTCCACGGCAGAATGCGACAGAAATCAAGTATTCGTGCGGCCCGAGGTTCTTAACTATATTTTACAACAATATGTATCTAGTAACTAACAGACGCGCGGGATTAGCCGAGCGGTCTAAGGCGCTGCAGTCATGGACTGTGCGGCTGGTCCCGGCGGAGGTTCGAGTCCTCCCTCCGGCATGGGTGTGTGTGTTTGTCCTTAGGATAATTTAGGTTGAGTAGTGTGTAAGCTTAGGGACTGATGACCTTAGCAGTTAAGTCCCATAAGATTTCACACACATATGACGTATGATAGTAACTAACACCTGAAACCAAAAACGTCAACAAAAGTCAACAGCTTCTTAAGAGTGTACGCTTTCCCACAAAAATACGCACACTGACAGTAATATTTTTAGACGTGCTTTATTTACATTGACGGTGATGAACTCTACCATGAGCCAAGTAAAGGTGGCCGCCAACCTCAGCGGCTGAGGCGTAAGTAATGCGGCCATAATGCGGCCACTGTGGAGTTAAAGGATGTGAGAAGGGAAATGTTTTATTGTTTGTCTTCCAGTGCTGCTCACAATTAAGCTGCATGTATGCTTCATACTGATAAGCTGCTATGGTATAAATTTCAAACGGAAGTAACATAGAATCGTGAATGCACATTATAGAGACGGTCATCTACATATGCGGTACATATTTGTAGCAAGGAATACGACAGTAAATTAAGGCTGCTCTAATACAGTGAAATTAATAGAAAAAAGTTATGTTCAAAACATTGAATAACCATCTGTGATAGCTAATTTTTGAGATCATTTCTCGTGGAGAAACAGCGGTCTGTTTAAAAGTACATTAAAAATGGATTACAAAATAGTATCGAGAGCAAGCATTTACTTCGGTGGTAACCAATTTTGGTCAGTGTTTGACCGTCCTCGAACCGTCATACCATGATGTTAGGCGGTGAATGGGGTGGGTGTTGTAACTCCATTCACCCTATGAGGATCTGAGAATGGTCAAACTCCGAAAGCGGTTACAAATGAAATAAATGATTTTCGCATACTTCACTTTTTTTGAGTCATTAGTCTTCTGACTGGTTTGATGCGATCCGTCACGAATTTCTCTCCTGTGCCAACCGCTTCATGTCAGAGTAGCACTTGTAACGTACTTCCTCTATTATTTGCTGGATGTATTCCAATCTCTGTCGTCCTCGACAGATTGCAGCCCATATAGTACCATGAAGTCAGTCCCTGATGTATTAATAAATGTCCTATCACACTGTCCCTTCTCCTTATCAGTGTTTTCCACATATTGCTTCATTCGTCTATAGTACCACATCTCCAATGCTTGGATTCTCTTCTGTTCCGGTTTTCCCACCGTCCATATTTCACTCCTGTACAATGCTGTGCTCCAACCGTACATTCTCAGAAATTTCTTCCTCATATTAAGGCCCCTGTTCCAGACTAGAAGACTTCTCTTGGCCAGGAATGGCTTTTTTGCCAGTATAGTCTGCTTTTGATGTCCTCCTTGCTCCATCCGTCATGGCTTATTTTGCTGCCAAGATAGTAGAATTCCTTAACTTCATCCTGACCAGCAATCCTGGTGTATAGTTTCTCGCAGTTCTCATTTCTGCTACTTCTCATTACTTTCGCCTTTCTTCGATTTACTCTCAATCGACATTCTGTACTCGATAGACTGTTCATTCCGTTCAGCAGATCACATAATCTTCTTCACTTTCACTCAGGATTACAATGTCAACAGCGAATCCTGTCACTAATACCCTTTAATTATGAATTTGAATCCCACTTCTCAACCTTTGTTTTATTCCCATCATTGCTTCTTAGATTTACAGATTAGACAGTAGGGGCGAAAGGCTACATTCCTGTCTTACAACCTTTTTACTCCGAGCACTGCGTTTACGTCGTCCAGTCTTATTATTCGATCTTGGCTCTTACTCATATTGTATATTACCCATCTCTCCCTACAGCTTTCCCCTATTTTTCTCAAAATTTCTAACATCTTGCACCATGTTACACTGACGAACGCTTTTTCCAGGTCGAAAAATCCTACGAAAATGACTTGATTTCTTTTTTTTTCAATCTTGCTTCATTCGTCTATAGTACCACATCTCCAATGCTTGGATTCTCTTCTGTTCCGGTTTTCCCACCGTCCATATTTCACTCCTGTACAATGCTGTGCTCCAACCGTACATTCTCAGAAATTTCTTCCTCATATTAAGGCAACGTCAGAATTGGCTCTCTGGTGCCTTTACCTTTCCTAAGTCAAACTGATCGTCATCTGACACATCCTCAATTTTCTTTTCCATTCTTGTGTTTATTATTCTTGTCAACAACTTGGATGCATTAGCTACTAAACTAATTATGCGATAATTCTTAGCCGGCCGCGGTGGTCTAGCGGTTCTGGCGCTGCAGTCCGGAACCGCGGGACTGCTACGGTCGCAGGTTCGAATCCTGCCTCGGGCATGGGTGTGTGTGACGTCCTTAGGTTAGTTAGGTTTAAGTAGTTCTAAGTTCTAGGGGACTTATGACCTAAGATGTTGAGTCCCATAGTGCTCAGAGCCATTTGAACCATTTGATAATTCTTATTATCAGACAAATCTTTTCCCTCATCGACGACTTCAGTGCAGTCTTTCCATCTATCCGTTCTCTCTTCTGCATTTAACAGTGGAATTACCGTTGTTCTGTTAATATTACCACCACTGCTTTTAATTTCACCCAATATTGTGTTGACTTTCCTGTATGCTGATTCCGTGCTTCCGACAATAATTTTTCTTTTGAATTCTGCTCATTTTTCATGCCTCCATTTCGTCTTAGCTTCTATGCACTTCCCATTTATTTCGTTCCACAGTGACGTTATATCCGTTTTCCTGAATTTCACTGAACATTTTTGTACTTCCTTATTTCATCGATCAACTGAAGTATTTCTTCTGCTACCCATGGTTTCTTCGCAGTTATCTTATTTGTATCTATCTTTTTCTTTCCAACTTCTGTGACTGCCCTTTTTAGAGATGTCCATTTCTCTTCAGCTGTACTGCCTAATGAGCTATTAAGTATTACTATATCTATAGCCTCAAATAACTTCAGGCTTATCTTGTTATTCTTTAGTATTGCCGTATCCCACTTCTTTGTGTATTGCTTCTTCCTGACTAATCTTTTAAACTTCAGCCTACTCTTCATCACTTCTACATTGAGATCTGAGTCTATATCTGCTCCTGGGTTCCCCTTACAATCCGCTATTTCGGAATCTCTGTCTAACCATGATGCAATCTAACTTTTCTAAGTATACCTCCTCATCTTGTGATTCTTGAGCAGAGTATTCGCTATTACTAGCTGAAATTTGTTATAGAACTCAATTAGTCTTTCTCCTGTCTCATTCCTCGTTCCAAGCCCATATTCTCCTGTAACTATTTCTTCTACTCCTTCCCCTACAACAGAATTCCAGTCCCCCATGACTATTAGATTTTCATCTCCCTTTACGTATTGTATTACCCTTTCAATATCCTAATATATTTTCTCTATCTCTTCATCTCCAGCTTGCAACGTCGTCATGTATACCTGAACAATCGTTGTCGACATTGGTTTGCTGTCGTTTCTGATAAGAACATAACTATCACTGGACCGTTCACAGTTACACACTCTGTGCCCTATCTTTCTATTCGTAAGGAATCCTACTTCCGTTATACCATTTTCTGCTGCTGCGTATTTCATAATCCATTTAAATATAAGTGTAGTTACCGCTATTACCCAAATAATCATCCACTCACATGGACAATGCAACAATATTAAAAAAAACAATACCAGTCACCGTTATATAGGTTTATTTCTAGGCAACCAGTTTCGACCTTACATTAAGTCATCTTCAGGCCAAAACTGCTCCAATCCAGTAACCTTCGTGTTATAAATATAGCAGTGCCTTTAACTCGTCTCGTAATAGCTTTTACAAGACCAGTTAAAGTCACAGCTGTATTTGTGACACGAAGGTTACTGGATTGGAGCAGTTTTGGCCTGAAGATG
Organism: Schistocerca cancellata; assembly: GCF_023864275.1. Classification (NCBI taxonomy): domain Eukaryota; kingdom Metazoa; phylum Arthropoda; class Insecta; order Orthoptera; family Acrididae; genus Schistocerca; species Schistocerca cancellata. The sequence continues at coordinate 304,684,234 of NC_064634.1, forward strand.
ACGTAGTGTGACGTCGAAACTGGTTGCCTAGAAATAAACATATATAACAGCGATTGTTATTAATTTTATTGAACACTGAACAGCCGTAATCCCACACTCCACCAGAAGATGGAGCTGCATTCATTAAATAATGCAACAATAGGTCGTCAGGCAACTACAGTGTCACAGTTTTAGGGTCACTGAGAGTGGCAGCAATTAAACAGAGAATAGTCGACAGGGAATGTTCCGAATGTTGCCGACATAACGATCAATAATGGGGGATCAGCGCCCTTACTATAGCTAGTGTATTTGGGCTCTTAACGTGCTAGTTCATTACCTATTAATAATTAGATTGGTACATCTGTGGTCATACGTGCCGTCTAATAATGTCTGCATTTGGCTCTTGAGCAAAAAAGTTTGACGACCACTGCGTTACAGCTTAAATGAGTGGGCGGTGCAATGACTCGTTCACCCCATGCATTGGTCATCGCGAGAAAACCGAGCGAGGTAACACAGTGGCTAGCGCACTGGACTGGCATTCGAGAGGACGACAGTTCGAACCCGTCTCCGACCATCCAGATTCAGGTTTCGCGTGATTTCCCTAAATCGCTTTAGGGCAAATGCCTTAGAAATGTCACGGCTAGTTTCCTTCCCCATCGTTCCCTAATCTGAGCTTGTGCTCCGTCTCTCCGTCGACGGGACGGTTAACACTGATCTGGTCCTCGTCCGCGAGAGTACTCCTCGGCGGAGAGCCGGACCTGCTTGCGCAGAGTCGGCGGCTGCCTGCGTGCCGGAGCTAATCGCCGCGACCCGCGGGTCAGCGCGGCCAATCAGAGCGCGGCAGTCCCGCCGGAAGCAGCTCCTCTTGGCCGCGCGGCCGCCCATTAACCCGACCCCTGCCACCAGCCTTTCCCCGTAACGGACGCGCAACAGCGGACTGGTGACGTCAGCAGGTCCACGCGACACGCACTAGGGATATGACCACTCTGAGAACCTCAGCGGCAGTTTGACATTGTCCGTATCCAAAATCCTACCGAAAAGTTAAAAGGAAAGGTTTTATTTTATTTTTATACATGTAACTTTTGTGTCAGCGGTCTTGAAACTGACTTGAAGCGAACGGGCTCGATGTCCCTTCCAGTATCCAACTCTCCATATCTAAAGGTAAGTGCCGCAGCTCGATTAGCTAAGATTGAATAAAAGTAACTTAACATTGAGAACTGTGTCTGATCTACGACCAGTCCAGAACAGTTTGTTGTAAAATAAACAAACCAAGTTGCTAAAAGGTTTTGTTTTCCAGTTCTGCAATTAGTTTACACCTAACTATCATCATCTGGCAGAAATTTTGAAATTATTTGGAGTGAATCAACATATCTATAATTCAGAAATCTAATCCATGATCACTTATCACTGTGCGAATATGTTCCCTTTTCATGTGGTACGACATTTTCAGCTAGGTGCTTCAGTCCGGCACCATGCGGCTGCTATGGTCGCAGGTTCGAATCCTGCCTCGGGCATGGATGTGTATGATGTCCTTAGGTTAGTTACGTTTACGTAGTTCTAAGTCTAGGGGACTGATGACCTCAGATGTTAAATCCCACAGTGCCTAAAGCCATTTGACCCATTTGACATTTTCAGTTTTGGAACTCATTTATCTACACAACTTGTAAGTGGGCTACTGCTTAGAAACTGGACTAATACTGAGAGGTGGCAGAAGCCCCCTCTCATATTTCTATCTTACTCTAATTCGATTTTTCTCTCTAATTGCATGCAGTGAAAAGTTGCTATTCCTTCACACGCAGACTTTCCACACAGCGTCTCTCATCACCCGGGTGGTCTGGTGACAGGCGAGTTCCGCTGAGCTTGAAAACGTTAAGCTGACGGGTGTGAGGGAGTCAAGTGGATGCTTTGCAAAAGCCGACATTGTCATAAGAGCGGGAGCGACACGCCCAGATGCGCCGGAAGGGGCGGCTGGGCTAGAGATTCCGTTACTTCGCAGAAACTTAGTGAAAACTGGCGGGCTACCAGCGAGGCATGATAATGACTTGTGTTCCCAGGCAGTCTTGGTGGGCAAATTCCTGGGTTTTCTGCAAATTCGTAACTTTGATTGGCCTGCTCCGGGCATAGCTCCGTGACGTAGCAAAATCGGCGGCGGTTTACGAGTTGCTGATTGGAACGTTTAACCACACAGCCACTGTCGTGGGGGCGGGAATGTTCTGTGTTCGGTTTGTATGGGTGCTCTTGAGAGAGTCGGCTCTCGCCTTTCGGTAGGAGTAGGTTACAAGACTGAGCTCTCGCTGCTCTGGACAGCCTGCCTTCCGTTGGGTGTCTAATATACTTTTATTTAATTGTAACTGTTTGACGAAGTTGCTGAAGTTTCGACTTCAACGTAACTTTCTGAGTACAGTTGGCAATTGAGCGTTCTGCGTACAAGCGGCTATGTTGTCTGTCTTGAGCAGTTTTGACTAAAGTTGACTGTATCAGAGTTACTGTGTGACTTCGCTTGTTAAAATCAATCACTGTACTGTCAGTGATTGTGTGGCGAGCCTTCTTCGTCTCCCTCAAAGGCGTATTTGTATTGATAAGAAATCTTTAGTCTGGAACAACCAGACCAGGATAATTTGTTTCGGGCTATACTCGCGGCATTATCATCACCACGACGGGACGTCGAAGCAACCAGCCATCGCCTGCGGTACGCCAGCTCGTGTCCTTGCAGTTAAGAAGACAGCTTGGTAATGTACATCCGTAGCACCGGCAAAGCAGGCAATTTTGCTAGGTGATAATCCGAGCTCAGCAGAGCGCGCCTGTTCATCTTTTCTAACTTTGTTCTGCCTTGGGGGTTCATTGTCTGAGTTCTCACTACTGTAGCAACGATTAATGTTGGGTTTGCTGTGTGTTCCTCTTAAGATTTGAGTTGCAAGGAATTGGCTCCACATACCACTTCGTCATAAATGTCACAATCTAGTTTAGGGACAACTTCACCTTCACAGCATTTGTTTGAGTATCTAATTTGAGCCAATTTGATGTATTGTAAATGTTTCATGTGTTTTATTATTTTTAGTCATAATAAATCATATTGTTATTTTGGAGAGAACTTTCATTCTGTTAATCGGTAGAGCAACCCTATCATTTCTCACTATGTTAATGAAACTTTCCTTTATTTAACTTATTTATCAAATTAAATTATTGCAGGTGCCAAACTCTTTTCTACTCCACTTGCAGGGTCGATTACAGTCAGTTCGCGTTTCTTTTTAATCCATGTGCAACAGCAAAAGTCGGAGTTAGAATAGGGGGGGCTTAGAGCATCATTTACATATGAAGAATCTAGAAGAATTTAGTGTTAAATACGCTGCTTGCTCCGGCACCTCGCAATACAGCAAGTAGTAGTCAGAAAATTTTATTTAGCGGAACTATGACTTTTAATGAATAAATTCATGAATCAGTGATCAATTCTGTAACGCCATCTGACTTCGAGATTAAAAAAGAAAAGTCACAGTAGCACACATTTACAAGAAATCTCGCAACTGGTAATTGAAGTGCATAATCTGTGTAAATGAAAAACAAATACCGTAAAAAACTGACGTAAGATCCTAACAAAACTGCAGAAAATAGAAATGATGAACTTATAGCTGACCACGATGCAATGGCGTCGTGGCTCTTGTTTGTAATCGCAGCACTTTAACTACGTTAACTGATAGTCACTAACTACTGATAACACTTCTCCAAACCATTTTAATAATGATTCGATTGAAAAGCATGATTTCGTACGAACCAGTACGAAGTGCTGAAGGTATTAGTACAGCCTACACACATCAAAAAAGTTTTACATCAGCCCGTTTCCCAGAACTTCTGAAGATAGACGTTGACTGTGGATACTCTAACACACCAAGTCATAGAGAGTGTGCCCTCACAGAGTGGAACAAAAGATCCTTTCACGTAAGTTACATCACACACACGACTAGATTACAGTAATGTCCAACGCCAAGAACAACGGATTTCTTGTCTGCAAAATGGATCTAGAGGAGTCCAGGATTCTTAGCGCGCCAGTCTAAGGGTTGCTTAGAGGCTCATTCAGAACTTAGAGTACGCCTGGCTACAGTTTTCACCTCACGACACTAATACATTAATGGCGAAGAAAAAGCATTCTGCAACCGTGGCTTTGTCAAAGCATTACAAAGAAACGGACAGATACTGGGAAAAATATGTGGCCAGATAACATGTCAGTTTTCCCTATCTTGTACGATAAACTTCTGCCAATAAAAAGTTTGAAGAAGTGGCATGAAGCATTATGTCCCAGCTGAAAAACAGAATTTCTGTGAGCAATTATTAAGTGAACTGAGGATATGTAAGTCTGTCTGTCAAAAGCAAATTGGAACAGAAAATTTGATGATGAACGTAAATCTTTAGTATAATTGCAATGTGAATAGAGTTAAAATTTTCCATACGATACCTCGAAGAGATGCTTACTGCGGTAAACATTATGTGTTTGACCTGTGCTGTTGTAATTTCTCAAAAGAAGCTTTCTGTTTGTGAAATAAGTAACACAGAGAAACCAGTGTGTTTCAGCAGAAAAAATAAAAATCTGCTGCTACTGTTTTTCTAAGATAACATAAACAGTTATGTAATAATTGTTACAAAAAGGTGCAGAACAACGTTTTATTTCATATGGACTGCCTGCACCAAGACGATTTTTTTGTTGCTAGATGGGGTCGTGTCAGAGATATGAAGGTCAACTTTTTTTTATGGGATGCTACAGTTTGGTACTTAGTTTGTGATAGCGGCTATCGAAACGAATCCAATGATGTGTAACAGTAAGGTCTTAGAAGGTTAACGAAGGTCACAAAGATTGTATGAACGTCCATTTACAGGTGTTAGAAGTGATGACTATTGGTATCAATGCAGTGCTGCAATCTTCTTATTGTGGATCGAGTGGTATTCCTTATCACATTGGCACTCATCGAAGCACATGCTCTGACAATTCTCTCTCATATATCCTGCAAATAGTAAATATTCGTTAAATACGGTGTATCCAGCTAAAGTGGCATTGCCATGTAAACACCATTCGACGGTTTCGCAACAAACGGTCATTCGAATCAAGCAAATGTGAATTTTGTATTCCTTCGAAGAACAAGTCGATATGCTTCTCATTCACGGAGAATATCAACGAAATTCAGTGAGAGCTAGAGACTTATACGCATAAAGATATCCTCAACGTACTCACAATACACGTCGTACATTTAAATATGTGTATGATAAACTGAGAACAATGGGATCCTTAATGCATCGGAAACATATCCGGCAAAGGAAAGTCACTAATGAGGAAAAGGAAATTGGTACTCTTGCCACTGTGGTTCGAGATCCTTGTGCTAGTTCGCATCAAATCGCAAGGGGATCTGGCATGAGCCAGAGTAGTGTTGTTTGTGTTCTGCGTCGCCATAAATATCATCCTTACCATTTCAGTCTCCACCAAGAATTAACTGGCACGGATTGTATGCGTCGCACTGAATTCTGCCGATGGGCTCAACTTCAGATTTAGAGGGATGACACATTTATTAATTTGATTTTATTTACTGACGAGGCTACATTCACGAACCATGGAAATGTTAATTTGCATAACATGCATTATTAGGCAACTGAAAATCCATGTTGGCTGCGGCAAGTTGCACACCAAATACCGTGGTCGGTGAATGTATGATGTGGGATTCTGGAGGACAGAATTATAGTCCCTATTTAATCGATGGAAATCTTAATGGTAGGAAGTACACCACATTCCTGCAAGAAACATTAAGTCTGTTATTGCAAGAAATACCTTTAGGAACAAGACACAGAATGTGGTATCAACACGATGGGTGTCCGGCACATTTTTCGCTGATGGCTAGAAATGAGTTTCAGAGACAATTCCCAAATCGTTGGATTGGACGCGGAGGAGATGTGACGTAGCCGGCTCATTCACCAGACTTGACGCCTCTGGATTTTTCTTGTGGGTATTCATAAAAGACATTGTTTTTATAAAGACGTTCCAACTACACCTAAAGATATGCAACAGAGAATTGTCAGAGTATGTGCTTCAATAAGTGCCAGTGTGATAAGAAGATTGCAGCACTGCATTCGTACCAATGGTCATCCTTTGAACACTTTCTGGAAATGGACGTTCATGCGAACTTTGTGACCTGCGTTGACCCTCAAAGATCTTACTCTTACACATCATTGGATTCTTCTCGATAGCCGCCATCAGAAAATAAGTACCAAACTATAGCATCCCATTAAAAACAAAAAAACGAAGTTGATCTTCATATCTCTGAAGCGACCCCACCTAGCTACAAAAAAACCAACGTCATTTTATGGCCCCCGTTGTCCCATGCAACTTTTGTCCTATAAACTTTTCAGCTTCTATCATACTTTCGGAGTTATTATTGGTGGCAATAGTTAGACTCACCCTGTATATTTCTCAGCCATGTATTACAAAATTTAAATTATCACAATGTATTTGGAATGTTGATAATGACTAATATTTGGTAGACATACAATTGCCCCGAGTAATGCTGTTTAGCTCCTAGTAACAGAGGTTAGGGACGTGGGTTCTATGGACTAGCCTACAGGTGCATAGGGCCTCCTGAAGTCTCAGTATGTTCAGCCTATGGGTGTCCTACTGACCACCACTTCATCATCGCTTTCCACTGCTTACGACGAAAAGGAATCAACAGAGTGGCTGAACCTCTGCTACCGAATCTCAGTCTCTGTATCTCTCTGTTGTGCTTTGTTGTATCGTTAACCAATGTTTAATATTGATATTTTAACAGTTTTGAAGGTTAATTTTCTGTTCCTCTCCGACGTAGGAAGCTACTTAAAAAAGCTAAGAATAAAATGAAAAATAAGAAATTTTGTTGTGCTCAAGGTGGACACTCTCCAAAAACAAATCTAAGTTAGCAAGTTTCTTTTTGTAAATTCATTGTGTCTGAGGTATTGTCAATTTTATTTGCTTGTAAATAATTACAACATTCCGCTAACCTGAAAGCGCATAATATGTGGTAACACATTTAACTAATGATGTCACGTTTCCCGACAGTTAAGGACGTCAAACGTCACTAAAAAGGAAAGTGGAGGCTGCTCAAATTGCCCCTGTCACCCATTACAGCACAAGATCCAGGACGTCACCGAAACATCACGGTTTTGTCGAATGAACTGATAAATTCTTCAGATTGAATATACAATCAGGAACCTGAAAATTCTGCACCCAGAGGGAATAAAGGTACAAACGCGAAACTTGCAAACAAGTACAGTTAGATCCGATATGAAAATGATCCATGTTTGGTGCCAGTGTGCGTGGCCACAGACCCTGTAGCGGAGCTGCAATTGTACAGGTGACTCCATTTAAAAGGTGCATAGTAGACGAATCATACAGTGACGATTACATACCGACTCAAGGAGGATGTTCGTAGCAGCAGAATGGCAAGTAAGCCGTATTATGCGGCATCTATGGACAGTTTGAGAGGGGTCTAATCATCGCCATGAAAAGCACGAGCTGATCGACACACCCTGTGGTTCGCCAGGTCGATCGTTCAGAGCGTTCCATCAGATGATGTTGGGAGCGGTGGATTCTTCATGGCACACCCATGGAGCGACCAGAAAGATGACGAGGCGAGGGGATCGAAGGATCGTGCAGCAAGCGATCAGGGATCCTACAGTGACTCTCTCCACGAAACAAGAAGATGTACGGGTGCCAGTTGCTCCGCAAACGATGTACAGACATCTCGCCGATGCGAATTTGCAGCCGAGGCCACCTTGTCGTGTACCACCGTTAACAACCCGACATAGACGACTGCAACTACGATGGTGACCAGCGAGATCGAAGGAGACTGCCATAGTTTGGCAAAACGTGGTGTTCAGTGATGAGTCCCGATTCGTTTTGGGGACGGATGGTGACAGCCGGTGAACTCTAAATCACGTGGAACCTTAACGGGGCAGCGTTATATTGATGACATTCTTCAACCCCATATGGGACCTCTGCTAGATGATCTACAAGGGACACTTCTCCAGCAAGGTAAAGCTCGTCCGCATACAGCTCGAGTTGCTCTTCTTACGTCATGTTCTGAGTATCCCATGGCCGCTCTGCTCCCCGGACTTTTCTCCTATAGAGCAAGTGTGAGACCAGCTGAAACGCCTTATGCCCCTGTGTTACTCCGTATATAATATGGAGTTGGCTATTCAGGATTTGTGGGCCATTCTGCCTCAGGACAACTTCAGACATCTAATCAGCTCGATGCCGGACTGTGTTGCGATATGTATTGCAGCAGAAGGTGGTCGAACTCTGTTTTAGGAAACAGCGGTCATGCGAGATACAGCTGGCCCTCTTTCTACATGATGTACAACAGGCTCTTGATACCGGCTACCAGGTTGATGCCATATTTCTCGACTTTCGAAAGGCGTTCAGCTCAGTTCCCGCACTGTCGCTTGCTACAAAAAGAGCGAGCTTACGGCCTATCCGATGACATATGCAGTTGGATAGAAAGTTTTCTAACAGACAGGAAGCAGTATGTCGTCCTGAACGGGGTGACTTCAACAGAAACAAGCGTAACTTCAGGTGTGCCCCAGGGCAGCGTAATAGGTGCTCTGCTTCTTACGATTTACATAAACGATCTGGTTGGTGGTATTGACAGCGGCCTTAGATGATGCTGTAGTCTACAGGAAAGTAGTATCCCACGAATGTTGTGAACAAATCAATGAGGATTTGAAGAAAATAAATGCGTGGTGTAATGACTGGCAGTTATATTAGTAAGTGTATCCTACTGCGTATAACAAGGCGAAAATCTCCACTAATGTACGGGTACAAAATAAATGCCCAGTCTTTGGAAGCGGTAACGTCCGTCAAGTATCTGGGTGTGACTGTTCGAAATGATCTCAAATGGAATGATCAGGCCACAAGACCGCTACGGTCGCAGGTTCGACTCCTGCCTCGGGCATGGATGTTTGTGATGTCCTTAGGTTCGTTAGGTTTAACTAGTTCTAAGTTCTAGGGGACTAATGACCTCAGCAGTTGAGTCCCATAGTGCTCAGAGCCATTAGAACCATTAGGAATGATCAGGTTACACAAGTAACGGGTAAGGCGAACTCTAGACTGCGATTTATTGGTAGAATCCTGAAGCGATGTAGTCCTTCAACAAAGGAAATAGCTTACAATATGTTAGTTCGTTCAGTGTTAGAGTATTGTTTGTCTGTGTGGGACCCTTACCAGTTGGGTCTGATTCAAGAGATTGAGAAGGTCCAAAGAAGAGCGGCAAGATTCGTAACTGGTATATTTAGCCATCGCGAGAGCGTTACAAATCTCATAGAAAGTTTGAAGTGGGACACACTTCCAGATAGACGGCGCGGTAAGCGGAAATGGATGGTCACTAAATTCCGAAATCCGATCTTCGCCGAGGATGTAGAGCATATATTATTACCACCAGATTTCAAATCGCGCAATGATCACGAATCAAAGATAAGGGAAATAAGAGCTCGTACTTAGGCGTTCAGACAGCCGTTTTTCCGTCGCGCGATCCACGAGTGGAACAGAGGGGGAAATATGACGGCGCGAATTGTGCCCTCCGCCACACACCACTTGGAGACTAGCTGAGTATGTATGTAGATGTAGATGTAGATAGATGTTGCACTAGATCTGTCTACATGAACTCACTGCATTCGTTTACAAGCCTTAATTTTGGGATCAAGTGACTCTGTCGTCTGTATCATTATGTCTAATAAATTTCATTTCGATCGGTGCTCCCCTCTTGGTGCGCTAGTTTCAATGTTCCTGAATGTATACAGGAAACAATGACATCTAAAATTCGTAATCGAAAACAGAAAAAAAGTATTAGACATGCAATGAATGTAACACACACTGTCTTAAAGATCTCCCTTTAGTGCGGTTTATCGTCACAAAGCGTCGAAAAATAAGACATCGGCAGTTAAACATGCTACTTTTATATCTTAGCTTGGAATTAGCTTTTGGTATTATTTAATGGCTAGTTATGGAAAGGAAAGGATTTACAGTGTGTAAACATTTTAGAGGACCTCGGCACCATAGTTATAGTCGATAAATGACAGCCTTCGAAAGTTTACAAACCACGAACCACACCTGTTGACTGTATGTGATGTATCTGGGCTGAAACTGATGATAGGATTAAAATAAAAGAATGTTTATGTATAAAATCACCCTGTTATTACTTAACACCACAATACATTAATCAGTTTTAAATTATTAATTCGTGTACAACTTAAAATGATGAACTATGACGACACAGAATTTTCCCGATACGGTGTACTTGATTATATGAGAAGATAATTAAGTATTTCGTTGCATTTCAACAGATAAGCACCAATTTTATGTATGTCTACAATGCTTTCCTTGCCCTCCTCAGAGGAAGCACAGCAGGAATAGTTCACACTTAGCCTAGTGATGCCAACACCATATACCTTACTACAGGAGAATTAGGATTGTTAGGTAACTGACAGTTCAACAAATCGGGCGGAGGTGAATAAAGCCCATCTCGCACGGAGTCAGATTCTCTGGAGGGTTACTCGCTGGCTTGCGCGACAGTTCCTAAGCAGTGTCAATCGAACGCTACGTTGCTTCCTTGCAAGAAGTTTCGCCTGTGATTGCTCCGGTGCTATTTCTCTTGCAGGGTTCTCTGAATGCTACCCGCAATGACCAAACAGGAGTCCTGTCGGCGCCTGACGACACAGCCTGGAAGGCATTGCCTCACCGCAAGAGTGTGGCCACGCTAGGAAGGTGCAAGACGGGAACATAACCTGAAAATGCCTTTTAGTTACCGCATGTGCCTCCACTGTGGAGCAAAGAAAGAATTAGGCCTTTAATTGATGCATGTGGAGAAGAATCGTTCTTATAGCCGAGAAAACACCCAGATGTTCTAACAAACACCTGCACTTTTGCCACGGTAGAACTTGCTCCAGATCTTGCAACTTAATGCCGCGTAACAGCTTCGGCAAGAGAGTTAGCTGTCTCCACTCCTTGCTAGCCACCAGTCAAGTGCACGTACGGTATATAGCTTTACCTCCATGGTCGTAGTATAGTACAGGGAAGCGTATTCATTTCTATCTACAACGTTGGAAGTAATCTGCTGTGTCAATAGCTCAGCGTGTCTTCTGTTCGAGTTCTCTTGTGGGAACTTCCACGGATGGTTGTCTTGGCCTGGTAAGCTTTCGTTTCTCATGTTAGAATCACTCTACCCAACGTGCTTCTTGTGAATATTCCTAGAATAGTTACTTTGCACTTAAGCAGCTGTGACGAAAAAGCACTGATAAAAGCATGAGAAGTCTTGTTGTATCGTGGTGCTTCTGTTATTAGTTAAACGATAAGTCCTCAAACTTGAAGTGCTATATATTACAAATCATTTTACTGAGCTACAGTTTGAGTCTAGTTTACCCATTTGGGAGGTTTACGTGGTGTTGCGTTCATCACCTAGCAAACTTGGACGAATCATACAACGTGTCAGACGGATTTAACGATTGATGTCACTACTGTTTCCTATCTGCAAATGTCCACAGCGTTGCCTTTTAGCGACATAGGGTACATTACAGATTTTGTGCAATGTGGGCGCTTTGGTGACGCTTCTTTCACCGCCTATATAGCTGTCAGTCACAGTATCATAGCAACAGCAGTCACTCTCCAAAAAAATTCAGAACTGATACAATGTAAAAACACATACAGCTTTGTGATTGTTGAGGTTTTCCAGGCGTGATGCACATTCCTTACGATTTCGGACTTGCAGCCGGATGACTTCGACAACTTGCCACTATATTTCGGCTCACAAGCATTCTGCCATCTTCAGGTGAATTTTGCACTGGAGACTGCTGGTGCGCGTCGCTGAATTTATGCTAAAGAGTGGTATACGAGCGTAGGTTTTCTCAGCTTAACAGCCTTTTGTCGAATTTAGCGCCCTCTCTCGAATATTGCTCCATATGGAAAGCGGAAACGCCTGCGGGATGGTGATCAATGTCACTCTCTCTGTCGAATTTCTGGTCTCCAGACTTGAAATTCAGTTGCCAAAATAATAAAATTAACTCTCGCTTGGCGTGTCATTAGGCGTGAAATTTTGTCTTTCTGATCGGAGGATTCACCGGGTCCCAAGTCTTACCAGGTTAAAGCAGCCATCACGATTGATAAGGTCTTCCACCAAATATATTTCTATAGATTCCTTGATAACTGAATCTCTGAACGATGTCGTGGCCAAGATTTATAGCACGTTCTATAAATTATTCTGTTACAAAAGTCTTGGCCACGACGAGATACTTCTGGGTTTAAATTATTAAGGAGTCGGTATGGAAATACGGTTTGTGGAAGATCTTAATAATATTGCTGGCGAATTTCAACTTGCTAAGGCTTCGGATATTTTCAGAAAGACAAAGATTCACTCTTAATGACGCGTCGAGCGACAGTTAGTTTTAGGATTTTGATAACTGAACCTTAACTCCACATGCCAGCAGTTCGTGCGTGCGGCATTGCGTCGATTTTCGTGATAGAGTCAGCGACACGCACCATCAGTCTCCACTGTAAAATTCACTTGAAGATGGCTGAATGGTTGTCAACCGAAATATCGTGGCAAGATGTCGACGTCACCAGGCTGCAAGCGCGAAGCCCCATGGAATAAATAGACCTGTGTTTGTGACGTATTTCAGACGAGTATGAGGGCAGAGCACAGTGTCCAGGTACAGAGGGGGGCGTATCGAACGCGTTCTAGGTCGGTTCGTCGCAGCAGCGGCCGTCGCTGAGGAAGCGGAATCCCGGCGGGCAGGCGGCGTCCAGCTGCTCCCTGTAGCAGGATCCGCGGGTCTCCTGGTTGGGCACGAACCAGCAGGTGGCTGTGCGCCCGCTGGGGCCCGTCACTGAGAACTCGTACCGTTCCGAGGGCAGCCCTTCTCTGGAGTCGCAGCCCACGTAAGGAAACGACACATCGGGAGGGCTCCAGCCGGACGGGTCCTGTGGGCACAGAAAGGTTCCAGCTCTAACATCGCACTCAGTCAGCTCATACACAGGATCTCTCAGACCTTTGGTCCAAAAGAAACAGGTGATAATGGGTCCATCACCGAATGCACTGAGATGACAAAACTCAGGGGACACCAATGTCCACATACACAGATGGCGGTAGTATCACGTACACAAGGTATAAAATGGCACTGCATTGACGAAACTGTCGTTTCACGTGTTTCATGTGAGAAGGTTTCCGACGTGGTTAAGGCTGCACGATGGGAATTAACACACTTTGAACGAGGAATGGTTGTTGGAACTAGACGAATGGGGCATTCCGTTTCGGAAATCCTTAGGGAATTCAGTATTCCGAGATCTACAGTGTCAAGAGTGTGTCGAGAATACCAAATTTCAGGCATTGCCTATCTCCTCGGACAACGCAGTGGCCAACTACACAACTGGCTATTAAAATTGCTACACCAAGAAGAAATGCAGATGATAAACGGGTATTCATTGGACAAATAAATTATATTAGAACTTACATGTGATTACATTTTCACGCAATTAGGGGGAATAGATCCTGAGAAATCAGTACCCAGAACAACCACCTCTGGCCATAATAACGGCCTTGATACGCCTGGGCAAGGAGTCAAACAGAGCTTGGATGACGTGTACAGGTACAGCTGCCCCTGCAGCTTCAACACGATACCACAGTTCATCAAGAATAGTGACTGGCGTATTGTCACGAGCCATTTGCTCGGCCACCATTGACCAGACGTTTTCAGTTGGTGAGAGATCTGGAGAATGTGCTGGCGATGGCGGCAGTCGAACATTTTCTGTATCCAGAAAGGCCCGAACAGGACCTGCAACATGCGGTCGTGCATTATCCTGCTGAAATGTAGGGTTTCGGAGGAATCGAAAGAAGAGTACAGCCACGGGTCTTAACACATCTGAAATGTAACGTCCACTGTTCAAAGTGCCGTCAATACGAACAAGAGGTGACCGAGACGTGTAACCAATGGCACCCCATACCATCACTCCGGGTGATACGCCAGTATGGCGATGACGAATACACGCTTCCAATGTGCGTTCACCGCGATCTCGTCAAAAACGGATGCGACCATCATGGTGCTGTAAACCGAACCTGGATTCATCCGAAAAAATGACGTTTTGCCATCCGTGCACCCAGGTTCGTCGTTGAGTACACCATCGCAGGCGATCCTGTCTGTGATGCAGCGTCAAGGGTAACTGCAGCCATGGTCTCCGAGCTGATAGTCCATGCTGCTGCAAACGTCGTCGAACTGTTCGTGCAGATGGTTGTTGTCTTGCAAACGTGCCCATCTGTTGACTCAGGGATCGAGACGTGGCTGCACGATCCGTTACAGCTATGAAGGTAAGATGCCTATCATATCGACTGCTAGTAATACGAGGCCGTTGCGATCCAGCACGGCGTTCCGTGTTACCTTCCTGAACCCACCGATTCCATATTCTGCTAACAGTCATTCGATCTCGACCAACGCAAGCAGCAATGTCGTGATACGATAAACCCCAATCGCGATAGGCTGCAATCCTACCAATATCAAAGTCGTAAACGTGATGGTACGCATTTCTCCTCCTTACACGAGGCATCACAACAACGTTTCAACAGGCACCGCCGGTCAACTGCTGTTTGTGTATGAGAAATCGGTTGGAAACTTTCCTCATGTCAGCACGTTGTAGGTGTCGGCACCGGCGCCAACCTTGTGTGAATGCTCTGAAAAGCTATTCATCTGCACATCACAGCATCTTCTTCCTGTCGGTTAAATTTCGCGTCTGTAGCACGTCATCTTCGTAGAGTAGCAGTTTTAATGGCCAGTAGTGTATCTTCACCCTACGACCGAGAACAGCGGCATTTGCGTAGAGATTTAAATGCTAACAGACAAGCAACACTTCGTGAAAGAATCACAAAAATCAGTGTGGAGTGTACGACGAACGTATCTGTCAGAAGAGTGCGGCGATATTTGACTTCAGTTGGCTATAGCAGCAGACTACCGATAAGAGTGTCTTTGCAAAGAGCACGATATCGCCTGTTGGTGACCATATCGGCTGGACGCTAGACGACTGGAAAACAGTGACCTATCAGACGAATCCCGATTTCGGTTGGTAATAGCTGATGATAGGATTCGAGTGTAGTGCAGACCCCACGAATCCATGGACCCAAGTTGTCACAAGGCACAGTAAGCCGGTGGTGCCTCCACAATTATGTGGCCTGTGTTTACGTGGAATGGAGTGTGTCCTCTGGTCCAGCTGAATCCATCATTGACTGGAAATGGCTATGTTCGGCTACTTGCAGACCATCTGCAGCCGTTCATGGACTGTACGTTTCCAAACAAGGACGGAAGTTTAATGGATGACAATTAACCATGTCACCGGATCTCTGTTGTTACCAACTGGTTTGAGGAGCATTCTGGACAATTCGAGCAAATGATTTGGCCACACAGATCTCCCGGCATGAATCAATTCGAGTACTTATAGAACATAACCGATAGGAAAGTTCGTGCACAAAATCCTGCATTGGTAACACTTCCGAAATTATGAACGGCTATAGAGGCGGCGTAGCTCAATATTTCTGGAGGGCGCTTCCAACGAGTTGTTGAATCCATGTCACGTTGAGTTCCCGCACTGCCTCGGGCAAAACAGGTCCGGCACGATATTAGGACGTATCCGATGATGTGTCACCTCAGTCTATAATGAGATAGGTAACCAATGGTTCGAAATGCATATTTACTGTGTTATGGACATACAGAACACACAAAGCATAACAACAACGAAGCTCATAGGAACTGTTCAAAGTGTCGTTCACCAGTCTCTGTTCATGCATGGCAACGGCGCATGAAGTTCTGCTGCATTCTCTCGAAGATCCCTGGCGTCTGTCGTATCAGGAGGCAGGAAATTTGGGCCCAGCAAGCAGGTCTTCATCCGTTTCCATCGTCTTGACCTAACCCCAGAGGAAAAGGTCTATAGATGTGAGATCCACCGGTGGCGCTGGCCGTGGGACAGGACCTCCTCTTTAAGTTCAACGATGATGGTACTTGTTGTTCAGGTGCTTGCGAACATTAACATCAAAGTGGGCTGGTGCACCGTCGTGCTAAAACCACATCCTTTCGCGGAAAACGAGGGGTACAGTCGGCGATAACTGTGGGAACACATCTCATGGACAATTCGAACGGGAGGCAGCAAATAAGGTCCTATTTACACAGAGAATCGTTGCTGGTGGACACCGATGTGGGTGGTGGGGATTGTCCTCACTCTAGACATGGCTGTTGGGCTGTTGAAAACACCATCACGGGTGAGTGAGGTCTCGTCCGTGAACAACACAAACTCTACGAAGTTGGGCACTGCAGTACGGCGGTGGGTAATCCATTGACAGAAGTGAATGCGGGGCTCAGAATCCTTTGGTCCCAGAGCTTGCACACGTTCTTTATGATAGGCGTGTAATAACTGTTCCACCAGTACTCTACGCGGTATCCTTCGAAGTGAGCGTTTCACCGATAAGTTCAAGGGTACTTATTGCTGGGTCGTCGATCACACGATCCAACATCAACCCCTTAAAGTCTAATGTTCGGACATGTCTTTGGCGGAACCTTTGGCCTGCTCTCTATGACGTGAACGATCCCGTCTCTCCTAAGTTGGTATCCAGGGGAGGTAAACTTCTTCCTGTTAGGATGACGCCTGTTGGGAAAGCGTTCTCTATACATTCGTGCTGCTTTAAGAACACTACCCCTGCCACACCGCACATTAAATGCATGTCTGCAAACTGTCGCCACAAGTAACGTTCCATCTTTGACTACGTGCATTGTACACAGTAAAACACCTCTTCAAGGAGATATCACAAGCTGGCACCAGGAATGTGTGCTACCGGTGCGATGCGTTCGGTCGTCACGTGATACGCCGGCATTAGCTGAGTTGTATATGGTACGTTTGTGTGGTCGTCGGGTGTGTGCGCTGTTTGTCACCCGCTGCCTGCTTCAGAACACGGCAGACAGCCGGGACCTTTGCGAGAATGCAGAAGAACTGCGTGCGCAGTTGCAATACATGCGCTGAGACTGGCGGTGCTCACTTTGAACAATTATATGAACTGCGTTGTCAAAAATGTTCAAATGTGTGTGAATTCCTAAGGGACCAAACTGCTGAGGTCATCGATCCCTAGACATATACACTATTTAAACTAACTCATGCTAAGAGCAACACAAACACCCATGCCCATGGGAGGACTCTAAACTCCGGCGGGAGCGGCCGCGCAATCCGTGACATGGCACCTCAAACCGGGCGGCCACTCCGCGCGGCAGCTGCGTTGTCGTTGTACTGTGTACGCTGTGTATGTCCGTAACACAATGAATATGTAGTTTCGACCCTTTTTTCCGTATCTTAATATAATCGGTTGTGGACCCACTATCACCTGTTTCAGTTTGACCCAAAAGGTTTAAGACACCCTGTATGGAGAGTGCACCTTGACTACTCCAAATGCGTATCATTTCTAGTTTTCCTTCATTGGTATACTTTGTACTCACACAAAAATTCAATTGAAGGTGTCTGACTGAACAATCTGTGTGACTTTTCCATGTATTCCCATTTGTTTATCGACAACTGCGGCAAGTGGACGAGTTATGCCAGTTCGCATATCTGCACTGTTTTCTACTACCGGACAGTCAATGTCAGTTTTCTGTTACATATTTAATTACGTCGTGTTTTGTTGAAAAGTACAGGGAGTGGACCAAAACACCTTCCAGCAGACTCCGAGTAGATAAATACAAGTCCTGTATGGTTTTCAAGGGAATCTTATACTATTCGTCGTACAAAATAGTGTCAAGTCAGGTAATGATTATGGAGGCGGATAGCGATCACCGAGGCGGCTCTCCAAAGAAGACCACAAAAGCTCAACAATATTTAACTCCAGTAATTGCGGTGACCAAGGAAGATGCGATACTTCACCCCGTTGCTCACAAAACCAGTCCACGACGAAATGAACTCTGTAAACAGGGTCCCGTGCGTCTTGGAACACATTATCAAAATATGAAAAAAAATTGTAACATGAGAAGGACCTGATCCACCAAAATCGTCACATAATCCCTGGCAATAATGTGACCTTGCAGAATACCACTGGGGAACGAAGAATACCACGATATGGCTGCCCAAATCTTCACCGAACCCCCGCTATGTTTCAGTCAGTTTGCATTGTGTGTCTGAGATGGTATACGCCAGACGTAAACTCGGCCACAAGTTCAAAACACTTTGAAACAAGACGCATCCGCCCAGATGAATTTCTCCCACTGCTTGGAAGACCTCTGTGACTTCAGCACCAGGTTTTAATGTTAAAGGTATTTGAATCACTGATGAGCTGTCGTAGAATTCTTGCTGTCCCTGCAATTCCATTTTAACGGTGCTGACAGTGTTTGCGAGTGCGACATTCAGCTGTCGTTCTCATATTTTTCCACACAATCCTCTTCAATGACTGTCCGTCACGATCACCCAGCGGAAGATGTTTTTTTCGTTTCACTGCGGGTGGTATAAATTTAGATACTGTGCTTGTTGAAACACCAAACCATTCTGCTACATTGCTAACGGAAGCACGTAACAGTGGGCGCCACCAATTTGCCCTCTTTGGAATGCACTTAGCTACGACATAATGCAATATCTTCGTAATGAAGAAAGTTACAAAAAAGGCAACCTTGCTGGTTAATGTCCCCTTGGTAGCTGCAATACATTTGCTTGCCACATGTTTTGTTTTGCTTCTGGATGAAAAGTTATATGAGGTGGTCCCGATGAACGTTGTTGTTGTGGTCTTCAGTCCTGAGACTGGTTTGATGCAGCTCTCCATGCTACTCTATCCTGTGCAAGCTTCTTCATCTCCCAGTACTTACTGCAACCTACATCCTTCTGAATCTGCTTAGTGTATTCAACTCTTGGTCTTCCTCTACGATTTTTACCCTCCACGCTGCCCTCCAATGCTAAATTTGTGATCCCTTGATGCCTCAGAACATGTCCTACCAACCGGTCCCTTCTTCTTGTCAAGTTGTGCCACAAACTCCTCTTCTCCCCAATTCTACTCAATACCTCCTTATTAGTTATGTGAGCTACCCATCTAATCTTCAGTATTCTTCTGTAGCACCACATTTCGAAAGCTTCTATTCTCTTCTTGTCCAAACTGTTTATCGTCCATGTTTCACTTCCATACATGGCTACACTCCATACAAATACTTTCAGAAACTACTTCCTGACACTTAAATCTACACTCAATGTTAAAAAATTTCTTTTCTTCAGATACGCTTTCCATTCCATTGCCAGTCTAAATTTTATATCCTCTCTACTTCGACCATCATCAGTTATTTTGCTCCCCAAATAGCAAAACTCCTTTACTACTTTACGTGTCTCATTTCCTAATCTAATTCCCTCAGCACCACCCGACTTAATTCGACTACATTCCATTATCCTCGTTTTTCTTTCCTTGATGTTCATCTTATATCCTCCTTTCAAGACACTGTCCATTCCGTTCAACTGCTCTTCCAAGTCCTTTGCTGTCTCTGACAGAATTACAATGTCATCGGCGAACCTCAACGTTTTTATTTCTTCTCCATGGACTTTAATACCTACTCCGAATTTTTCTTTTGTTTCCTTTACTGCTTGCACAGTATACAGATTGAATAACATCGGGGACAGGCTACAACCCTGTCTCACTCCCTTCCCAATCGCTGCTTCCCTTTCATGCCCCTCGACTCTTATAACTGCCATCTGGTTTCTGTACAAATTGTAAATAGCCTTTCGCTCCCTGTATTTTACCCCTGCCACCTTTAGAATTTGAACGAGAATATTCTAGGCAACATTGTCAAAAGCTTACCCTAGGTCTACAAATGCTAGAAATGTAGGTTTGCCTTTCCTTAATCTATTTTCTAAGATAAATCGTAGGGTCAGTATTGCCTCACGTGTTCCAACATTTCTGCGGAATCCAAACTGATCTTCGCCGTGGTCGGCTTCTACCAGTTTTTCCATTCGTCTGTAAAGAATTCGCGTTAGCATTTTGCAGCTGTGACTTATTAAACTGATAGTTCGGTAATTTTCTCATCTGTCAACACCTGCTTTCTTTGGTATTGGAATTATTATATTCTTCATGAAGTCTGAGGGTATTTTGCCTGTCTCATACATCTTGCTCACCAGATGGTAGAGTTTGGTTAGGACTGGCTCTCCCAAGGCCGTCAGTAGTTCCAATGGAATGTTGTCTACTCCCGGGGCCTTGTTTCGACTCAGGTCTTTCAGTGCTCTGTCGAACCCTTCACGCAGTATCGTATCTCCCATTTCATCTTCATCTACATCCTCTTCCATTTCCATAATATTGTCCTCAAGTACATCGCCCTTGTATAGACCCTCCATATACTCCTTCCACCTTTCTGCTTTCCCTTCTTTGCTTAGAACTGGGTTTCCATCTGAGTTCTTAATATTCATACAAGTGGCTCTCTTTTCTCCAAAGGTCTCTTTAGTTTTCCTTTAGGCAGTATCTATCTTACCCCTAGTGAGATAAGCCTCTACATCCTTACATTTGTCCTCTAGCCATCCCTGCTTTGCCATTTTGCACTTCCTGTCGATCTCAATTTTGGACGTTTGTATTCCTTTTTGCCTGCTTCATTTACTGCATTTTTGTATTTTATCCTTTTATCAATTAAATTCAATATTTCTTCTGTTACCCAAGGATTTCTACTAGCCCTCGTCTTTTTGCCTACTTGATCCTCTGCTGCCTTCACTACTTCATCCCTCAGAGCTACCCATTCTTCTTCTACTGTACTTCTTTCCCCCATTCCTGTCAATTGTTCCCATATGCTCTCCCTGAAACTCTGTACAACCTCTGGTTTAGTCAGTTTATCCAGGTCCCATCTCCTTAAATTCCCACCTTTTTGCAGTTTCTTCAGTTTCAATCTGCAGTTCATAACCAATAGATTGTGGTCAGAGTCCACATCTGCCCCTGGAAATGTCTTACAGTTTAAAACCTGGTTCCTGAATCTCTGTGTTACCATTATATAATCTATCTGATACCTTCTAGTATCTCCAGGATTCTTCCATGTATACAACCTTCTTTTATGATTCTTGAACTAAGTGTTAGCTATAAGACACCCTAAAATATTTCTACTAAAATCTAGTCATGCATACACACACACACACACACACACACACACACACACACACACACACACATACATACATACACGCACACACACAAAACATCTACATCTACATGGTTACTCTGCATTTCACACCTAAGTGCCTGGCAGAGGGTTCATCGTACCATTTTCATACTATTTCGCTACCATTCCACTCTCGAATGGCGCATGGGAAAAAGGAACACCTAAATCTTTTCGTTCGAGTTCTGATTTCTCGTATTTTATTATGATGATCATTTCTCCCTACGTAGGTGGGTGTCAACAAAATATTTTCGCATTCGGAAGAGAAAGTTGGTGATTGAAATTTCGTAAATAGATCTCACCGCAAAGAAAACCGCCTTTGTTTCAGTGACTGCTACGAGAACTCGCGTATCATATCAATGACACTCTCGCCCCTATTCCGCGATAACACGAAACGAGCTTCCCTTCTCTGCACTTTTTCGATATCCTCCGTCAATCGTACCTGGTAAGGATCCCACACCGCGCACCAGTATTCCAGCAGAGGACGGACAAGTGTGATGTAGGCTGGCTCTGTAGTGGGTTTGTCGCATCTTCTAAGTGTTCTGCCAACAAAGCGTAGTCTTTGTTTCACCATCCCCACAATATTATCTATGTGGTCTTTCCAATTAAGTTGCTCGTAATTGTAATTCCAAGGTATCTAGTCGAATTGACAGCCCTTAGATTGGTGCGATTTATCGTATACCCAAAATTTATAGGATTTCTTTTAGTACACATGTGGATGACATCGCACTTCTCTTTGTTTAGTGTCAATTACCACTTTTCGCACCATACAGAAATTCTCTCTAGATCATTTTGTAATTGGAATTAATCGTCTGATATTTTAGTAGACGGTAAATTACTGCGTCATCTGCAAACAATCTAAGGGGGCTGCTCAGATTATTACCTAAATCATTTATGTAAATCAGGAACAGCAGAGGGCCTATGACACTACCTTGCGTAACGACAGATATCACTTATGTTCTACTCCTACTCCTTGATTTACCGTCTATCACTACGAACTGTGACCTCTCTGAGAGGAAATCACGAATCCAGTCACACAACTGAGACGATACTCCATATGCACGCAATTTGATTAATAGTCGCTTGTGAGGATCGGTATCAAAAGCCTTCTGGAAATCCAGGAATATGGAATCGATCTGAGATCCCTTGTCGATAGCACTCATCTGCGCGCTACTTAATGCGTTCAGAAACGTCGACTGCGGAATATACAGATAACGGGCAAACTAATATATGCCGTAATTTTTTTATTTGGCCAACAGATAAATTAATCTAATTTTTTTTGTATGAACAATATAATACACACTCTACGATAAAAGTATTCACTCTCACGTAATGCAGAGCTGAGTGTCAATGTAAAAGAAGACGTGGAGTATTGCGTTGGTAGTAAAGAAACAGTAACAGCAGAGAGAAAATGTCAGGAGAGCTCAATAACCTCGAACGTGGACTACTCACTGGATATCACATGAATAACGAATTTATCAGGGACATTTTAACCCTTCTAAAGCTGCCCTGCCCCAATCCACTGTTGATGATGTGATTGGAAGTGGAAAGAAGAAGAAGCTACCACAACTAAATCAAGACCAGGGAGACATTATGTACTGACGGACGACGACGATCCAGCATTGCGGATGTTTTTTGGAAAAAATTGCATTAAATTAATAAAAGGAATCACTTGTCAGTTCCAAAATGCCAAAAACCATATAGGTTAGTTAGGCTGTGGCCCGTTATTGCGTTTTTTTTTTTTTCATCAGCTTCTGATTGGTTAGAAGCGGACCGCCACGAATTCGTCTCCCTTTCCAACCTCTTCATCCTAGAGTAATACCTGCAACCTAAGTCCTCAATTATTTCCTGGATGTATTCCAATCTCGGCCTTCCTCTACAGTTTTGGCCCTCTACGGCTCCCTCTACTACCATGGAAGTCATTCACTGGTATTTTAACAGGTGTCCTGTCATCCTGCCCCTTCTCCTTGTCAGTGTTTCCCACATATTCATTTCCTCTCGGATTGTGCCCTGAACCTCCTCATTTCTCATATTATCTGTACCTAATTTTCAACATTCGTCTATTGCAACACATCTCAAATGCTCCGATTCTCTTCCGTTCCGGTTTTCCCACAGTCCATGTTTCACTCCCGTACAATGCTGTGCGCCAGACGTATATTCTCAGAAATTTCTTCCTTAAATTAAGGCTTATGTTCAATACTAGTACACTTCTATCAGCCAGGAATGCCCTTTCTGCCAGTGCTAGTCTGCTTTTGATGTCCTCCTTACTCCGTCCGTCACTGGTTATTTCGCTGCCTAGGTGGTAGAATTCCTTTACTTCATCTACTTCGTGATCAGCAATCCTGATGTTAAGTTTCTCGCTGTTCTCATTTCTGCTGCTTCTCATTACTTTCGTCTTTCTTCGATTTACTCATTAGAAATTCTGTACTCATTACATTGTTAATTCTATTCAACTGATCACGAAATTCTTCTTCACTTTCACGCAGGATAGTAATGTCATCAGCAAATCGTATCACTAATATCCTTTCGCCTTGAATTTTAATCCTACTCCTGAACGTTTCTTTTATTTCCATCATTGCTTCTTCGATGTACAGATTGAACTGTGGGGGCAAAAGACACTACTACCCGTCTCTCCCTGTACCTTACCCTATTTATCTCAGAATCTCGAACATCTTGCACAATTTTACATTGTCGAACGCTTTTCCCAGGTCGGCAAATCTTATGAACGTGTCTTGATTTTTCTTTAGTCTTGCTCCCATTATTAACCGCAACATCAGAATTGCCTCTCTGGTGTCTTTACCTTTCCAACAGCCAAACTGATCGTCATCTAGCGCATCCTCAATTTTCTTTTCCATTCTTCTGTTTATTATTCTTGTAAGCAACTTTGATGCATGAGCTGTTAAGCTGATTGTGCGGTGATTCTCGCACCTGTCAGCTCTTGTCGCCTTCGGAATTGTGTGGATGATGCTTTTCCGAAAGTCCGATGGTATGTCGCCAGACCCAAACATTCTACACACCAACGGGAATAGTCGTTTTGTTGCCACTTCTCCCAACGATTTCAGAAATTCTGATTAGATGTTATCTATCGCTTCTGTCTTATTTGATCTTAAGTCCTCCAAAGCTCTCGTAAATTCTGATCCTAATACTGGATCCCCTATCTCTTCAAAATGGACTCCTGCTTCTTCTTCTATCACATTAGACAAATCTTCCCCAAAGAGACCTTCAATGTACTCTCTCCACCTATCCGCTCTCTCCTCTGCATTTAACTGTGGAATTCCCGTTGCACTCTTGATGCTGTTTTCACTTTCCTACATGCTGAGTCAGTCCTTCGACAATAATTTCATTTTCGATTTCATCGCACTTTTTCTGCCGCCATTCCGTCTTAGCTTT
The DNA here is from genome assembly GCF_023864275.1 of Schistocerca cancellata. Classification (NCBI taxonomy): domain Eukaryota; kingdom Metazoa; phylum Arthropoda; class Insecta; order Orthoptera; family Acrididae; genus Schistocerca; species Schistocerca cancellata. The sequence continues at coordinate 304,708,771 of NC_064634.1, forward strand.
CCTGCATTTTCTGTCGATTTCATTCATCAGTGACTTGTATTTAAGTACTCCTGAATTTTCTGGAACATTTTTGTACTTCCCTTGCTGCGCTTAAGAAAACGCTAAATGCGGATGGTTACTTGAACACCTCTTACGGCATTGTGTAAAGTGTGTAGAAGAGGAACAATTCGGAGACGGTAATTGTATCAACATGAAAATACTCCCAGTTGTATAGCAGCATCTGTGACGCAATAGCCTGTGGGCAATAACGTTCCTGAAGTGGGGTGGCGTGCCCAGAGTACTGATCCGAGCCCGATGGAACGCCTTTGGGATGAGTTAGAACGTCGACTTCATTACAAACCGCAGCGTCCAGTATCCCGATACGTTCTCTAGTTTCTGATCATGAGAAAGAACTGGTTGCTATTTCTCCACAGACATTCCGACACCTCATTGCAAGTGTTCTCAAAAGAGTTCAAGACGTAGTAAGGGTTAGGGTGGGCACATCTCACATTAATGTGCACTAAGAGGTGTCGGGACACTTTTGATCAGCCAGTATACACCTGGATGGGAAACTTAATGGCCCGTGTTGACAATAAGCATTGGATACATGTCAGGAAAAGTGTGCCACATTCGGTCGACGACATTCGGGAAGCAGATCTTTTGGTGAAGTCTGGAGGAAGTACGATGTTTCCAAAGCTACAACCTTGTTCCCCTTAGTTCACAAGCGGAATCATTCCATTTCACATTCATTATCACGATGAAAATATTGAGTTGATCCATGAAATTTTTATAATGTGGTCAATTTTGTGCCAGTTAGTTTTATTTTCTACTGATTTGTGCTTCTAAAAATACTTCCATTTGCTTATGTACCCTACAACTGATCATGAGTGAGTGAATATGAGTGTGTCTGGAATTCCAGTGTTCCGATGGGCAACCACAATTAGTGTGTGCGTAGTGTGCAGTTACTGGCAATCTAACCCGGTTGGGTGGTTTAGCACTGAGCGAAAATTGAGAGTAGAGCCAAAGATAAACTTTAGGTTCAAACTTTTTCGCGTGGTAATGGGTCAGACTACGGATCTCACTCCCCCTCCACTAGGTTTGAAAGCCATCCGTTTTTCAGCTAGGCGCCATTCTCGCCACTCGGACGACATCTGCGTAAGTGAATGGTGACGCTCTTCTGAGCTCGCTCGTTCAACTGTGGATACAGGTATTTCAGTGCGTTAATTTGACTTGTAGGAGTTTTAAATCTGTTCTGTTTAATAATGAGTTATATTAGGCTGCAGTGTCTATGTTCTGTATTATAGTACTCTCATTTCATTTCGTGCATGAGATAACTTGATGGTCATCGCTTTGTTCGGACTTCAGCTATCACACTGCGTAGCCAGAGTCCGGTGCCTTAAGCACGGTGGGCTCTGTCTTTAATTAAATGTGTTTGCTTAGTAATCTATGTATCGTGTGGAGGATTTTGTGTGGAGTAAAACTATTTTTAATTGGTCACTCTTCGTGTTTAACATCGATTCGGTTGTCCATCAGGACTCCACGTGTTCGCGATTTCGCAGATTATGAAGAACACTGCTATGCACTTTTTAGTGTGTGAGATTCTGTCCCGAACGAACTCCTATATCCAGGGAGAAAAACTGTACGTTATTCGTTAACGACTTTTCTGATGTTTAATAAAATGCTTGACCTTATGTGTATTTGAGATAATGGCAGGTACTGATCTCTCTATTCGCTCTCTGGTTGCCTTAGTAGTGGTAGTAGGGGTAGAATAAATCGTTGCCTGCCTTTCCATTGTAAGAATTTAATTGGAAGGACGTGATTTTTTTTGCATTCTAGTTTGGGACGTTGGTATTTCTGATGCGAATCTGAATCCAGCCTCAATGATCCTTGAAATCATACCCCCCCCCCCCCCCCAATGTAATTTCGTATTAAATGACTCCTATGTAATCATCATTTACTTTTATCTGCTCTTATGTGTACCGTGAATTTTGGTTAGTTAAAGTACGTCAGTACTGGTGACAATTCCGTATGTTTAACTAAACGAATCCTCACCGCTCCTGACGAAAGGATCGTCCTGACTCCGTAAAGAATTTGCCACCACCGATTCCGCTGTCCAATTTCACACATGTACTTACTTCTGAATGATCAATATGCAGGCTGTATTAGAACAGATCAAAAGACAGAAATCAGCAACTAGATTCGTGTGTTTATTAATAATAGAGGACGTACTAAAATAGATGTCATACCTGTCACGTGCCGACCCTGGTAGGGAACTGTCATGAACAGTGGTCGCTAATATTCACAATTGCTTGCTCCGCTATTTCAAGGTTACTTCTCAACCACGATGTTATTGCACTTGGCTCCTCTCGGGAACACGTAGTGACATTGCGGTGAACAAGTACGTCCCAAACTGTCAAAGCTTTCAGATTAGTTGTGCATATACTATCAATCCCGATTACGCGCTGACTCATTGTAAGCCGACCGAAACGCCCTTACTCCCCTATGCAATAATATTGTGGTGCACTAATGCTGTTCTCACAACTCATGCGAATATCGGTGCGTGCAAACAAGCCTAGCGAGGATAAGTGTAACTACTTCTCTGGCCACAAGGAGGGTTGGTTTCGCCTTGCGTTTAGCGCCGATGGCAGTAGTGCTGTTGTTCGGCAGTATCGTTGGCGTGCCGTCGTAATTAGCGATTGTACGGATCGGTTGCAAGGATTTGACCTTGAGGTGATTCGGCTGTGGATGAAAACGAAGTTGGTTGAGCGAAATGGCAAATGGTTCAGTTTCACAAGCTGTAAACACGACATTGTGTTACGTGTTAATGCTAGAATTGAAAAAAAAATGTAATTATTGGTAACTTATGTAATCAGTATTACAGTAATTATGTGATATTCATAACAGTAATGATATTTTAAAAATGATCAAAACACAATCGAACCCTACTGTTTTTACTCCTCAGGAAATTTAATTTTACCTCCCAGGTGTGATTACCCCAGGCTGGAAACACCTACAATAAAGATTGGGTGAACGGCCGAATTTCCTGTGGCGGGCCTCGGCCCCTGGAACCTTTCTGTATTGTTTGGTCGTTTACTGATCGGTTCGGTAGTTGGGCGCACCGAGTGGTAGAGTTAACGCAACCCAGCCTCCGTACACTTCCGTAAGCCATTCAGTGTGCTCATGCGGTGTTGTCGTCTCCCCTAGCAAATCAAAGGCACGTGAACACAACTACGGACGTGCTTGCCCCAAGACTGCACTCCTTGCATGGCGCACCACAGCGCATGCAGTGCCCCAAACGCGAAGCCGCCAGCCTACACAAGTATCAGGCACGTAATCCCTTTATTGCTTCCGGAAAATGTTTTCACAGTTGAAGTGGTGGAAGAAAATGAGAAGGTTGGTACCTTCACTTCCCAGTATCACCTAAATGGCTGTTGTTGTTTATGTGTGCCACGTCCGCCTGCTTATGCCAGCACAGTAGCTCAGCGTGTTCGGTCAGGGGGTTATCTGCCCTCTGTACTAAAGAAACTGAGTCAACGGCTCACCACCGAACTTGAACGGCTGTCATGGGACATCCGCACCGAACAAACGCAGCGAACAAAAAGAAAAAAAGAAAAAGAAAAGCTGGGTGGTTACGTGCTTGCTTCCCATGCAGTGGGGCCAGTTTCGATTCCTGGCTGTGTTGGAAATTTTCTCCGCTCGTGGAGTGGGTGCTGTGTTGTCCTCATTATCATTTCATACTCATCAACGGCACGCAAGTGGCCCCACCCGATGTTGCATCGACTGAAATAAGACTTGCACTCGGCGACCGATATTCCCCGGACGGGGCCTCCCGAGCAAAAATGCTATATGCTCATTTCTCAATTCCATGTGTGTTATATTTGAAATGAAGCCGGGATGCAGTATGATTACTACTGACAGAATTCGACCAGTGTGTCTGGCCTTCCTTGGAATAACTACGCAAAATTTGATGCCCGATAAGGATTGTTCGACTGAGTTAGTCATTTCAGGACTTGCTAAACAAATGTACCTTCAGGTGAAAAGTTTTGGCTGTAGCTCTTTGATGGACTCTCACGCCGCAGTTCCACAACCACATTGATGGACTCTCACGCATGGCCGCAGTTCCACAACCAAATTAAGGGCTACCTTCCTGATTACGCAGTACCTCGCCACAAAGTTGCTCTTGCGCATTTCAAAAGAGTTCGCCTCGTCCTGCAGATTATGTTGACAAATCGCATGGTCCTTAACAGTACCATGCACACCGTTCCATTTCCATGATTCTCGGCTGAAATGCATTCGTAACAACATTTACGAACTCACTTTCCACTTGGGTACCTCTCGGTAATTCATCAATAAAACATAATCAGTACATCCAAAACTAAAAGTCGCTCATTATTTCTATAACTACAAATTGCCTTCATACTCAAGGCACACTGAAACGACCGAATGATCTTACCGACACCTCATCACCTCCTGGCACAGTAGACGAAAAATCAGCAAGCAGACGAATTAGTAACAGACCGCAGTAGCATACAGAATTGCAACTTCGGCTACTGAACCCAGAATGACGTCACTAACGAGGCTAACCTACGGAATTGAACGGTATGGACGATACAGAGTAGGGCTACAGCTACTGGAGTGGCAGATCGGGTGTATTATCCGACTGATACATTAGAAGTACATTAGAAACTAAATACGAGGGGACTTCAAAAAGTAAGTTACAAATTATTACGGCAGGGCAGGTGACTTTTACTGACTGCTGCAATACGCTTCACAGTGACACAAATATATGATATTTTCTTTCCAGCATAGTCACCAAGTTTCTGTCATCAGTAGTCAGAACGATTTACCAACCGTTCAATTCCTCCTCGGTCCCGGAGCCATTCGAGAACTGCTGTGTGAACGTCCTCATCACTGGAAAATCTTTCTCCCCGGACGTTGTTTCAGCTTCCCGACAAGCTGGAAATCGTACATTGGAAGATCTGGACGCTATGGAGGATCAGAATCACTATCGTCTTTGACGCCTTGGTGAAACTGTTGGCACCATTTCATGACAGATGGACGCGACATTGCTTTTGGTCCATATATCGCCAGTATTTCACGGTAAATCCGTGTGCAGCTTAGAAGTTTTGCCCACAATAACCGCACTGATACGCGTACTTCAACTTTGAAATACGTTTCAATTTCCAGCATAATTTCAGTCATTCACTGTGAAGCATGTATTATCCATTCAGGAGTAGAAATGTCTCGGCAGGGAACATGTACTCTCTTTTGACAATACGCCACTCTCGTTGTACAATGGTCTTAGCTAGGGCCAACATGAGTAACTTAGTCTGAAGCCCCTACATACCTCGTTATTGACTGCCAATTTTCTTTTTTGTTTAAGCTGTATAAAGTTATGATTGTTTTTTCAGTTGCGCTCGACTCCTTCCATGAAGTCGAGAGTTGTCTTTGGGCCTTGTTGTTTAACATACCGCTCTCACGTTAACATGGATCAGTGAGATGAATATCACAAGTTTTACTTTGCGACGATTCTGTCTTACATACCGAGGACTGTGGCCGTGGCGCATCCTGCAGAAACTGGTAGTTCTCAGGGTTGCAACCAATCTGCGTCCACGGGTGGCGAGTTTTCTGTGTGAGTGATAACTAATCGACCTTAGGCCGCAGTTCGTTACTGGAGACCGGCAGCTGGTTCCTTTCGTCAGTAACTTTCTAGTTACGCCCGTGAAAGTGTTATCTTGTTGAATCTGGGGCAATACAATAACCAAAACGGATCCCGACTGCCGAACTATTGGCTTGAGGCCCCTTTGTTCAATAGAATCGAGACACTGAAACACATTCGCTTTCTCGCGAACGTCTATGAAACTGCGTACATGCGCGCCATGCTTGACATGTCACCTCAAAGACAATCCGACTCTGGACGACTGTCTGTTGGAGCGGTGTATCTTTGCCAAGGAGTTGGCTAGTATCTCTTAGTGGTACGCGTAACCCTTAACTGCTGCCAGAGCAGTGGCCGTGTATATTTCGGTTGGGAAGCTTCATGGAGCTAGACAGAATGCACTCTTGTTCCTGGCAGTACATCGAGCGGACTTGATGTAGACACATTTCATGTCTTGCAGAGATAAGCGCATTCAACAGACAACTTTCACCAGTATGGTGAAATTGCTGGAAGAGACAAGTACTCCAGCTGCATTCACGTGGTAGAAATTCTACACGTGCTTTAATACTGTTCGGAATTGTGTTGCTTTCCGTATTGCATTTTTCATTCTAACTTTCTATGGGGAGCGTAGTGCCTTAGTTCTGTCTTTTAATACCATCAGACCACTTGGTGTTCAGTTCCCATTTCTACGATAACAATCCATGAATTCAAGTGTCATAAAAACAGATTCTGTCACTCGAAAGGATATATTCAAAAAACTTGGAAACTTATGTTGAATTTTCTTTGTGGTATGGCGGCTGGTGGGGATGTTAAGTGTTTTGATCTGATACTTGTATTTGTCCATTACGAATAAATTTGTAGATGTTGCTTTTTTGAAAGATTTATTGTATATCCGGTATGTTTGATCTTTCTGAATTTATTATCTTCGACCTCTTCTTTTGTTGAAAAGTTTTACTAGGTGTCCCAAATCTCTAGATGCGGACACTTAAAATTTGGCTCAGGAAAACGTGTCCGATTGACTTTCCGTGGATAAAAGCGGCAAAAATACACAGAGCTTGACTTCTGTGGAAGTATTGCAGCACTACAAGTAAGACTACCTAATGCAGAACTTCGAGACACTCGGCAGCAGCGCTATCAGGATTTATTTCTTGCAACACACCACTTCGTAGATTTACAGGTTCTTCGACAGCATAGGTCACAAATGACAAAGATGTTTGTCCTGCAGACTCTGAACTTACTACACGTGAAGCACTCTATTAACATACACTCCTGGAAATGGAAAAAAGAACACATTGACACCGGTGTGTCAGACCCACCATACTTGCTCCGGACACTGCGAGAGGGCTGTACAAGCAATGATCACACGCACGGCACAGCGGACACACCAGGAACCGCGGTGTTGGCCGTCGAATGGCGCTAGCTGCGCAGCATTTGTGCACCGCTGCCGTCAGTGTCAGCCAGTTTGCCGTGGCATACGGAGCTCCATCGCAGTCTTTAACACTGGTAGCATGCCGCGACAGCGTGGACGTGAACCGTATGTGCAGTTGACGGACTTTGAGCGAGGGCATATAATGGGCATGCGGGAGGCCGGGTGGACGTACCGCCGAATCGCTCAACACGTGGGGCGTGAGGTCTCCACAGTACATCGATGTTGTCGCCAGTGGTCGGCGGAAGGTGCACGTGCCCGTCGACCTGGGACAGGACCGCAGCGACGCACGGATGCACGCCAAGATCGTAGGATCCTACGCAGTGCCGTAGGGGACCGCACCGCCACTTCCCAGCAAATTAGGGACACTGTTGCTCCTGGGGTATCGGCGAGGACCATTCGCAACCGTCTCCATGAAGCTGGGCTACAGTCCCGCACACCGTTAGGCCGTCTTCCGCTCACGCCCCAACATCGTGCAGCCCGCCTCCAGTGGTGTCGCGACAGGCGTGAATGGAGGGACGAATGGAGACGTGTCGTCTTCAGCGATGAGAGTCGCTTCTGCCTTGGTGCCAATGATGGTCGTATGCGTGTTTGGCGCCGTGCAGGTGAGCGCCACAATCAGGACTGCATACGACCGAGGCACACAGGGCCGACACCCGGCATCATGGTGTGGGGAGCGATCTCCTACACTGGCCGTACACCACTGGTGATCGTCGAGGGGACACTGAATAGTGCACGGTACATCCAAACCGTCATCGAACCCATCGTTCTACCATTCCTAGACCGGCAAGGGAACTTGCTGTTCCAACGGGACAATGCACGTCCGCATGTATCCCGTGCCACCCAACGTGCTCTAAAAGGTGTAAGTCAGCTACCCTGGCCAGCAAGATCTCCGGATCTGTCCCCCGTTGAGCATGTTTGGGACTGGATGAAGCGTCGTCTCACGCGGTCTGCACGTCCAGCACGAACGCTGGTCCAACTGAGGCGCCAGGTGGAAATGGCATGGCAAGCCGTTCCACAGGACTACATCCAGGATCTCTACGATCGTCTCCATGGGAGAAGAGCAGCCTGCATTGCTGCGAGAGGTGGATATACACTGTACTAGTGCCGACATTGTGCATGCTCTGTTGCCTGTGTCTATGTGCCTGTGGTTCTGTCAGTGTGATCATGTGATGTATCTGACCCCAGGAATGTGTCAATAAAGTTTCCCCTTCCTGGGACAATGAATTCACGGTGTTCTTATTTCAATTTCCAGGAGTGTATTTACAGCCGATGTTTTAATTTAAATTTTGTTTGCATTACTTCCGAGTATCCTACCCCTTTCGTTGCACTTTGCGAACTTTTGTCACCTTCGTAACTTCATCATAACAGTCAAATCGTGTTATTAATGGGTGATGTTCAGTATTTGGAAATATACAGGGCGTTCCTTTTAACTGGTGACATTGAAATATCTCGAAAACTACACTTCGTATCAATAAAAGGTTATACTGTAATTTGTTTGTCTGCGAGGGGACATCCGTTGGTAGCACACTGAACCCTCCACCCCACCCCGTGCTTGGGTGGCGGGGGTCAACTTTGAAATCTTCAATGGGAACCCCCATTTTTTACTGCAGATTACGATTCTAAAGCAAAATCAATATACGTTTTGCCTGAAGCATTTCTTTCATTTCGCCACATATGGCTCTATAATCGGAGGAAAAGAAATCGGTACACAATCGTAATTTGCGACATGCTACTCAATGGTCTTTGAATATACAACGGCACTTGGGACCCCAGTTCCATTCTGCGAGGATAAGACAGGCCAGTATTTCATCACTTCTAATTATGGAACCCATTTGCAATGTTGCATTCCTTCGACATAGCGAACAGGGGTCTACTCGACGTGCCACCGGTGGCCATGTGGCGAACTACGATGTATCATAACAGGCGCTACACTGTGGCCAGAGCTCATGTATCGTGCAGACGTAGAACAGATAGCGGCTCTAAATATTACAGTACTTGCGCAGTGTTTACTGCTTGCACATCTACCTGCCATTTGGAGAACAGATGATAAATGTTGGAACCACAGGAGAAAAACTGAAATGATCCTGATTTACGGAGAATATAGGAGAAATGTGGAGGCTGCTGTTGCCTTATATGCCGAGCGTTTTCCGCGAAAACGTCACTCTCGTTTGTTCCTTTGCTAGGCTGTGAACGCCTCTATGCCTCATGGCAGATTGTAGACCGGCGAAAGGAAACGAAGCAAACCCCTTACAGAAGAAACTAATGCAATAGCTGTACTAGCGGCAGTGCGCCACAAAAAGGCTCAAATGGCTCTGAGCACTATGGTACTCCACTTCTGAGGTCATCAGTCCCCTAGAACTTAGAACTACTTAAACCTAACTAACCTAAGGACATCACACACATCCATGCCCGAGGCAGGATTCGAACCTGCGACGGTAGCGGTCGTGCGGTTCCAGACTGTAGCGCCTAGAACCGCTCGGTCATACCGGCCGGTGCAGTGCGCCACAACCCACGGATAAGCGCCCGACAGTTATAGGCGCAGTTCCGGTATGTCCGTAGGTGGTATTACCGCAGTACGGCATAGTCATAAGTATCGTCCATACCACGTGTCACTGTACCACAAACTTCATGACGCCCATATCCATAACCGGATAGTACTTTGTGAACGGGCACGTAAGCCAACGCAAACGACCCCCGCATTCTTTGGCGAGGTTCTAATTTCCGATGAATCTGCATTCACGAACCATGGTAACGTTAAGTGGCATAACATGCATTAATGGGGAGTAGACAATCCCTACTGGTTACGGAAAGTTGAGCATCAAGATCCTTGGTTGGTAAATGTATGGCTTGGCGTTATGGGAACAAACTCATTGGTCCGTATTTTATCGACAGCACGTTGAATTGATGCAAATATTGAACGTTTTTGGACCAGAAAATGCCGGTACTACTGCAGGATGTTGACCTGGATGTTCGAGAACGAATGTGGTTTTAGCATGACGGTTGCTCAGCTTGAAGCACGGGAGGCATTAGATTGTGTTTACAGTGGTCGGTGTATTTGCAGAGGTAGCCCTATTAATTGGCCTGCTAGGTCCAAGGATTTGACGTCATCGCATTTGTATCTGTGGGGATATTTAAAAAATAAGGTGTACCAGCAAGTGCCAATAGGACGTGAATACATGGTCGACCGCATCACAAACGCCTGTGCTGAAATTCCCGCAAATATGCTTCTTCCTTTATACAGTCATTTGAGAAGCGGACCACTAAGTGTATTAAAGCTGGCGGTACTACGTTTGAATACTTTAACTGTAAAAGCAGAACAGCGTTCGCCTCGAGCCATGGCCACGGTGGTGCGACAAGTAGTCCACTGTTCGATCTATCGGAGGAATACAGCGTTGCGAATGGGGTTTCCAGTTACAAGTTATGAACTACAGGTCTGTCCTACTCTCGCAGCATGGAGGTGGAATCCCACGTGCCACTGTATATTCAACGGCCACTGAGTAGCATATCGTAAATTACGATTGTTTACCCAAATCTATTCCTCCGAATACAACGCCATCTGTGGCGAAACGAAGAAAATTCTTCAGACAAAAGGTATGTAGATTTTGTCGTAGAATCGTAATATGCAAGAAGAAACTGAGGTTCTCGTTGAAGATTTCAAAGTTGACCCCCGCCACCCATGCGCGGGGTGGGGTGACGGGTTTAGTGTGGTATCCTTGGATGTCCCCCTCCGAGACAAACAAATTTGTTTGATACGATGTGTAGTTTTCGAGATATTTCAACGTCTCCAGTTAAAATGGACACCCTGTATTTAAGGGCGGAAACCAGGTTCAAAATCTGACATGAAGTTACAGGTTCACTTTTAAAAGGAGTGGGAGGCTTAAGTCATTAACATACCGAAATTGTAGTGTTACAAGACGATGGGTCGAATTGTGACAGGAGCAGGTTACATTAATTTCTGAAGTGCAGTAGAGGTGAAGGAAGAAGAAAGTGATGGTGATTACAGAAAGCTTCATACTGTAAGTGCCATCGAGTTTAGATGATATGCTCCGAGGGTGAGTCAAATGAAAACCCTAAATACTTTTTAAATATTATTTATTGTGCAGAAGTGGTAAAAAGCTGTATCAGTTTTCAACATAATCTCCCCAATGCTCAATGCAAGTCCTCCAGCGCTTACAAAGTGCATAAATTTCTTCAGAAAAAAAATTCTTTTGGTAGTTGGCGCAACCTCTCATGTGCCACGTGGCGTACCTCTTCATCAAATGGTTCAAATGGCTCTGAGCACTATGGGACTTAACTTCTAAGGTCATCAGTCCCCTAGAACTTAGAACTACTTAAACCTAACTAACCTAAGGACGTCACACACATCCATGCCCGAGGCAGGATTCGAACCTGCGACCATAGCGGTCGTGCAATTCCAGACTGTAGCGCCTAGAACCGCTCGGCCACCTCTGCCGGCCCTCTTCATCAGAACGGAACTTCTTTCCTCCCACTGCGTCTTTGAGTAGTTCAAACACATGGAAATCACTTGGATCAAGGTCTGGTGAGTATGGTGGATGAGGAAGACACTCAAAATGCAGGTCTATGGTTGTTGCAACCTGCAACTTTTGTACGGGCAGTGTAGGGCCTTGCATTGTCGTGTTGCAAAAGGACACCTGCTGATAGCAACCCACTTCGTTTTGATTTGATTGCAGGCCGCAGATGGTTTTTAAGGAGATCTGTTTATGATGCACTGGTGACAGTGGTCCCTGTAGGGATGTAATGCTCCAAAATGACGTCTTTTTCGTCTCAAGAGAGAGTCAGCATAACCTTCCCTGGTGATGGTTCTGTTCGAAACTCCCTTGATTTTGGTGATGAGGAACGGCGCCATTCCTTGTTCGCTCTCTTCGTTTCCGGTTGGTGGAAGTGAACCCAGGTTTCGTCCCCAGTAACGATTCCTGCAAGGAAGCCATCAGTTTCTCGTTTAAGGCGCCGAAGAAGTTCTTCACAAGCAACGACACGTCGTTCTCTCATTTCAGGAGTCAGCTGCCGTGGCACCCATCTTGCAGACACTTTGTGAAACTGGAGCACATCATGCACAGTGTGGTGTGCTGACCCGTGACTAATCTCTAAACGTGCTGCAGTGTCATTCAGTATCACTCGGCGGTTTTCCTTCAGTATGGCTTCGACTGCTGCAATGTTCTGTGGAGTCACAACTCGTTGTGGCTGACCTGGACGAGGAGCATCTTCCACTGAAGTCACACCATTTGCGAAACTCCTACTCCATTCGTAGACTTGCTGCTGTGACAAACATGCATCACCGTACTGAACCTTCGATCGTCGATGAATTTCAACAGGTTTCAGACCTTCACTACGCAAAATTCGAATAACAGAACGTTGTTCTTCCCTGGTGCAAGTCGCAAGTGGGGCGGCCATCTTTATACTGATACTGCGACGGTATGTGCGCATCTGCACTACGCTGCCTCCTACAGGCCATTCTGCACGCTGTTTGTAGCAGGCTTACCAACTTACAGGATAAAGGCGCGAAATTTCGATTAGTTATTATAAATTTAAGGTTTTCATTTGACTCACCCTCGTACATAGGGACAAGCGCGAATAATTTTGCCCTCTGAGCGCGTAGATTAGGGATGGGTACGCATTCGCTAGCGGCGACTTACGTAGTCGCTGACGGTGACGTCGACGTGGCGGGCGAGTGCGTCGAGAAGGGCGTGCGTGGAGACGCCGCGCAGCCAGGCGTCCCAGTCGAGGCGGAACTGGCAGACGAGCGGCACGTCTGCGAGGCGGTGGGCGCGGAACGCGGGCTCGAAGAAGTCGGCGTCGCCCTGCTGGGGGGCCGGCTCCTCCAGGGGGCGGCACACCGCGTCGGGCAGGCCGCGCAGCCCCACCACCAGCGCCCCCGTGTGCGGTGGGCGGCCGGGTGAGGGCGGCGGCGGGGGCGACGCCGGCGCCGGCGCCTCGCCAGAGTCGTCCTCCCTCTCCCCCTCCTCCTGAGGTATTCGAGGACACTGACTTCAGCCAAACGATGTTAAAATACACTGCTCGTTAAAAAAATTTGAGACGCGCAGGTCGACACGAATTTTAAATTATTAACAGAATGATTTTATTTTATTTTTGTATTTATTTATTTATTTTGCTAAAATATTGTCTAGATAGCTTAATATACCACGTCTGCTATGTCATCCCCATGACGTTATTGTGAAAATTTACGAAACTAGCACGACGATATAAAAAACAAGCGTTGTTGTTGTTGTTGTGGTCTTCAGTCCAGAGACTGGTTTGATGCAGCTGTCCATACTACTCTATCCTGTGCAGGGTTCTTCATCTCCCAGTACCTACTGCAACCTACATCCTTATGAATCTGTTTAGTGCATTCATCTCTTGGGCTCCCTCTACGATTTTTACCCTCCACGCTGCCCTCCAATTCTAAATTGGTGATCACTTGATGCCTCAGAATATGCCCTACCAAGCGATCCGTTCTTCTAGTCAAGTTGTGCCATAAATTCCTCTTCTACCCAATTCTATTCAATTCCTCCTCATTAGTTATGTGATCTACCCATCTAATCTTCAGCAGTCTTCTGTAGCACCACATTTAGAAAGCTTCTATTCTCTTCTTGTCTAAACTATTTATCGTCCATGTGTCATTCTCATACATGGCTACACTCCATACAAATACTTTCAGAAACGACTTCCTGACACACAAATTTATACTCGATGTTAACAAATTTCTCTTCTTCAGAAACGCTTTCCTTGCCATTGCCAGTCTACATTTTATATCCTCTCTACTTCGACCATCATCAGTTATTTTGCTCCCCAAATAGCAAAACTCATATACTACTTTAAGCGTCTCATTTCCTAATCTAATTCCCTCAGCATCTTCCGATTTAATTCGACTACATCCCATTATCCTCGTTTTGCATTTGTTGATGTTCATCTTATAGCCTCCTTTCAAGACACTGTCCATTCCTTTCAGCTGCTCTTTCAGGTCCTTTGCTGTCTCCGACAGAATTACAATGTCATCGGCGAACCTCAACGTTTTTATTTCTTCTCCATGGATTTTAATTCCAACTCCGAATTTTTTTGCTTCCTTTACTGCTTGCTCAATACACAGATTGAATAACAACGCGTATAGGCTACAATCCTGTCTTACTCCCTTCCCAACCATTGCTTACCTTTCATGCCCATCGACTCTTATAACTGCCATCTGGTTCCTGTACAAATTGTAAATAGCCTTTCGCTCCCTGTATTTTACCCCTGCCTCCTTCAGAATTTGAAAGAGAGTATTCCAGTCAATATTGTCAAAAGCTTTCTCTAAGTCTACAAATGCTAGAAACGTAGGTTTGACTTTCCTTAATCTATTTTCTAAGATAAGTCGTAGGGGCAGTATTGCCTCACGTGTTCCATCATTTCTACAGAATCCTAACTCATCTTCCGCGAGGTCGGCTTCTGCCAGTTATTCTATTCAACTGTACAGGATTTGTGTTAAATAACGAAAATATCGGTAAAAGCCATTAAGACAATGTGTTGTGATTATTGCAGTGAAATATTGTAAAATAATATAGAAAAAGAACAATGAAAATTACTGTTAATACGAAAACTACATATTTCAGGTATAATCTGTGAACAAAGATAAAAATGAATACACAGTTCTCTAACGAGGAAGAAAGAGAAAAAACTAACTACTATTCGTTTTGTTCTTGATTGTAGAAGGATGCCATTGACGATTCTAATGAGAATGGTATGTGTTTTTTACTAATACTGTAAGAAAATGCATTCTTATGATAATAATAATTAATCCTATAAATGTGTAAACTTGTATTTTCCTTTCAATAGTGCAGGGAAAGGCGTCCCAGAATTATCACTGAATAAAATGTAGTTTTCATATACTGAGCTGATTTTGTTTCAAAGATGCCGTTACGGGCGAGAAGATAATTTAAGATTTTCATTACGCCACACGGCTTAAAAATAGGAATTCACTCGCTGAGAATTATCTGCTTAAGTGTTTAACTTGAAAGTGAATTAATATTTCATTGCAGAAACAGTTATTGTGTTAGCCTGGACTAGTCAGCACAGATCAGGTCTCACACGATTCACTACATAAAAAATAATTGTAATTTAGATGTAAATAGAAAATAGGTTTCAAAGAATTTTAATCAGTTCTATAACAAGATTTCAATGCGAACCTCACAGAAAGCCCAGAGTCTCTTCTCATTAACAGTCCAATGAAGCTGGTCGGATTTTAATGTGCGAGATATTTGGCTTTGGTACATTTCATGTTTAATACGTTAAACACAAATATGTTAGACTGCTAGAACTCGCAGTTGAAAAGAAATTAACATTACTCGCACAACAATCAAAGCATTTGACGAAATCGTTAAGAGTTTGGTTCGCTTTGTGTTGCAGAGCGGCACTGAGCGACTGCAAATGGCAAAAGGTACGTGAAACATAATATTCTAAGAACGACAGGCCCTCAAAAAACTAAAGTATCTGGGGCCAAGGCCCCCAAGAAAAATAAATTTCTTTTTATTGAAAATAGCAAAGCTCCATTAGGGTGGCTTTAGTGGTGTTGCTCTTTCTAATTTGGAACCTTTCATATCAGAGAACGTCATTACGTGTCAGTAGAATTGAGTATTCATCATTTACACCTGCATTTCCCATTGATACTGAGAGTAAGTCATCTTAATTATATCTTGTGCTACACGAACATTGACAATAACATCATACAGTACGAAGATTAGTACACTGACCAGAAAATTTCGAGACTGGATTATTAAAAAAGAGAGAAACATTAAGATTGTTGTTTTAATCTGCATCTAGGAAAATACCAGACAGTAATGCAATTAAATAAGAACTAATTAAGTATGCATCTCCCACACTGAAATCAAGTTTTCCCAACTGTAATAAATTCCGTACAAATAAGAAAATTTCAGAGGACTGGAAATCAGAAGCAAGACGCAAAAGTGCATCTTGGATGCCCAGTCTCATATCAGTATTTTACCAAGCCAACTTATTAATTACGAAAAAGAGGCCCCTTTTCATATTATCTTATTACAATTTAGGTACTTATTAACTGTATAATTTGTAGGCAGCATTCTCATTGATAATAACTGTGACTATTGCGGAAGTCGATTATTGCTGCTCCTATCCCTTAAAGAGTATGAAAGCCAAAAAGAACACGAAGATTACAGTCTTATGTCAAGTACTGTTTGCACCGAGGTACTGCAATGCTCTGTAATGGAATTTTGTTCTAGATTATGCTCATGGAAATGTATATACAAGAATGTAATTCATTATTATTATTTCGCATCGTTTGGTTCATTTTTAAAGATGTTCCTCTTCATTCCCGCGACTACCCTTAGCCTAAAGACTACACTTATTCCAAATACTGTCGTTTTTTAAAACTATAAAACTGCGAAAGCCTCGCACGGGTCCCCTGGTCCTATTTATTGACAAAAAAGCAGACAGAAGAAGCTGCGAAAACTGTAGGGGCATCTCCCCGCTAATTACGGGCTATAAAATATATTCTAAGACAGTAACACAGAACCCAGCAGTAATTCTTGAAAACATTGTGCTAGAAGTGCAATAGGGTCTTAGAAAAGGTATATGGTACACCGAGTATACGGGCGGTATTAGACATATCATTAAAGAACAAAGAAAGTTCAATAGAGAGACACATCTTCTATTCAAAGACTATGTGATAACTTTCGGTAAAGTAAATAGAGAAAAGCTATGGGACATAATGAATAAAATGAAATACCACCGCACATAATGAAGGTAGTAGAAATCATGAATCAAGGATCAGAAATTAGTATTGCAGGAAATGTACATTGTAAGACAAGGACAAATTTGGGAGTAAGACAATGATGCAGTTTGTCCCCGATTCTTTTTATTATGTGTTTTGACGACATGCTGTGACAATGGACAAGTAAATTAAGTCTTTATACTTACGACTTCAGTAAAAGGAATTATTGTATGACATTACTCTTTTTTGATGATCATGTCGTAATTGCCGATAACAAAAACACACTTCAAAGTGCTGCTCACATTTCATCCACAACAGCTATGTTATATACTCTATTAGTATTTTCAAAGAAAACAATAGTTACGGTTTCAGTTGGCAGGACCCAATTCGCAGCAAAATACGAGGGTTGCCCAGAAAGTAATACACGGCATTTTTTTCCTCAGCCAATACACAATGCTACGAATGTGAAACGTCACGTTATGTGTTATCTGAAGTCTCTTGAGTGAGCGCGCAAAGTTTCTGCCACTTCCAATAGATAGCGTAGCTGCAGGACACTCTCAAAATGGCGTCTGTAGGTGATGCACATTACAAGCAACATACCGTCATTGAGTTTCTCAAAAAAATGTGCAAATGTGTGTAAAATCTTATGGGACTTAACTGCTAAAGTCATCAATCCTTAAGCTTACACACTACTTAACCTAAATTATCCTAAGGACAAACACACACACCCATGCCCGAGGGAGGACTCGAACCCCTGCCGGGACCAGCCGCACAGCCCATGAGTGCAGCGCCTGAGATCGCTCGGCTAATCCCGCCGGCATTGAGTTTCTCACTGCAGAGAAAGAAACTATGGGGAATATTCACAAAGTCTTGGAGCATCTTCTGTCGACAGAAGTATGGTTAGTCGCCGGGCACGGAGGGTGAGGCCATCAGAAGGCGGTTCGTCGGAGCTCCATGATTTGCAGTGATCGGGGAGACCATCCACGGCTGTCACACCTGATATGTTGCAGCGAGCTGATGTTGTCATTCGCGAGGACAGACACATTATGACTCGGCAGTTGGCGCTGCATATGTCAATCAGCAAAGGAAGTGTGGATGCAATTATCCGCACTCTTGGACTTTAAAATGTTTGTGGAAGATGGGTCCCACGGTGTGTAACGGTGGATCACAAATCGCACAGTCAAAAACATTTGTCTTGATTTGTTCCAACGTTTTGTAGCTGGAGGCTTCCTTGTCCTGAATTGTGGCAAGTGATGAAACCTGGGTTCACCATTTTGAGCCCGAAACAAAACGACAGTCGATGGAAAGGCGCCATTCCAACTCCTAAGAGAAAAAAAAAATTCAAAGCAACTGTTCCAGCCGGTAATGTCATGATCACCGTGTCCTGGGACTGTGAAGGTGTTAGTCTCATTTATCTGACGCCAAGAGGCGGTACCATTAATTCAGAAGCATAGGTCAACACATTAAGAAACTAAAGACTCATTTCCGGCGAATTCGGCGCCACAGCAACCCAGGAGACGTTTTGAAGCTCGGCTCAAGACAAGTCTGTGGACTACTGAACACATTGCAAAGCAGGGTTGGACAGGGTCACCCCGTCCACCCTGACCTAGTGCCCTCAGACTTCCACTTGTTTGGGCCATTAAAGAATGCCATTCGTGGGAGACATTTTGAGGACGATGAGGAGGTGATTCACACAGTGATGCACTGGCTCCTCCATCAGGGCAAGCATTGGTACCGACAGGGCAAACACGCCCTTGTTTCGCGCTGGAGGAAGGCCATAAACTGGATGGAGATTACGTGGAAAAGTAGGGTGTGTAGATAAAACACAGTACTTTCGTGTGTATAATTGTCATCATGTCCAATAAAGAATTGTTGAAGAAAAATAAAATGAGATGCAATACTTTATAGCAACCCACATCGTGATAAATGACAAGAAGACGGAAGGTTCTAGGCGCGCAGTCCGGAACCGCACGGCTGCTGCGGTCGCAGGTTAGAATCCTGCCTCGGGCATGGATGTGTGTGATGTCCTTAGGTTAGTTAGGTTTAAGTAGTTCTAAGTTCTAGGGGACTGATGACCACAGATGTTAAGTCCCATAGTGCTCAGAGCCATTTGAACCATTTTTTGAAGACGGAAGGAGTAAACAAGATTATGTTCTTGGCAAATACTACACGGCGTGCTCACGTGCCGATAATCCTTGAAGTTCCACAATCAACTGTGTAGAAACTCAGTGCTGTAACAGGCACCGCCGGCCATGGTGGCCGAGCGGTTCTAGGCGCTTCAGTCTGGAACCGCGTGACCGCTACGATCGTAGGTTCGAATCCTGCCTCGGGCATGGATGTGTGTGATGTCCTTAGGTTAGTTAGGTTTAAGTAGTTCTAAGTTCTAGGGGACTGATGACCACAGATGTTAAGTCCCATAGTGCTCAGAGCCATTTGAACCATTTTTTGAAGACGGAAGGAGTAAACAAGATCATGTTCTTGGCAAATACTACACGGTGTGCTCACGTGCCGATAATCCTTGAAGTTCCACAATCAACTGTGTAGAAACTCAGTGCTGTAACAGGCACCGCCGGCCATGGTGGCCGAGCGGTTCTAGGCGCTTCAGTCTGGAACCGCGTGACCGCTACGATCGTAGGTTCGAATCCTGCCTCGGGCATGGATGTGTGTGATGTCCTTAGGTTAGTTAGGTTTAAGTAGTTCTAAGTTCTAGGGGACTGATGACCACAGATGTGAAGTCCCATAGTGCTCAGAGTCATTTGAACCATTTTTTGATGACGGAAGGAGTAAACAAGATCATGTCCTTGGCAAATACTACACGGTGTGCTCACGTGCCGATAATCCTTGAAGTTCCACAATCAACTGTGTAGAAACTCAGTGCTGTAACAGGCACCGCCGGCCATGGTGGCCGAGCGGTTCTAGGCGCTTCAGTCTGGAACCGCGTGACCGCTACGATCGTAGATTCGAATCCTGCCTCGGGCATGGATGTGTGTGATGTCCTTAGGTTAGTTAGGTTTAAGTAGTTCTAAGTTCTAGGGGACTGATGACCACAGATGTTAAGTCCCATAGTGCTCAGAGCCATTTGAACCATTTTTTGAAGACGGAAGGAGTAAACAAGATCATGTTCTTGGCAAATACTACACGGTGTGCTCACGTGCCGATAATCCTTGAAGTTCCACAATCAACTGTGTAGAAACTCAGTGCTGTAACAGGCACCGCCGGCCATGGTGGCCGAGCGGTTCTAGGCGCTTCAGTCTGGAACCGCGTGACCGCTACGATCGTAGATTCGAATCTTGCCTCGGGCATGGATGCGTGTGATGTCTTTAGGTTAGTTAGGTTTAAGTAGTTCTAAGTTCTAGGGGACTGATGACCACAGATGTTAAGTCCCATAGTGCTCAGAGCCATTTGAACCATTTTTTGAAGACGGAAGGAGTAAACAAGATCATGTTCTTGGCAAATACTACACGGTGTGCTCACGTGCCGATAATCCTTGAAGTTCCACAAACAACTGTGTAGAAACTCAGTGCTGTAACAGGCACCGCCGGCCATGGTGGCCGAGCGGTTCTAGGCGCTTCAGTCTGGAACCGCGTGACCGCTACGATCGTAGGTTCGAATCCTGCCTCGGGCATGGATGTGTGTGATGTCCTTAGGTTAGTTAGGTTTAAGTAGTTCTAAGTTCTAGGGGACTGATGACCACAGATGTTAAGTCCCATAGTGCTCAGAGCCATTTGAACCATTTTTTGAAGACGGAAGGAGTAAACAAGATCATGTTCTTGGCAAATACTACACGGTGTGCTCACGTGCCGATAATCCTTGAAGTTCCACAATCAACTGTGTAGAAACTCAGTGCTGTAACAGGCACCGCCGGCCATGGTGGCCGAGCGGTTCTAGGCGCTTCAGTCTGGAACCGCGTGACCGCTACGATCGTAGGTTCGAATCCTGCCTCGGGCATGGATGTGTGTGATGTCATTAGGTTAGTTAGGTTTAAGTAGTTCTAAGTTCTAGGGGACTGATGACCACAGATGTTAAGTCCCATAGTGCTCAGAGCCATTTGAACCATTTTTTGAAGACGGAAGGAGTAAACAAGATCATGTTCTTGGCAAATACTACACGGTGTGCTCACGTGCCGATAATCCTTGAAGTTCCACAATCAACTGTGTAGAAACTCAGTGCTGTAACAAGCACCGCCGGCCATGGTGGCCGAGCGGTTCTAGGCGCTTCAGTCTGGAACCGCGTGACCGCTACGATCGTAGGTTCGAATCCTGCCTCGGGCATGGATGTGTGTGATGTCCTTAGGTTAGTTAGGTTTAAGTAGTTCTAAGTTCTAGGGGACTGATGACCACAGATGTTAAGTCCCATAGTGCTCAGAGCCATTTGAACCATTTTTTGAAGACGGAAGGAGTAAACAAGATCATGTTCTTGGCAAATACTACACGGTGTGCTCACGTGCCGATAATCCTTGAAGTTCCACAATCAACTGTGTAGAAACTCAGTGCTGTAACAGGCACCGCCGGCCATGGTGGCCGAGCGGTTCTAGGCGCTTCAGTCTGGAACCGCGTGACCGCTACGATCGTAGGTTCGAATCCTGCCTCGGGCATGGATGTGTGTGATGTCCTTAGGTTAGTTAGGTTTAAGTAGTTCTAAGTTCTAGGGGACTGATGACCACAGATGTTAAGTCCCATAGTGCTCAGAGCCGTTTGAACCATTTTTTGAAGACGGAAGGAGTAAACAAGATCATGTTCTTGGCAAATACTACACGGTGTGCTCACGTGCCGATAATCCTTGAAGTTCCACAATCAACTGTGTAGAAACTCAGTGCTGTAACAGGCACCGCCGGCCATGGTGGCCGAGCGGTTCTAGGCGCTTCAGTCTGGAACCGCGTGACCGCTACGATCGTAGGTTCGAATCCTGCCTCGGGCATGGATGTGTGTGATGTCCTTAGGTTAGTTAGGTTTAAGTAGTTCTAAGTTCTAGGGGACTGATGACCACAGATGTTAAGTCCCATAGTGCTCAGAGCCATTTGAACCATTTTTTGAAGACGGAAGGAGTAAACAAGATCATGTTCTTGGCAAATACTACACGGTGTGCTCACGTGCCGATAATCCTTGAAGTTCCACAATCAACTGTGTAGAAACTCAGTGCTGTAACAGGCACCGCCGGCCATGGTGGCCGAGCGGTTCTAGGCGCTTCAGTCTGGAACCGCGTGACCGCTACGATCGTAGGTTCGAATCCTGCCTCGGGCATGGATGTGTGTGATGTCCTTAGGTTAGTTAGGTTTAAGTAGTTCTAAGTTCTAGGGGACTGATGACCACAGATGTTAAGTCCCATAGTGCTCAGAGCCATTTGAACCATTTTTTGAAGACGGAAGGAGTAAACAAGATCATGTTCTTGGCAAATACTACACGGTGTGCTCACGTGCCGATAATCCTTGAAGTTCCACAATCAACTGTGTAGAAACTCAGTGCTGTAACAGGCACCGCCGGCCATGGTGGCCGAGCGGTTCTAGGCGCTTCAGTCTGGAACCGCGTGACCGCTACGATCGTAGGTTCGAATCCTGCCCGGGCATGGATGTGTGTGATGTCCTTAGGTTAGTTAGGTTTAAGTAGTTCTAAGTTCTAGGGGACTGATGACCACAGATGTTAAGTCCCATAGTGCTCAGAGCCATTTGAACCATTTTTTGAAGACGGAAGGAGTAAACAAGATCATGTTCTTGGCAAATACTACACGGTGTGCTCACGTGCCGATAATCCTTGAAGTTCCACAATCAACTGTGTAGAAACTCAGTGCTGTAACAGGCACCGCCGGCCATGGTGGCCGAGCGGTTCTAGGCGCTTCAGTCTGGAACCGCGTGACCTCTACGATCGTAGGTTCGAATCCTGCCTCGGGCATGGATGTGTGTGATGTCCTTAGGTTAGTTAGGTTTAAGTAGTTCTAAGTTCTAGGGGACTGATGACCACAGATGTTAAGTCCCATAGTGCTCAGAGCCATTTGAACCATTTTTTGAAGACGGAAGGAGTAAACAAGATCATGTTCTTGGCAAATACTACACGGTGTGCTCACGTGCCGATAATCCTTGAAGTTCCACAATCAACTGTGTAGAAACTCAGTGCTGTAACAGGCACCGCCGGCCATGGTGGCCGAGCGGTTCTAGGCGCTTCAGTCTGGAACCGCGTGACCGCTACGATCGTAGGTTCGAATCCTGCCTCGGGCATGGATGTGTGTGATGTCCTTAGGTTAGTTAGGTTTAAGTAGTTCTAAGTTCTAGGGGACTGATGACCACAGATGTTAAGTCCCATAGTGCTCAGAGCCATTTGAACCATTTTTTGAAGACGGAAGGAGTAAACAAGATCATGTTCTTGGCAAATACTACACGGTGTGCTCACGTGCCGATAATCCTTGAAGTTCCACAATCAACTGTGTAGAAACTCAGTGCTGTAACAAGCACCGCCGGCCATGGTGGCCGAGCGGTTCTAGGCGCTTCAGTCTGGAACCGCGTGACCGCTACGATCGTAGGTTCGAATCCTGCCTCGGGCATGGATGTGTGTGATGTCCTTAGGTTAGTTAGGTTTAAGTAGTTCTAAGTTCTAGGGGACTGATGACCACAGATGTTAAGTCCCATAGTGCTCAGAGCCATTTGAACCATTTTTTGAAGACGGAAGGAGTAAACAAGATCATGTTCTTGGCAAATACTACACGGTGTGCTCACGTGCCGATAATCCTTGAAGTTCCACAATCAACTGTGTAGAAACTCAGTGCTGTAACAGGCACCGCCGGCCATGGTGGCCGAGCGGTTCTAGGCGCTTCAGTCTGGAACCGCGTGACCGCTACGATCGTAGGTTCGAATCCTGCCTCGGGCATGGATGTGTGTGATGTCCTTAGGTTAGTTAGGTTTAAGTAGTTCTAAGTTCTAGGGGACTGATGACCACAGATGTTAAGTCCCATAGTGCTCAGAGCCATTTGAACCATTTTTTGAAGACGGAAGGAGTAAACAAGATCATGTTCTTGGCAAATACTACACGGTGTGCTCACGTGCCGATAATCCTTGAAGTTCCACAATCAACTGTGTAGAAACTCAGTGCTGTAACAGGCACCGCCGGCCATGGTGGCCGAGCGGTTCTAGGCGCTTCAGTCTGGAACCGCGTGACCGCTACGATCGTAGGTTCGAATCCTGCCTCGGGCATGGATGTGTGTGATGTCCTTAGGTTAGTTAGGTTTAAGTAGTTCTAAGTTCTAGGGGACTGATGACCACAGATGTTAAGTCCCATAGTGCTCAGAGCCATTTGAACCATTTTTTGAAGACGGAAGGAGTAAACAAGATCATGTTCTTGGCAAATACTACACGGTGTGCTCACGTGCCGATAATACTTGAAGTTCCACAATCAACTGTGTAGAAACTCAGTGCTGTAACAGGCACCGCCGGCCATGGTGGCCGAGCGGTTCTAGGCGCTTCAGTCTGGAACCGCGTGACCGCTACGATCGTAGGTTCGAATCCTGCCTCGGGCATGGATGTGTGTGATGTCCTTAGGTTAGTTAGGTTTAAGTAGTTCTAAGTTCTAGGGGACTGATGACCACAGATGTTAAGTCCCATAGTGCTCAGAGCCATTTGAACCATTTTTTGAAGACGGAAGGAGTAAACAAGATCATGTTCTTGGCAAATACTACACGGTGTGCTCACGTGCCGATAATCCTTGAAGTTCCACAATCAACTGTGTAGAAACTCAGTGCTGTAACAGGCACCGCCGGCCAGGGTGGCCGAGCGGTTCTAGGCGCTTCAGTCTGGAACCGCGTGACCGCTACGATCGTAGGTTCGAATCCTGCCTCGGGCATGGATGTGTGTGATGTCCTTAGGTTAGTTAGGTTTAAGTAGTTCTAAGTTCTAGGGGACTGATGACCACAGATGTTAAGTCCCATAGTGCTCAGAGCCATTTGAACCATTTTTTGAAGACGGAAGGAGTAAACAAGATCATGTTCTTGGCAAATACTACACGGTGTGCTCACGTGCCGATAATCCTTGAAGTTCCACAATCAACTGTGTAGAAACTCAGTGCTGTAACAGGCACCGCCGGCCATGGTGGCCGAGCGGTTCTAGGCGCTTCAGTCTGGAACCGCGTGACCGCTACGATCGTAGGTTCGAATCCTGCCTCGGGCATGGATGTGTGTGATGTCCTTAGGTTAGTTAGGTTTAAGTAGTTCTAAGTTCTAGGGGACTGATGACCACAGATGTTAAGTCCCATAGTGCTCAGAGCCATTTGAACCATTTTTTGAAGACGGAAGGAGTAAACAAGATCATGTTCTTGGCAAATACTACACGGTGTGCTCACGTGCCGATAATCCTTGAAGTTCCACAATCAACTGTGTAGAAACTCAGTGCTGTAACAGGCACCGCCGGCCATGGTGGCCGAGCGGTTCTAGGCGCTTCAGTCTGGAACCGCGTGACCGCTACGATCGTAGGTTCGAATCCTGCCTCGGGCATGGATGTGTGTGATGTCCTTAGGTTAGTTAGGTTTAAGTAGTTCTAAGTTCTAGGGGACTGATGACCACAGATGTTAAGTCCCATAGTGCTCAGAGCCATTTGAACCATTTTTTGAAGACGGAAGGAGTAAACAAGATCATGTTCTTGGCAAATACTACACGGTGTGCTCACGTGCCGATAATCCTTGAAGTTCCACAATCAACTGTGTAGAAACTCAGTGCTGTAACAGGCACCGCCGGCCATGGTGGCCGAGCGGTTCTAGGCGCTTCAGTCTGGAACCGCGTGACCGCTACGATCGTAGGTTCGAATCCTGCCTCGGGCATGGATGTGTGTGATGTCCTTAGGTTAGTTAGGTTTAAGTAGTTCTAAGTTCTAGGGGACTGATGACCACAGATGTTAAGTCCCATAGTGCTCAGAGCCATTTGAACCATTTTTTGAAGACGGAAGGAGTAAACAAGATCATGTTCTTGGCAAATACTACACGGTGTGCTCACGTGCCGATAATCCTTGAAGTTCCACAATCAACTGTTTAGAAACTCAGTGCTGTAACAGGCACCGCCGGCCATGGTGGCCGAGCGGTTCTAGGCGCTTCAGTCTGGAACCGCGTGACCGCTACGATCGTAGGTTCGAATCCTGCCTCGGGCATGGATGTGTGTGATGTCCTTAGGTTAGTTAGGTTTAAGTAGTTCTAAGTTCTAGGGGACTGATGACCACAGATGTTAAGTCCCATAGTGCTCAGAGCCATTTGAACCATTTTTCGAAGACGGAAGGAGTAAACAAGATCATGTTCTTGGCAAATACTACACGGTGTGCTCACGTGCCGATAATCCTTGAAGTTCCACAATCAACTGTGTAGAAACTCAGTGCTGTAACAGGCACCGCCGGCCATGGTGGCCGAGCGGTTCTAGGCGCTTCAGTCTGGAACCGCGTGACCGCTACGATCGTAGGTTCGAATCCTGCCTCGGGCATGGATGTGTGTGATGTCCTTAGGTTAGTTAGGTTTAAGTAGTTCTAAGTTCTAGGGGACTGATGACCACAGATGTTAAGTCCCATAGTGCTCAGAGCCATTTGAACCATTTTTTGAAGACGGAAGGAGTAAACAAGATCATGTTCTTGGCAAATACTACACGGTGTGCTCACGTGCCGATAATCCTTGAAGTTCCACAATCAACTGTGTAGAAACTCAGTGCTGTAACAGGCACCGCCGGCCATGGTGGCCGAGCGGTTCTAGGCGCTTCAGTCTGGAACCGCGTGACCGCTACGATCGTAGGTTCGAATCCTGCCTCGGGCATGGATGTGTGTGATGTCCTTAGGTTAGTTAGGTTTAAGTAGTTCTAAGTTCTAGGGGACTGATGACCACAGATGTTAAGTCCCATAGTGCTCAGAGCCATTTGAACCATTTTTTGAAGACGGAAGGAGTAAACAAGATCATGTTCTTGGCAAATACTACACGGTGTGCTCACGTGCCGATAATCCTTGAAGTTCCACAATTAACTGTGTAGAAACTCAGTGCTGTATTAGGCACCGCCGGCCATGGTGGCCGAGCGGTTCTAGGCGCTTCAGTCTGGAACCGCGTGACCGCTACGATCGTAGGTTCGAATCCTGCCTCGGGCATGGATGTGTGTGATGTCCTTAGGTTAGTTAGGTTTAAGTAGTTCTAAGTTCTAGGGGACTGATGACCACAGATGTTAAGTCCCATAGTGCTCAGAGCCATTTGAACCATTTTTTGAAGACGGAAGGAGTAAACAAGATCATGTTCTTGGCAAATACTACACGGTGTGCTCACGTGCCGATAATCCTTGAAGTTCCACAATCAACTGTGTAGAAACTCAGTGCTGTAACAGGCACCGCCGGCCATGGTGGCCGAGCGGTTCTAGGCGCTTCAGTCTGGAACCGCGTGACCGCTACGATCGTAGGTTCGAATCCTGCCTCGGGCATGGATGTGTGTGATGTCCTTAGGTTAGTTAGGTTTAAGTAGTTCTAAGTTCTAGGGGACTGATGACCACAGATGTTAAGTCCCATAGTGCTCAGAGCCATTTGAACCATTTTTTGAAGACGGAAGGAGTAAACAAGATCATGTTCTTGGCAAATACTACACGGTGTGCTCACGTGCCGATAATCCTTGAAGTTCCACAATCAACTGTGTAGAAACTCAGTGCTGTAACAGGCACCGCCGGCCATGGTGGCCGAGCGGTTCTAGGCGCTTCAGTCTGGAACCGCGTGACCGCTACGATCGTAGGTTCGAATCCTGCCTCGGGCATGGATGTGTGTGATGTCCTTAGGTTAGTTAGGTTTAAGTAGTTCTAAGTTCTAGGGGACGTATGACCACAGATGTTAAGTCCCATAGTGCTCAGAGCCATTTGAACCATTTTTTGAAGACGGAAGGAGTAAACAAGATCATGTTCTTGGCAAATACTACACGGTGTGCTCACGTGCCGATAATCCTTGAAGTTCCACAATCAACTGTGTAGAAACTCAGTGCTGTAACAAGCACCGCCGGCCATGGTGGCCGAGCGGTTCTAGGCGCTTCAGTCTGGAACCGCGTGACCGCTACGATCGTAGGTTCGAATCCTGCCTCGGGCATGGATGTGTGTGATGTCCTTAGGTTAGTTAGGTTTAAGTAGTTCTAAGTTCTAGGGGACTGATGACCACAGATGTTAAGTCCCATAGTGCTCAGAGCCATTTGAACCATTTTTTGAAGACGGAAGGAGTAAACAAGATCATGTTCTTGGCAAATACTACACGGTGTGCTCACGTGCCGATAATCCTTGAAGTTCCACAATCAACTGTGTAGAAACTCAGTGCTGTAACAGGCACCGCCGGCCATGGTGGCCGAGCGGTTCTAGGCGCTTCAGTCTGGAACCGCGTGACCGCTACGATCGTAGGTTCGAATCCTGCCTCGGGCATGGATGTGTGTGATGTCCTTAGGTTAGTTAGGTTTAAGTAGTTCTAAGTTCTAGGGGACTGATGACCACAGATGTTAAGTCCCATAGTGCTCAGAGCCATTTGAACCATTTTTTGAAGACGGAAGGAGTAAACAAGATCATGTTCTTGGCAAATACTACACGGTGTGCTCACGTGCCGATAATCCTTGAAGTTCCACAATCAACTGTGTAGAAACTCAGTGCTGTAACAGGCACCGCCGGCCATGGTGGCCGAGCGGTTCTAGGCGCTTCAGTCTGGAACCGTGTGACCGCTACGATCGTAGGTTCGAATCCTGCCTCGGGCATGGATGTGTGTGATGTCCTTAGGTTAGTTAGGTTTAAGTAGTTCTAAGTTCTAGGGGACTGATGACCACAGATGTTAAGTCCCATAGTGCTCAGAGCCATTTGAACCATTTTTTGAAGACGGAAGGAGTAAACAAGATCATGTTCTTGGCAAATACTACACGGTGTGCTCACGTGCCGATAATCCTTGAAGTTCCACAATCAACTGTGTAGAAACTCAGTGCTGTAACAGGCACCGCCAGCCATGGTGGCCGAGCGGTTCTAGGCGCTTCAGTCTGGAACTGCGTGACCGCTACGATCGTAGGTTCGAATCCTGCCTCGGGCATGGATGTGTGTGATGTCTTTAGGTTAGTTAGGTTTAAGTAGTTCTAAGTTCTAGAGGACTGATGACCACAGATGTTAAGTCCCATAGTGCTCAGAGCCATTTGAACCATTTTTTGAAGACGGAAGGAGTAAACAAGATCATGTTCTTGGCAAATACTACACGGTGTGCTCACGTGCCGATAATCCTTGAAGTTCCACAATCAACTGTGTAGAAACTCAGTGCTGTAACAGGCACCGCCGGCCATGGTGGCCGAGCGGTTCTAGGCGCTTCAGTCTGGAACCGCGTGACCGCTACGATCGTAGGTTCGAATCCTGCCTCGGGCATGGATGTGTGTGATGTCCTTAGGTTAGTTAGGTTTAAGTAGTTCTAAGTTCTAGGGGACTGATGACCACAGATGTTAAGTCCCATAGTGCTCAGAGCCATTTGAACCATTTTTTGAAGACGGAAGGAGTAAACAAGATCATGTTCTTGGCAAATACTACACGGTGTGCTCACGTGCCGATAATCCTTGAAGTTCCACAATCAACTGTGTAGAAACTCAGTGCTGTAACAGGCACCGCCGGCCATGGTGGCCGAGCGGTTCTAGGCGCTTCAGTCTGGAACCGCGTGACCGCTACGATCGTAGGTTCGAATCCTGCCTCGGGCATGGATGTGTGTGATGTCCTTAGGTTAGTTAGATTTAAGTAGTTCTAAGTTCTAGGGGACTGATGACCACAGATGTTAAGTCCCATAGTGCTCAGAGCCATTTGAACCATTTTTTGAAGACGGAAGGAGTAAACAAGATCATGTTCTTGGCAAATACTACACGGTGTGCTCACGTGCCGATAATCCTTGAAGTTCCACAATCAACTGTGTAGAAACTCAGTGCTGTAACAGGCACCGCCGGCCATGGTGGCCGAGCGGTTCTAGGCGCTTCAGTCTGGAACCGCGTGACCGCTACGATCGTAGGTTCAAATCCTGCCTCGGGCATGGATGTGTGTGATGTCCTTAGGTTAGTTAGGTTTAAGTAGTTCTAAGTTCTAGGGGACTGATGACCACAGATGTTAAGTCCCATAGTGCTCAGAGCCATTTGAACCATTTTTTGAAGACGGAAGGAGTAAACAAGATCATGTTCTTGGCAAATACTACACGGTGTGCTCACGTGCCGATAATCCTTGAAGTTCCACAATCAACTGTGTAGAAACTCAGTGATGTAACAGGCACCGCCGGCCATGGTGGCCGAGCGGTTCTAGGCGCTTCAGTCTGGAACCGCGTGACCGCTACGATCGTAGGTTCGAATCCTGCCTCGGGCATGGATGTGTGTGATGTCCTTAGGTTAGTTAGGTTTAAGTAGTTCTAAGTTCTAGGGGACGTATGACCACAGATGTTAAGTCCCATAGTGCTCAGAGCCATTTGAACCATTTTTTGAAGACGGAAGGAGTAAACAAGATCATGTTCTTGGCAAATACTACACGGTGTGCTCACGTGCCGATAATCCTTGAAGTTCCACAATCAACTGTGTAGAAACTCAGTGCTGTAACAAGCACCGCCGGCCATGGTGGCCGAGCGGTTCTAGGCGCTTCAGTCTGGAACCGCGTGACCGCTACGATCGTAGGTTCGAATCCTGCCTCGGGCATGGATGTGTGTGATGTCCTTAGGTTAGTTATGTTTAAGTAGTTCTAAGTTCTAGGGGACTGATGACCACAGATGTTAAGTCCCATAGTGCTCAGAGCCATTTGAACCATTTTTTGAAGACGGAAGGAGTAAACAAGATCATGTTCTTGGCAAATACTACACGGTGTGCTCACGTGCCGATAATCCTTGAAGTTCCACAATCAACTGTGTAGAAACTCAGTGCTGTAACAGGCACCGCCGGCCATGGTGGCCGAGCGGTTCTAGGCGCTTCAGTCTGGAACCGCGTGACCGCTACGATCGTAGGTTCGAATCCTGCCTCGGGCATGGATGTGTGTGATGTCCTTAGGTTAGTTAGGTTTAAGTAGTTCTAAGTTCTAGGGGACTGATGACCACAGATGTTAAGTCCCATAGTGCTCAGAGCCATTTGAACCATTTTTTGAAGACGGAAGGAGTAAACAAGATCATGTTCTTGGCAAATACTACACGGTGTGCTCACGTGCCGATAATCCTTGAAGTTCCACAATCAACTGTGTAGAAACTCAGTGCTGTAACAGGCACCGCCGGCCATGGTGGCCGAGCGGTTCTAGGCGCTTCAGTCTGGAACCGTGTGACCGCTACGATCGTAGGTTCGAATCCTGCCTCGGGCATGGATGTGTGTGATGTCCTTAGGTTAGTTAGGTTTAAGTAGTTCTAAGTTCTAGGGGACTGATGACCACAGATGTTAAGTCCCATAGTGCTCAGAGCCATTTGAACCATTTTTTGAAGACGGAAGGAGTAAACAAGATCATGTTCTTGGCAAATACTACACGGTGTGCTCACGTGCCGATAATCCTTGAAGTTCCACAATCAACTGTGTAGAAACTCAGTGCTGTAACAGGCACCGCCAGCCATGGTGGCCGAGCGGTTCTAGGCGCTTCAGTCTGGAACCGCGTGACCGCTACGATCGTAGGTTCGAATCCTGCCTCGGGCATGGATGTGTGTGATGTCTTTAGGTTAGTTAGGTTTAAGTAGTTCTAAGTTCTAGAGGACTGATGACCACAGATGTTAAGTCCCATAGTGCTCAGAGCCATTTGAACCATTTTTTGAAGACGGAAGGAGTAAACAAGATCATGTTCTTGGCAAATACTACACGGTGTGCTCACGTGCCGATAATCCTTGAAGTTCCACAATCAACTGTGTAGAAACTCAGTGCTGTAACAGGCACCGCCGGCCATGGTGGCCGAGCGGTTCTAGGCGCTTCAGTCTGGAACCGCGTGACCGCTACGATCGTAGGTTCGAATCCTGCCTCGGGCATGGATGTGTGTGATGTCCTTAGGTTAGTTAGGTTTAAGTAGTTCTAAGTTCTAGGGGACTGATGACCACAGATGTTAAGTCCCATAGTGCTCAGAGCCATTTGAACCATTTTTTGAAGACGGAAGGAGTAAACAAGATCATGTTCTTGGCAAATACTACACGGTGTGCTCACGTGCCGATAATCCTTGAAGTTCCACAATCAACTGTGTAGAAACTCAGTGCTGTAACAGGCACCGCCGGCCATGGTGGCCGAGCGGTTCTAGGCGCTTCAGTCTGGAACCGCGTGACCGCTACGATCGTAGGTTCGAATCCTGCCTCGGGCATGGATGTGTGTGATGTCCTTAGGTTAGTTAGGTTTAAGTAGTTCTAAGTTCTAGGGGACTGATGACCACAGATGTTAAGTCCCATAGTGCTCAGAGCCATTTGAACCATTTTTTGAAGACGGAAGGAGTAAACAAGATCATGTTCTTGGCAAATACTACACGGTGTGCTCACGTGCCGATAATCCTTGAAGTTCCACAATTAACTGTGTAGAAACTCAGTGCTGTATTAGGCACCGCCGGCCATGGTGGCCGAGCGGTTCTAGGCGCTTCAGTCTGGAACCGCGTGACCGCTACGATCGTAGGTTCGAATCCTGCCTCGGGCATGGATGTGTGTGATGTCCTTAGGTTAGTTAGGTTTAAGTAGTTCTAAGTTCTAGGGGACTGATGACCACAGATGTTAAGTCCCATAGTGCTCAGAGCCATTTGAACCATTTTTTGAAGACGGAAGGAGTAAACAAGATCATGTTCTTGGCAAATACTACACGGTGTGCTCACGTGCCGATAATCCTTGAAGTTCCACAATCAACTGTGTAGAAACTCAGTGCTGTAACAGGCACCGCCGGCCATGGTGGCCGAGCGGTTCTAGGCGCTTCAGTCTGGAACCGCGTGACCGCTACGATCGTAGGTTCGAATCCTGCCTCGGGCATGGATGTGTGTGATGTCCTTAGGTTAGTTAGGTTTAAGTAGTTCTAAGTTCTAGGGGACTGATGACCACAGATGTTAAGTCCCATAGTGCTCAGAGCCATTTGAACCATTTTTTGAAGACGGAAGGAGTAAACAAGATCATGTTCTTGGCAAATACTACACGGTGTGCTCACGTGCCGATAATCCTTGAAGTTCCACAATCAACTGTGTAGAAACTCAGTGCTGTAACAGGCACCGCCGGCCATGGTGGCCGAGCGGTTCTAGGCGCTTCAGTCTGGAACCGCGTGACCGCTACGATCGTAGGTTCGAATCCTGCCTCGGGCATGGATGTGTGTGATGTCCTTAGGTTAGTTAGGTTTAAGTAGTTCTAAGTTCTAGGGGACGTATGACCACAGATGTTAAGTCCCATAGTGCTCAGAGCCATTTGAACCATTTTTTGAAGACGGAAGGAGTAAACAAGATCATGTTCTTGGCAAATACTACACGGTGTGCTCACGTGCCGATAATCCTTGAAGTTCCACAATCAACTGTGTAGAAACTCAGTGCTGTAACAAGCACCGCCGGCCATGGTGGCCGAGCGGTTCTAGGCGCTTCAGTCTGGAACCGCGTGACCGCTACGATCGTAGGTTCGAATCCTGCCTCGGGCATGGATGTGTGTGATGTCCTTAGGTTAGTTAGGTTTAAGTAGTTCTAAGTTCTAGGGGACTGATGACCACAGATGTTAAGTCCCATAGTGCTCAGAGCCATTTGAACCATTTTTTGAAGACGGAAGGAGTAAACAAGATCATGTTCTTGGCAAATACTACACGGTGTGCTCACGTGCCGATAATCCTTGAAGTTCCACAATCAACTGTGTAGAAACTCAGTGCTGTAACAGGCACCGCCGGCCATGGTGGCCGAGCGGTTCTAGGCGCTTCAGTCTGGAACCGCGTGACCGCTACGATCGTAGGTTCGAATCCTGCCTCGGGCATGGATGTGTGTGATGTCCTTAGGTTAGTTAGGTTTAAGTAGTTCTAAGTTCTAGGGGACTGATGACCACAGATGTTAAGTCCCATAGTGCTCAGAGCCATTTGAACCATTTTTTGAAGACGGAAGGAGTAAACAAGATCATGTTCTTGGCAAATACTACACGGTGTGCTCACGTGCCGATAATCCTTGAAGTTCCACAATCAACTGTGTAGAAACTCAGTGCTGTAACAGGCACCGCCGGCCATGGTGGCCGAGCGGTTCTAGGCGCTTCAGTCTGGAACCGTGTGACCGCTACGATCGTAGGTTCGAATCCTGCCTCGGGCATGGATGTGTGTGATGTCCTTAGGTTAGTTAGGTTTAAGTAGTTCTAAGTTCTAGGGGACTGATGACCACAGATGTTAAGTCCCATAGTGCTCAGAGCCATTTGAACCATTTTTTGAAGACGGAAGGAGTAAACAAGATCATGTTCTTGGCAAATACTACACGGTGTGCTCACGTGCCGATAATCCTTGAAGTTCCACAATCAACTGTGTAGAAACTCAGTGCTGTAACAGGCACTGCCAGCCATGGTGGCCGAGCGGTTCTAGTCGCTTCAGTCTGGAACCGCGTGACCGCTACGATCGTAGGTTCGAATCCTGCCTCGGGCATGGATGTGTGTGATGTCTTTAGGTTAGTTAGGTTTAAGTAGTTCTAAGTTCTAGAGGACTGATGACCACAGATGTTAAGTCCCATAGTGCTCAGAGCCATTTGAACCATTTTTTGAAGACGGAAGGAGTAAACAAGATCATGTTCTTGGCAAATACTACACGGTGTGCTCACGTGCCGATAATCCTTGAAGTTCCACAATCAACTGTGTAGAAACTCAGTGCTGTAACAGGCACCGCCGGCCATGGTGGCCGAGCGGTTCTAGGCGCTTCAGTCTGGAACCGCGTGACCGCTACGATCGTAGGTTCGAATCCTGCCTCGGGCATGGATGTGTGTGATGTCCTTAGGTTAGTTAGGTTTAAGTAGTTCTAAGTTCTAGGGGACTGATGACCACAGATGTTAAGTCCCATAGTGCTCAGAGCCATTTGAACCATTTTTTGAAGACGGAAGGAGTAAACAAGATCATGTTCTTGGCAAATACTACAAGGTGTGCTCACGTGCCGATAATCCTTGAAGTTCCACAATCAACTGTGTAGAAACTCAGTGCTGTAACAGGCACCGCCGGCCATGGTGGCCGAGCGGTTCTAGGCGCTTCAGTCTGGAACCGCGTGACCGCTACGATCGTAGGTTCGAATCCTGCCTCGGGCATGGATGTGTGTGATGTCCTTAGGTTAGTTAGGTTTAAGTAGTTCTAAGTTCTAGGGGACTGATGACCACAGATGTTAAGTCCCATAGTGCTCAGAGCCATTTGAACCATTTTTTGAAGACGGAAGGAGTAAACAAGATCATGTTCTTGGCAAATACTACACGGTGTGCTCACGTGCCGATAATCCTTGAAGTTCCACAATCAACTGTGTAGAAACTCAGTGCTGTAACAGGCACCGCCGGCCATGGTGGCCGAGCGGTTCTAGGCGCTTCAGTCTGGAACCGCGTGACCGCTACGATCGTAGGTTCGAATCCTGCCTCGGGCATGGATGTGTGTGATGTCCTTAGGTTAGTTAGGTTTAAGTAGTTCTAAGTTCTAGGGGACTGATGACCACAGATGTTAAGTCCCATAGTGCTCAGAGCCATTTGAACCATTTTTTGAAGACGGAAGGAGTAAACAAGATCATGTTCTTGGCAAATACTACACGGTGTGCTCACGTGCCGATAATCCTTGAAGTTCCACAATCAACTGTGTAGAAACTCAGTGCTGTAACAGGCACCGCCGGCCATGGTGGCCGAGCGGTTCTAGGCGCTTCAGTCTGGAACCGCGTGACCGCTACGATCGTAGGTTCGAATCCTGCCTCGGACATGGATGTGTGTGATGTCCTTAGGTTAGTTAGGTTTAAGTAGTTCTAAGTTCTAGGGGACTGATGACCACAGATGTTAAGTCCCATAGTGCTCAGAGCCATTTGAACCATTTTTTGAAGACGGAAGGAGTAAACAAGATCATGTTCTTGGCAAATACTACACGGTGTGCTCACGTGCCGATAATCCTTGAAGTTCCACAATCAACTGTGTAGAAACTCAGTGCTGTAACAAGCACCGCCGGCCATGGTGGCCGAGCGGTTCTAGGCGCTTCAGTCTGGAACCGCGTGACCGCTACGATCGTAGGTTCGAATCCTGCCTCGGGCATGGATGTGTGTGATGTCCTTAGGTTAGTTAGGTTTAAGTAGTTCTAAGTTCTAGGGGACTGATGACCACAGATGTTAAGTCCCATAGTGCTCAGAGCCATTTGAACCATTTTTTGAAGACGGAAGGAGTAAACAAGATCATGTTCTTGGCAAATACTACACGGTGTGCTCACGTGCCGATAATCCTTGAAGTTCCACAATCAACTGTGTAGAAACTCAGTGCTGTAACAGGCACCGCCGGCCATGGTGGCCGAGCGGTTCTAGGCGCTTCAGTCTGGAACCGCGTGACCGCTACGATCGTAGGTTCGAATCCTGCCTCGGGCATGGATGTGTGTGATGTCCTTAGGTTAGTTAGGTTTAAGTAGTTCTAAGTTCTAGGGGACTGATGACCACAGATGTTAAGTCCCATAGTGCTCAGAGCCATTTGAACCATTTTTTGAAGACGGAAGGAGTAAACAAGATCATGTTCTTGGCAAATACTACACGGTGTGCTCACGTGCCGATAATCCTTGAAGTTCCACAATCAACTGTGTAGAAACTCAGTGCTGTAA